>NC_086319.1:158197100-159397100 GCF_036172605.1 Pelobates fuscus
TCTCTGGTGCAACCAATTACCTTCAGAAGTCACATAATTAGTGAAATGATGTCCACCTGTGTGCAATCTAAGTGTCACATGATCTGTCATTACATATACACACCTTTTTTGAAAGGCTCCGGAGGCCTCAACACCTATGCAAGAGGTACCACTAACCAAACACTGCCATGAAGACCAAGGAACTCTACAAACAAGTAAGGGACAATGTTGTTGAGAGTACAAGTCAGGGTTAGGTTATAAAAAATATCCAAATCTTTGATGATCTCCAGGAGCACCATCAAATCTATCATAACCAAATGTATAGAATAAGGCTCATAGAGACTTATCCAAAGCAACTTGGAGCTGTAATTGCCGCAAAATGTGGCTCTACAAAGTATTTAATCTAGGGGGGGTGAATAGGTATGCACATTGACTTTTTCTATTATTTTGTCCTATTTGTTGTCAGCTTCACAATAAAAAAAAAATATATTTTTTTTTCAAAGTTGTGGGCATGTTCTGTAAATTAAATTATGCAAATCCTCAAAAAATCTATTTTAATTCCAGGTTGTAAGGCAACAAAACACGAGAAATGCCAAGAGGGGTGAATACTTTTGCAAGGCAAAAGGAAATTATCCCAAAATTATCCCAAAAGAGCAAATTCTATTGATAGTGGAAAGATTGAACCCATGGAATGTATAATCAATTTAAAAACATCTTACAACAAGGGTCATACACTCTTATAGTGTCACCACATATGAGCATACAGTGAGGGAAAAAAAACATTTTATCCCCTGCTGATTTTGAACGTTTGCCCACTAACAAAGAAATGATCAGTCTATAATTTTAATGGTAGGTGTATTTTAACAGTGAGAGACAGAATAACAAAATTAAAATCCAGAAAAAAGCATGTCAAAAAAGTTATAAATTAATTTGCATGTCAATGAATGAAATAAGTATTTGACCCCTTCAACTTAGTACTTGGTGGCAAAACCCTTGTTGGCAATCACAGAGGTCAGACGTTTATTGTAGTTGGCTATCAGGTTTGCACACGTCAGGAGGGATTTTGTCCCACTCCTCTTTGCAGACCCTCTCCAAGTCATTAAGGTGTTGAGGCTGACGTTTGGCAAATCGAACCTTCAGCTCCCTTCATAGATTTTCTATGGGATTAAGGTCTGGAGACTGGCTAGACTCCCAAATATATATATGAGAAAACAGGGGGCAGGCTGCATAAATAGGGTGCTGCTGGGAGCCAATTTATACAATAAAAAAAGAGAAAATCCAGAGCACTAAATTATCCCATGAACAGCAACTTCAGTGCTGACAGATTTATTTGGTTTGTTTTTATTTTTTTATTTTTTTTTTTAAAACACCTGATCCAGGCAAAAAATAATGGAGGTTTAGTTACCCAAGTAAGTAGCTCATGAAGCAGACACTAGGCTGGTAGTGTAGGACCTGCCAATGATGGGGTACATGGACAGTGTGGCAGGCTTATGCAATGTATGATCAAATAATGTAACTAAACCCCCATATTTTTTTTGCCTGGATTAGGTGTTTTAAAAAAAAAACAAAAAACAAAAAAAAAAACTGAAAAAACTAAATAAATCTGTCAGTACTGTAGTTGCTGTTTAGGGGATAATGGAGTGTGCTGGATTTTCTTGTTTTATTGCAATCTGATTCAAATCATATACCTTTTTCCCCATTGAAACTAAAAGGAAAGGGATGGTGGAATATGCCTTTTGATTTCTTAGTCCATTAGCGAGCATCTTATCAGCTTTATTAGATTTAGAGTAAAAAAGGCCTTAAAGTGTTGGAAGCCATGGCCACCGCTATTCTGTTGGCTAAGTGACATTTTGTGCAATGAAAGTTGCACAGAATTAACGTTAGCCGGCCCAGAACTATTGGCTGGCTTATGACACACCAATGATGCTTCTGAAGGTGGAGTTACACCTCCTGCAGCAGAGGGGTAAAACTTTGCATGTACAGTGTTTCATGGTGAAAAGCTGCACACACACACAATCCAGGCACCATGACTACTTCAAATCACGGGGCACTGTGTCTGGTAATGATTTTGGCCAAGGCAGGCTGTGAATTCTGTCGATGATAAATTCAAAACTTTGCATGCTGGGCAATAACATAATGGCACCTTCTTGGAGAAAACACGCTAAATCATTGTTGCAACGATTTCAGGAAATCCACATGGTACATGTATTGTTCATCTGGAACAGTCTTCAATGCCTACAATTTTCTCCAGTAACTTTTTCGCAAGCACTGCTATCTCTTGGTGTTGGTCTGCAAGTGTATTCTGGACTTCTTTAATTTATTTTCAGCATTGTCTGTCCTGTCCCCCTATTCAGGGGCGGACTGACCGGCCAGCAAGCCAGCCAGCCCACAGGCCGGCCAGCCAGCCAGCCAGCCCACAGGCTGGCCAGTAGCCAGCCAGCCCACAGGCCACCAGTTAGGCTTACAGCCAGCAAGCCCACAGCCTGCCAACCGCAGCCAGCAAGCCACAGCCTGCCAGCCAGCAAGCCACAGCCAGCAAGCCACAGCCTGCCAGCTGCAGCCAGCAAGCCCACAGCCTGCCAGTCGCAGCCAGCAAGCCCACAGCCTGCCAGCAGTAGCCAGCAAGCCCACAGCCTGCCAGCCGCAGCCAGTAAGCCCACAGCCTTCCAGCAAGCCCACAGACTGCCAGCCAGCAACAGTAATTAAGGAAAGAGGAGCCAACTTGGCCTAGGTATCAGCGAGCTATGTTGTGTTGCTATATTGTGAATAGGAACCAGAGTGTTGGAGACCCCCCTCCAGGCCCCATTAGACTCCATTGTAGTCTCTAATGGGACCTGGAGGAAATTCTTTCTAACACACTCTCTAAAGGACACTGAGATAGCCTCTGCTAGAATGCTCCCCCCCCTCCATGGCCCATTAGCCCTCAATTGTAGTCTCTACTGGGGCCTGGAGGCGACTGTTTCCAGCAGGGCCACTGAGATGGCCTCTGTTAGAAAGACCCCCTTCCAAGCCTATTAGACTCCATTGTAGTCTCTAATAGGGCCTGGAGGGGATTCTTTCTAAAACACTCTCTAAAGGACACTGAGATAGCCTCTGCTAGAAAGACCCCCCTCCATGGCCCATTAGCCCTCAATTGTAGTCTCTACTGGGGCCTTGAAGGGATTATTGCACTTTTGTTCCTTGTGTCTAAAGATTGTGTAGGGTGTGGCTGGAGGCGGTGCATGGAGGCGGGACATGGGTGGCGCTTGCTGCAGAGTATAGGTGGGGCCTGTAAGGGGGCCCTTGATTTATTTTGCCCGGGGGCCCTGAGGGTTCTCAGTCCGCCCCTGCCCCTATTCAGTAATAGCTCTACTTAACTCATCTGTAAATGCCTTTATATATCCTTTAAAGTATGTACCGAGCAAATGTTTTAATTGTGAGGATAGTTACTCAGGGTCAAGAGTTTTAATCAATACGTGGCTACGAGTCGTATCCACCATATTAAATGCTTGTGGAGCACTCATCATGAGAGACTCTCTTCTGCAGGGTGACGTTTTGTGAGTTTTGGGTATATGCTGTATGCCCATACTCATTAGAGGAACACTATAGTCACCTAAATTACTTTAGCTAAATAAAGCAGTTTTAGTGTATAGATCATACCCCTGCAATTTCACTGCTCAATTCACTGTCATGTAGGAGTTAAATCACTTTGTTTCTGTTTATGCAGCCCTAGCCACACCTCCCCTGGCTATGATTAACAGAGCCTGCATTAAAAAAAACAAAAAAAAAAAAACTGGTTTCACTTTCAAACAGATGTAATTTACCTTAAATAATTGTATCTCAATCTCTAAATTGAACTTTAATCACATACATGGGGCTATTGCAGGGTCTAGCAAGCTATTAACATAGCAGGGGATAAGGAAATCTTAATTAAACAGAACTTGCAATAAAGAAAGCCTAAATAGGGCTCTCTTTACAGGAAATGTTTATGGAAGGCTGTGCAAGTCGCATGCAGGGAGGTGTGACTAGGGTTCATAAACAAAGGGATTTAACTCCTAAATGACAGAGGGTTGAGCAGTGAGGCTGTGAGGGCATGTTCTATACATCAAAACTGCTTCATTAAGCTAAAGTTGTTCAGGTGACTATAGTGTCCCTAATGTGACACTATAGTCACCTGAGCTCTAATGTGGCCTCCCGCACTGCCACAAAACCAGGCTCCTTCTTTAGAATGCTTTGTTTTCTTTTATTTTCTTTCTGTGACAAGTTGATACACTAGGGAAGCAGCAAAATGATGTATCTGACAGTGAACCAGTTGTCCTCACGGGAAGTGTTACTGTAGACAGATGGACGTGGAGGACACTAGTAAAGAAGAGACACAGAGAGACAGCAAAACCTACAATTGTCTATACAATCTATACAATTGCACAATGCAATCAAACACAACTCAGCTGATAACCTTTATACAGTAATTAGGGACCAATTTACATAACAAGCACCTGAGCACAGAATTCCCACGTGCCCTCCTTGTCTCACCTAAACCAACTAAAAAAAAAAAAAATAATATTGTATATTGACACATATAGAGTATTCATGTGTGTTTCTGTGAGAGTATAAGCATATATCTATGTATGTATATGTGTGTGCAGCAGTTTGTAAATGTGTGTGCAGCAAGATGTGTAGCAGTTTGAATGTGTATCTGTGAGAGAAAGCAGCAGAGATGGGTTGTAGTGAGTGTAGTAGTCTGTTTTACCTGCCATGCTTTATGAAAGGTGACCATTCTGGCCCCAGTCCACTTGTAACTCCCTCCTCTCTCTGACTTAGATAACAGAGTTAGGTCTGAGGGAAGCAGGGCAATGCAGAGATCACAGCTCCCTCACACTTAACCCAGTGATTACAGACTATGGTAGGGACCAAGTTGGCAACTGTAGAGGCCCGATCAAACCTGTGACTGAAGGCTTGTGCTTCTGTTGATTGGTGGGAAACCCAACCTTGAAAGTGACTGTTTCACAAAGTTCAACACAAGCACTGTAAAAGAGGCCAACATCCTAAGTGCATCATGTAGATTTGCAAAAAAATATAAAAACTGGATTTCATGAAGTTGTTCAGCATCTGCGATGAGCTTTTATCAAACCAGAAAGTGACACAGATCAGCATAACTCAATAATGCTGTTTAATGTACCCCATAATCAGTTTTTTGTTTTGAACAGAAAAACATTATGGGCATTGTAATTCAGTTTTCTGTTGTAGTTCAGCAGCTACTCATAGAAACACAAGCCATCGTGTGCAAATGTATTTTGGCAGCAAAAAGTAAAAAAAAAAAAAAAGTAGTTGTGAAGGAAGGGGCAGAAATAGATTGTGGAATGAAACTATTGTTCCTTTTTTAAAAAAACAAAACAAAACAAAAAAACTAAATATAATCTATAAAAACAAATACCCATCGTAAGTAACTGTAACCTAACTAACCCATTGCACAAAACATGTGTGGGTGCCTGGAGTATCCCTTCAAACACATTTGTCTGCTGAATAGAGATCCATCCACACGATAATGGCACTAATGATATATATGTATCTTTGATCCCCCGATCTCTTTTCAAATAAGACAAGTTACTGTGTGAAAAGCCTCTTTTAAAACTGTCTTATTTCTGTCCTTTTGCTTGTCAATGCGTCTTCACAAGAATATAACATCACATACTCTCCAGGCACAATGCCTTATCTCTATTCAACTATGGCTTTTTTTTTTGTATTGTACAAAAATAATTACAAATAATTGCATATACAGAGCACTATGTCCTTAATCAGTTGCTATTTATTTTCTGAAATGCTTGTTTTCACACTAGAGCATCTTTTGTATATAATTAGATGGGAGACACTTCAAAATATATGAGGGGGATTTGGAAACTGCCGAGATCTATATAATTATCGGGATAGTTTATTGCTATAAAGGATGACATTTGTTTTATTTTCAGACATTTTCCCACGTACGCTGACCTGTATAACTATCGTTTATATTTGCTGAAAAAAGTATGGAGCTGAATATAACACATACAGCAACATAAACAAAACTGTGTCCCACCTACAGCAGTAAAATACGTAGGAATTTATTCAATAAACTGCAAGTTGTGATAAGTTGACAGGAGATTTGCTAAACTTAAACCAAAAAAGCCATTGGAAAAATGAAATATGTAAATTGGATCTATTATTTTATTATTTTAACTTTTTTATCTTTATTTTTTAATCAAAGGGTGATTGTAGAATTTGGAATATATATATTTCTGACTATGAAAGGTAGATCTGACAGAAATGGGGCAGGACTGACCAAAGCTGTGGTCTTGCCCCAAGCATTTGTCAATTTTGGAGTGGGGCTGGGTAGGGATTCCCAAACCTTGAGGAGTAGAGTAATTTAAACATAGTTACTTACAAGAAACTACGCTTCAAAATAGAAATGTCTTGTTATTTCCACTAAACCTTTTTGAACAATGTCATTCTCTGACAAAAGAAGATACTGAAAGAAGAAAACCTTGCATTTTCTTTTTATTGTGCAAGGGATTATATATCTGATATGCAGGATTAGTCGGTCACTGACAATCTTATTCCTGCGGTGAGAAATGTAAATTTGTGTGTGCATAAGTTTATATCAGATTGGGATCCTAAACAATGTGTATCTCACTAATAGGTAGCTCTCTAATTAGGCAATTTAGGCAGTTGCCTAAGGCCTCTCACTCACTGGGGCCTTGCAGGCTCCTGTCTAGTTTTACAGACTGACCTCTAAGGTCTTTTGGTCTTGGACTTGGCTGCAGACCCGATAGCTAGCCACCGGGCAACCAGGGAGCCCACAGCACCACCAGTGAATCAGTTATTGCCCAACCCCTTCCCTGGAGGGAAACAAATGTCAAAAATTGAATCAAAGTCTGGGTAGGCAGGAATCAGAAACACAGCCTCTCCACACACTACCACTCCCTCACACTCAGCCTCTAATCATAGTTGGCCTCTCACACTCACTGGCCCAACCTTGTCACACTCACTACCCCCAACCCTGCCACCCTCACCCTGCCACACACTACACCATAAACACATATGAACTATACACAAACACTACAGCTCACATACATATAAACACACTACTGCTCCTAATACACAATACGTTTGCCCCTGGACAGCTTGGGAAGGGGGAGCATGACTGCTGCCCATGACTAGAGGCCTGGATGAAAAAATGATACAAAATTTGCAAATGGTCAGTTTTGTAAGAGGCCAGGGGAGGAGACTCACCAGTCAGCAGAGACAAGGGACAGGAGCACAATGACTTTCACGCCTTCCCACCCTGTTGAGCTTTGGTTGTCTTGTGTCTGGTTTTGTTTTCTTTCTGTTTTGTCACAGCTTGGCGGTATCCTGGACAGCGCAAAGGAAAAGGTTAAGACGAAGAGTCGCTTTGGGGACATGACAGCCTGCCCGGGAGCTGATGGCAAGTGCCAGCTGTTTAGGCTCATGTACAAAGGTTGGGGAAACTGTCTGTTGGGCAACCGCTCAACAGCTGACAGAGTTGGATAATGTTAAAGTTAAAAATTTAATAAAGCTGTGGCCGTTGCCCTTATCCACTTAGAAGGTGTCCGGTGTGTTAATGAGGGGCAACGATGGGGATATGGATGATGGGTCAGCAGTCATGCAACCCCTAAATTTTTTATTCTGGGTGACAGTGGGTTCTTCATGTTTGAGTTTCACCTAAGGCCTCACAAAGTCTAGAACCACCACTGTACTACAGCAAAGAAAGAGACTGACTGACTGACTAGGATCCACAAAGGGCTTTTTAGATTGGCTGATGAACTGTACAGTTTCTAGTAAAGATACACAAGTTATCATCACTGTTTGTTTTTTATCATTGTAAAAACACATTTATACCTTAACTCTTATTTTTATTTTATTGCTTCATGACCTCTAATAGCAATATAAGAAGAACTTTATTTTTAACTAGGCATTCTCCGGTAATTGACTAGATATCTGAATATTGTTACGTCCCAACATTGGAATGCAATCAGGACAGTCAGGAGATGGGTGGTCTTTGAGAGGAGAAGGGCCTCCCACAGAAAAGATGTGCATTGATGCCAGGCTGATTGGCAGCTAATAGACTCTCTGCATGATCCTAGTGCTCTCAGTGCAACTAGAGTATGTCTAATTATGCACTTCCTTTGAGGACTGAGGACAGTTCCTTTATTTGATACATCAGGCCACAAAATCAAGATGGCAGAACAGGACTGCAAATGGGGACTATCTAACTAACTAAATTGGGACACTTGGGAGGCATGACATCAGACTACAACTTTCATTTGAAAAGTTTTAGATGTTGACATTCTATTTCATTTCAGCTGCCATTATCTGTTGTAAACTTTCTGATAAATAAAATGGTGTAATAGACCCATTCTTTTATTTTACAAACATTTTTGAACATTTTTCTGTGTGCCAAAAAAACAGGGCACCAGAGTATACTGAGAACAGACAGTAACTGAAATAGCCTGCCCTTTAGTGGGTCCCCGCTCAGATCTCAAGCTGGTTTTAGCTCATCTTGTGCCATTACAGAGAGAACATATCTGACACATATCAGACTGATCCCACCCATATGGGCAGTCCAGATCTGAAATGCCAGTAAGTTCCTTCAGCACACAAGACACAGCAACCCTAGATGATAATTTCAGCCTTGTTAGGCATCATCAGTGAGGCACACTAATATCTCTCTAGGCACTGTGAGCAAGGGGTCCACATCTGGGTTACCCTTTAAACTTATGGAGAGCAAAAAAACTACTACTTGTATATCTTGTATTTCTCTCCTTAAGTTTAAAGGGTAATCAAGACGTGGACCCCTTACTCATGGTGCCTAGAGGGATATTGGCTATACCTCACTGATGATACCTTACAAGGTTGAAGCGATTGTCTGGGGTTGCTGTATCTCTCGTACAGAGGGAACTTGCTGGCAATTCGGATCTGGACTGCCCGTAAGGGTGGGACCATCCTAAATATTCTTCAGATATGTTCTCTCTGTAATGGCGCAAGCTGAGCTAAAACCAGCTTGAGTTCTGAATGGGGACCAACCGAAGGGCAGGCTAACTAAGCTGTTGTCCATTCTCACCTCTCTTGCTATTTGTATTTCTCTCCTTAAGTTTAAAGGGTAATCCAGATGTGGACCCCTTGCTCACAGTGCCTAGAGGGATATTGGCTATACCTCACTGCTGATACCTTACAAGGTTGAAGCAATTGTCTGGGGTTGCCGTATCTCTCGTACAGAGGGAACTTGCTGGCAATTCGGATCTGGACTGCCCGTAAGAGTGGGACCATCCTGATATTCTTCAGATATGTTCTCTCTGTAATGGCGTAAGCGGAGCTAAAACCAGCTTGAGTTCTGAACGGGGACCAACCGAAGGGCAGGCTACTTGAGCTGTTGTCCATTCTCACCTCTCTTGCTACTTGTATTTCTCTCCTTAAGTTTAAAGGGTTATCTAGACGTGGACCCCTTGCTCACGGTGCCTATAGAGATATTGGCTATACCTCACTGATGGTACCTTACAAGGTTGAAACGATCTTATGGGGTTGCCGTATCTCTCGTGCAGAGGAAACTTGCTGGTATTTCGGATCTGGACTGCCCGTAAGGCTGGGACCAGTCTGATATGCTTCAGATATGTTCTCTCTGTAATGGTGCAAGTTGAGCTAAAACCAGCTTGAGATCTGATCGGGGATCCACCGTTCTCACCTTTCTTGCTACTTGTATTTTTCTCTGTGTGCCATTTCATATAAAGGCCATTTATTTATAGACATTACTGCGGCCTTATGTGCTCCTTTTGGGGTGGTAGCACAATTTTAAAGGTCAATGGAAGATATAGGACCATGATATGATTAAGGCCATAGCTGGAAAACAGGTTCAAGGGTCAATGAATTGATTATATGTACACAGATCAGTGGTAGAATTAATAAGGTGCTTTGTCTGCTGTACATTTACTATTTGCCCATCCTTGCAGGGTTCCCCTCAGCACATCTTGAATGTGTCTAACTATGCACTTCATTTGTGCTGCCAAAGGACAGTTCCTTGGTGTGAATGTAGATATACCTTTATTCTGTGAAGTGTATGTATATGTGAATGTTTGTATATTTGTGCATATAGCAGATTTTTGAATACAGGGTGTATTTTTTGTAGTGTTAGTGTTTAAATGCAGGGCTGTGTTTGTGTGTAGTGTTGGTATTCGAATGCAACTCTGTTTTTGTGTACAATTCAGGGGTGTATTTTTTATAGTGTTAGTATTTGAATGTATGTGTAGTGTTGACATTTGCACTCAAGGCTATTTCTATTAACAATGTTGGTGTTTGAATGCAGAGGTGTGTTTCAATGCTGGCATTTGAATGCAGGGCTATGTTTTTTGTAGTGTCAGTGTATAACTGCAGGGTATGTTTGTGTGTATTGTTAGTTTTGCAGGCGCTTTTTCACATGTAAACTTTTATTGCCACACACACACACATACAGATGCACTTTACCAGACATGGAAAAATACAGACAGTACCACACAAAGATACATGCACATACGCTGCCACACACAGATGCACACAGCCACATACACATATATATTCTAAGAGGTACACGCAGATTGGCATTTATGATACACAGATACACTGACACATACATGTGCGTAGGTAGAGGATAAATGTGTATCAGCATAACCCTCAGCCACCGATAAACCCCAACCACTTATTGCCTGAATTAAACAATCCACAGATTTGCTTGGAGAAAATAGGCCACAGCTTTATTGAAATATAAAGATATAAATCTTTAAACTTCAACTTTATAACACAAAACATTCTATATACATAATTTACTCAGTAAATAAATATCAGTCACTGAGTACCACCTTGCCAACCAAAAAAACATTAACTTAGGGCAGCTGCCCTTCTCCTCCTTTCAACCAGCAGAAGGCTTTTTCCTGGGCCTTCAATTCTTGTAATGCTAACCACTTGCCGATTATTGGCTCAGTGAGCAGGTCTGTTATCCATAACTGTACCTGAGGTTAAGGGAAGGACAGGCCTACACATCCACTTTCCACGGACCACTGGTCCAACCCCCGTTGACAAGGGTCATGTACTGCCACGCTGTGACAAAAAAATAACACAGACAAACAAATGTAAATAAGAAACAAACAAGGGAGGGTGGGAAGCTGTTACCAACTGATAATTATGATGGCTGCTATCCTGTCAGCTGCCTACCTATTTATACTAACCCACCCCTTTTGCCCCTTAATACTCCTCCCACCATTCAAAGACCTCCTTACCATTCTATCTATACACTCCCCTCACACTCACATGTCCCTGTTCTGTCTAGGCCTTGCCTGACTCCTCAGGGTCTTGCACATATACAGTCATACAGATCCACAAACACTGACCCATACACAACACACACATAGATACACTCTGTCAGGGTACCTGAAGTCTCTACCTCCGAGAGAGGTAGAGACTTAGACGTCTATCCGTCCGGACGGCTGTTTCCTCTGTTCCTCGCGGTCCCCCCGGTCACGTAAACGCCGGCCGCGAGGGAGTCACTTCCTTTTGTAGCAGGACGTCCGGAAACCGACGTCATGACGCCAGCCCGGAACGACCTGTCACTCAATCCTGTAGAGACTAATCAGATCTCGTCGGAGGCGTGTCTCTCCCTCCGAGCCAGGGTATTTAAACTTGCTTCTCCCATTTGCTCATTGCCCTGTCGTGGTTCTAGCCTGTCTAGTCACACAGTGCTCTGGTATTTTCTGTTATCCCTTTGGTTCCGACCCAGCTTGTTTGACTTACTCTGTTTACCTCTGTTATCCTTGACCCGGCTTGTTCCTCGCTTACCTGTCCTCTCGTTCCCTCGACCTCGGCTTGTCTCTGACCATTCTCTATACTCTCCGTACGTTAGTCCGGCCATTCTAAGGTCCGGTATACGTATCCTGTACCTGTTTGTACTCTGCGTGTTGGATCCCTGTCCCGATCCTGACATTACGACAGGGCCAATGGATCCTGCAAGTACAAACAGTCAGCTTGGTCCTTCTGATCCTAGGTTCGAAGCCATGGAGCACAGAATGGATCAGATGGCGCTAGCACTACAGGTGTTATTGTCTCGTGCTAATAACCCGCCAGAGGAGACGCGTACTACTTCTATTTCTCCTGTGAGCTCAGGCCTAGAGGTAGCCACTGTAGGTGCCTCTTCCCGTATTACACCACCAGTACGTTATGGTGGCTCACCTGAGAAGTGTCGTGGTTTCCTTAACCAGATCAGTATCCACTTTGAACTACAACCTCGCTCCTATCCTACAGATAGGGCAAAGGTTGGATTTATTATCACCTTACTCATTGAGAAAGCTCTGAGATGGGCCAACCCACTATGGGAGAACGATAACCCGTTAGTATATAACTATAATGCCTTTGTAGCTGCCTTTAGAAGAACTTTTGACCCTCCTGGTAGAAAGGTCAATGCAGCCAGATTACTGTTGCGCCTGAGACAGGAGAACCGAACTCTCGTGGATTATGCACTAGAGTTCAGGTCTCTGGCGTCAGAAGTTAAGTGGAATGAGCAGGCTTATATAGATGTATTTTTGAACGGGTTATCAGACGTAATCCTTGATGAGGTTGCTACTAGAGAACTCCCTGAAAATTTGGAGGATTTAATTTCGTTCATTTCTCGTATTGATGAGCGTTTAAGAGAGAGACAAAACACTCGAGAGAGGAACCTTAGACCTTCCTTTAAATTAGCTCCCGCATTTCAAAGTCCTGATCCCACTACCTCACTGTTTCCTGAACCTATGCAGATAGGCAATACTCGCCTCTCAGAAGAGGAGAGACAGTACAGGAGAATAGAGGGATTATGCATGTATTGTGGAGTCAGAGGTCACTTACACCTGAATTGTCCTAATCGTTCGGGAAACGCTCGCACCTAAGTTTCTCTAGAGGACAGGCCTTGGGTGTTTCTATTTTGTCCTCTACTCATAATTATAAAGATCACAGGCTTCTGCTACCAGTTTCTTTAACTTGGGAGAAGGGAGTACTAAAGACTATGGCTTTGATAGATTCCAGAGCTGCCGAGAATTTTATCGACCAAGCCTTTGCTACCAAACACACTGTCCCATCCCAGTTAAGGGATACACCCTTGGCCGTTGAGGCCATAGATGGTAGACCTTTACTTGAGCCTGTTATCTCCCGTGAGACTATACCCGTTAACTTAACTGTTGGTATCTTGCACGAGGAGAACTTATCACTTATGCTCATTTCGTCCCCTTCGGTCCCCATAGTCCTGGGGTACCCATGGTTAAAAAGACATAACCCTATTATCGATTGGGAGTTAGGGGAGATACTCTCATGGGGTCAGGGCTGCCAGGAGAAGTGTTTACGCAGGGTTTCCCCATTGGCTGTAATAAACACACCGGGTAGTACCACTCAGTCTACAGAGGGACAGATACCGTTCATCTACCAGGACTTAAAAGCAGTATTCGACAAGAAGAATGCCGATACCTTACCTCCACACAGGTCATTTGATTGTAAAATTAAGCTTTTACCTGGTACTATGCCTCCGAGGGGCAATGTATATCCTCTATCCACTTAAGAGAACTCAGTTCTAGAGGAATATATTCGTGAGAATCTAGAAAAAGGATTCATTAGGAGATCCTCTTCCCCCGCCGGGGCTGGTTTTTTTTTCGTTAAAAAGAAGGATGGTACTTTGAGACCTTGTATTGATTACCGGGGTTTGAATAAGATAACCATCAGAAATGCCTATCCCATTCCTTTGATTACCGAGCTGTTTGATCGTTTAAAGGGCTCTAAAATTTTCACCAAGTTGGATCTCAGAGGGGCGTATAACTTGGTGAGAATCCAGGATGGACACGAGTGGATGACAGCGTTCAATACCCGTTATGGTCACTATGAATACACGGTTATGCCATTTGGTCTTTGTAATGCTCCGGCAGTCTTTCAGGATTTGATTAATGAAGTTCTTAGGGAGTTTCAACATGCTTGTGTCATTGTATACCTGGATGACATACTTATACACTCTAGGGAGATTGAGACCCACCACAGACAAGTCAGAAAGGTATTGCTCAAACTTCTGCAACATGGCCTATACTGTAAATTGGAGAAATGCAGTTTTGACCAGTCTCAGATAGACTTTCTTGGGTACGTGATTTCTGGGGAAGGCTTTAAGATGGATCCTGACAAACTCCAATCTATTTTGGATTGGCCATTGCCTATGGGACTCAAGGCTATCCAGAGGTTTATTGGTTTCTCTAATTATTATAGGCGCTTTATTAAGGGATACTCTTCTATTATTGCGCCTATTACCAATATGACCAAACAAGGGGCTAATACTAAGACCTGGTCTACTGAGGCTCTTGTTGCTTTCAAGACGCTCAAGGAACTTTTTGCTTCTGCCCCAATTTTGGTTCATCCTGATACGACTCTGCCGTTCCTACTCGAGGTCGATGCCTCTGAGACGGGAGTAGGGGCGGTTCTGTCACAAAGGTTAGGGGTGGACAAACCGTTACACCCTTGTGCGTTTTTCTCTAAGAAACTATCTGGTCCCGAAAGCAGATATGACATCGGTGACAGGGAACTGTTAGCGGTCATTATGGCTCTTAAGGAGTGGAGGCATTTATTAGAGGGGACCTTACATCCTGTTACTATTTTAATGGACCACAAGAACTTGTCCTATATTGGGGAGGCTAAACGCCTATCCTCCAGGCAAGCTCGTTGGTCCCTATTCCTGACTCACTTCAACTATGTGCTTACTTATAGACCTGGTTCTAAGAACTCCAAAGCCGATGCTTTATCTCGCCAATATGAACCGTCCACTATAGTTGAGCCAGTTCTTTCCTCGATAGTTCCTAAATGTAATATCATCGCTAACACGAATCTCAGGATTCATTCTCCGTTGCTTACCGAGATCATGGAGTTACAACATCTAGCTCCTAAACAGACTCCTGGGGATAGACACTTCGTTCCTCCTGCTCTCCAACTGGAAGTGTTACGATGTTTCCACAACAGCAAGGTAGCTGGGCATCCTGGCATTCGCAAGACGTATGCTTTAATCTCCAAAGATTTCTGGTGGCCTGCTTTGCGTAAGGATATTAAAGATTTCATCGATACTTGTGAGGTCTGTACTAAGACTAAGCAACCTCATACGCTTCCATGTGGATTTCTGCATCCCTTAGAGGTTCCAGAGAAACCATGGTCCTGTTTAGCTATGGACTTCATTGTCGATTTGCCTATCTCTAAAAAACAGACTGTCATCCTCACCGTGGTTGACAGATTCACCAAGATGGCTCACTTCGTTCCTCTGCCTAAACTCCCGTCTTCACCCGAATTGGCAGAGATATTCGCAAGGGAGATTTTTCGTTTACATGGGATACCCTCCCAAATTGTATCTGACAGAGGTTCCCAATTTGTTTCCCGTTTTTGGAGGTCCTTCTGCTCTCAACTGGGTATCAAATTGAATTTCTCTTCTGCCTATCATCCTCAGTCTAACGGAGCTGATGAACGCACCAACCAAAAGATTGAACAATATTTACGTTGTTTTGTTTCTGAACACCAGGACGATTGGGTTGGTTTGATTCCTTGGGCGGAGTTTGCACACAACAATCTCGTTTGTGATTCTACTCATTCAAGCCCCTTCTTCATGAATTATGGCTTTCATCCATCTATTCTTCCCTCGGCCTCCCCTTCCCAAGGGATACCGTCGGTTGATGTTCATGTTGCCAATTTGAGGAAGTTGTGGGATCAGACTCGACAAATTCTTCTGCACAATTCTATGCTGGTTAAGAAACACGCCGATAAACGTAGAAGGGCGGCTCCGGTGTTTGTTCCAGGTGATAGAGTTTGGTTGAGTACAAGAAACATCCGTTTAAAAGTACCTTCCATGAAGTTCGCTCCTCGTTATATTGGACCTTACAGGGTGCTGACTCGGATTAACCCAGTCGCGTATCGTCTAGCTCTTCCCGCTGCCTTACGCATCCCTAACTCATTTCATGTTTCATTGCTGAAACCACTAGTCTGTAACAGATTTTCCTCCACAACGTCCTCTCCTCGCTCTGTTCAGGTGGAGGGTCAGGAGGAGTATGAGGTTAACTCTATTATCGATTCTCGAATCTCCCGGGGGAGAGTACAATATCTGGTCGATTGGAAGGGATATGGTCCTGAGGAGAGGAGTTGGGTACCTCAAGAGGATGTTCATGCTCCTCGTCTCCGCAGGGCGTTTCACACCCGCTTCCCATCTCGTCCCGGTTCCTTCCGCCCGGTGGGCGTATCTGAGAGGGGGGGTACTGTCAGGGTACCTGAAGTCTCTACCTCCGAGAGAGGTAGAGACTTAGACGTCTTTCCGTCCGGACGGGCTGTTTCCTCTGTTCCTCGCGGTCCCCCTGGTCACATAAACGCCGGCCGCGAGGGAGTCACTTCCTTTTGTAGCAGGACGTCCGGAAACCGACGTCATGACGCCAGCCCGGAACGACCTGTCACTCAATCCTGTAGAGACTAATCAGATCTCGTCGGAGGCGTGTCTCTCCCTCCGAGCCAGGGTATTTAAACTTGCTTCTCCCATTTGCTCATTGCCCTGTCGTGGTTCTAGCCTGTCTAGTCACACAGTGCTCTGGTATTTTCTGTTATCCCTTTGGTTCCGACCCGGCTTGTTTGACTTACTCTGTTTACCTCTGTTATCCTTGACCCGGCTTGTTCCTCGCTTACCTGTCCTCTCGTTCCCTCGACCTCGGCTTGTCTCTGACCATTCTCTATACTCTCCGTACGTTAGTCCGGCCATTCTAAGGTCCGGTATACGTATCCTGTACCTGTTTGTACTCTGCGTGTTGGATCCCTGTCCCGATCCTGACACACTCACCCTCTCTCTCTAGCATTCACTCTAGATGTGCAACCTTTACATGTCTTTCCCTGGGCCCCCATGCCCCTTCTCGCAAGCTTTGCCTTCTTCTATTGTGGGATGGAACCTCTGGCAGTGCCAATGCAAATATGAAGGGATCCATGGGGCCCATGATAGCAGCAGACATTAGCTGAAGCCATGGTGCCATCACACAAGCTGCAATGCCAATAGTAACAAATATCAAAAACAAGTGGGATACAGTTGTATACCTAAAAAATAAACATAAACCAGACATAGTGCAACGCTGTATGTGAGAATTAATTCACTGCTGTAATGTTTGCGCTCACAGACATCAAAGAAGATTGCTCATTGCAGAGGTAAGTCACATAATGGTTTGTAGCATTATAAAACCATTATGAAAGATACACAAACAGTAGTGCTAAAGTTAAAGGACCACTAAAGGCACCCAGACCACTTCAGCTCTATGAAGTGGTCTGGGTGCCAGCTCCCCCTAGTTTTAACCCTGCAGCTGAAAACATAGCAGTTTCAAAGAAACTGTTATGTTTACACTGAAGGGTTAATCCAGCCTCTAGTGGCTGTCTCCCTGTCTATGGGTGGGTTTGAATGCACGTGCTCCTCTGGCCGCACATGCGCATTCAGCTCCAGTCGGGAGCTGAAGAGGTTACCAGCGCCGAGGTAGCCTGGCACTGGATTAAGGTAAGTGGCTGAAGGGGTTTTAGCGCCCTGAGGGAGGGGGGCACTCCAAGAGCCTATATTGCCAGGGAAACGGGTTTGTTTTCCTGGCACTACAGGATCCGTTTAAATGCTCCTATTATTGTAAAACAGCGTTAAAAACAGGCCCACTAAGTCACACTTTCAGAATTCACCACCGCAGAGCTCAAAACTATCAAATTTATTATATAGCAAAGCATAAGTTAAACCGGTCATACAATCCTTATGCAGCCGTACACAACCTCACTAAGTCATAAACTCAGCATTCAGCAGTGCTGAGGTCAAATAGTCAATCAGCATCTAGAAGCAGTGCAGAGGTTAAATAATCCAACACAGATGAAACACAGCAGAGTTGGGAGCAGGGAAAGAAGCTGGTAGAGCGGTGGACCTTTGTAGGCTTATATATATTAAAATAGTAATCAATATAAAAAGCCACAAATGACCTGGAATGAATAGATTCATTCCACACGAACAAAAAACTAATGAGTGCGTCACATACGCACACACTAACTGCACAAACCAAAGCTGGATATCCCTACCTCTAGCCAGGAGCTATTTAAGAAATAAATGATCAGGGCAGAATCACGCAGCCAAGAGATTGCTGACTAACAGACAACTATACTGAAAAAAGCATCACCAGTGCCTGTACATTGCAAAAGAGGATCTAACACAGGGATTAATGTCTAAATTATAGATACATTTTATTCATCATTCAAGAAAGAACCCAGAATTGCAGATGAAACAATTAAATGCAGAATACTATGCATGGGGAACTGTGGTGATTTAATCATACCCTGGTACTCACTGCCCTGAAAGGTGCCTTAAACTGTTTAGCATTGTGAATGTAGGAGAATGGATTAGATGGTGCAGTGCACAGGTCTAGGTAAAAATTATTGTACGATCTTTGGGAGACATTTTGGGAACTTTAATAATAGGTTCTTTAGGACTCCTACATCTGGTAGATTTTTCTTGACAAACTGTGCATAAACTATATAAATGAATATATGATATTAAAAAAAGCAGTTTAGAAGTTCATTATCATGTAACGTAATGATTTTGCAGTAAGTTAGTGAATGTAATATATTTTGTCCTGCATAGCCCCAACAGTCTCTGTTGAAATTCTAGAGTTAATGACATGTTCTGCTTGTTATCAGGCTGAATATCTCTCCACTAATCTTTATATTCTTAAATTCTCTATAATCCATCTGCCAGCAGCTAAAGAAAAGAATCAGATTGTGCACTCTATCATCACAAAATATCAGCTCCCACTACCCCTGACCCTCTACCCCCCATAAGGCATAATCGCCAGCTTGCTGCTGGGTCACGACCTGCTGAAATGTGGGGTCTCTGTTTTGGTGATTGGATCTACATGTGACTGCTTTGCAATTAGGATGCCCTTAAGCTACTGCCTGAATTGATAACTGATTGCCCACCTACAGGTCATGACAGATGTTGTTATTTTCAGATTCAACAGCACCACTTTTATCTCCCTATACGTAGAGTTTTGATGCAGTTTAAGACCCTATTTTCCTCCAGGGGTATAGAAAAAGAAATATTTTTGCCTCCCTCGTTTGTCTCTGGTTGGGAATCTAAATTTACTGAGAAACAATCAGCAAAAAACTTTATACTTACACACAAATGTTTGATTTGTTCAAAAAATGAGGAGCTGAACTACCAATTGTTTACAAACTGTACAGAACCTCTGAATTGCGAAATCATATCTTTGTGGGGGTTTAAGATCTACGCTGGAGATGAATGGTGAGGGTTGGTACTAGTCTGCACAGTCAACCTATTCCATGATTGCAGAGATTGTTGAGTCTGAACTTCCCTTTCAGCACCTGCAGATGTTCTTGCACTATACATTGACCCTTCTGAAACTGAGATCACTAACAAATCATCTATTAAATGTTCATAGGTCCCTTATTTCAATTATGTGGAAAACACTGTCTACTCCCACTACTGAGCAATGAATGGGAAAGGCTCAAGAGTCAAGAGACTTACGCAATGGACCATCATGCTGCACTGAAAGATAGCTCTGAAAAGTGCACGTAGACATGGATGCAATGGGTTGATGGGTTGATATTTTGTTTACAAGAAAGTCTAGGCACACTCACGAGTTTCCTCAGAATGGCAGTCTTTATTACAGGAATATTTCACACTATTAGTCTCCTGGATTTAAATGTTTGGTTTTTGTTGCCACACCCATTTCTTTGCTATTTATCCTTTTTGTTTCAGTGTGTTCCTGCTAGCAGTGGTCTCATTCTTCTGCTCCTTTCCTTGCAGGTAAGTACTGTGTGTTTTATTATTGTACTTTTAGTCATGCATACCTCAGCAGTTAGGACCTACTGTAATTGGAGTACTTTGTCGCAGTGGTGGGCTGCATACATCTTGGCCATTTAAGTATGTCTAAATCTAAATGTATGTCTAAATATGTTTATTACATATATAGTACTTAGTTATTTCTCCTCTTGTTTAGCCTTGTTTATCTTGTCTTGTTTTATTTTGTCTTGTATTCCCAGTTCATGTACAGCCCTATCCTACCCTGTCCATGTCCTGTTCTTATTCCCCTCATGTCATCTGTACATATTCTAGGTTCTGCTTTTTGTTCTGCTCCAGTTCTGGATTCTTCTAGTCTTGTCTAGTGATGTCGCGAACATAAAATTTCCGGTTTGCGAGCGGCGAACGCGAACTTCCGCAAATGTTCGCGAACCTGGCGAACCGCCATAGACTTCAATGTGCAGGCGAATTTTAAAACTCACAGGGACTCTTTCAGGCCACAATAGTGATGGAAACGTTGTTTCAAGGGGACTAACACCTGGACTGTGAGATGCCGGAGGGGGATCCATGGCAAAACGCCCATGGAAAATTACATAGTTGATGCAGAGTCTGGTTTTAATCCACAAAGGGCATAAATCACTTAACATTCCTAAATCACAATGGATATGGATTGACACCTGACATATGACATATTGACACCTTGACATATGGATTGACACCTGTCCTCAGAGACCCTGATACACACTGACACAGAGCAGAATAGGGAATGTTCCCCCTACATAGGGTCACTTGGCAGATATGGATTGACACCTGTCCTCAGGGACCCTGATACACACTGACACAGAGCAGAATAGGGACTAGTCCTCCTACATATGGTCACTTGGCAGATATGAATTGACAGCATGAAAGACCCCATTTGCACAAGGTTGGATGCCGAGCTACTCATTTCCCGTTCCTCCTCCTCAGTGATCTCAATGAAGGTATGTTCTTCCCCCCAGCCACGTACAACACCACGGGTACCAGATAGGTGACAACGAGCACCCTGGGATTCCTGTTGTGGTTGGTCTTTCTCCTCCTCCTCAAAGCCGCATTCCTCCTCTGACTCCTCTTCCTCACAATCCTCTTCCAGTGTTGCCGCTGGTCCAGCAAGCGATGCTGATAAGGCTGTTTCTGGTGGTGATGGTGACCACAACTCTTCCTCTTCATGCTCATCTACGGCACTCTTCGCAGGGCACGCTCCAGGAAGAAAACAAATGGTATGATGTCGCTGATGGTGCCTTCGGTGCGACTGACTAGGTTTGTCACCTCCTCAAAAGGACGCATGAGCGTCCAGTAACGTGGCAAAAAATTCCCAGCTCCCCAGAGGCTACCCTAGCACCCCGGTCATACAAATATTCATTAACGGCTTTTTCTTGTTGGAGCAGACAGTCGAACATTAGGAGTGTTGAATTCCAACGTGTCGGGCTGTCGCAAATCAAGCGCCTCACTGGCATGTTGTTTCGCCGCTGGATATCTGCAAAGTGCGCCATGGCCGTGTAGGAACGCCTGAAAGGGTCACACACCTTCCTGGCCTCATTGTCACAAACCACTTTGCCGATATCCAGTTGCTGCGGAATCAGCCACTTTTCCACCTGTGCGTTCAGGGTGGACAGGAGTGCTTGTCCGGTGTCACTCTCTGCTTTCAAGCAAGTCAAACCCAAGACGGCGTGACACTGCCGTATCCGGGAAGTGGAATAGTACCTGGGGAGCTGGGGGGGGGGTGCCGTTGATGTGGAGCAAGATGCAGCAGCAGAAGAGGACTCAGCCGAGGAGGTTATGGAAGAGGATGGAGTAGGAGGAGTAGAGGAGGTGGCAGCAGGCCTGCCTGCAAGTCGTGGCGGTGTCACCAACTCCTCTGCAGAGCCACGCATTCCATGCTTGGCAGCCGTCAGCAGGTTTACCCAATGCGCAGTGTAGGTGATATACCTGCCCTGACCGTGCTTTGCAGACCAGGTATCAGTGGTCAGATGGACCCTTGCCCCAACACTGTGTGCCAGACATGCCATTACTTCCTTTTGCACAATCGAGTACAGGTTGGGGATTGCCTTTTGTGCAAAGAAATTTCGTCCGGGTACCGCCACAAATTTTTTGAACGCCTCAGACTCCGCCAGCTTGTATGGTAAAAGCTGGCGGGCTAATAGTTCAAGCCAGCTGTCAGACGCTGGGCAAGGGGGTGACTTTCTGACATTGGCTTCTTACGCTCAAACATGTCCTTGACAGACACCTGACTGTGGGCAGATGAGTGGGAACTGCTCAAGGCGAGAGACGGAGTGGCATATGGTTGAGAGGGGGCAAGGAGGACAGCAGTGGTTAACGTGGCTGAAGATGCTGGACCAGGAGGAGGATGGCGGCTTTGAGTTTGTGTGCTGCTCGTACTCATGTGTGATCCCATAGGTGTTTGTGATGTGCGATCATGTGCCTACGCAAAGCAGTTGTACCTAGGTGGGTGTTGGACTTCCCACGACTCAGTTTCTTTTGGCACAGGTTGCAAATGGCATCGCTGTTGTCAGAGGCAGACATACAAAAAAATGACACACTGCTGAGCTCTGCAAAGACGGCATTCTGGTGGTGGACACAGCATGCGTTGATTGGCGTGCTGTCGGGCTGACCCCGGGTGCCGATGCATGCTGTCTGCACAGTCAGACACTAGCTCCTTGCGACGACCTCCCCCTGCTTCCAACTCGTCTCCTCCTCCTCCTCTCTGTCTCCGCATCTGAACTTTCGCCCTGTTCTTCTTCTTGCCGAGCGGGCACCCACGTGACATCCACGGACGCATCGTCATCATCAACCGCTTCACTTGTATCTGACAACTCAGCAAAGGAAGCAGCAGCGGGTTCATCATCATCACACCGTACGTCCATGTGTGTAATGCTGCCTGACTGAGACATATCCCTGTTATCTACATCCTCTGGCAATAATGGTTGCGCATCACTCATTTCTTCAAACGGATGTGTAAATAACTCCTCTGACATACCAAGTGAAGTGGCTGTGGTGCTAGTGTTGGTGGTGGCGGCAGGCGGGTGAGTGGTATCTTGAGAGTTTCCCGAAGCTAAGCTGGAGGAGGATGGTGCGTCAAGGTTCCGAGCGGAAGCTGTAGAAGATTGGGTGTCCTGTGTTAGCCAGTCAACTATGTCCTCAGAACTTTTCAAGTTCAGGGTACGTGGCCTCTGAAAACTGGGCATTATTCTAGGGCAAAAGGGAATCACAGCACCACGACCTCGATGGCCCCTGCGGGGTGGCCTACCTCTGCCTGTCATTTTTTTTTCATTAGTGGTACTATGCGTGCAAGCTACTGTGAGACCAGAAATGAGTGGCACTGTGCAGTGGCAGAGGTGGGCAGCGTACACGCTGTAGGCCTGACACACCCGCTTGAAGACAAGTAACTGCTATTCAATCTATAACAGTGAAAAAAGTGTTTTGTTTTTAAATGCACGCTATTGGTACACCAGATATGAGTGGCAATGTGCACTTGCAGAGGTTGGCAGAGTACACGCTGTTGGCCTGACACATGCACTTGAAGACAAGTAATTGCTATTCAATCTATAACAGTGAAAAAGTTTTTTGTTTTTAAATGCACGCTATTGTGACACCAGATATGAGTGGTGGCACTGGGCAGGTGGGCACAGTATCCACTGTGAGCCTGACACACAGACGCTTGCAGACAACTAACTGCTATTCAATCTATTACAGTGAAAAACATGTTTGTGGGTTTTTAAATGCACGCTATTGTGCCACCAGATATGAGTGGCACCGTGCACACTGGCAGAGTACACGCTGTTGGCCTGACACATAGACGCTTGCAGACAACTAACTGCTAATTAATCTATTACAGTGAAAAAAATGTTTTGTTTTTAAATGCAAGCTATTGTGACACCAGATATGAGTGGTGGCACTGGGCAAGTGGGCACAGTATCCACTGTGAGCCTGACACACAGACGCTTGCAGACAATTAACTGCTATTCAATCTATTACAGTGAAAAACAAGTTTGTGGGTTTTTAAATGCACGCTATTGTGCCACCAGATATGAGTGGCACTGTGCACACTGGCAGAGTACACGCTGTTGGACTGACACACAGACGCATGCAGACAACTAACTGCTAATTAATCTATTACAGTGAAAAAAAAAATTGTTTTTAAATGCAAGCTATTGTGACACCAGATATGAGTGGTGGCACTGGGCAAGTGGGCACAGTATCCACTGTGAGCCTGACACAGAAGCTGGCAGGCAGGCAACTGCAATTACACAAAAAAAAGCAGACTGATATTCTAGCCCTAAAAAGGGCTTTTTGGGGTGCTGTCCTTACAGCAGAGATCAGATGAGTCCTTCAGGACTGTAGTGGACACTGAATACACTAGCCTAGCTATACATTTCCCTATCAAATGAGCAGCAGCTACACTTTCCCTCCTCTATCTAAGAATGCAGCTTCAGAATGAATCTAAAATGGATGCTGTACAGGAGGTGGGAGGGTCTGGAAGGGAGTGTCTGCTGCTGATTGGCTGGAATGTGTCTGCTGACTGTGAGGCACAGGGTCAAAGTTTACTCAATGATGACAAATAGGGGGCGGATCGAACCGCGCATGTGTTCCCCCGCCGTGGCGAACGCGAACACGCTATGTTCGCCGGGAACTATTTGCTGGCGAACAGTTCAGAACATCACTATGTGGCATGACTGAGTGTGGGTAAGTAAGAGTCAAGTATTTTAACTGGGCACTAGTTCTAGGTGGGATAAAGTGGTATAGCGGATGGATGAGTAGTTTGGTTCGTTTTAGAGGTTTGTAGAGAAAGTATATAGTGATCATGATTTTTAGCGATATCCAATATTTTTAAGGTGGTCCCAGTGCCACCACTCATATCTGGTGTCACAATAGCTTGCATTTAAAAAAACAAAAACTTTTTTGACTGTAATATAATAGCAGTCAGTTTCCTTCACACGTGTGCGTTTCAGGGCCTGCCAGGGCACAGTGTCACACCAGTGCAACTCATATCTGGGGTAACAGTAGTGTACAATAAAAAAAAAAAATACAGAGGGCTTGTTGTCACCTTTCGGGGACCCTTGGTGTTGTACGTGGCTGGGTGGAGGAATAGACCTTCAATGACATCAGTGAGGACAAGGAACGGGACATTGCTAGCTTGGTATCCAACCTTGTGCAAATGGGGAGTTTGCAGTTGTGCAAATGGACTGTTTGCGGTTGTTTGTGGTGCGTTAAACGGGGAGTTTGGTCTGTCACTGTGAAGCGGGCGTAACCCTTACACTACCTGATCGATACAACATCATACCTGATGTTTTAAAGCACGTTATTCTAAACAATTTAGGAATGTTAGGTGATTTATGCGCTTTATGGCAATATGTAATTTTCTATGAGAGTTTTACCATGGATCCCCCTCCGGCATGCCACAGTCCAGGTGTTAGTCCCCTTGAAACAACTTTTCCCTCACTATTGTGGCCAGAAAGAGTCCCTGTGGGTTTTAAAATTCGCCTGCCTATTGAAGTCTATGGCGGTTCGCCGGGTTAGAAGTTAGATTCGTTGTGTAGAGCTATTTCAATTGCTTTTGCTTGATTTGTTCTTTATTTGTAAATAAACCTGATATTCAATGGGGGTCGAATAATTTTGATTACAACTGTGTATATACAGTCATCGGAAAAATAAAGTACACCCTCTTTAATTTATATGGTTTTACATATCAGGACATAGTAACAATCAGCTGTTGCTTAGCAGGCCTTAAAATTAGGTAAATACAACCTCAGATGAACAACAACACATGACATATTAGACCATGTCATGATTTATTTAACAACAATAAAGCCAAAATGTACTTTCTTTTTCCCATGACTGTATATCTCAAAATTGGTGGGTGCACTCACAGAAGTTAATACAATCTGAAATCTGATAAGTGTGATATATCATAACAAAATTGCAATAAATGTTTCAACCCCACTTAGGTCTTTTTCAAGATCCATAGGATTTTATTTTGATATTTGTACATAATATATGTGTCAGAAACCAGTCTATGTCTTGGCTTTTGTTCATTAAGGAAAAATGCTGAGGGGAATAACAGGCAAAATGGGCCCAAAGGCTGCTAAAGTTTGAGCTTGCTAATTAGCTCTAAACCATGTGATTGCTTTTTAACTGCACTATTACAAATTTGCACTACTATGTTGTGTGTGTATATATATATATATATATATATATATATATAATTTTTTTTTTTCATTTAAGCAACATTGTATAATAGCACATGATGAGCTTTTGTATCCAAGTATTGTATTTTGCATTGAATGTATGGGCACCATTTTAACATAAGTGCTCTACTTCACGGTTATCTATGGTTTTATATGTTGATTTGCCGACTAAGAGAGCATTTATACTTGTGAGATTTACCTCAAAGGATAGTACGTTCAGGGAAACTGTAACATCAGCATATCAGGCAAGAGGTGAAAAATGCTTCCCTGTGGTATGCAAGATATAAACGCTATAACAAGGAAATCAATCTTAGGGATACCTTACTGGTGGATTAACTGAGATTCCATCCAGTAGCATAACAATGCTATATACTACATGGAACCACCTTTTATGTCTCCCCATCAGTATGAACAAGTGATATGTGGCCAACAAAATGGTTTTGTTCTTTACCCAACATTAAAGGGAGAATCATGGTGAGCACGCAAGAAGGGATTCTATGTGAATTGCTACTTGAAAACTTTAAACAAATCAAGTTATGGGCTGCTTCTACTATTTCAGAGATAACATGTTTTCCTTTTATTATCCCTTTAGTCTAAGTGACAAGCAAGTCTGACTATGTAGTACAACTAGGCTACTGAGAGATTTTCTTCCATGAAAACAATAATCTGCTTATTAATGTCAACATTTGCTACTCTGCAGGAGTTTAATTTTACTGCATCTATCCAACAATCGTCATGCTGCATGCTTCGTTCTTGCACTAGGGAGGAGAGCTAATATCGTCACCTGAACTACCTTGGAAATCCCAGTCATACTATTGGCTTGTGGACTTACCTGGCATTGTACAGAATTGTTTCCAGCCAGACCTTAAATGCTTTCAATCCAGTAAAATGTAACTGTTCTTATATACAATTAAATCTTCCTTAGTGATATTAACAAGAATTTTAACAGAATAATTATAACATAAACTATTTAGTAGCTGTTCTCTGTGTGGGCCGAATGGGGACGACTTCTTTGTATCTGTATGTGGAGGGAGGAGAAAATAATGCTGCAATACGTCTAGTACAGAAGGTAAATATCTGGACAATAGGGTCTACTGTAGTCCTACTTACATGTAGTAGAGCTTAAACTAGCTCTAGTATGTATGGCATATAGCGGTATAATCCCTGCTTATAGGATACATGGAAAGGTATAGATATCTTTGAATCTGTATGTGGAGAGAGGAGAAAATAATGGTGCAATACGTCTAGTACAGATGGAAAAATAATTGGACAATTATAAGATACGTGGAGAGGTGTAGATATCGTATCAGTGTGTAGACCATAGAAAGGTTTAGAAAGAAGAGAGACTAATAAACTAATAGTGCTCACAATAAAAAATTGTGCACTCACATATGGTTGAGCAGGCACACTGCTCGATGACTCAGGCGTGAGTGGTATAATCCCCACCAACCTGTTGAGTATTATTCCAAAGAAATCCTAGGTGGGGATTATACCACTCACGCCTGAGTCATCGAGCAGTTCGCCTGCTCAACCATATGTGAGTACACAATTTTATTACTCCTACTCCTATGATATATTTTTTATAGTGAGCACTATTAGTTGTCTCTCTTCTTCAGCTAAATTATATGCATGCATCCTTGACAGGTTCTTACAGAGATTGATACCTAAACAGGAGATATATGTAAAAGTCTTCTTTTAAAGTGTTAAATGTTTGCCATGGCAAAAAAAAGGAGAGCGCCTGAGTTTTATTCATGCTTAGGTCATAATAAGAAATGTTTCCAAATATTTGCAGGATAGACATTAGTGACGGAACCGAGGTCAAAAGATTCTTTAATGATAACATAATGTCATCTGCGAACAGGTTTATTTTATATTCAATCTCTCCTACAACAATTCCCTCGATGTCTGCACACTGTCTTATAGACTCAGCCAAAGGCTACATTGCTAGCACGAACAACAGTGGCAACAACGGGAAACCCTGTTTGGTCATGTTGGATAAAACAAAGCTGTCAGATACAAAGCCAGTCACGGACGCCGTAGCCGTTGGGTTGCAGTACAATGCAAACACAGCCCTGACTAAGGAATCTGGAATTTGAAACCTCAACATAACCTCTTTTAAAAAATCCCAATGCAACCTATCGAATGCCTTCTCTGCATTTAAAGATAAGAGCAGAGAAGGTGTGCGATTTGTTTTAATATGGTGAATCAAATTAATGTAACGCTTAGTGCTATCCGGGGCCAGACGGTTTAAAACAAAGCCCACCTGGTCTTGATCGATTAGAAATGGAAGTATTCAAGCTAACCTATTTGCTAATATGTTAGAGTATATTTTAGTATCATTATTAATAAGTTAAATCGGACGGAAATTTGAACACAAATTAGGTGCTTTGCCAGGTTTAGGTAATATTAAAATTTGGGCGCTTAAAACCTCCTCCGGCATTTTTTCTTGAGACCCGTAATGATTTAATGGCTTAAGTAGATGGAGGTAGAGGAGCTAAGAAACCAGAACAGGACTGGTAATATGCCATTGTGACACTGTCAGGTCCCGGTGCTTTGCCATCTGAAATCATGTTAATAGCATCCATAATTTCTTTGTGGGATATGGGAGAATTTTAAGTTTTCAATTTATCAGTTGATATCTGTTTCATAGGGATTTTATCCAGGAAAGAGTTAATTTTATCCAATGTGGGCTTCCTCACAGTTGGATCTAATGCCAAATTGTATAGTTTTTGTTTATAATAGGCAGCAAAAGCGTTGCTTATTTTACCCGGATGTATAATTTTAACACCATCCTCTGCCAACAAATCCTAGATTGCAAATGTTTATGTTGAAGATTCGAGGCAAACAAGGAAGAAGTCTTGTTGCCTTTCAAGTAGAAAATTTGCTTCAGTTTAAGCAACATCAGGGCGGTGTGCTCTAATTTAATTGCTTGAATTTTATCTTTAGTTTCTAGAATCATTGCTGCAAGAGAGTGGGAAGGGCCAAATGTATTCGCCTGATTGAGATTATATCATTCTTTCTACAATTCTTTTACATTTTTGGATCTAATTTTCTTCAGATATGAGGCCCGCTATATAAAGTAGCATGAATATTTAGGGTCGAATTGTTTTTAAAGTACCTCAAGCGCCTCCTCAGCTAATGACTTATTTTCTATGTTTGTGACTAAATAGTCACCATAGCCTTTTCGAGTTTAACTGGAAGGACTCCTCGTTGTGTATAATCATTGAGGCATGCTCTGACCATGTAATATCCTTTATTTCAGATCTTAAAATACAATAAATATATTGTTCACCCATTAAGAACCTGCCACCATCTTAAATTGTTTTTATTTTCTTCAAAAGTGTAAGCTGTCCGGAATTAGGGAAGTATACACCACTGTGAAAAAAATATGGAAACGCCTTTCAATTTTGATCTGAACGTGAAATGAAACTGAAGAGGATAATTTTTAGCTAAAGTAGATGTACCATGTTTGAAATGTGTCTCCTGAAGAAATAGGACATCAGCCTATGATTATGCGGCCTCTCACATTTATTGAAAAAATCTTAATCACCATATCTATCATTTAAATGATTATGCAACAAGTAAAAAAAGACAGGTAAAAATCTGTGAGAGGCCCAAATCACTGCCAGTAGCATAAAAAAACTATTGAAGTTGCCTAGGGAGAAAAAGGTCTAACCTACCCATCTGACCAGAACCAGTATAGTGTCTGTATATCATAGCAGATACAGTTACTTTTAAATTATGCATAGAAATCTTATATATGTAACTAGAAACTTTAATATTACATTTCAGAATAATAGTAACCTTTTTAAGGAAAAAAAAATTGAAAGAGTATTAAAACATGTTCAGGAAAAAAATAAGTGGAAAAAACTTGGATAGGGCCCAATTGAAGGGGCATGAAAAAAATAGAACAAAAAAAACAAAATAAACAAAAAGATAGAAAGGATATGCACAATTTAAGGCAATGAAAGGAGAAGGAAAAAATGTCTCCATCTCAAAATACATTTACGGGCCTATGTTGGGGGGGGGGGGGGGGAGGAGGAGCAGGGACATTGGGTATTGAAGCAAAATAATATTAGAAGTACAAGTTCAAAAAAAAACTAAACAAATAAAGTGAATCAAAAATATAAAAATAAACAAAATAATAATATTAAGAAAAAAACAGACAAAAACAAAAGATGGGGGAAAAAAACAATAAGAGAAAATAAACATAATGCATATGAGTTCCAATGCTTATGTAGTAAGCAATACAGTCACTTTAAACTGTTGACAGGAACCAGGAACCAAGATCCAACAGGAAACGTGTGCAAAGAATCAGCAGTCCTAGGATCAAAGCTTCTAAGACATGGATTGAAATAAAATAACTGTACATCCGTAACAAAATCCAGGACTCAGGAACTAGGAATCAGCAGCAAAACATGCATTTCCTATTGAAAGCCGAGAACAGCATACAGGGTTCAGGAATCAGGATCAAGGTCAGGAGTAGTATTTTGAGGCATCATCTCCAGACGTCTGAGCTTGAGTGGATGATGCAGCGTCATCATGGGTAATCGTTGTACTTTTCTCTTGTGGCAATGTTTGAATTATATCCACTCCTGCTTCTGGGGAAACAATGGTGTAGTTACGCCCATCTAAATGAAACAAAACTTTACTCAGGAATCCCCATCTGTAACAAATATTTCTCCGACATAACTCCGTGGTTAATTGTCCAAATTCTCCAAATTTGGGGCACTGTGCGTGCAATCTAATGTGCCACCAGATAGGAGTGGTGTGTTAAGTAGTACTATTCCTAACAGTTTAATCCCTGTTACGTCCCCTATCAGGGGACGTGTATATAAGGCATCAATTTTAGGAAGCGGGAGATGGAGAAAGATGCTTGGTCGGTCCTCCTACTTCAAATTTGGGGCACTGCGCGTGCAATCTAATGTGCCACCAGATAGGAGTGGTGTGTTAAGTAGTACTATTCTTATCAGTTTAATCCCTGTTACGTCCCCTATAAGGGGACGTGTATATAAGGAATCGATTTTAGGAAGCGGGAGATGGAGAAAGATGCTTGGTCGGTCCTCCTACTTCAAATTTGGGCAACTGCGCGTGCAATCTAATGTGCCACCAGATAGGAGTGGTGTGTTAAGTAGTACTATTCTTATCAGTTTAATCCCTGTTACGTCTCTATCAGGGGACGTGTATATAAGGCATCGATTTTAGGAAGCGGGAGATGGAAAAACATGCTTGGTCGGTCCTCCTACTTCAAATTTGGGGCAATCTAATGTGCCACCAGATAGGAGTGGTGTGTTAAGTAGTCCCCCTCATCAGGCCATTTTTAGTCGAATGTATCGCCCACTGTCAGTCCCTTCGGGCCATCTTAATAAAGGTGAGGTAATCTAGACTTTTTTGACCTAGGCGACTTCTCTTCTCAGTGACAATACCTCCTGCTGCACTGAAGGTCCTTCCTGACAGGACACTTGAAGCAGGGCAGGCCAGAAGTTCTATCGCAAATTGGGATAGCTCAGGCCACAGGTCAAGCCTGCACACCCAGTAGTCAAGGGGTTAATCGCTCCTCAGAGTGTCGATCTCTGCAGTTAAGGCGAGGTAGTCTGCTACCTGTCGGTCGAGTCATTCTCTGAGGGTGGACCCCGAAGGGCTGTGGTGATGTGTAGGACTTAAAAATCTCTGCATGTCCTCCATCAACAACACGTCTGTAAAGCGTCCTGTCCTTGCCGGCGTGGTCGTGGGAGGAAGAGGATTACTTTCACCTCTTCCCCTGTTAGATTCCCGTTGTGCTGTGACATCACCCTTATACGCTGTGTAAAGCATACTTTTTAATTGATTTTGGAACTGCTGCATCCTTTCCGACTTGCCGTAATTTGGTAACATTTCAGGCACTTTCTGCTTATACCGGGGGTCTAGTAGCGTGGACACCCAGTACAGGTCGTTCTCCTTCAGCCTTTTTATACTAGGGTCCCTCAACAGGCACGACAGCATGAAAGACCCCATTTGCACAAGGTTGGATGCCGAGCTACTTATGTCCTGTTCCTTGTCCTCAGTGATCTCTCTGAAGGTATGTTCTTCCCTCCAGCCACGTATAAACACCACGGGTACCAGATAGGTGATAACGAGCACCCTGGGATGCCTGTTGTGGTTGGTCTTCCTCCTCCTCCTTAAAGCCACATTCCTCCTCTGATTCCTCTTTACTCACAATCCTCTTCCAGCATTGCCGCAGGTCCAGCAAGTGACTTCAAATTTCTGGTGGTGATGGTGACCACAACTCTTCCTCTTCACGCTCATCTACAGCCTGATCCAGCACTCTTCACAGGGCATGCTCCAGGAAGAAAACATATGGTATGATGTCGCTTATGGTGCCTTCGGTGCGACTGACTAGGTTTGTCACCTCCTCAAAAGGATGCATGAGCCTACAGGCATTGAGCATGAGCGTCCAGTAACGTGGCAAAAAAATTTCCCAGCTCCGCAGAGGCTGTCCTAGCACCCCGGTCATACAAATACTCGTTAACGGCTTTTTCTTGTTGGAGCAGGCGGTCGAACATTAGGAGTGTTGAATCCCAACGTGTCGGGCTGTCGCAAATCAAGCGCCTCACTGGCATGTTGTTTCGCCGCTGGATATTGGAAAAGTGTGCCATGGCCATGTAGGAATGCCTGAAATGGCCACACACCTTCCTGGCCTGCTTACGGACGTCCTGTAAGCCTGGGTACTTATGCACAAAGCGTTGTACAATCAGATTACACACATGTGAAATGCAAGGCACATGTGTCAACTTGCCCAAATGCAATGCCGCCAACAAATTTCTTCCGTTGTCACAAACCACTTTGCCGATCTCCAGTTGGTGCGGAGTCAGCCACTGATCCACTGTGTGTTCAGGGCGGACAGGAGTGCTGGTCCGGTGTGACTCTCTGCTTTCAGGCAAGTTAACCCCAAGACGGCGTGACACTGCCGTATCCGGGATGTGGAACAGTACCTGGGGAGGTGGGGGGGGGTGCCGTTGATGTGGAGCAAGACGCAGCAGCAGAAGAGGTTATGGAAGAGGATGGAGTGGGAGGAGTAGAGGAGGTGGCAGCAGGCCTGCCTGCAAGTCGTGGCAGTGTCACCAACTCCTCTGCAGAGCCACGCATTCCATGCTTGGCAGCTGTCAGCAGGTTTACCCAATGCGCAGTGTAGGTGATATACCTGCCATGACCATGCTTTGAAGACCAGGTATCAGTGGTCAGATGGACCCTTGCCCCAACACTGTGTGCCAGACATGCCATTACTTCCTTTTGCACAATCAAGTACAGGTTGGGAATTGCCTTTTGTGCAAAGAAATTTCGGCCGGGTACCTTCCACTGCGGTGTCCCAATAGTTACACATTTTTTGAACACCTCAGACTCCACCAGCTTGTATGGTAAAAGCTGGCGGGCTAAGAGTTCAGTCAAGCCAGCTGTCAGACGCCGGGCAAGGGGGTGACTTTGTGACATTGGCTTCTTACACTCAAACATGTCCTTGAGGAGGGATAATCACAACCCCCCATTTACATCGAGGGGAGGCACCCATAATACGCTTTACTTTTTGGAATATGTGAGTGCATACTTATCACCAGGTGTTTTAAAGTGTCTAGCAATATTTGACAGACACCTGACTGTGGGCAGGTGAGCAGGAACTGCTCAATGCGAGAGACGGAGGGGCGGATGGTTGAGAGGGGGCAAGGAGGACAGCAGTGGTTAACGTGGCTGAAGATGCTGGTCCAGGAGGAGTATGGCGGCTTTGAGTTTGTGTGCTGCTTGTACTCATGTGTTGATCCCATAGGCGTTTGTGATGTGCGATCATGTGCCTTCACATGATGTACCTAGGTGGGTGGTGGACTTCCCACGACTCAGTTTATTTTGGCACAGGTTGCAAATGGCATCGCTGTTGTCAGAGGCAGACACACAAAAAAAATGCCACACTGCTGAGCTCTGCAATGACGGCATTCTGGTGGTGGCAACAGCATGCGTTGATTGGCGTGCTGTCTGGCTGACCCCGGGTGCCGATGCATGCTGTCTGACTGTGCCACTAGCTCCTTGCGACGACCTCCCCCTGCTTCCAACTCGTCTCCTCCTCCTCCTCTCTGTCTCCCAATCTGAACTTTCCCCCTGTTCTTCTTCTCTTCTAGCGGGCACCCACATGACATCCACGGACGCATCGTCATCATCAACCGCTTCACTTGTATCTGACAACTCAGCAAAGGAAGCAGCAGTGAGTACAACATCATCATCATCACACCGTACGTGTGTAATGCTGCCTGACTGAGACATATCCCTGTTATCTACATCCTCTGGCAATAATCGTTGCGCATCACTCATTTCTTCCAACTGATGTGTAAATAACTCTTCTGACATACCAAGTGAAGCGGCTGTGGTGCTAGTGTTGTTGGTGGCGGCAGGCGGGCGAGTGGTAACTTGAGAGGTGCCCGAAGCTAAGCTGGAGGAGGATGGTGCGTTGAGGTTCCGAGCGGAAACTGTAGAAAATTGGGTGTCCTGTGTTAGCAAGTCAACTATGTCCTCAGAACTTTTCAAGTTCAGGGTACGTGGCCTCTGAAAACTGGGCATTATTCTAGGGCCAAAGGGAATCACAGAACCATGACCATGACGGCCCCTGCGGGGTGGCCTGCCTCTGCCTGTCATTTTTTTTTTCGATTAGTGGTACTATGCGTGCAAGCTACTGTGCCAACAGATATGAGTGGCACTGGTGTGACACTGTGCCCTGGCAGGCCCTGAAACGCACACTCGTGAAGGAAACTGACTGCTATTATATTACAGTCCAAAAAGGTTTTTGTTTGTTAAATGCAAGCTATTGGGACACTAGTGAGTGAGTGGTGGCACTGGGCAAGTGGGCACAGTATACGCTGTGAGCCTGACACACACGCTGGCAGACAACTAACTGCTATTCAATCTATTACAGTCAAAATTGTATTCTTATTTTTAAATGTACACTACTGTTACAACAGATATGAGTTGCACTGGTGTGACACTGTGCCCTGGCAGGCCCTGAAACGCACACTAGGGAAGGAAACTGACTGCTCTTATATTACAGTCCCAAAAGTTTAGTTTTTTTTAAATGCAAGCTATTGGGACACCAGATATGAGTGAGTGGTGGCACTGGGCAGGCCCTTAAATGCACACTCGTGAAGGAAACTGACTGCTATTATATTACAGTCCAAAAAGTTTAGTTTTTTTAAATGCAAGCTATTGGGACACCAGATATGAGTGAGTGGTGGCAGTGGGCAGGCCCTGAAACGCACACTCATGAAGGAAACTGACTGCTATTATATTACAGTCAAAAAAGGTTTTTGTTTGTTAAATGCAAGCTATTGGGACACTAGTGAGTGAGTGGTGGCACTGGGCAAGTGGGCACAGTATACGCTGTGAGCCTGAGAAACACGCTGGCAGACAACTAACTGCTATTCAATCTATTACAGTCAAAATTGTATTCTTATTTTTAAATGTACACTACTGTACAGTCAAAAGAGTTTAGTTTTTTTTAAATGCAAGCTATTGTGACACCAGTGAGTGAGTGGTGGCACTGGGCAGGCCCTGAAACGCACACTAGTGAAGGAAACTGACTGCTATTATATTACAGTCAAAAAAAGTTTAGTTTTTTTTAAATGCAAGCTATTGGGACACCAGATATGAGTGAGTGGTGGCAGTGGGCAAGTGGGCACATTATACGCTGTGAGCCTGACACACACATTGGCAGACAACTAACTGCTATTCAATCTATTACAGTCAAATTTTTTTTATTTTTTTTAAATGTACACTACTGTTACACCAGATATGAGTTGCACTGGTGTGACACTGTGCCCTGGCAGGCCCTGAAACACACACTAGTGAAGGAAACTGACTGCTATTATACTACATTAAAAAAAGTTTTGTTTTGTTTAAATGCAAGCTATTGTGACACCAGTGAGTGAGTGGTGGCACTGGGCAAGTGGGCACAGTATATGCTGTGAGCCTGACACACAGGCTGGCTGGCAGGCAGGCAACTGCAATTATATTACACAGAAAAAAAAAAAAGCAGACTGATGTTCTAGCCCAAAAAGGGGCTTTTTGGGGTGCTGTCCTTACAGCAGAGATCAGATGAGTCATTCAGGACTGTAGTGGACACTGAATACACTAGCCTAGCTATCAATTTCCCTATCACATCATCAGCAGCTACACTGTCCCTACTCTCACTAAGAATGCAGCTTCACAATGAATGTAAAATGGATGCTGTCCTCGAGTTGGGAGGGTCTGGGAGGGAGGGTCTGCTGCTGAATGGCTGGAATGTTTCTGCTGACTGTGAGGTACAGGCCAGGGTTAAAGTTTACTCAATGATGACAAAAAGGCGGCATACTGAACAGCGCATGTGTTCGCCATCCGTGGTGAACGCGAACAAGCGATGTTCGCCAGCAACTATTCGCCAGCGAACAGTTCGGGACATCACTAATTAAGAATTTAATGAAGGGAGTACAGGTGTGGCATCCATCCCTTTTAGGCATAGTACCAGTAGGCATATAGATCCCAAAACAAAAAAACTAAATATTTAACAATCAGGACTGATATATGAATCTATTTTGAGTTATTTGTATTTAGCTGGATGTGTAAAAATTATTACAAGCAAAAATGTAAACAAATATTTTTTTCCCATTTTTAACATTTTATTTACATTAAATGTTGTGTTAAGTATATCTAAAGGATAATAGGATATGCATAACCTATATACATATACATATAGGATATTAAATGAAAACCCTTTCGGTCTTCTAAAACAAATATATATATATGATGAAACAAACGCATGGTTATAATGTTTTGGTTCAGAACTACAACAATAACTTCCATCTTTAAGGGGTTAATATTTTGAATTAGAACTAAAAAGATAATTCTACAAAAAGTTGTTATTGAAACAGCAACGATACAAGCTAATACACTATTAAAATATGAATATTTTGTGATGAAACACAAGCAATCTATCAAATACTTGACATGTGACCCCAGACACAAATGGGTCTATTTAATAATGCCGGTAAGAGACAGCTCATATGCTGCTTTCCGAGCTCATTGACCACTTTATCTGTATGTTTTACTGGCACAAGCGCTGAATTTGCATAGCACCAGGAAATAATATGAAGTAAAACATTTGAATGTTACTGGGTATGGTTCTTACATACAGATTTTTTTTTAAATAATTTGTAATTGAAAAAGAGCAAGAGTGCATATGTACAAAAAAACTGAAAATAAAAAATAGTTATACATCGGTATGTTAATAAAGACAATAGTAATGTTAAGATTGTACATATAGTTAAACATCTGCATGGCAGTTGCAAAGTGAACAAGAATGTTTAGAGTTCTCTGAATGATCGGAATGCTAATTGCAAATTCTACGCATATAAATAATGTCACCAGGTTTATTGGGTTTTTTATTGTTAATGTTTTACCACACACAAAAAGATGGTAGGGAAAAAATAGTGCTAAAAAAAAAAAAAAAGAAACAAATTGTCACCCCACACATGTCAACATGACTGAAAGACAGAGAGAAACATTGATAACAAGATTTTGTTTTTCATTTTCCCTGTAGTCCATGGTAAAATGTAATGTTTTTTGTTATGAAGGATTTGTCAAACCTATATATTCCTTCCACGTAATCCAAACTTTCTTACAAGTAGGTACTCTTCCTGGTAGAAACCAAAGAAAAACAAGTTACCTGCGCTCTCTCCTTAATCCCTATATATTTTTAAACAGATTTTTAAACAACTAGCCCCTGGGATACAAGTGCAAATATCTCTGGACGTGCAGAATTTCAAGTTGAAGGGGTAATGGTAGTTGGAGTAACCCTTTAAGGACAGTGGTTAACCTGCAGGAACATTTTTCTAATGAATATAACTGGTTAAGCTTTGTAAGTCCAAACTACATATCCCAACATGCTCAGCTAGACTTTACATCACTATCATGCATTGTCCTTTCTACAAGATAAAGCAATACATTGTCCCTAGATATAAAGGTGTCAGTTCACTTAGAGAAGGAGACTCATACTGCCATAGGGGGAGATTTTCTTTTTTTCGTTTAAGGTCTCTAACTCCTGTATGCTTAAATATGACACCAATACATTTCTTGTGTTTTTTTTTGTTTTTTTTTTTCACCCATTGTACAAGCCTGCTAAATAATATGAGGCCGGCCATGGCCAGGAAGAAAGACAGACTGAGAAGTATTTTCTATTTAGCAGTAAATCTTGCTTGATCTCTGGCCATGGTGCTGAACGTGTCTCCACATTTCTCCTATAAACAAACAGCTCCACAGGGCTTGGGAGAAACTTAATGATCTCACTCATGGCACTTGAATTTTATTTGAAAGTCTGGACGTTGGCAGTCTGGATGTTGGCAGATTGCTCAGCTTTTTACTTTAAGAGATTTGATTCTTGAAACAGTCAAACAAGTTAAAAATCACGTTCTGGCTGTTGGAGGTTTAGGTCAGAGATATTTGTAATGCCATTCCCTTTTATAAAACAGTTGTGGATGATTTTAGACCAGTACAGAGTGTATACTGGGCTAATACTAAACTCCCTCTGCAGTAGCAGAGATCCAGCTTTAAACTGATGAGATCAGAAGGCCAAAAGAGCTGTTTAAAAGTGGGTTTGTGAGTAATGAACTTTTTGCTAGTGCAGTACTTCAGTATCGATGTTTTCAAGAACTCATCTTTTTCTAGCTAGCACAGTGTACAGACTCATAGCTTAAAGAAAACGTGTTGGAAAATGTTAAATTTTTCATAATTTCAATATTTACAATTTTGAAGAAAACTTAGCCACTCATGACTTCAGCTTGTTTCTACCAGCTGTTAGTCCAATCTAAATGTTACAACTTGCTTATCAATTTACCCACGCTCACTGATGTAAAAGATATAAACTATGTCCACTAGCTATCCTCACACCCATGTAAGATGCATTTTTCACCATAAAGGTCTATGTGGGGCAGTTGTTTACAGATCTTATCCAAGCCTTCCCTCTATCTTCTATTTTAATGTTTAATTTTGACTTGTCATGTTCCTCTCTTAATTTCCAATTCTCATACTTAGTAATCTTTTTTTATTGAACTCAACCTATTGCAAAAAAATGGTGATAACTTTGATCAGTTGGTGAACATTATAAAACTGTTTTATACTAACATTTTCTCTGCTTCTGTACACATTCTGTTGATTAGTTCTTGCGGGTCACTCATCTCAAGTAGACATTCTCCACTAAAAAGTTCTTCAGTACTGCCTGACCCCTGGCCAACCATATTAGTCAGTATTCACAATTCCAACTATCCATAATTTTCTATCTTTTAATCTTTCTGGTCCCAGTATACATTTAAAATGACTTTAACACACTAAGAGAAGGAGAGTGACAAAATGATGCCCCAACAGGAAAATGTGATTCTTTGCAGAGTGAACACAAGTCCAAAACAAATATGAGAAAAGCGAGTGTGGTGTTATATGCTAAAATATTGACAATGCAAAATGAAAGCTAGCACATGTACAGTATCACACAAAAGTAAGTACACCCCTCACATTTTTGTAAATATTTTATTATATCTTTTTTTTTTTTGCAGTTGACTGTACAAGCAGGTTCAGATATATAACACAAGAGTAGGATTACATAGAAGGGTAACCAAATATGTCACTGATTAATACTGCACTTATTTTGTTATTATAAGTATGTGATGAGGACATGATAATATAAGTCCTAAGGCAGATGAGTGTGAAGACCGGGAGACTGGTAAGTGAGCTATGTTGCCCAGGACTATGAGCGATTAAGTAGTACAAGCCTTTAACATACAAGCAAATCGGTTTAGATAAGTGTGCTTGTGCCTACCCGGGAGGTCCTGCGTCAGGCTAGTGGCAGTCTACAATGGAGCATATTGAAAGGTGCATTCATAATCATTGAGGCATATTAATAAAAGGTGGGAAACAAAAACAGAATAAGCCAAAGAAACATAGTGAGCCGTTGCAACTGGTCAGCTTGCCGTGATGTAGTGTGTATTCCCATCAAGGGCAGTTTGTACTCAAGGGAGGTTTGTACACCCACTGAATCTTTAGACAAAGTCCACTACTTCCCCTGAGGAGTTGCTGCGGCATTGTTGCAGTGAGGAGAAGGGTTAAACCTTGAGGTACTGAAAGCTGTGGTTGATTGCTTGTTGTTGTGCATAGTCCTGGGTGTAGAGCCTTTGGGCCCAGGCCTGAGGCATGTTTGGATGCTTTCTTGTCATGTGGTAGGTAGAGCTTATTCCTCTGTTTGGTCCTGGCTCTTGCAGGGATTGCTGTCACTCTCTTCCTCATGGCGCTGGGTGGCAGACGCCTATTGGAACTGCTTGCCAGCACATTGTGTGTAGATGATTGTATCCGCTCATTCAGCATGCTCCAGAACCTTGCGAAGAGAAGATCCAGCTTAGTAAGGGTATCGGCAGTGTCATGGCTGGAAGCTTTAGCGCACATAGTGTCCACCATTACCAGAGAGTTCCGGATTTTAGTATGCTCGATGTCACCACTGCAGTGGCTTGCAGGGTAAGTGAGTGGGCCTCTGAGGTTAGGACTGGGATCACCCCTGCCAGTCAAAAGGGGGGGGTGGACAGCAATGAGATTTGGCGGTAGTCCAGTGTCCGGCAGGGCGGGAAAGCGGCCACCTATCGAGCCCAGCAGCTGCACCAGGCCATGCCACGTCCTCTGTAGCTTGTATAAGGTAGGTCAGACATTAGTAGCCTTACAGGAGCCCTGTCCTTGCAGGGTATGAGTAAGGCACAAACAGCCAAGAAATAAGAACCCCAGGGGGCATAAAGCATGAGAAATTCAGTGGCTAAGCTTGGAGCTCCTGCAAAAGGCGTCCGGCTGCCATGCAGTTCAGCACCCCTCCTTTATTATATATTGTCATTTGACAACAATGTAGAAATGACACTCTGCTACAATGTTATTTGTGTTTTTATGAATGTTTTATTTCAGTACCACATCTCTGTTGGCAGCACTAAAAGGGTTGAGTTAGAATTAAACAGTGAATTTTTCAACACCCTGTCTGACATTCCATCCTTGCATCTTGGTTTCATCAAATGTTTCTCATAGAGAAGCATTTGATTGCACCATTTCACCAATTCAGAGCACATGAACACGACCTGAGTCATAAAGGGGGGCAGTGGGGGAGGGGGTGGGGGTGGACAGAGGGCAGGAGGATAACGTGTACCTTGAAAAAAAAAAAGCATGAAAAACAAATGGGGGAACTTTAAGCTTGGGGGTTAGGAGGGGAGGTGAATGCTGCATCCATTGCCAATGTGCAATGTGTTATTTTGCACAGAATTTACATTGGCTGTCTGGAACAGAGTTTCAGGCTGCCAAAGTCATGTTTGCCAGGGGTGTAAGTAGCCCCTGGGACAAAGGTGCAAATTTCTCTGGATGTGCAGAATTTCAAGCTGAAGGGGTAATGGTAGTTGGAGTAACCCCTTAAGGACAGTGCTTAACCGGCAGGAAAAATGTTCTAATGAATATCACTGGTTAAATTTTGTGTGTCCAAAGTACACTTCCCAACATGCTCAGCTAGACTTTACATCACTATCATACATTGTCCTTTCTACAAGATAAAGCAATACATTGTCCCTAGATATAAAGGTGTCAGTTCACTTAGAGAAGGAGACTAATACTGCCATAAGGGGAGATTTTCTTTTTTTTTCTTTTAACTCCTGTATGCTTAAATATGACACCAATGAATTTCTTGTGGTTTTTTTTTTTTTTTCACCCATTGTACAAACCTGCTAAATAATATGAGGCCGGCCATGGCCAGGAAGAAAGACAGACTGAGAAGTATTTTCTATCTAGCAGTAAATCTTGCATGATCTCTGGCCATGGTGCTGAACGTGTCTCCACATTTCTCCTGTAAACAAACAGCTCCACAGGGCTTGGGAGAAACTTAATGATCTCACTCATGGCACTTGAATTTTATTTGAAAGTCTGGACGTTGGCAGTCTGGATGTTGGCAGATTGCTCAGCTTTTTACTTTAAGAGATTTGATTCTTGAAACAGTCAAACAAGTAAAAAATCACATTCTGACTGTTGGAGGTTTAGGTCAGAGATTTTTGTAATGCCGCTCCCTTTTATCAAACAGTTGTGGATGATATTAGACCAGTACAGAGTGTATACTGGGCTATTACTAAACTCCCTCTGCAGTAGCAGAGATCCAGCTTTAAACTGATGAGATCAGAAGGCCAAAAGAGCTGTTTAAAAGTGGGTTTGTGAGCAATGAACTTTTTGCTAGGGCAGTACTTCAGTATCGATGTTTTCAAGAACTCATCTTTTTCTAGCTAGCACAGTGTACAGACTCATAACTTAAAGAAAACGTGTTGGAAAATGTTACATTTTTCATAATTTCAATATTTACAATTTTGAAGAAAACTTAGCCACTCATGACTTCAGCTTGTTTCTACCAGCTGTAAGTCCAATCTAAATTTAACAACTTGCTTATCAATTTACCACCGCTCACTGATGTAAAAGATATAAACTATGTCCACTAGCTATCCTCACACCCATGTAAGATGCATTTTTCACCATAAAGGTCTATGTGGGGCAGTTGTTTACCGATCTTATCCAAGCCTTCCCTCTATCTTCTATTTTAATGTTTAATGTTTACTTGTCATGTTCCTCTCTTAATTTACAATTTTCATACTCCGTAATCTTTTTCATTGGACTCAACCTTTTACAAAAAAATGGTGATAACTTTCATCAGTTGGTGAACATTATAAAACTGTTTTATACTAACATTTTCTCTGCTTCTGTACACATTCTGTTGATTAGTTCTTGCGGGTCACTCACCTCAGGTAGATATTCTCCACTAAAAGGTTCTTCAGTACTGCCTGACCTCTGGCCAACCATATTAGTCAGTATTCACAATTCCAACTATCCATAATTTTCTATCTTTTAACCCCTTAAGGACTGGACTTTTTTTGCGATGTTGTACATTTGCGACCAGGCATCTTTTTGACACTTTTGTGGTGTTTGTGTTTAGCTGTAATTTTCCGCTCTCTCATTTACTGTTCCCATACAAATTATATATTGTTTTTTTCAGGACAAAAGGGGCTTTCTTTACATACCATTATTTATATAATCTCATCTAATTTAATTTAAAAAAAATGAAAAAATATGATGAAAAATTGAAAAAAATACACGTTTTTTGAATTTTATGTGAAAAATCTTTTACTCATCTACAAAAGCGAATGAAAAAAACTGCTAAATAGATTCAAAATGTTGTCCTGAGTTCAAAAATACCCAGTGTTTACATGCTTTTTGCTTTTTTTTTGCATGTTATAGGGCTATAAGTACAAGTAGGATATTGCGGTTTCAAAACATACATTTTTAAAATGTATCAATAGTGACATTGTAACACTGTTATCTGTCATAAATTGCTAAATAACACCCCACATGTACATATTTTTTTAAAAGTAGACAACCCAGGGTATTCAATATGGGGTATGTCCAGACTTTTTTAGTAGCCACTTAGTCGCAAACACTGGCCAAAGTTAGCGTTCATATTTGTTTGTGTGTAAAAAACTAAATTGAACGCTAATTTTGGCCAGTGTTTGTGACTAAGTGGTTACTAAAAACGACTGGACTTACCCCATTTGCAATACCTTGGGTTGTCTTCTTTTGCAAATGGTATGCCATCATGGGGGTAATTCTCATTCCTGGGCTACCATACGCTCTCAAAGGCAACGTAACCAACCTGGCCATTTTCAATGTAAAAATATTTGACCTATATATTTGACCCTGTAACTTTCAAAAAGGCTATAAAACCTGTACATGGGGGGTCCTGTTCTACTCAGGAGACTTTGCTGAACACAAATATTAGTGTTTCAAAACTGGAAAATGTATCACAACAATTATATCATCAGTAAAAGTGCTGTTTGTGTGTGAAAAATGCAAAAAAAGTCACTTTCACTGACAATATCATCGCTGTGATATGTTTTACTGTTTTTAATCACTAATATTTGTGTTCAGCGAAGTCTCCCGAGTAAAACAGTACCCCCCATGTACATGTTTTAGGGTGTCGTAGAACGTTACAGGGTAAAATACAGTGATGGCAAATTAAATTCTCTGGTCTTTCGGCCTGGGTTGGCAGGCAGGTCCCTTAAATTGCAATCAATAAAATAACTTAATTATGTAAAAATATTACCTAAATACGCACGTAGAATTTAAATATATATGCATATTTATATATTTGAAGTCTACGTGTATATTTATATAATTATTTATGTAATTTTGTATATCGACATATGAATAGTTCGCATTCTTTTTATTTATTTAAATATACATAGATATATATACAATTTCATTCTAAGTGTATTTTGATATAAATATATATATATTAATATCAAAATACAGTTAGAATAAAATTTCGTATAGATATATAATTTTTTTTCAATTTTTTATTATTATTTTTAATTTTTTTAATTTAATTTAAATTATTTATTATTCGTATTTTATAATAATATATATATACAATATATATAGTTATTATATATATTATATATATACGTGTGCAAATTAATTATAAGTGTATTTTTATATTAATATATGTACATATTAATATAAAAATACACTTAGCATGACATTATATATATGATATATAGACATATATTATATAGGTATAATATATGTCTATATATCATATATATATACACATATATAATAATATTTTTTTTTTATTACCTTTCACTTTACATTTTTTTATGATTTTACACTGGCAGGGAGACTGCCTGTCAGCACAGACAGTCCCCCTGCAGGCAGAGACTAGGACACCTATTGTGACCATGTGGTCGCCCTGTTGGGCGATCACATGGCCCCAGGGGTCCTAAACCGCCATGGGGAGACTGTCTGGGCTGCAGGCAGTCTCCCCACACCGGGAGCACCGCCGATCGCCGCCGGGGGAACGACGGCGATCGGGTAAGTACATTTTAAATTTAGGACGGTTCAGGACCGTCGTCGGTCGGCAACGCAAAAATGCCGATGACGGTCCTGAACCGTCCTGCGTCCTCAAGGGGTTAATCTTTCTGGTCCCAGTATACATTTAAAATGACTTTAACACACTAAGAGAAGGAGAGTGACAAAATGATGCCCCAACAGGAAAATGTGATTCTTTGCAGTGTGAACACAAGTACAAAAAAAATAAAAGAAAAGTGAGTGTGGTGTTAAATGCTAAAATATTGATAATGCAAAATGAAAGCAGGCACATGTACAGTATCACACAAAAGTAAGTACACCTCTTACATTTTTGTAAATATTTTATTATATATTGTACAAGATGATTGTACAAGCAAGTTCAGACATATAACACAAGAGTAGGATTACAGAGAAGGTTAACCAAATATGCCACTGATTAATACTGCACTTATTTTGTTATAATAAGTATGTGATGAGGACATGATAAGATAAGTCCTGAGGCAAATGAGTGTGAAGACCGGGAGACTGGTAAGTGAGCTGTGTTGCCCAGGACTATGAGCGATTAAGTAGTACAAGCCTTTAGCATACAAGCATATTGGTTTAGATAGTGGCGGTCTACCACGGAGCATATTGAAAGGTGCATACATAATCATTGAGGCATATTAATAAAAGGTGGGAAACAAAAACAGAATAAGCCAAATAAACATAGTGAGCCGTTGCAACTGGACAGCTTGCCATGATGTAGAGTGAGTGCGGGATAGCCCCTCTCTGCCTATTCCCATCAAGGGCAGTTTGTACTCAAGGGAGGCTTGTACATCCACTGAAGCCTTAGACAAAGTCCACCGCTTCCCCTGAGGAGTTGCTGCTGCATTGTTGCAGTGAGTAGAAGGGTTAAGCCTTGAGGTACTGAAAGCTGTGGTTGATTGCTTGTTGTTGCACATAGTCCCGGGTGTAGAGCCAGGCCTGAGGCATGTTTAAATGCTTTATAGCCATGTGGCAGGTAGAGCTTCTTCCTCCGTTTGATCCTGGCTCTTGCAGGAATCGCTGTCGCTCTCTTCCTTATGGCGCTGGGTGGCAGACACCTATTGAAACCGCTTGCCAGCACATGGTGTGTAGATGAGTGTATCCGCTAGTCCAGAACCTTGCAAAGAGAAGATCCAGCTTATCAACAGTGGCATGGCTGTCCGTCATTACCAGAGAGTTTCGCATTTTAATAAGCTCTATGTCACCACTGCAGTGGCTTGCAGGGTAAGGCCTCTTGGGTTAGGACCAGGATCACCCCCGCCAGTACAGAAGAGGGGGGGGGGACAGGGCAGCAGTGAGATTTTTCTGTAGTTCAGTGTACGGCAGGGCGGGAAAGTGGCCACCTCTCCCGCGCGACAGCTGCACCAGGCCGCGCCATGTCCTCCGTAGCTTGTATAAGGTAGGCCAGACTTTAGTAGCCCTACAGAAGCCCTGTCATTGCAGGGTGTCTGTAAGCACAAACAGCCAATAAATAAGCACCACAAGGGGAATAAAGCATGAGAAATTCAGTGGCTAACCTTGGAGCTCCTGCAGAACACGTCCAGCCACCATGCAGTTCAGCGCCCCCCTTATTATATATGTTTTCATTTGACAACACTGAAGAAATTACACTCTGCTACAATGTAAAGTAGTAAGTGTACAGCCTGTATAACAGTGTAAATTTGCTGTCCCCTCAAAATAACTCAACACAAAGCCATTAATGTCTAAACCATTGGCAACAAAAGTGAGTACAGCCTTAAGTGAAAATGTCCAAATTGGGCCCAAAGTGTCAATATTTTGTTTGGCCACCATTATTTTCAAGCACTGCCTTAACCCTCATGGGCATGACGTTCACCAGAGCTTTACAGGCTGCCACTGGAGTCCTCTTCCACTCCTCATGATGACATCACAGAGCTGGTGGATTTTAGAGACCTTGCGCTCCCTCACCTTCCGTTTGAGGATGGCCCACAGATGCTCAATAGGGTTTAGGTCTGGAGACATGCTTGGCTAGTCCATCACCTTACCTTCAGCTTCTTTAGCAAGGCAGTGATTCGTCTTGGATGTGTGTTTGGGGTTGTTTTCATATTGGAATATTGCCCTGCGGTCCAGTCTCCGAAGGGAGGGAATCATGCTCTGCTTCAGTATGTCACAGTACATGTTGGCATGCATGGTTCCCTCAATGAACTGGGTAGCACTCATGCAGACCTAGACCATGACACTCCCACCACCATGCTTGACTGTAGGCAAGATACACTTGTCTTTGTACTCCTCACCTGGTTGCTGCCACATACACTTGACACTATCCAAACCAAATAAGTTTAACTTGGTCTCATCAAACCACAGAACATGGTTCCAGTAATCCATGTCCTTAGTCTGCTTGTCTTCAGCAAACTGTTTGAGGGCTTTGATGTTCATGTGAAGAGGCTTCATTCTGGGACGACACCCACGCAGACCAATTTGATGCATTGTGTGGCACATGGTCTGAGCACTGACAGGCTTCCTTCTGGGATGACAGCCATGCAGACCAATTTGATGCAGTGTGCGGCATATGGTCTGAGCACTGACAGGCTGATCCCCCCCCCACCCCTTCAACCTCTGCAGCAATGCTGGCAGCACTCATATGTCTATTTCCCAAAGACAACCTCTGGATATGACGCTGAGCACGTGCACTCAACTTCTTTGGTCGACCATGGCAAGGCCTGTTCTGAGTGAAACCTGTCCTGTGAAACCGCTGTATGGTCTTGCCCACTGTGCAGCAGCTCAGTTTCAGGGTCTTGGTGATCTTTTTAAAGCCTAGGCCATCTTTATGTAGAGCAACAATTCTTATTTTCAGATCCTCAGAGAGTTCTTTGCCATGAGGTGCCATGTTGAACTTCCAGTGACCAGTATGAGAGAGTGTGAGAACGATAACACCAAATTTAACACACCTGCTCCCTATTCACACGTGAGACCTTGTAACACTAACGAGTCACTTGACACCGGGGAGGGACAATGGCTAATTGGGCCGAATTTGGACATTTCCACTTAGGGTTGTACTCACTTTTGTTGCCAATGGTTTAGACATTAATGGCTGTGTGTTGAGTTATTTTGAGGGGACAGCAAATTTACACTGTTATACAGGCTGAACACTTACTACTTTACATTGTAAAGTAATTTCTTCAGTGTTGTCACATGAAAAGATATAATAAAATATTTACAAAAATGTGAGGAGTGTACTCAGTCTTGTGAGATACTGTATACTAGTGATGTCCCGAACGGTTCACTGGCGAACATAGCTTGTTCGCGTTCGCCATGGATGGCGAACATATGCAATGTTCGGTCCGCCCCTATTCATCATCATTGAGTAAACTTTGACCCTGTACCTCACAGTCAGCAGACACATTCCAGCCAATCAGCAGCAGACCCTCCCTCCCAGACCCTCCCACCTCCTAGACAGCATTCAATTTAGATTAATTCTGAAGCTGCATTCTTTTTATTTTTTTTATTTTTTTTTAGACAGAAGTGTGTTATATTTGAGCATGCTAGACTGAACGTGTGTATATCATGGCTAGTTGCACTGAGGGTATGAGTATATTGCAGTACATTGTTGTGAAAGATGGCTGTCATGTTTAGGGTGTAGCTTGCACGTCAGAGGCGGCTCTCTAATTAGGCGGTTTAGGCGGCCGCCTAAGGCCTCGCGCTGTCTGGGGCCTCGCAGTCGCCTAAACCGCCTGTGGGCAGACTGTGTCAGGTCCTTGGTCAGTGACCGAGGACCTGACACCAGGAGGGGGCCTGTCGGCTTGCCGGTATGCCGCTGGGTGCGAAGCCCATCCTGGCTGCCTGGCAAGCCACCGCAGACACCGGTCTGCAGCTCCGCAGTGAGCAGAGCTGCAGACCATGTGTCTCGCGAAATCCGGCCAATCAGAGCGTTGCCGCGGGTTACCATGGCAACGCTCTGATGGTCTCGCAAGATTACATGGTCTGCAGATCTGCGGAGCTGCAGACCGGGAGCAATGGCCACCGGACCACCAGGAGCCCACTGGACTACCAGGGACTAAAGGTAGGCTCTCTCACCCCCCACCACACTCAGCCTCCCCACCACCCTCAGCCTCATCACCCTCCCTACCACCCTCAGCCTCCCCACCCTCCCTACCACCCTCAGCCTCACCAACCTCCCCACCACCCTCAGCCTCACCACCCTCAGCCTCCCTACCACCTTCAGCCTCACCACCCTCCCCACCACCTTCAGCCTCACCACCCTCCCCACCACCCTCAGCCTCACCACCCTCCCCACCACCCCCACCACCCTCAGCACCATACAACCCTCAGCCTCAGCACCCTCCACCACCCTCAGCCTCAGCACCCCCACCACCCTCAGCCTCCCCTCCCTCCCCAATACCCTTAGCCTCACCACCCTCACCACCACCCTCAGCCTCACCCCTCACCACCCTCAGCCTCACCACCCCACCAGCCTCAGCACCCCCACCACCCTCAGCCTCAGCACCCCCCACCACCCTAAGCCTCAGCACCCTTAGCCTCACCACCACCCTCAGCCTCATCACCCTCCCCACCACACTCAGCCTCCTCACCCTCCCTCGGCCTCACCACCCCACCACCCTGAGCATCACCCTCCCTCACCACCCTCAGCATCACCACCCTCACCACCCTCAGCATCACTCCCCCACCCCAACCACCCGCAGCATCACCCCCTCACCATCCTCAGCATCACCCCCCACCCCCCTCAGCCTCACCCCTCACCACCATCAGCCTCACCCCACCCCCCTCAGCCTCACCCCACCCCCTCAGCCTCACCCCCTCACCACCCTCAGCCTCACCCCCTCACCATCCTCACCATCAACCCCCCTCCTTCTCACATCACCCCCCTCCTTCTCACATCACATCACCCCCTCACTCTCATATCACCCCCTTCACTCTCACATCACCCCCGCTCACTCTCACCATCACCCCGCTCTCCATCTCACCATCACCCCCCTTTCCCTCTCACATCACCCCCCTCACACCATCACCCGCCATACACACAACACACTTCAGTCTCAGACAAAAACGCAAACATGCTCACAGAGACATACATTCTCACACACAAGGATACTCTCTGTCAGACACACTCTCAGGCACATACACAGGTAAACTGTGCATCACTGTGTATATGTGACACTTTTTTGTTAGTGGGGCCTCATGTTTGAGTTTCGTCTAAGGCCTCATAAAGTCTAGAGCCGCCTCTGTTGCACGTTATCAACTGTGTATTTAAATCAGCAGCTCCACCACTAGTAATAAATAAGTGTGAGTCGCCCCATGAGATGAGACTAGTGAATAACATAATACATGAACGGTTAAGGTAAAGGCATGTAAGGAACTATGACAATAAACTCTTTAGGAGGTGAAATAATGACATGTTTAAACGCTTGCTACTTTACGATTAGTTAATGTGCAGAGAGCTGTTCATGTGATCAAAGGCATGGTGTGGAGGATCAGCTATAGTGGGACATGCTTGGCAGGCTGCTGTTTACTGCTTGTGCTCATCCGATCCCTTCTGGGCACCAGGTGCAGACCCTGGGAGTCCCTGATACCTGGAAAAACAAAGGCAAGTCTCTGGCTGAGTGCCGGGTTCACGGCTTGAGGTGGTGGAAGCTTGTTTTGTCGGGTGGTCGGATCTGTCCCGGTGGTGCTTCACGTCCGGTGCAGGATTGTGGTGGCTTAAGGTGGAGGCGAGTGCTTGACGTGGGGCAGGCTCAGCATTTCTGTTTGTGCCTCCGGTCCCGTCTTCGACGCCTTTTGCGTTGGTGGATTTTTATGGGGACTGCTTCGCTTAGCTGTGGTGGAGCTTGTTGGGGCTGTGGTGGAGCTTGTTGGGGCTGTGGTGGAGCTTGTTGGGGCTTCCTGCTTGTTATTTGCTTCCAAAATTGATTAAAGAGCCTGTCCAGCTTAGACTCAATATCCTGCCATGCTTTGCTGGTACCAGGAGGACACGCGACTGCCGCCATATTTGGAGAGTCGCAGATGAGTATGTCAGCCTGGGTGGCTGTGCTCTGTGCATCCATTAGCTCCAGACAGCCTCTCAGGGGTGGACCAGGATAACCCCCACCGGTCCGAGAAGTAGCTGCTCCTGGGCATCCCAGGATTGGGAGATCGGCCACCTCTCCCGCCCGGTGAGCACCAGGCCACACTTGCCACGTGGAGGTAAGTAAGACTCTGTCGAGTTGCTGACCGCTATTAAGCATGTCGGGTCGGTCAGGTAGGAGCAACATTGCTGGGTCATCCCCTTCTGGGGGGAAATTCGCTTGTTGATAGCTGCTTAAAGTGAGATATTGAGGGAGCTCACACGAAGTGCGTCTTTCCTCCATGACAGCTAGGCCCCGCCCCCCGGAAGCTGCATTCTTAGTGAGAGGAGGGACAGTGTAGCTGCTGCTGATTTAATAGGGAAATCGATAGCTAGGCTAGTGTATTCAGTGTCCACTACCTCTGATCTCTGCTGTAAGGACAGCACCCCAAAAAAGCCCTTTTTAGGGCTAGAACATCAGTCTGCTTTTTTTTTTTTTCTGTGTAATCTAATTGCAGTTGCCTGCCTGCCAGCATGTGTGTCAGGCTCACAGCTTATACTGTTCCCACTTGCCCAGTGCCACCACTCATATCTGGTGTCACAATAGCTTGCATTTAAAAAAAAACTAAACTTTTTTGACTGTAATATAATTGCAGTCAGTTTCCTTCACACGTGCGCGTTTCAGGGCCTGCCAGAGCACAGTGTCACAACAGTGCAACTCATATCTGGTGTAACAGTAGTGTACATTTAAAAAAATATACAGGGGGCTTGTTGTCACCTTTCGGGGACCCTTGGTGTTGTACGTGGCTGGGTGGAGGAAGAGACCTTCAATGACATCAGTGAGGACAAGGAACGGGACATGGCTAGCTTGGTATCCAACTTTGTGCAAATGGGGAGTTTGCGGTTTTGCAAATGGACTGTTTGCGGTTGTTTGCGGTGCGTTAAACGGGGAGTTTGGTCTGTCACTGTGAAGTGGGCGTAACCCTTACACTACCTGATCGATACAACATCATACCTGATGTTTTAAAGTATGTTATTCCAAACAATTTAGGAATGTTAGGTGATTTATGCCCTTTATGGATTAAAACTAGGCTCTGCATCAACTATGTAATTTTCCATGGGAGTTTTGCCATGGATCCCCCTCTGGCATGCCACAGTCCAGTCGTTAGTCCCCTTGAAACAACTTTTCCATCACTATTGTGGCCAGAAAGAGTACCTGTGGGTTTTAAAATTCGCCTGCCTATTGAAGTCTATGGCGGTTCGCCCGGTTCGCCCGTTCGCAAACATTTGCGGAAGTTCGCATTCGCTGTTCGCGAACGGAAAATTTTATGTTCGCGACATCACTACTGTATACATATTTTTTGGGAATAAATTGTTAAGCACCCAGACTGATTGCTCTAGGAACTAAGCAAACTGTTTTGGAGTTGTTCTAACAGAATCTTTACTGTTCACAAATCTCACAATTCAAACTCTTATTTTATTTTTTTGAGAGGAGGAAGCTTTTAATAAAATGTGTGTTAAGTATTTCCTTTCGATGTATTTCAGTACCGAGGGCTACTCAAACTCTTTCAGATAGTAATATTCAATATTCAGGTATTTACCAACAGTTCAATCGTCATATTTATGCCTAGTGCCTAATGTGGTAACATCTATCTGGGAATTAAACTAAAAAAAACACATGCAGAGGTGTGTATCATTTGTTTACTTTGTTTTTAATTGCAAGGCAAATATATTAATCTGCCAAGTAAAATCCACAACTTATTTTCAGAAATGCAATTTTTTCCTTAAGCAAACATTTGCTGCACAGTTAATTTTCCAGATAATGCAGGAAACACGGCTCTGCATTTTTCAGACAATTCCTAACAAACACTTAGGGACATATCCATATTTTTAATACACTTAGATCAGACTGTTTGCACACAAGCCATTAAATAGCTTGTTTGCTTGGAAACCCTCTAGAGGAATATGATATGTAGGTCTGTCTGTGAGTGGAGCGCAAACACATTCTGTATGTTAATAGAAAAATACCTCATATGTCCGGCAGACTTTGGCTTCTAAGGGCCTACTTGTTTAGAATTGATATTTAAACCAATATTAAAACATTAAATGTATTCCTTACAATCCATCACGGATAAGCTACAAGCAACATTATAAATCACTTATGCTTAGGAGGTAGAATTTGATCCATGGTAAGGACAAAAGAAAATCTTAAATTTACATTTTATTGCACACTTGAAATAGAATAAACAGATCCCAGACTGATTGATGTAGTCAAGAAGGTTGACAAAGATCATCTAAAAAAAAATTTCTTATGTTTGTATTTTATAAAAAAAAGACTCCTAGAATGGTCTAAATGTTGAATTTACCAACATTTGCTGCATATATTTAATGTCTTCTACTCTTGTGGTACACACAAAAAATGTTAGATTGCATTGCGGTATGTAGTATTCCTAGGCTGTAAGACATAAATCAGTTTATCTGGCAGTCCTTAGTTGTCAATACTTATATGTAATTTCTTAGATTTTTCTTCTGTATTATGCAGTATGTAGTGGTTATGTGTGTCCCAGAAAACATGTTGGATCTGGCAGCCTTCCTTATAATCTATTTAATTTAGTTGAGCTTGTATTCTATGAGAAGCAACAAAACAAATGAGAATGTGTTATTGTTAATATTAGACATGTGAAGATGTTATATTCATCTGACAACCAAGAAGTTGAACCAGGAAAATTGTTGTGAATGATGATGAAGAGGCAGTGGCAATAACTTGCTATATAAATGTATTAAAAAGATGTAGTTGTGATGGAAGGAGCCTTTTCACTATTTCCACATGGTGGATTGATTGAGCTACTCCATAAATAAAATGTCAGAGCATCTGATATACTTCTAAATCCAGACCATGATGGACTAGTGATATGTTGTCTTGGTATAGATGCCTACCCAACCAATACTTCTTATTATTATCACCAAGCCAGAATGGACAGCAGACCCTCCCTGTTGGTACACCTAGATGATGGTACAGCATATGATTATTACATAAAGTTAGATTTCAAGATTCTATGCTAGAAGATAGATTGGTTGGTAGTGTTGTGACCTTTTAGAGGTGTGTATATAATACATGCCTATTGTGTGGAGTTAGAGTCTAGGACTGAAAGTTATTTTGGTAGAATTCATTCTTGATAGGAATGATGATGCATTCTGGCTTCATGTGAAGGTAGATTATCTCACATCTCACTTTCTTCTCTCATACATTGCAATACGACCAATACTTTATGTGTGGTTTCTGATGCCAGAAAAGATGGCTGGGCTGGAGAATTATACAACCCATACTCTTATTTCTTGTACTGCCTTACATTCCAATGTTCTATTCTTAATGTGATGGCATGTTGGCATTACAATTTTTATGTCCTCTTATTCAGCCAGTCTATTTTATCAAAAAGTTATGTGGAACATCTTGACAATCTTAAATAATAAATAATAATGACAATAATAGAGCCATATTATGATGTTTTTATCCTACATTAGAACATAGAACAAAAGTATTATGTTCATATCTATAGGTTCTCTTGTGAAATAACAGTGTTTCCTACTATAAAACCAGGAACAAATGTGTTTCCTTTTAGTCTATTAGGACAATAGTTAATACAGCCCGTCAACTAGTCTTTATTCAAAGTTACAAATTATCCACAGATGGGACCCAACAGGCATCTTGTGAAAGAAATGTGAACAATAAATACACATTGCATCAGTATTGCTCTTTTTTTTTTTTTTAAAAAAAGAATGATGTGTTACAACAATTCATCAAAATGTGATGTTTCAGGATGGAAGGTAAAAAACAAAAAAACAAGAACACACAGTTGATTTCCACAGTGATGGGGGGTGGTAGGATAATAACAATCGAGACATCAATATATAAATAAAATAAGTCTTCTCAATGGCACAGCAGAAGATGCATAAGATGTTATTTTGTTTTAAGATCTCTGCACATGTATGATACATTCTGCTAGTTCACAAGGGTATTGGAACTGTATGTAATGGTTTTAGTCCATGTTAATGTTTTGTAAATGTTTTACATAAAAATCATAAAAGCAAAAACAAGCAAATTCCCATAATTTCATTCTGTCTTTTTCAGGTCTTGAAATATCTCAACGTTTGCACAAATGCCTCCTGCCATTTTTTATATATGTATTTGGAACACTGACATATATTAATTAGATCTATATTTCAGGTAGAGAGTGCTGTGATCTGACTTTATACCCTTGTGCTGTCAAACTCTAGTCCAATGAAGCATACCAGAGAAGGAGCATGAAGAGACTGCTGTTAATGCAAGATCTGCGTAAACACATCAGACCTCCTGACCCTAGAGGCATGCAAGAAATGATTGGGAAAACATGTATGTCATCTATGGTATTATGAATATGCAAGTGTGATTTAAATGTAAAAAAAACTCTATTTTGTATTATCTGTAAAACTTTTTACTTGTATTACCCAAACTCTCATTTGTATATCATCAAGCTGTGAAATAGGATTTGTTAAGTCCCTCAAATCAAGAAATTGCCATTTTCCCTACTACAAAAATCTTTATGACAAATCCATCTCTTCATATGTGCAAACGTTTCACAATAGACAAATCTAACACCAAGCAACCAGGCCTCGATTTAATATTTTTGAAAAAGCTTTTCAGTAGAATTTTTTTGTAAATTATCAAAATATTAAAACATATATCATATTTAAAAAATATATATACATGTATCAAACAATCTGAAAATATTAAAATAATTGTCAACATAATATATAATTTTAAACATTTACTCAAACATCTTAAATAATTTGAAAATAAATCAAGGCCACAGATATAGGTCCACTGAGTTAAAATCAGCAAGCGTGTCAATTAATCCAGTTTTTTAGATATAAGGGAATACACCAATAAAAACAAAAACAGATAAGACATTTCCTCCCTTCCTAATTTAAGTTTATTTGTGGCATGTGGGATCATGGCGGTACTTTTTGATTAATGAACTCTCTGCAGATATAGACTGCTCTATTAATATTTAAGTGTTCCTCTTATTACACTGGAGGGTAAATGGTAATACATATAATCCACACATTGTTCTACCTAGCTCACATTTTTATATACATATATTACATACATTTTTGACTCTCTTACATTCCAATCATTACCTATTACATGCCAGCAAATTGATTTGCTGTAAGGTGAATGCTGGTGAAATGGAGTCCCCTCAGGAGTTATCATCTTATTCAACTCACATAAATATATGCCAGAAGCAGAGCCAAGGGTCACCCTCATTGATATAGCTGCAGATTGCAATCTCCGGGTGATATAAATGCTCCCTCTGTTTATATATCATTATTACCAATAATGTACATGCCGGATTTTGCGACTAGAAACAAAAAAGAATTGGTCTCTCAAGTCGTAATTTAATATTTTTTTTAAAAAAAAAAGTGTAAGAAAATGTACAAAAAAAAACCCAGAAAAAAAGGTGTATTAAGCAGTTTTTGAGCACGCTATGCTTTGGGTGTTATTTCTCTCACTGTTTTATATTTGTAGAATAAAAGTTTCAATGGCCTCTGTAATCTCCTATTCAAGGGGAAAGGATTCTAGTACAGTTTTGCACTATCTATTGTGATTTTGAATATGAGGCAAGTTCTCCGTACTGGTGAGTGATTCCAGAAAAAATGTTCTCATTAGCCTAATAAGATGTATTTATTACTGCCTTGTAGTAGCTTTACATAAGTGAGGTTGAGTGCTCTGTCTAAAGACTACATTAAAGGCCCTGATATTTACACCCTAGGGTAATAAAGTCTAACACTCGATAATAAGACAGAAAAGGAAGCCAATCCATAATTAAAATTGAAAGAACACATGACATATGTGATAATGCTCACGCTCAAAGATTTCTGTTGAAAGGGACCCAAGATGATATAAAACCTCAGTACAAATAGCTACCAATTAATTTACTTTTAACACTAACGAGAATCTATTATTGCTGCATTAGGTTTGAATCGCTTTCTGTAAGATACACTGGGGCCACCACTAACTATTCCTCTAATTAGTGTTTTGTGTGCTTGACATCACTAGTTACTGTCAACAGAAAAAAACAACAACTTGAATAGTCAAAACTTTACTAATTACCTCTAGATGGTCAACATAATGCCTCTATGTTGGAATGAGCAATCCCCATAATTATCCCCATAATTATATCACCAAAATATTAACACAGAATAAATAAAAAGAAAGACAAAAGCAATTTTCCATGAAACCGATAGCACATTTAATGATAGTGTTGCAAATCTGACTTACCATACATATTGTTTATGTGTGATGCCAATACCTGCCAGCCTTTTCATTCTTATTTAAAAGCTCCATGATAATTCAAAAAACATTCTAAATATCCAACTTGCCCCATGCTAAGTGTATGTACATTTTATTTTATCAAGTATTTGTGCATGAATGCTTGTATATTTGTGTATCATGCTTGAATGCAATGGTGTATTTTGTGTGTAGTATTTGTGTTTGAATGCAGGACTGTGTTTGTTTGATTACAGGGGTATGTTTGTGTGTAATGTTGTTCAAATACAGTGGTGTGTTTGTGTGTATAGTTGGTGTTTGCATGCAGACATGTATTCACATATGAACATGCATTGTCATACATATAAAGATGCACACTGCTACACACATAAACACACAGGCACTGCAACAAATATACACACATATACAACGCTACACACAGACGAACACAGACACACACACACATATATATATATATATATACTACAAGAGATACACACACAGAGATTGACACATATAAAGATTCACTGACACACATACACATGCACAAATGTACACATACACCGATTCACAAAATGATTTACAAACACTGTCACACGTTCATCATTTGTACACACAGATTCACAAACAATAACACACATAAACTGATAAAAACACACATACACTCTCCCTCTCTGCAATTCCAGCTGTTCTGAAATGTGCACTTCAGATTTCTCCCAAGACCATGGTGAGTCAGGTTCCAAACTCGTAAAATCCTGTGTTAAGTCTTTCTTTTAACAGTGCTAGTGCTGGGTTAAACCTGATTTTTTCCAATACATCAAGCATTGTGCCCTAATATCCGTTATTACGTACATGTTCCCAATAAACCTACCTGCAGTCCTGCTTCCCTCTATTTTGGAGCAAGAACTACCTGCAGAGCCAGTGTGGCAAAGAAGGACCCTATGGTAGCTGCAAAAGCACACTCTGGGTACCTGGTGCAGTTATCCTGGTCTGCACTTCCAGTAGTTTATTCTATTGATGTCTGAATTTGCTCAAAAAAAAAAAAAAAAATCAGTACCCAACCTAATGGCAATCATTTTACCAGCCTCAGAATCAAACAAGAGTACATTAATTGTGCTTCAAAACAAACTTGCAAACTTCAGGTTTGAACAGGCTCTACAACTGTAGCATTTACCAGCTGAGCTATCTTATCAGCCGTAGTCCAGACTATTAATGATGTTGTAAGCAGGGCCGGCCTTAGGGGTGTGCGAGCTGTGCGGCCGCACAGGGCGCCATGGAGCAGGGGGCGCCGTGGATTTAAAAAAAAAAAAAAAAAAAAAATTTTTTTTTTTTTTTTAAATTTGCAGCGGGGGCGGAGCTTACCGTGCGGCGGGGGCGGAGCTAAAAGCGCCGGAAAACTGCTGCAGGGGAAGCAGGAAGGAGTCCCTGCTTCCCCACCAAACAGTCATCAGGAGCTGCACTGCCTCCACAATGAACTCCACAGGTAACTGTGGGATTGTCAGGTGAGTGTGACTCTCTGCCTGTGTTTATTACTGTCTGTGTGTGTATGACTGTCTGCCTGTGTGTGTGTCTGTGTATGACTGTCTGCCTGTGTGTGTGTGTCTGTGTATGACTGTCTGCCTGTGTGTTTGTGTCTGTGTATGACTGTCTGCCTGTGTGTGTGTGTCTGTGTATGACTGTCTGCCTGTGTGTGTGTGTCTGTGTATGACTGTCTGCCTGTGTGTGTGTGTCTGTGTATGACTGTCTGCCTGTGTGTGTGTGTATGACTGTCTGCCTGTGTGTGTGTGTCTGTGTATGACTGTCTGCCTGTGTGTGTGTGTCTGTGTATGACTGTCTGCCTGTGTGTGTGTGTCTGTGTATGACTGTCTGCCTGTGTGTGTGTGTGTGTCTGTGTATGACTGTCTGCCTGTGTGTGTGTGTCTGTGTATGACTGTCTGCCTGTGTGTGTGTGTATGACTGTCTGCCTGTGTGTGTCTGTGTGTATGACTGTCTGCCTCTGTGTGTGTCTGTGTGTATGACTGTCTGCCTCTGTGTGTGTCTGTGTGTATTACTGTCTACCTCTGTGTGTGTCTGTGTGTATGACTGACTGTCTGCCTGTGTGTGTCTGTGTGTGTATATGACTGTCTGCCACTGTGTGTCTGTGTGTATTACTGTCTGCCTCTGTGTGTGTGTGTGTGTCTGTGTGTATGACTGTCTGCCTCTGTGTGTATGACTGTCTACCTCTGTGTGTGTGATTGTGTGTATGACTGCCTCTGTGTGTATGGCTGTCTGCCTATGTGTGTATGGCTGTCTGCCTCTGTGTGTCTGTGTGTATGGCTGTCTGCCTGTGTGTGTCTGTGTGTATGACTGTCTGCGTGTTTGTCTGTGTGTATTACTGTCTGCCTCTGTGTGTGTCTGTGTGTATTACTGTCTGTGTGTATGACTGACTGTCTGCCTGTGTGTGTCTGTGTGTGTGTGTGTGTGAGACTGTCTGCCTTTGTGTGTCTGTGTGTGTGTGTGTGTCACATACAACCAATACACGCATATCACACACTGTTAATACACCCATTACAAATATCACACATAGCAAACATATCACACACAGTCATCACACCTACTATCACATACACAGACAACACAAACATTACAGCATACATGGATGACGGGTGGGGAGGGGGGGGCGCTGTGAAGATTTTTCGCACAGGGCGTCAAAATGCCTAAGGCCGGCCCTGGTTGTAAGTAATGACTTTGCCACTGAAGGTCAGTTTTACTTTAATTCCTCCTGCCATGATTTGTACTCAAGGGGTTAACTACCTCTGTACTTCTAAAACTGTTAACTGGTCCAGTATCAGTTCAAATGCTGCATAAATTATATCACATCTTTATATTTATATTTAGCTTTTGTTTTCAAGAAGATAATATTATGCAACATCACTCCTATTTAATTCTGTCTTCTCATCTCAGTAAAATCATGTAGAGGACATAGTCCTGTGTTATTGTTCTCATTACTGCAGTGAGTGTCTTTATTTTTGTTATGCTGATGATTACACTTATTAAAAATCCCCCATTGTACTTCATTCTCCAGTCACCCATCCATTTCTACATTGAGATCTACTATTTCAATCTAATGCAGGCATATACTAAAATGCATTATCCCTGTGGGAATTGCACTAAAGTTTCATGTATACAATAAAACCAACAGGCTTTTTATGCATTGATATATTTTAATCTGAATCTAGTACAACAATAATTTTAAACTGGAAGAAATGTTTACGATTAACCACTGCAAGCCTGCACTCATAGGAGTAATTTGTAGTTAGTTCAAATGCTTCAGTATAGTATTGCACATTTTAGTTTATCAGACTGTAATTGATAATAGAGTCCAATGATAGATACAGGGCTTGCTAAACATTTAGTGATCCAATATTCATCTGTTAAAGAACCACTACAACCACCATAACCACTACATCACACTTCCTATTTGCCTGAAGGAAAGCTTGAAGGAAAGCCAAAAGCAACTGCTTCCTTTAATGTTCCTGTGCTTGCTCATTGGCTGAGAGCGTCAGCCAATGAGCAAGCCCAGCACCACCAGGCCTAAATGATGAGAGCTTCTGGTAGAGAGACCATGTGGAACGTGAGTGGACTCCAGGTAGGAAGTTAAACTGTTACTAAGTGATTTGATTATTACATTGGTGGTGCAGGGCCCCCTTTCTACCATAACCACTACAGAACTCTGTATTGTTTATTGTGTTTGTTTAGAAATATTTTTCATCTTCTAAAATATTCTGTTACATGGAATGCTTGGTTCTTGTTAGCAAAGTATGCAAACCTTGGACCAGCAATGCAGCTCTAAATTATTACATCCAACCCAAGCACCATGATTAGTACATATTAATCACCAGGATTATCACATAGCAATCACCGTGCTTACATTTGACATGAATTTAAATATGCAATTAAATATATTGAAAGTCATGCTTTTTTTAATGATAGAAACACCAGACCTTGTACATCTCCAGCCATTATATGACCCGATAACCCATCAGTGCCAGAGAATAGCACTGCAAGTATCCAAATAAACGCAATAAAGTGCATCAGATACTAAGTTACTTATAAATAGTGATGTACCGAACTGTCCGCCGGCGAACAGTTCCCGGCGAACTTAGCGTGTTCGCGTTCGCCGCGGTGGGCGGACACATGCGCAGTTCGATCCGCCCCCTATTCGTCATCATTGGGCAAACTTTGACCCTGTGCCTCTCGGTCAGCAGACACATTCCAGCCAATCAGCAGCACTCCCTCCCTTCCACACCCTCCAACCTCCCTCCCAGCATCCATTTTCGATTCATTCTGAAGCTGCATGCTTAGTGAGAGGAGGGAAAGTTTAGCTGCTGCTGATTAGATAGGGAAATTGATAGCTAGGCTAGGGTATTCAGTGTGCACTACAATCCTGAAGGACTCATCTGATCTCTGCTGTAAGGACAGCACCCCAAAAAGCCCTTTTTAGGGCTATAACATCAGGCTGCTTTTTTTTTTTTCCTGTGTAATGTAACTGCAGGTGCCTGCCTGCCAGCTTCTGTGTGAGGTTCACATTGGATACTGTGCCTACTTGCCCAGTGCCACCACTCATATCTGTTTTAACAATAGGTTAAGCTTTACATTTAAAATAAATATTTTTTTTTCACTGTAATAGAAGAACAGTTGCCTGCCTGCCAGCTTCTGTGTCAGGTTGGATGCCTTGCCCATTTGCACAGTCAGTGCCACCACTCATATCTGTTTTAACAATAGGTTAAGCTTTACATTTAAAATAAATATTTTTTTTCACTGTAATAGAAGAGCAGTTGCCTGCCTGCCAGCTTCTGTGTCAGGTTGGATGCCTTGCCCATTTGCACAGTCAGTGCCACCACTCATATCTGTTTTAACAATAGGTTAAGCTTTACATTTAAAATAAATATTTTTTTTCACTGTAATAGAAGAGAAGTTGCCTGCCTGCCAGCTTCTGTGTCAGGTTGGATGCCTTGCCCATTTGCACAGTCAGTGCCACCACTCATATCTGTTTTAACAATAGGTTAAGCTTTACATTTAAAATAAATATTTTTTTTTCACTGTAATAGAAGAGAAGTTGCCTGCCTGCCAGCTTCTGTGTCAGGTTGGATGCCTTGCCCATTTGCACAGTCAGTGCCACCACTCATATCTGTTTTAACAATAGGTTAAGCTTTACATTTAAAATAAATATTTTTTTTTCACTGTAATAGAAGAGCAGTTAGTTGTCTGCAAGCGTCTGGGTGTCAGGCCTACTTCAGCGAGTGCTCTGCAGACCTGTGCCAGCGTGCTTTGACAGTTGCCAATCATATCTGGTGTCTCTTTAGCGTGCTTTTACAAAGAAAAAAGGTTTCTAGTGTAAGCTAATAGCAGCCAGTCAGTGTCCTTCAAGCGGCTCTGTCAGTCCTTCCTTCAGCGTGTGCTCTGCAGAACTGTTCCAGTGCACATTGCCAATCATATCTGGTATCTCTATAGCGTGCTTTTACAAAGAAAAAAGGTTTCTAGTGTAAGCTAATAGCAGCCAGTCAGTGTCCTTCAAGCAGCTCTGTCAGTCCTTCCTTCAGCGTGTGCTCTGCAGAACTGTTCCAGTGCACATTGCCAATCATATCTGGTGTCTCTATAGCGTGCTTTTAAAACCAAAATTTATTTTTCACTGTTATAGATTGAATAGCAGTTACTTGTCTTCAAGTGGGTGTGTCAGGCCTACAGTGTGTGCTCTGCAGAACTGTTCAAGTGCACATTGCCAATCATATCTGGTGTCTCTATAGCGTGCTTTTAAAACCAAAATTTATTTTTCACTGTTATAGATTGAATAGCAGTTACTTGTCTTCAAGCGGGTGTATCAGGCCTACAGTGTGTGCTCTGCAGAACTGTTCAAGTGCACATTGCCAATCATATCTGGTGTCTCTATAGCGTGCTTTTACAAAGAAAAAAGGTTTCTAGTGTAAGCTAATAGTGATACCGGAGAAACTGACGGAAGCGAAGCACAGAGAGATGGACACAGGTTTCTTCAGGAAGGAAGAGATTCTTTATTGGATCACCGATCGGGACTCAGAGGGACTAATGTCACCAAAAATACAGCAAGTTCTGAGCCCCGGACAATAGTGCAGGCTCCTTATATAGACACATAACTCCTCCCATATTAAGCTCCACCCGCACATTCTCTTAACCAATCAACACAAATAAGAATTAACTTCCTGCTTGACCGCATGGCTTGTCCAGCACAATGGAGGAGGGGAATACTATATCCTGTATTCTTGCACATGCTCCGTACACTACTGATCGTATCTTGCCTCGTGCAACCAACTGATCGATATGTCAGCATATGCACGTACACATGCCACGTGGTAATCTCGGCCTACTAAATTTATTTTTACCGAGATTCCACCACATTCCACCCTTTGATGCCTCTTGATATTTCACAATTACTTGAGGCATCACTTAACCTTGGTTTGCATACACCGCAAGTTACCTTGAACCAGACCAGACTTATCTTATGATGTGAATCTTCAACACTCATCTTCCTGCATTGGTTCTCCCTGATCTAGAGCCTCATATTTATAAATTGCAATTTATCTGTGCAGCAGCCTTCCTCTCTGCTATATTTTCTATCAGGCTTTGCACAGACCTAACTACTAAGGGTATAAGACACGGCAGGAGTAGACACAACATTAAAATCAGTAGGACTCCACCTACCACTGCCTTAAGCCCTCCAAACCACTCATACCAGCTACCAAACCAACTACTTGGATTATACCCTTTCCATACCTGAGTAGGCACATGCGCTAGTTTAACCATATGGCTAGTAAGCTCAGCTATTGCTTGCCCTTCGTCATCTATTTGAAGACAGCAATTGCTCAGGTTAAACTTCCCACATACACCTCCCTCTACTGCCAAAAGGTAATCCAAGGCTAATCTATTCTGGTAGACTGCTGTCCTCATCCTGGTATTATGCTTCGCTAGAAGATTGAGCGCTTGTGATGTCTCGTTAGTGATAATCTCAACCACCGCCTGTAATCGTATAATACGGTTGAGCATTTAAATAGGGGTTCTATAACCAAAGGTACCATCTTCTGCCCACGTGGCTGGCCCATAATAATCTATAATACGCTGGGGAGGCCATTCATTATCTTCCCAGGCGCCTATCTCTATGGGTCCCCTTTTCTTCCTATGATTCACATCATACACTTTAACACCTAAAGTCTCACCTGTTTCAATAGGTAACAAGAAGAAGGATGGTTTGAGCATACCCAACACACATGCCCCTTCCCAGTCCTGTGGCAACTCCGAATAGGCTTTCTTACCACAGATCCAGTACAAATTTGCTGGGGCTCTCCAGGTAGATGTGATGGATAGGTCAAACCACACATCCTTTAAATTGGCGTATCTAGCAAACGGGTTAGATGGTTCTGAGACATTTGAAGCCGACCACCAAGTTGTATTCTTTGTATCATCATCATAAGCTTTTTGCCCTAGACAAGTTAATTCTCCTACAGAAGTATTATACATCATTCCTTTCCTTGCTATGCAAACATAACCTATGATGGAGGTCTTTAATCTCCACTCAGATTTACCTCTAACACTCATCTGATAATCGGCTTGTGTAGATATTAATTGGTCAACTGCCTCAGAACCGGACATTACCTCCTTTGCTTCCCAAGGCCATTGGTCTCCCATGTTAGTACCTCCACACACATAGCAGTTGGTAACATTAAGACTACCGGCAATACTTTCGGCTAAATCAATGAACAGGTTTTTAGCATTATGGGGGATCTTATTATCTATGCTCATCTCTTCATAAAAGGAATGGTATACTTGATGAGTTTGGGAGGATACCGTATCAGTCTCTATCCCTATAAACAATACTGTCCCAGGATCTAAACCCGTCCCATATATTTGAAACCCAAATAAATTACCATACTTGTCTAATAACTTGTCGGGGTTATTTATAAGTATATGGACTGGATTGCATTCCATAGACTTACAATATGGGCTGGTAGGCAACTTAGTCACTATCATGTCCTTGTCTACTGTCTGTCCCCAAGTTGCCCACCCCACACAAGACCAATATGGGCAAAAGTTATAATCTCTATTTGGGCATCTAGGACTCACATATTTATTTTTACTACTGGGACAAATATATTTATCATTAGACCCATACGTCCTCTCCCATCTAAGATCCCCACATACATTCCACGGCTTTCTACCACTTGATATCGCCTTACATGCATCAAATAGCAGAACACCCGAAGAATGTACGGATTCTAATACTGTCTTGTTAATTAGGGTCCCCTGAGGATCTCCATTCCTGAGAGTCAACCAAATTGTACGAGGTTGACACTCCGGACTGAAGCACCTAGGTTCTCCTACTCCTAAATGGCACACACTATATTCTATATTTAGGTATCTACATCTTGATACATCTCCTTTACACTCGTATTGTGAATGCCAAATTAGGGTTTGGGAAATATGGTTACCTGTTCTTGTAGTCTTAATGCATACCTCACAGCTAGGAGTGTCGGTACCTCTACCTTCCTGAATATAAAAATACACATAAATAAACATTATTATAAGCACATCTTTCGTCGTCATCCTCAGTCTTCGTCCGTGCGAAGGCACCTCAGCTTCCAGGATGTAAGGGCTGCAGGGAATGGAGTTCTGCTCGTCTTCACAGGAGTCCCTTCGAGACTTTCCTGGCTTATACACTATACGTCGGTGAGCGGACAGGCTTTATTATGGCCGTCTAAACACTCACTTCACCAAATCTCTGTAACAATAAAATTTGTAATCCACAAAGTTCCTCGTTACTCCGACTGAGTCGTGCGTTTTAACCGGATCTTGCAGGGATTCTCTGGATCTGCTGTAACTTGCCAAGAATCGACTGCTGCTGGTTTAACCCTGGAGTGATGTATCCACGGAGTCACTTCGGCTACTTTTATTGCTGTAGGGGTAGACAAAAGAACAACATAAGGACCTCTCCACTTGGGCCCTAACGATACATTATTCCACTCTTTAGACCACACTTGATCTCCTGGGTGGTAACTATGAACTGGGGGATAAATATTCACAGGTAATCTATCTTGTACCCATTTCTGTACCTCCTCCATAGTCTTACCCAACTCTACAACCTGCTGCCGGGTAATTCCTTCTCCCAACTGACTCAAATCCCCCCTTAAGTTACCAAGTACGGGAGGTGGTCGCCCATACATGATTTCAAAAGGAGAGAGGCCCATCCTTCTGGTAGGGGTACTGCGGATTCGCAATAGAGCTATTGGTAAGAGAACGTTCCATTTAAGTTGGGTTTCCTGACACATTTTAGCCAACTGATTCTTGATAGTTCTATTCATTCTCTCTACCTTACCAGAACTCTGGGGTCTATATGCCGTATGAAGCCTCCACTTTATACCAAGCATATGAGTCAGTTGTTGTAGGCACTGATGAACAAAAGCTGGACCATTGTCCGATCCTATAGAGCAGGGTAGTCCATATCGGGGTATTATTTCTCGTAACAGGAATCTCACAACTTCTCCTGCTTTCTCTGTACGAGTAGGACATGCTTCTACCCAGCCTGAATAGGTGCACACAATTACCAGCAGGTAACGATGTCCACCCGATTTAGGCATCACTGTATAGTCAATTTGTAAATCGGACATGGGGAGTCCCCCCATAAACTGGACTCCTGGTGGCTTTACTGGTCCTTGCCTTGCATTATTTTTAGCACACGTTACACATCTTCGTACAATGGCCTGAGTCAAGTTGGACAATCTTGGTATGTAGAAATGTTTTCTGAGAGATTCTTCTGTGCTGTCTCTCCCAGAATGTGTCCCGTTGTGATAGTTTTGGACAATTTCTACCGCTAGTGATGCTGGAATGACTATTCTTCCATCTTCTAACTGATACCATTTGTTCTCCAAATACTTTCCAGGTTCAGTCTCTAACCACTCCTCTTCTTGAGCTGTATAAACTGGAGTCCATTGAGACAGTGGAGTTGGTATAAGAGCAGCTATATGCCCCACATATTCCTGTCTTCCCGATTCAGCGGCACGCTTAGCTGTACTGTCTGCCATCCGATTTCCCTTGGTTACATCACCATCTCTTCTCAGATGCGCTCGACAATGTATGATACCGACTTCTTTCGGCTCCCACACTGCTTCCAATAGTTGTAGGATTTCAGCTGCGTACTTGATTTCTTTGCCTTCTGAATTCAATAGTCCTCTTTCTTTATACAAAGCTCCGTGGGCATGAGTGGTTAAAAACGCATACTTGGAATCCGTATAGATGTTCACTCTTAAACCTTCAGCCAATTGTAACGCTCGTGTCAGTGCTATTAATTCTGCCTTTTGTGCTGATGTTCCTTTCGCCAGTGGCCGAGCTTCTATCACCTTGTCAATTGTTGTTACTGCATATCCTGCATAGCGGATCCCTTCTTTCACATAACTACTGCCGTCGGTGTAATATTGAACATCGGGGTTCTGGATGGGAAAATCACGAAGATCTGGTCTACTTGAAAATACTTCATCCATTACTTCCAAACAATCATGTTGACTTTCAGTAGGTTGTGGCAAAAGGGTAGCTGGATTTAAGGTGTTTACAGTCTCTAAATGCACTCTTGGGTTTTCACACAACATTGCTTGATACTTGGTCATACGGCTGTTACTAAACCAATGATTTCCTTTGTAATCCAACAACGTCTGTACTGCATGTGGGACTCGTACATAAAGTTCTTGACCCAGAGTGAGTTTATCGGCTTTAGCTACTAGCAGGGCTGCTGCAGCTACGGCTCTTAGACAAGGTGGAAGTCCGCTGGCCACTGCATCCAGTTGCTTAGACATGTAGGCAACATGTCTTTGCCATGATCCCAAGTACTGTGTCAATACTCCCACAGCCATTCTTCTTTGCTCATATACATACAGGTAGAATGGTCGTGTGTGATCAGGTAGACCTAATGCTGGGGCACTCATCAAAGCCTTCTTCACATCTTCAAATGCCGTTTGCTGTTCTTGAGTCCATAAGAAGGGGTCGTGCTCTGTACCTTTGATAGCTGCATACAGAGGTTTTGCCAGTATCGCGTAGCTGGGAATCCATATCCTACAGAAGCCTGCTGCCCCCAAGAATTCTCGCACTTGTCTTCTATTCTTGGGTATCGGTATTTGGCACACAGCTTCTTTTCTCTCTGGCCCCATAATTCTTTGACCTTCAGAGATATGGAATCCCAGATATTTGACAGTTGGCAAACACAACTGAGCCTTCTTTCTAGACACCTTGTATCCTGCCTTCCAGAGAATGTGTAGTAGATCGTGCGTTGCTTGCTGACATATTTCTTTTGTAACTGCTGCTATCAACAAGTCATCTACATATTGTAACAATACACACTCTCCTGGGATGGACTCGAAATCCAGTAGATCTTGACTTAGAGCTGAACCAAATAGGGTAGGTGAATTTTTAAACCCTTGGGGCAGTCTTGTCCAGGTCATTTGGCGTTTTGAGCCCGTTACAGCGTATTCCCATTGGAAAGCGAAGATACATTGACTTTCTGCGGCAATTCGGAGGCAAAAGAAGGCATCTTTGAGGTCTAAGACTGTAAAGTAAGTAGCCCCGCCCGGAATTAAAGCAAGCAGGTTATATGGATTGGGTACAACTGGATGTATACTAACAACCGCATCATTGACTGCTCTCAAGTCCTGCACAGGTCGATACTCATCTGTACCGGGCTTTTGAACAGGCAGCAATGGGGTGTTCCAGGGGGAAGTACAGAATTTTAGGATACCATACCGTATGAACTTATCCAGATAAGATTGGATGTTCTTCTTAGCCTTCTGCGGGATGTGGTATTGTCTTAGGCTCACTGGATAAACCCCAATTCAATTTTAATAGGTGGAATATTGCGGGCCAGTCCTGGTGGGTTGTTCTCTGCCCAAACTCCTGGTATGTTGAATAAGGATTCATCACTCCTAGGGTTTTGGCTAGTCAATGCTGTATAAAGTCGCCACTCTTCTTCCTTTGGTACGGATAATGTCATAATACCTGAAGGTCCATTAAACTTTAAGGATGTTGTTCCATTTGGTAGGAACGTAATCTGCGCTTGTAATTTAGATAGCATATCACGTCCCAGCAATTGGACTGGACATTCAGGCATATAAAGGAATTGATGTTTTACTACGTGGCCTCCCAATGTACAGAGTCGACTTTTAAGAACCGGTTTTTCAGCACTTCTTCCAGTTGCTCCTATCACAGTAATAGTCCTTCCAGATGGAGGAGCAACTAGGTTAGTCACCACTGAATGTTCAGCACCAGTGTCGATCATGAACGCACTCCTTTTTCCCCCTATTGATACATCGACCATAGGCTCCGCTCGACCAAGGGGGATGGAGCCCGGTCGGTATCAATAGTCCTCCATGACCGTGTCAGCCAATCCTACAAAGTCCCTACCTTCTCTATCGCGGGACCTTTGCGCTGCTGGAAAATACCTATCTTCCCTAACACTTCCTCTGTTCCCATTGCTCCCTCTATTACCATTACTCCCTCCGGGACCTCCTCTACCTCTCGCTCTGCCTCTAAAGTTCCCATAACCTGTCCTAGGTCTGTCTTTCTCATACTGTTCTCTTCGCGGACACTCATTTCTCCAATGCCCTTCTTCCCTACAGTATGCGCACTGATTTCTACTTAGCGGTTCCTCATTCCACTTACTATCGCCTCTATCTGGGCCCCGTCTATCTACGCCTGCGATCGCTACCGCTAGCATATCTGCCTTTCTACGCATCTTGCGCTCCTCCTCTTTCTTACTTTCTGTTTCCCTATTCATATACACTTTATTCGCTACCTCCATTAGTTGGGTAATAGACATACCTGCAAACCCTTCTAACTTCTGTAGCTTGCGCTTAATATCTCCGTAAGCTTGGCTGACAAAGGCGGAGTTCACCATTCGGGAATTATCTGCGTCTTCCGGATTAAAGGGGGTATACAAGCGGTATGCCTCCAATAATCGGTCATAAAAGACACTGGGTGCTTCATCACTTTTCTGAATCACCTCAACTATCTTCGACATATTAATGGCTTTCTTTCCTCCGGCTTTCATGCCAGCAATTATAGCGTCTCTATAGGCTCTGAGTTGAACCATATCAGCACCATTTACATTCCAGTCGGGATCGGTGTTAGTATAATGTGTTGCGGCCCATGCTGCTGGATTGGCTTGATTCAAAGCACGGGCTTTATCCTCTAGCGCTTTAATGGCCGCTTGATTAATCCTTGTCCTTTCCTCATTGTTAAACAAAGTCATTAATAACTGCTGGCAATCAGCCCATGTCGGGTTATGTGTCTGAACTATTGAGGTGAACAGATCGGTCATAGCTTGTGGTTTCTCAGTATACGAGGAATTGTGGGTCTTCCAATTTAAGAGATCGGTTGTCGTGAACGGGACATATACGAAGACTGGGTCAGCATGTGCCATTTGACCTGCGGCATCGATATAGGCTGACCCGGGATTCAGACGAAGAGGCATCTGATAATGTTTTAATTGTTGGGTACCGGTCAGGTGTCGGGTTAGTATGGGGCTACGTAGAGGGGCGTCAGTTAGAGGTTCCGGTCGGGGGGTAATAAAACATGAGGGTGTGGGAGCTTGGTTTTGGGAAAAGGTAGTAAATAAAACACTTCGAGCCGAGCTAGAAGAAGCTTGACCGGAAGTCTGAAGTGGCGCCAAATCAGGATATTCAGATCTAATGGGGGTTGGCTCTGGTTCCGGAAGGGGAGATTTAGTACGAGAGGGGGTGGATTCTGTACTGGAGGAGGAAGCGGAAGTGGATGAGGGCAATGAGGGGAGGGGTGCAGGACTTCCTGCATTTGCGTCACTTCCTCTTAAAGGAAAGTAAGGGGGCGGCAAAGGGATCTCGGACTCAGGGGGCGTGTCCAAAATGGGCCTAACACCAGTCCTAGTGGACAAACAAGTCCTAGCCACCATGAGGCGACACTGCTCCTCGTGGCATGTCTGAATCCATTTTGGCGAGTCATTTACGGCCTGTCTCCAACAATCAATATAAGGAAACTGCCCGTAAAGTTCAGGCCTACCTGATACAGCCACGTGTAAGCGCTGTACCAGAGTTGGATCCAAACTGCCACGTGGCGGCCATGCCGCAACCAAAGTAGGCCACTCCCTAGTACACAAAGTGACCAAACGTACAGGAGACATTTTAACCCCAAAATCACATGTTTTGAATCCCTTTTTAAAATTCTTCACCATACAACCTAAGGGATCCGGAATCGTTGACTGCGACGCGCCCATACTTATCAATGGAACGTCGTTGACAACGAATACTATACACGCGTACTATTCAACAGTCACACCCGTTTCCTCTGGCAACAGCACCACGTGGTACGGTTACCAAGTGAAACGTACACAATAACACAATAAACACTCAGGGAATTCCCGTACACACACAGCTGTTACACCAGTCACTAGATAATCAATATTATGCCCTTTGGCGAAACTATACAGTCACCCACGCTATAATTCTCTATATATGAATTACCCGTCTATAACACACCCCAGTAACATCGTCTTTTACAAATAGCGGTTACAGTACGGTTAGCATAGGTCAAAGCACAATTTAAGGTCACAATACAATTATTAGTGGTTATGGTGTTAAACATGCAATGGACGACAGTGATTAGTACTTATATACAGTGTCAGTAAATATACAGGGTTATGGTACCGTGCACTATAATACAGCAACACACTATTAACACTCTCGCTAGACGGCTGAGCTCGCGCTATCTAACAAGATATACACTTTACTAAACAATCTTTAACACATTTACAATTCCCAACTAAACTATTGGCCAGTACCTTGAATGGACTACCTAAAACTATCTACATCCGTTTTGGTTAGCCACACTGCCCAAGCACCACATATAGCGAGCTAGAGGACCGAATTTACACAGACGCCTCTTAGTCGATTACTATCAAAAATCTAGTGGGTTCCAAATTTACACGCCTTCCCACTTAGCCAAGATAGATTGAGAGCTAGCGAACCGAATTTACACAGACGCCGCTTAGTCTCCCGGTCCCTCCGACCTAGCGAACAAAATATACACCCTAGAACGCTAGTCTAGACAAGACACCGGTGTCCGGCTAGGGCTATTTACACCAGAACCCCGCCTGACTAACAAAATCAAACGGTCTGACTAAAGAGCGTTCGATCGAGCGGTGCGCCTTCGCTCCTTCCCTCCGACAGAGGGGGCAGATTCCATACACAATTCAAACCCCTTATGGGCCTACTGCACAATCGGTATACCCCTAGTGGGTCTGCCGTCTAAAACAGCAGTTGTCTTACCTCCTCGTTCCTGAACCTGAGTTCACACTCATCGACGGGGACACCCCAGCACTTCTTACGTAGAGGCCGATGATCTCCTGGACAACAGACCAGTGGCGCCGAGACGAAGGGAGGTCCACGCAGAAGTTCAGGGGTGCAGCCGTAGAGAACGTGGGCAAAGATAGACCGTCTCACGCCTCTGCCTCTCAGCTACCGTTGAACGATGAGTTTCCCGGCCAATGCACCAAATGATACCGGAGAAACTGACGGAAGCGAAGCACAGAGAGATGGACACAGGTTTCTTCAGGAAGGAAGAGATTCTTTATTGGATCACCGATCGGGACTCAGAGGGACTAATGTCACCAAAAATACAGCAAGTTCTGAGCCCCGGACAATAGTGCAGGCTCCTTATATAGACACATAACTCCTCCCATATTAAGCTCCACCCGCACATTCTCTTAACCAATCAACACAAATAAGAATTAACTTCTTGCTTGACCGCATGGCTTGTCAAGCACAATGGAGGAGGGGAATACTATATCCTGTATTCTTGCACATGCTCCGTACACTACTGATCGTATCTTGCCTCGTGCAACCAACTGATCGATACGTCAGCATATGCACGTACACATGCCACGTGGTAATCTCGGCCTACTAAATTTATTTTTACCGAGATTCCACCACAATAGCAGCCAGTCAGTGTCCTTCAAGCGGCTCTGTCAGTCCTTCCTTCAGCGTGTGCTCTGCAGAACTGTTCCAGTGCACATTGCCAATCATATCTGGTGTCTCTATAGCGTGCTTTTAAAACCAAAATTTATTTTTCACTGTTATAGATTGAATAGCAGTTACTTGTCTTCAAGCGGGTGTGTCAGGCCTACAGTGTGTGCTCTGCAGAACTGTTCAAGTGCACATTGCCAATCATATCTGGTGTCTCTATAGCGTGCTTTTACAAAGAAAAAAGGTTTCTAGTGTAAGCTAATAGCAGCCAGTCAGTGTCCTTCAAGCGGCTCTGTCAGTCCTTCCTTCAGCGTGTGCTCTGCAGACCTGTGCCAGCGTGCTTTGACAGTTGCCAATCATATCTGGTGTCTCTATAGCGTGCTTTTACAAAGAAAAAAGGTTTCTAGTGTAAGCTAATAGCAGCCAGTCAGTGTCCTTCAAGCGGCTCTGTCAGTCCTTCCTTCAGCGTGTGCTCTCCAGAACTGTTCCAGTGCACATTGCCAATCATATCTGGTGTCTCTATAGCGTGCTTTTAAAACCAAAATTTATTTTTCACTGTTATAGATTGAATAGCAGTTACTTGTCTTCAAGCGGCTCTGTCAGTCCTTCCTTCAGCGTGTGCTCTGCAGAACTGTTCCAGTGCACATTGCCAATCATATCTGGTGTCTCTATAGCGTGCTTTTAAAACCAAAATTCATTTTTCACTGTTATAGATTGAATAGCAGTTACTTGTCTTCAAGCGGCTCTGTCAGGCCTACAGTGTGTGCTCTGCAGAACTGTTCAAGTGCACATTGCCAATCATATCTGGTGTCTCTATAGCGTGCTTTTAAAACCAAAATTTATTTTTCACTGTTATAGATTGAATAGCAGTTACTTGTCTTCAAGCGGGTGTGTCAGGCCTACAGTGTGTGCTCTGCAGAACTGTTCAAGTGCACATTGCCAATCATATCTGGTGTCTCTATAGCGTGCTTTTACAAAGAAAAAAGGTTTCTAGTGTAAGCTAATAGCAGCCAGTCAGTGTCCTTCAAGCGGCTCTGTCAGTCCTTCCTTCAGCGTGTGCTCTCCAGAACTGTTCCAGTGCACATTGCCAATCATATCTGGTGTCTCTATAGCGTGCTTTTAAAACCAAAATTTATTTTTCACTGTTATAGATTGAATAGCAGTTACTTGTCTTCAAGCGGCTCTGTCAGTCCTTCCTTACAGGGCCAAATCATGTCGCCTGTTGAAAGAGGTGACCTTGCTCGGGCCCCAGGTGTGCGGTTCCTAAAATGGCTGCCATATACATGTCCTCTGATAGGAGACGCGGAAGGTATTAAACTGATATGAACAATACTAAACTCACCACTCCTATCTGGTGGCACATTAGCTTGCCCGCGCAGTGCCCCAAATTTCAAGTAAGAGGACCGACCAAGCATCTTCTTCCATCTCCCTGTTACATAAATCAATGCCATATCCATAGAAATTGTAGAGAATATCCAGGATAGTTTTACAGGGCCAAATCATGTCGCCTGTTGAAAGAGGTGACCTTGCTCGGGTCCCAGGTGTGCGGTTCCTAAAATGGCTGCCATATACATGTCCTCTGATAGGAGACGCGGAAGGTATTAAACTGATATGAACAATACTAAACTCACCACTCCTATCTGGTGGCACATTAGCTTGCCCGCGCAGTGCCCCAAATTTCAAGTAAGAGGACCGACCAAGCATCTTCTTCCATCTCCCTGTTACATAAATCAATGCCATATCCATAGAAATTGTAGAGAATATCCAGGATAGTTTTACAGGGCCAAATCATGTCGCCTGTTGAAAGAGGTGACCTTGCTCGGGTCCCAGGTGTGCGGTTCCTAAAATGGCTGCCATATACATGTCCTCTGATAGGAGACGCGGAAGGTATTAAACTGATATGAACAATACTAAACTCACCACTCCTATCTGGTGGCACATTACCTTGCCCGCGCAGTGCCCCAAATTTCAAGTAAGAGGACCGACCAAGCATCTTCTTCCATCTCCCTGTTACATAAATCAATGCCATATCCATAGAAATTGTAGAGAATATCCAGGATAGTTTTACAGGGCCAAATCATGTCGCCTGTTGAAAGAGGTGACCTTGCTCGGGTCCCAGGTGTGCGGTTCCTAAAATGGCTGCCATATACACGTCCACTGATAGGAGACGCGGAAGGTATTAAACTGATATGAACATTTACTAAACTCACCACTCCGAGTGCTGTTATTTATTTATTTTTTTTGTGGTGAGGCTTTACAGGACAGAGTGCTTCTCCACGGGACATGTTAACTCACGGGCAGCTGGCTCATCAAGGAACCAGAGCAGCTTGAACGAGGTGACCTTGCTCGGGTCCCAGGTGTGCGGTTCCTAAAATGGCTGCCATATACACGTCCACTGATAGGAGACGCGGAAGGTATTAAACTGATATGAACAATACTCCACTCCTATCAGTAGGTCCGTCCCATTGTGATTTATGCCCCCCACCCACCGCGCAGGGATGGGGGCCGGGGGGGAGGAAAGTAGGCCTCCCCATTGTGATTTATGGCCCCCACCCACCGCGCAGGGGTGGGGGCCGAGGGGGGGAGGACAGTAGGTCCCCCATTGTGATTTATGGCCCCCACCCACCGCGCAGGGGTTGGGGAGGACAGTAGCTCCCCCCAGTGTGTATAATGGGCTTTGAGGACAGGTGTCAATCCATACCTGCCAAGTGACCCTATGTAGGGGTAACAGTCCCTATTCTGCTCTGTGTCAGTGTGTATCATGGTCTCTGTGGACGGGGAACAGTCTCTATTCTGCTCTGTGTCAGTGTGTATCATCAGGGGCGGGCTGGGCCGGGGGGCAGGGAGGCAATTGCCCCCCAGGCCGCCCGAAATTCTTTTAGGACCGGCCGCGGCGGGCCGGCCCTTTAAATGCTGCAGCCGCCGAGCGCTCTGTAAAGAGCGCTCAGGCGGCTGCAGAACAGATTCTCCCCTCCCTCCCCTCCCTTGTAGGTGGCCGAGCTGGTCCGCGGTCCGCGGTCCCGGCCGGAGTGATAGGAAAGTGCACTGAGTGTGCACTTCCTGTCAGTCCGGCCGGGTACAGGAAACAAAAAACCCCTGTTCCGCGCGGAACAGGAGTTTCTGTTTCCTGTACCCGGCCGGACTGACAGGAAGGTGCACACTGAGCACCTTCCTGTCACTCCGGCCGGGACCACGGACCGGAGTGCAGCTCGGCCACCTACAGGGGGGGGGGGAGGGGGTAAGAAGGAGGGGGGAAGAGTAAGAAGAGGGGAGGGGGTAAGAGTAAGAAGAGGGGAGGGGGTAAGAGTAAGAAGAGGGGAGGGGGTAAGAGTAAGAAGAGGGGAGGGGGTAAGAGTAAAAAGAGGGGAGGGGGTGAGAGTAAGAAGAGGGGAGGGGGTGAGAGTAAGAAGAGGGGAGGGGTGAGAGTAAAAAGAGGGGAGGGGGTGAGAGTAAAAAGAGGGGAGGGGGTGAGAGTAAAAAGAGGGGAGGGGGTGAGAGTAAAAAGAGGGGAGGGGGTGAGAGTAAAAAGAGGGGGGGGAGAGTAAAAAGAGGGGAGGGGGGGAGAGTAAAAAGAGGGGAGGGGGGAGAGTAAAAAGAGGGGAGGGGGGAGAGTAAAAAGAGGGGAGGGGGGGAGAGTAAAAAGAGGGGAGGGGGTGTGGCGAAACCAACCTCGCCACTGGGCCCTGGAGAAGCCTGTTTGCTAGCCTCCTACCTGCTGACTATGGCCCCTGGGTTATTTGGGGCATATTGTACTGTATATTGCTGCTACTGGCCCTTTTAACAGCATCTATGGACATATTGGGACTTTTGGGACTACTGTCCCTTTAAGACTGTGATACATATTCTAGTGTACTGCCTGTAATATTATATGTGTATTTGTGTGTTAAGTTTATCCTGGGTGATTTGTATGCAGCATTCATCTGATTGTTCAGTAGAATCACTCCATTCATTATATTGAGTGAAACTACCGAACAACCAGACCACCCAGGAATAAGTGTGCCTCCAATTACAGTTTGCAACAATGTTGCAAACGGGTAATTGGCAATCAGTGTAATGTATGCTTTGTCCTCTGGGTGGCCGCCATTCGGGAAACAAACACGTGGCGGCGGCCATCTTAAACTACCGAACAGCGGTGTTTTGCCGTCGAGTGTCTGGAACTAAAATCGGGCACTTGACTAGGCAAACACCGCTGAGACCTCCATACTTCCAGAAATTCGTATAGAAACTACCGAATGACCCGCCGTTCGGTAGAAAGAACCCCACAAACAAGGGAATTCATTCAAACCCTGTCCAGGCTCTATAACACAGGCAATTCGCCTGTTTTCATTCCCTTGTTTGTGACCGACCGTAGGGCCAAAATGCATGGAACTGTTTTCGGATACTTTACCCATGCGGTCGGTCAAATCTTTGGAACCCCATATCTCCCGAACCATTCATCCGAATGACTTGAATTTTGGATATGTTGTCCCCCTGAATAAGGGCTATCCAGCGATGCTGGATTTAAAGGTGTACCCCCGGGTTTTGGGGTACATCCAGAACTTGGCTGGAAAAGTGTACCGGATAATTGGGTTTAATGTTATCTGAGGGGAGGGGATGTGTGGGCTGAACCATGTATGTGATTGGTTATTTTATGCCTCCCCCTGGGTGTGACCTGTAAGGGTACAAGTGTAATAAAAGCCAGGCTGGATGAGCCAGTCCAGAGTTCCTGTTTTACCCTCAAAGTGATGTGTCGTCTCATTATTGGGGGAAGGATTTAATGTATGCTGTTCCAGTTGACTGCTAGGAGTACAAGCCTATTCGTATGGTTCCTATTCAATGGTCTACAGCATTCATACGCTTGGGAGAATTTAAAGGTTTCTCGGATTCGGTGATTATGGTGTCTGCCAGAGTGCTTGGAGTCCTCAGGAAGCGCTAGGAGCATCCATTAACGGAGGTACCCAGTCGGGGTGCCAGGTGATCCGTTACATTGGTGGCAAGCGGTGGGATGGCGTCCTAGTGCGAGGTAAAGCAGCTCGGAGACACAGTGCGTTTGGATTTACAATTGAGGGCGACGCTGGTGTGCATACAGCGTCCCTGTTTACATAAAGATTTGGGAAAATGGGGTTCGTAGACCCCTGGGCAACACACACACCTGAGGAAGAGAGTGAATTAGAATGGAGAGATAATGCCCGGATAGAATTATGGTACGATGCCCTGGAGGAAGTCCAGTATCAACGGCAGCAGCGCCTTCCTGGTGTCGCATACCGGTTGGAGGAACAAATGGCCTGGCGGATGCCGCTTCTGGGAGACCAACCTGGAGGGCAGCGGGTAAGACAACTCGAGTACCTCGTGGAAAGGGAACTGAGCTTGGACACCTCATACCGGGCACTGTGGTGGTGCACTGTCCAGCCAGAGACGTGGAGGGCAGAGGGCATCCAGCCAGAGGGGGAGAACTACACGAGCCCTGGCCTGTTGTGGAAAGCCTTAGTGGAGGATGTCGACTTCGGCAGTCCAGCAGAGTCACGGTACTGGGCTATCTTTCATTACCGAGGTGAGATGATACAGGGCCCGAGATCTATTGGACTGGGACAAGACCTCCGCCGTTTCGCTGCCATGGAACGAGAGCTGGAGATGGACTATGTAGAACTATTAAATTCCTGCCAGCCGCAGAGCAGGGACGCAGACCGGGAAAACTGGGTGGCAGACCCAGACCTGCTAGCCTACAGCTGGGAAAAGGTGGCTGAGGTACCCCCTGCTTCACTACCAGCTGCAGAAGTTGGGGACCTCATAGACTGGTCCTGGAGAGACCCACAGATGGCAGGTGAAGATGGGACCGAGATCTCTCTACCGGCCCTACAGGGATGCTGGGCAGTTGGCCCAGATCCCCAGCGGCAGTCTACGGTTCAGGGAGAGGAGCCTGTTATTACCTCTCCCCAGCGGCAGCACAGCTCACCAAGGGGAGACAGTAAGCCCCTCACCAGCGCAGATGGGACTGTGGTCTCTGCGCCCTGCCTACAGGGAGTACAGAGGGTCAGCCCTGCTCCCCAGCGGCAGTCTACAGTGCAGGGAGAGGCGCCTGATACCCCCTCTCCCCACCGACAACCTAACCCACCAAGGGGAGACAGAAAACCCCTCACCAGCGCAGATGGGACCGTGGTCTCTGCGCCCAAGTTACAGGGAGCTGAAGGGGCCGTCCTCCATCCCCAGCGGCAGTGTGATTTGTTGGGAATTGGGAGCCCAGTCTCCATTCCCCAGCGGCAGTGTGAATTGCAGGGAATTGGGAGCCCAGTCTCCATTCCCCAGCGGCAGGCTGAGTTACAGGGGGCAGAGGTAGTTGGTCCTACCCCCCAGCAGCAGAGTGATATGCCGGGAAGGCAGTGTGAAGTGCAGGGAGAGGAGAGCAGCGTCCTCCCTCCCCAGCGGAAGGCTGAGTTACAGGGGGCAGAGGTAGTTGGTCCTACCCCCCAGCAGCAGCATGATTGTTTGGGAATAGAGAGCCCAGTCTCTATTCCTCAGCAGCAGGACACTGAATTGGGAGGAGAGACAGTCGGTCTCCCTCCACAAAGACTGAAAGTAGGCATGGGAGAGGAGATTGTTACCACCTCTCCCCAGCGACGGATCATCGATGGGCAGAGTGTTCTAATGGGAGAGGAGCTGGTTACCACCTCTCCCCAGCGGCAGCTTAATGTACCAGGGGGAGACTGTAAGCCCCACACCTGTGCAGATGGGACCGTGGTCTCTGCACTTCCAGCACAGGGGGTAGGGGCGGTCGGTCCTGCCCCCCCACAACAGGGCTGTTTAGCCAAAGGGGAGACAGTCTGTCTCCAGCAGCAGAGCTGTGTAACTAAAGGGGAGACAGTCGGTCTCCAGCAGCAGAGCTGTGCAGCTAAAGAGGAGACAGTTGGTCTCCAGCAACCAGGCTCCAACCAGACTACTCCCGTGGTAGTGCTGGCACCAGGACAGAGTACCGCTGGTCTTTGTCCCCTCAGCAACCCACCAAGGCAGCCTACCAGTCCCCCACACAGCCGTGGTAAGGCACCTGGACATGGACAAGATTCTCCCTTACCCAGGTGTAGTAACCATTTATTGCGGGTGGGCTGTACTGCTGGTTCTGTCTTGTGGGTGGGCTGCTGGACTAACAAGGGCACTGACCGGCAAGAGGTCAGGTACCCTGTTAGTCTGTTTGGAAAAGGGGAGAAATGTGGCGAAACCAACCTCGCCACTGGGCCCTGGAGAAGCCTGTTTGCTAGCCTCCTACCTGCTGACTATGGCCCCTGGGTTATTTGGGGCATATTGTACTGTATATTGCTGCTACTGGCCCTTTTAACAGCATCTATGGACATATTGGGACTTTTGGGACTACTGTCCCTTTAAGACTGTGATACATATTCTAGTGTACTGCCTGTAATATTATATGTGTATTTGTGTGTTAAGTTTATCCTGGGTGATTTGTATGCAGCATTCATCTGATTGTTCAGTAGAATCACTCCATTCATTATATTGAGTGAAACTACCGAACAACCAGACCACCCAGGAATAAGTGTGCCTCCAATTACAGTTTGCAACAATGTTGCAAACGGGTAATTGGCAATCAGTGTAATGTATGCTTTGTCCTCTGGGTGGCCGCCATTCGGGAAACAAACACGTGGCGGCGGCCATCTTAAACTACCGAACAGCGGTGTTTTGCCGTCGAGTGTCTGGAACTAAAATCGGGCACTTGACTAGGCAAACACCGCTGAGACCTCCATACTTCCAGAAATTCGTATAGAAACTACCGAATGACCCGCCGTTCGGTAGAAAGAACCCCACAAACAAGGGAATTCATTCAAACCCTGTCCAGGCTCTATAACACAGGCAATTCGCCTGTTTTCATTCCCTTGTTTGTGACCGACCGTAGGGCCAAAATGCATGGAACTGTTTTCGGATACTTTACCCATGCGGTCGGTCAAATCTTTGGAACCCCATATCTCCCGAACCATTCATCCGAATGACTTGAATTTTGGATATGTTGTCCCCCTGAATAAGGGCTATCCAGCGATGCTGGATTTAAAGGTGTACCCCCGGGTTTTGGGGTACATCCAGAACTTGGCTGGAAAAGTGTACCGGATAATTGGGTTTAATGTTATCTGAGGGGAGGGGATGTGTGGGCTGAACCATGTATGTGATTGGTTATTTTATGCCTCCCCCTGGGTGTGACCTGTAAGGGTACAAGTGTAATAAAAGCCAGGCTGGATGAGCCAGTCCAGAGTTCCTGTTTTACCCTCAAAGTGATGTGTCGTCTCATTATTGGGGGAAGGATTTAATGTATGCTGTTCCAGTTGACTGCTAGGAGTACAAGCCTATTCGTATGGTTCCTATTCAATGGTCTACAGCATTCATACGCTTGGGAGAATTTAAAGGTTTCTCGGATTCGGTGATTATGGTGTCTGCCAGAGTGCTTGGAGTCCTCAGGAAGCGCTAGGAGCATCCATTAACGGAGGTACCCAGTCGGGGTGCCAGGTGATCCGTTACAGGGGGGGAGAGTAAAAAGAGGGGAGGGGGGGAGAGTAAAAAGAGGGGAGGGGGGGAGAGTAAAAAGAGGGGAGGGGGGGAGAGTAAGAAGAGGGGAGGGAGAGTAAGAAGAAGGGGGGGGAGGGGGAAGAGTAAAAAGAGGGGAGGGGGGAAAGTAAAAAGAGGGGAGGGGGAGAGTAAAAAGAGGGGGGAGAGTAAAAAGAGGGAAGGGGGGGAGAGTAAAAAGAGGGGAGGGGGGAGAGTAAAAAGAGGGGAGGGGGAGAGTAAAAAGAGGGGAGGGGGGAGAGTAAGAAAAGGGGAGGGCCGAGGGGGGAGAGTAAAAAGAGGGGAGGGGGAGAGTATAAAGAGGGGAGGGGGGAGAGTAAAAAGAGGGGAGGGGGGAGAGTAAAAAGAGGGGAGGGGGGGAGAGTAAAAAGAGGGGGGGGGAGAGTAAAAAGAGGGGAGGGGGGGAGAGTAAAAAGAGGGGAGGGGGGGAGAGTAAAAAGAGGGGAGGGGGGGAGAGTAAGAAGAGGGGAGGGAGGGAGAGTAAGAAGAAGGGGGGAGGGGGAAGAGTAAAAAGAGGGGGGGGAAGAGTAAAAAGAGGGGAGGGGGGAAGTAAAAAGAGGGGAGGGGGAGAGTAAAAAGAGGGGGGAGAGTAAAAAGAGGGAAGGGGGGGAGAGTAAAAAGAGGGGAGGGGGGGAGAGTAAGAAAAGGGGAGGGCCGAGGGGGGGAGAGTAAAAAGAGGGGAGGGGGGAGAGTAAGAAAAGGGGAGGGGGGGAGAGTAAGAAAAGGGGAGGGGGAGAGTAAGAAGAAGGGGGGAGTAAGAAGAGGGGAGGGAGGAGTAAGAAGGGCGGGGGGAGTAAGAAGAGGGAAGAGAGAGAGTAAGAAGAGGGGAGGGGGATAATAAGAGGGGGGAGTAAGAAGAAGGGGAGATAAGAAAAAGAGGGGGGTAAGAAGAAGAAGGGGGTAAGAAGAAGAGGGGGGTAAGAAGAAGAAGGGGGAGTAAGAAGAAGAAGGGGGAGTAAGAAGAAGAGGGGGGAGTAAGAAGAAGAAGGGGGTAAGAAGAAGAAGGAAGGGGTAAGAAGAAGGGGGAGTAATAAGAAGGGGGTAAGAAGAACAGAGGGGGGAGTAAGAAGAAGAGGGGGGAGTAAAAAGAAGAGGGGGGAGTAAAAAGAAGAAGGGGGTAAGAAGAAGAAGGGGGGGTAAGAAGAAGAAGGAAGGGGTAAGAAGAAGGAGGAGGGTAAGAAGAAGGGGGAGTAATAAGAAGAAGGGGTAAGAAGAACAAGGGGGGGAGTAAGAAGAACACAGGGAGGAGGGGGGGTAAGAAGAACACGGGGGGTGAGAACACACAGAGGGAGGAGTGAGAAGAACACAGGGAGGGTGGAGGGGGGATGAGAAGAGCACAGGGAGGGTGGGTGAGTGTGAGAAGAGACCGCTAGGGGAGGGTGGGGGAGAGGAGAGACCACTAAGGGGCAGAGGAGAGCTCGAAGGGACAGAAGGGACAGCTCTATAGGACAGGGGGCAAAACAGGGAGCTCTTTAACACTACGCGCACACACACACACACACACACACACACAATGCATCCCTATACATACACAGAAACACACAATGCATCCCTATACATACACAGAAACAGAACATGCTTCCCTTACACACAGAGAAACACACAATGCATCCATTACACACACACACAATGCAACCCTTACACACAAAGACAATGCATAATTTGCACACATACACAGAAACATACAATGCAAACCCTTACACACACATGCAAACACACACACTGTTTTTCTTACATACACACAGAAACACAATGCATCTCTAACACTCAATGCACACACATACAGACACACACCTTGCATCCCTTATGCATACAAACACAGATTCACACAATGCATCCCTCACACACAACCAGAAACACATAATACATCCCTTATACACAAATACACACTGCTTCCACTACACACAAACACACTGCATCACCTGCACAAACTGGTATCCCTATACACTACATACCATAAGCACACATATTAGATAACACATAACACATCCCCTACACACTCCACTCCCTGTGAGCGAGCTCATGGGTGGGTGGAACATACAAGTGGACTTATGAGTGGGCCTTATGGGCATACTCACCGTCAGGCACTGGAGCCCAGACCTTGAGCTGTGTAAGAGGCCCCCAAAAAATGGAGCTGCTTCCAATTCTCCCAGAACGTTGAATTTTGTGACCACAGTTGCAAACAGCCTCCAGAGGTCCTGTTCTACACCAGACCAGTGGAGCCAAACTGCAGCCCATCATCATCCTCATCTAATTGTAAGTAGGCAATCTAGTATATTATTAGTGACACTAATCTATAATTTACCTCACATTAAAGGGACACTATAGCTTAATGAAGTGGTTCTGGTGTCTATAGCTGGTCCCTGCAGGCTTTTTAATGTAAACACACACTGTGTGCAGCACTGGCGTTAGTTCATATGGCAGATCATACGGGTGGGGCATTGTGATGTCACATGGGGGGGGGGCAAATTAATATTTTGTCTAGGGCGGCAAAAATCCTTGCACCGGCTCTGATCCTGGGCAGGTGCACCAGTCTACTGGTGACCCACAGGAGGGGAGTGCACTGATTGCACTGCACTCTCCTCCTGCCCAGACCCGTCTTGACCGCAGTGCAAGTGCCCTCTGCCCCTAATTTACAGTGGCTCACACTCACAACAAGCAGTGCCTGGAGCCCTTTGCAGAGACGGAAACAAAGAGGTTCTGCGGCAGCTGGCCGTCCTGCAAGCATTACATTAAACAGCTGTTCCCCATGCAGCCACAGGTGGCGTTGTGCTGGGAGACTGTGATTACTCTTCATTTCCTCCCAGCCTACAGAACAGCGCATGGGGGAGAGAGGAGGAGGCATGATTTAATCTTGAATAAATCCTCTAAGCAAACCTTTATAAATTTGGGGGGGATCAGCTCTAGTTTCCACAGTTTATTTGTGTTTACTCTCATCTCTGTATTAATATTGAGGGATGTCTAAGTAGTAACATCAGTGTGTGTCAGCAGGGCCAGCCGTTGGGGTGGGCAAGCTGTGCGGTCACGCAGGGTGCCATGACCACAGAGGCGCCCGGCGGCCAACACAGCTCACAAGTTGGGTACACCAGCATATTTAATTTAAACGATTCGCTGGTGGTCCACTGGTGCGCACCAGCAGTAGGTGCAGTCAGATCATATCCTCTCCCTCGTGGTTCCGGCGCTCAGTTACTGAGTCAGAGCACAGGCTCAGAGATTCTCAGCCTGTGCTCTGACAACATTGAAAGTCAGAGCCGTGAAGGAGCGGGTATGGCAAAGAGCTACTGATTAGCATTACATCAATATCCGTTATAAAACCAGAAAAAGGTGGGCATGGATGGTGAACTGATTTGGTGGCGCAATGGGCCACTTGACTGGTTTTGCCCCCCAGGCCTAAGGCTGCCAGCCCTCCCCTGTGTATCATGGTCTCTGTGGACGGGGAACAGTCTCTATTCTGCTCTGTGTCAGTGTGTATCATGGACTCTGTGGACGGGGAACAGTCTCTATTCTGCTCTGTGTCAGTGTGTATCATGGTCTCTGTGGACGGGGAACAGTCTCTATTCTGCTCTGTGTCAGTGTGTATCATGGTCTCTGTGGACGGTGAACAGTCTCTATTCTGCTCTGTGTCAATGTGTATCATGGTCTCTGTGGACAGGGAACAGTCTCTATTCTGCTCTGTGTCAGTGTGTATCATGGTCTCTGTGGACGGGGAACAGTCTCTATTCTGCTCTGTGTCAGTGTGTATCAGGGGCTTTGAGGACAGGTGTCAATCCATACCTGCCAAGTTACCCTATGTAGGGGAAACAGTCTCTATTCTGCTCTTTGTCAGTGTTTATCAGGGGCTTTGAGGACGGGGAACAGTCTCTATTCTGCTCTGTGTCAGTGTGTATCAGGGGTTTTGAGGACAGGTGTCAATCCATATCTGCCAAGTGACCCTATGTAGGAGGAACAGTCCCTATTCTGCTCTGTGTCAGTGTGTATCAGGGGTTTTGAGGACAGGTGTCAATCCATATCTGCCAAGTGACCCTATGTAGGGGGAACAGTCCCTATTCTGCTCTGTGTCAGTGTGTATCAGGGGTTTTGAGGACAGGTGTCAATCAATATCTGCCAAGTGACCCTATGTAGGGGGAACAGTCCCTATTCTGCTCTGTGTCAGTGTGTATCAGGGATTTGACTATCTTTATTCAGATTGAAAAATTACAATTCCAGGAAAAATTTAACAAACATTTACAAGAACATGTTATGCACATCATAGAAACAACGTAAACCTCTTTAAAGCCACAAACTTAAGACAAAAAATACGTACGCACAATGTGTAAGGGTTTGAAAGAATATTCTGAATCCTTACACGTTTACTTTATCGTTTGTTTGATTTTTGTGAACCATATATAAACTACAAGCAGCGTGAAAACTATAAAAACTCAAGTGGCCATGCTGATCAAATTAAATAGTATGCTTTACACAGCGTATAAGGGTGATGTCACAGCACAACGGGAATGTAACAGGGGAAGAGGTGAAAGTCATCCTCCCCCTCCCACGACCCCGCCATATCTGCCAAGTGACCCTATGTAGGGGTAACAGTCTCTATTCTGCTCTGTGTCAGTGTGTATCATGGTCTCTGAGGACGGGGAACAGTCTCTATTCTGCTCTGTGTCAGTGTGTATCAGTGCAGGGCTTTGAGGACAGGTGTCAATGTTAGGTGATTTCTGCCCTTTATGGATTAAAAGCAGACTCTGCATCAACTGTGCAATTTTCCATGGGAGTTTTGCCATGGATCCCCCTCCGGCATGCCACAGTCCAGGTGTTAGTCCCCTTGAAACAACTTTTCCATCACTTTTGTGGCCAGAAAGAGTCCCTGTTGGTTTTAAAATTCGCCTGCCCATTGAAGTCAATGGCGGTTCGCGCGGTTCGCCGGTTCGCGAACATTTGCGGAAGTTCGCGTTCGCCGTTCGCGAACCGAAAATTTCGGGTTCGCGACAACACTACTTATAAACAAATCTGAAAAGTTTGTCTGATGAGAAAGAATGGTAAGTGTGTTTTAGAGGCATTTTCTTCCCTCGTTCATAACTTCATCTTATTTAAGGTGCTCCCTGTGCATTCATCTCTTCTATTGTCTCTCTGCTTGGGCACCGTTTTGAGCAGAGAAATAAATCATTGAAGAGCATTGAGCACCACCGATTAGCTGAGGGGATCAGCTGATAAATCAGTTCATAATCCCATGGGTCAAATTTCAGGAACTGTTAGCTTCTACCCACCCATCTAGCAAGCAATTTGGGATTAGTGGTGCTAAAATATTGGTTGGTGGCACTATTCCTCTAAGCACTCATTTGCAGTACAACAACAAAACAACGAAACAATTAATCTTTAGAATTCCAGTAATATATTACGAATACACCAGGTAATTTCTGACATGTGCATATGTCCCTATGGAAACATTGTGGTTTGGTTCTTACAAAGATTTGTTCTATAAACATTTCAGTACAGAGCAGCTACACAAGAGAGCTTACAGTAAGCACTGGTTGGGTGGCCCCAAGAACATTTACATAAGTCACCCCTGGAAGTGTGAAAATTATTAGAGCCCTAAAGAGATCTCAAGCAGGCAGCGGCATTATATAATGTATATTTCTGCAGATGACAAATCTGTTTTTTCTTTTAGGTTTATTAAATAACAAAGGTATCCAAATTTGGCTCTTCAGGCACGCTACACCAAATTGATTTAATGCTTAATTTTAATAGCATTTTAGCACATTTTATGGTTATTATTGATCTTTTCTCTGCTTTATCATATTTAATTAAATGACATACTGCAGATTGAGGAATTTTAAACAAAATGTTCCCAAATGCCTTTTGCAAGTTAAATGAATTGCAGCAGAATACATTGCTACTAAAATGAAGGGTAACTCTTAAAAGTGCTCTTTCTGAACATATTACAGTTGTCTTTTTTTTCCTATTTTTATTTTCTGCAAGCTTGTCACTGTAGATGCTGTCATGACCATGAAGGGAAACCACAATCCTCATAATAAGCTGAACTCCAGTAATGAAATGAGTTGTTTGCACCCATAACCCTAGTTAGTCAGAAAACCCATAGTGTTGATCTTCAAAGACAGTTCACAAAACACTGTATGCAGTCACAAAGGGGATCACAAGTTGGGGGGGAGGAGGGGGGAGGGGGGGAGGAGGTCTACTTAGAGTATTCAGGAAACTGCAATGTTCCCAGCCTAGGGTGTTCCAGGTGATGTTGCTGCCTAATACTGTACTGTCAGTCCATGAGCATGACTGCACACAGACAGGCTGGATCAGAGTAGGATTAACCATAAGGCAACCCTAGGCAACCACCCAGGGTTTAGGCAGTGGCTCTTGGAACCAGGAATTCCATCCCATTTACCATTCATATTTGAAGAATGATGGTTAGGCAAACTGGTAACCTGCCTAGGGTCCTGTGGGATCTTGATCTCACAATACCTGTCCCTGTGCAATCAAAGAAATGATATCTATTTTATGTTTTGATACACAAAAGATGTTCCTCACTCATCCCTAGCTTATTAATGCCTCATTCTGACATCATTTATAACATTGAACCCTTCCATTGGCCTCCCCTTATATTGTCAGTCTATGTGGTGCTTTTTGATGATTTGTATACACTTATGACATCACAGCCTTCTGTAACTTATCACAACCCAGTATAGGGCATATCTACTTCCTGGTTGTCCTTCTTTCATTGCTCTGTGGTGGTTCTTACCTCAGTGTATGTTTATACTGTGTATTGGATTTATTGTTTTTCTGACCTTGGCTTATTTGACTATTCTTGCTCTCTGTTATTCTGACCTTGACTTGATTATCAATTCTGTGTATTTCTGTTTTGCTAGTCCTCGGCCTGTCTTTTGTTTACTCAATTATCTGTCTTAGGCCCTTGACTGGCCACTCTAAGGCCACTCTGGTATGTTTCCTTTACTGTTTTCTTTAGGTTTGCGTGTTAGGGTATATCCATTCCTGACACTTAAATCTTCTTAGGGTTAGATTAAGGAATGGACAACACATTAGGAACTCTGGGCAATGAGTAAATTGTTGATATGTTACATACATTGTTTTACAAATTAAATATATAGGTTAGGAGTGATTAGGCCTTTGACCCGTTCGTGTTTCACCCCTCAATTATAATATTTTTTATAGTTGTGCCTGATCTCTTTGGAAATTGGTTGCAATGTTTTCAAGTTTTTTGTAGCGCAATGTCAAGGTAAGAGTTATGCTACGTTCAAGCATATCACAGTTTGCCTATAAGCCTAGACATGTTCCAATCACTCATATTTTCATTTTCAAACTCAAGTCAAAATTTATTTATTCGTAATAGATGTTTTACATTATTTAGAATTGTTTGCATAAATGCTCACCAGCAGACTAGAATCATGTCAGTTTTACACTTTTTAAATGGAGCTTACTGGATTCTCCTGCAAGGAGAATCCATTTGCGGGGATGAGTCCTGTTCTAAAATGTTTGACAAATTACTCTTTAAGGGCACCACTGCACTCCTGTACCACAACAACTATGATGATTTTAGTAGTTATTGTGCACAATGGTGATGAGTCATAATCCAAAAGAAAATGATGATTAAATTGTATACATATACTGTTTGTTTTCATACATAGAAATTGCTTTACAGATGGAGGAGTAGAAAAAAATAAAAGGGCAGGGACTAGGTTCACAACTTTAAATGCTTAAAGAAACACATTTAAAGTTGTCATGGTGTCAGGAAGTGACTGGCACTGGCTTACCTTTAAAGGTTAAACCATTAATGAACAATGAAACACAAAGTCTTCAGTGCAGTGCTGGTCAGTTTTGCTCCCTAAATTCATTTGCATTCTGAGGCTAACAAAAAATTCTTAGACAGTGGTGTCACTGATAAGCTGAGGGGTTTCTCAAAACGAAGTGAGAAGTATGTTTCTCATTCCTTTTGTGAATGGGCTACTGATAGGATGATAGGCTGATGCTCTCTGCCTATCAGTGGCATCCGTGTCTAAGGCTTACTGTTTGACCATGGGTTTTATTGTTCAAACAGAGACTGGTAGTGAGCTGCAGGACCACCCAAAGTACCTGCAGAGCTCTTGAAAAAAATATTGAGGATGTCGTTTTTACACACCACAAATTATCTCATGTCCACTTTCATGCATGACTCATCCCTGGGAAGGAGATCTTGGTCTATGATGCTCCAGTGGCTAAAGTATGAAGTGCGTGCACTTACTCTGGTGCTCATTCTCTCACTGATGCCCAGAGACGTTGAACACTTTGTGCAGATGCGCTCTGTGTCACACGCTAACAGTTAGAGAGATTGTGCACCTTTCATTACACCATCAGTAAGACATTACAGTGGAGGGCATCTGAATGTACAAAGCTCAGAGCAGGTGCCCATTCACAACTGCTTAAGGGTGAGCTGACTAATTCAAGACTGAGATTTTTATTCTGGTGAAGCAATTTTTTTCTACATCTTGCAACTTATTGCTTAGTGAATAAAGCCAATGACCTGGCAATAAGTAATCAGATAGGAATGCAGTGCATTTGTAGGTCAATTAAACAAGTAGAGAATCTTTTAGCAATCTATGAGTTATTTGTTAGTTGTACATATCTAGAGGTGTAGTAAGGTAACACACAACATGCACCGTAACTGTCAAGATTTGGGTTTTTTGTCCCAATATACTGATCTCTGGTGTCCCACATCTGTGGACACCAGAAACTGATACCAGCCAGCACAGTGTGAGCTTCTTATTAGTCATGCTCACTCAGTGTTCCATGCATAGAGCCAACATTGAGTTATATGAGACCAGGATAGGCGGATGTGACATCACCAGTGATGAAATTTGACCTTCCCAAAAAAAATCCACTGGTCCTACAGGTCCCCAACCTGTAGGATCTTGCAGAGAGTCAACTGGTCCTATAGGTTCTCAAACTGTAGGATCTTGCAGAGAGCACTGTTAAAGGGCTCTCTGCAGAATCCTAGTGCCTGTGCACAGTGTCTAATATTGTGCTTGCACTGTACTGCTTGAGGACATTTCCCTGGATGCGGGACTTGAGGAAACTAAATCTGCAAAGTGGGACACGATCATGAAATCTGGACTGTCCTGCCAAAATCAGGACTCATGGATGGCCAGGTAGGGCCTCTCAGGGAGGCTGACCATCAGCCTGTCAGGTGTTCAGTATGACACAGTAGGCTAAATTAAATTCTCAGGCTCTCCAGATACAAGAATTTAAATGGATATCTTAATGGAATAAAAAAATGAAATAAATAAATAAAAGTGTTCAAAATAAGGTGCTTTAAAAAAAAAAAAAAAAATCACAAAAGTTACTTTGATAGGGGCGTGGCCGACTGCTGAACTAAATGGCAGCACACTAATTGAGCTACCGGGGAAACCGCAGTAAGGTTGAGGAATACCGCAGACATGGGGAACCAAAATAAATCCCAAACCCCCTCCCAGCATCCAGGGAAAGCACCGGCGGGAAAAACGGGCACGGTAACCCGCCTTTTTAAGGAATATACCAACCGCGTGTCGGATCATGGAGAAAGCATCATGGCGCCGATAGTGGCGAACGCAGACTCAGATCCGCCAAGCCCCACAGCATCGGTAACCTCACACAGCTTGCTGGACATGGATATAAAAGAACTACTGAAAAACTTACCATCCAGGACTGACCAGGCACTAATGCTAGGAAAATTGGAAAACTCCTTTCAAAGCAAAATGGACGGCCCCAGCGCTGAGATAAAACAGGTAGGCTGCAGGATGCAGGATCTAGAGGATGAGAGGGGATCCCACCAAACCCAAATACATGCCTTATCAGCGAAATTTCAGGCTCAAGAAAGACACCTCTCCATTATGCAGCGCTCCATCTACGACATAGATAATAGGGGCAGAAGAAACAATCTTCGCATAAGGGGACTGCCTGAGGAGGAGGGAGAAAATCTATACATCACGCTGGCCACATTATTCAACCTTATACTCAACTGCAAAACAGATACCCCTGTGGTCCTATATAGAGCCCATCGCTCCCTGAGACCCAAATCCGCAACAGGTGAAACACCAAGAGATATTATATGCCGCATTCACTACTATGTACTCAAAGAAGATATTCTGAAACAACTTAGGGAAACCTCAGCCCCTTTGCTATTACCTCTCCTGGCACACCCTACAAGCACGGAGGGCTCTAAGACCCATAACAGAACAATTACTTGCACGTAACCTGAGATACAGATGGGGATTCCCATTCGCCCTCATTGTAAACACCCGCGGAACCACGTACTCAATAGCCACACACCAAGATATTGCTCCGTTCACTAGAGCACTGAACTTAGCAGAATCACCCATTATGGATTGGAACGCACCAGACCTGGCTCTGACATATACATCAGCACAGCAAAGAACAAGATGGAGGTCCCTGGCGAAAAGACAAAGAACGAATCTAACTGGAAACCAACAGCGGGAGGAAAAGGAACAGAGCAACCCCACAGAAAACTGAGAGACATATACAACCGTACAGGATTCCCTTCCCCGCAGGACTGTCCTAAACTCAGACAATACAGGACTAACCACCCAAGTTGGTCTATCTCCCTAAAACTGGACAATCAATAACACCACAGTCTCAGCCTGAACTCAACCCGAGTACCCCTGTGTAAAGAAACATCAAAACCAACTATGTATATGTATTTATACAACAACTTGTAAGCAATTACAAAATGTGACATACTATGATATAACTAGAGGTGACCTCCATCTCCTACTGACCTGACCACAAGAAAACCAAAAACATTTAACATTAATGACAAAAGTAAATGACTTAAACTAACAACGATAGCAAAGGGTACAGACAAAACCGGACCGAGACAGACCAGGGGTTGGGACACAAAATCAACCAACCACTAACCAAACAAGATGAAACAAACTCCCCCTCCCTCCCCAGTAGACATTATTAAACACAAACCTCCACGAAGCAACAACACGATCACAGACGGTTTCGCTCCTTGAGCCCACCAATGCTCACTAAATTTAATATATACAATACTTGACTTAACCACGCCTCACCTCACACAACGAACGGTGTCAATTCAATATAGCCCACTGTAGACTCAAGGACATCTCAGGGGCAGACACCAGTTTCTACGGTCACCCCAGAGTGACCAAAGTTAAAACAAGAAAGTTTCAGATGTTCAGTTACATTATAGAACAATAATTCTGTATATAGTTGACCAACTGCCGACAACAACCGAACTTGTATTGATTGCTGGTCAGTTTCTTCCTCCCTATCCATCCTTCTCCCCCCCACCCCTCCCCCCTCTTAAGAAAAATATTGTGTACGCATAATTGTGTATTGCATGTACCTGCATTTTTTTAAATGTATTTTGAACATTGAACACAGAGACGACAAAGTCTACAGGGAACAGACTATGATAGGCTCTAAACACCCAAGCTTTATATCCAACATCCTCACCCCCAACCTTATACTCTGAAATGACAATGGCTACTATTTCTATTTTAACGCATAATGCCAGGGGTCTCAACATACCTGAGAAGCGCCACTTGGCACTCGCAGACTATCACAGGCAGAAAGCTGACATAATATTTATACAAGAGACACATTTTCGCAAGAACGCAGCTCCAACACTCAGATCAAGATTCTACACCAAAGGTTACTTTAGCAATTACATAGGCTCAAAATCAAGAGGGGTAGCGATACTTCTATCAACACAACTCCCATTCACGTATAAAGCCCATTATGCAGACGACGGGGGCAGATTCCTCTACGGGACAGATAGGCAATACATCCACAACTTTGGCCAATATATATCTCCCAAATAGGAAACAAGCAGCAATCATACGTAACATACTACACAAATTAGAAACATTTACAGAGGGTTTATCAATCCTAGGAGGGGACCTAAATGTCTCACTAGATGGGAAACTAGACACCACCTTGCAAGCCCAGACATACCAGACCTCAACGAAAAATCAAATACAGAAAACTCACACTCCTCAGGAACATATTCCAGAATTGACATACTATTTACCACACATAGATTCTTGAATCTTGTCACAACATGTGAAAATGCCCCAATCACGTGGTCAGATCATGCCCCACTCTCACTGACGATAACGGTCCCGACCCTACACCCAACTAGAATGAGACAATAGTGCAGCGCACTCAGACTACAAAAATACAAAAAACAAAGAAGGCTTCAGAGTCTCCTTTAGAGGTGGCCACAGGTGTGTATATTAAGGAGGAGTTTGTCATTAGTCAAGTCACTTTTATTATTTTTTCCAGTGAACACAGTCATCTGCATTAGTGAGTATACTCATTTTCAGCACTAACACATTAATTATTTAGTTTTAACACTGCTTTTAATTGCTTTCATCACTTTTGTTTGTATACTCACTATGCTCTTACTAGTATTTAACACTATTTTATTTATGACACTATTACTATTTATTTGTCTCCCACATTGTAGTGTAGGACCCACCGATAATGGGGTACTTTGAAAGTAGTGGTGGGCTTAACAACATATGGCCATATGGTGGAACCAAATCCCCATATTTATACTTAGTTAGGCATTTTAGTAGCCTTCTTTGTTTTTTGTATTTTTGTAGTCTGAGTGCGCTGCACTATTTTCTCATTCATGGAATTTTGGTCACAGCGGCAGCACCTTTCATGCAAAATTCAGGTCTCGGGAGTGCCCCCTATCCTTTCTCTGCCTACACCCAACTAGGACACAATGGAAACTAAATGACACATTGTTAAATCATAACATCCCAAATTGAGGAAAGTCTAACCCAATATTTTGAAACTAATGTAAATCCAGAAACACCATACCCAATAATCTGGGAAGCCCACAAAAGCACCATCAGAGGAACAATTATACAAATTGTGTCCCGACACAAAAAACAACGGGAAGCACAGATAACACACCTAACCAAAGAAATCAGGGACTTATAGAAAATACACAAACACACCACCACTATACCAATATAGAAAAGACTGCTAGAGAAAAGAACACCATACATTACGCATAGGGAGGGAAAAGTTTGCGCCTACTAGCCAACGCGTTAAAAAAACAGAGGGAACACACTTTTATAGCAGCCATCCGCGACAACAGAGGGACCGTCTCACACTCAATGACTAACATTTCGAAAGCATTCCAGGACTATTACCACTCTTTATACAAACACCTCCCTCGACCCACGACATATAAAACTTCCTCAGGAACAGGATCCACACCACTCTACCGAACAACCTAAGCGAGACCCTAGAACAACCCATCACAGAAGGGGAATGCAGAAACGCAATCAAACATCTGCCAATGGGGAAAAAGCCTGGGCCCAGACAGGTTCACTACAAAATATTATAAAACCTTCACCACAACTCAAGATAACTCCCTTCCCCCACAGGCACTAAACGCCACAGTTACCCTACTACCAAAACTAGGTAAGGACCTAACCCAATGTGGTAGTTATAGGCCAATCTCTCTAATAAACATTGATCTCAAACTCTTCACGAAAATCCTAGCCAACAGGCTTCGCCCTCTGCTGCCTGGGCTGATTCAGACAGACCAGTCTGGCTTCATCCCGGGCAGAGAGGCAAAAAATAATACCACCAAGATTATCAATCTTGTCCACCAGGCCACACAATCAAAGGAACCCAGTCTACACCTGTCTATAGATGCCGAAAAGGCGTTTGACAGGGTAGACTGGACAATGATGTCAGATACACTACAACATTTTGGATTTGGACCAAATTGGATGAGATGGATAGAGATCACAAATGGCACCAGGCAGGGATGTCCTCTCTCCCCCTTCTTTTCGTACTCATCCTATTATTATTATTATTATTATATTATTTATAGAGCGCCGTCAAATTCCGCAGCGCTTTACAATGGGTGCACGAACAGACATGTAGTTGTAACCAGACAAGTAGAGCCATTCTTACAGGGAATCAGGGACAACACCAACATTGCAGGAATACAATTAGCAGCATTTGCTCATGATATGCTCTTTATTCTCTCAAACCCGACAAACTCAATACAACATCTAATGGAAGAAATGAACACATATGGCGTCATATCCAACTTTAAAGCAAATCTCAGTAAATGCGAAATCCTCCCCATACACATACTGACAGATATGACAACAGAACTAAAACACTAAAACAGGAATATCAGTTTGCATGGGCCAAACAAAACATAAAATACCTGGGAGTTTACATCACTAAGGACACCTCCCACCTATTCAAGAGAAATTTCCCAGACCTAATGAAAACCATACACACAGACCTCACTGCATGGAATAAACCATAATTCAGATGGTTCTGCAGGCTGAACATTCTCAAAATGAATGTTCTCCCCAGGATCCTATATCTGCTACAAGTTCTTCCCATATCAATACCAAAGACATGGTTCAACTCAGTTCGAAAGACACTCACGACTTTCATCTGGGCACACAAAAACCCATGATTATCATACGCACTTCTTACAAGACCGAAAGATGATGGAGGCCTTGGCCTACCCGATTTGGAGAAATACCACAAAGCAGTGCACTTAACTAGAATATACGATTGGTCACTCCCGTGCACCACGAAACAGTGGGTAACAATTGAAATGACATTCTTCAGGGCACCCATCTTTATGATCCCATGGCACAAAGTAGGACAATCACTTATGATACAAGGTCCACATCCAACAATCACACCTACCTTACGCACTTGGGCGACCCTGAGAAAACATAAACAGATATCACCATACCCTTCTCCACTTTACCCAGTTTCACACAATCCTCTTTTTAAACCAGGGGCAGATGGCAAAACACTAAAGCACTTCCAGAGGTCAGCGTACCTCACACTAGGGGAAATACTGGATACTACTGAGGAACAAAAAGTTAAACCAATACAGGACCTCATACAAACACAGACAGCGATTCAAAAATTCCAATGCCACCAGATAGTACATTCTGGACGCGGGTCTCGGGCATGATTTGCGAGGTGTTACAGACACATATCCCATTACACCCAGACACATACATATTCCTTCTCCCACCCCAAGACATGCCAAAATATGAAAAAAACTAGTACATTTAATCACAGCAGCAAATCAGCTCATCCCACCACTCGCACCCACAATGAGATACAAAAAGTGGAAACCATAAGAAGCCTTGAAGAGACATGCTACTCTCTAACACACCACTATCACCAATACACATCCATATATATATATGTGAAACCAGCCCACTTGAGCGAAAACTTATCCTCCCTCCCCCGACCCCACCCCTCCATCTTCTCCAAACAAAGGGATACTCCAAAAATCAGCACAACAGACAGTCCATATGAGGATACAAAGGTATAACTGACCACCAGACAGGTAACACAACCATAAAAGGAAATCAACAACACAACAGATTAAAGGGAAAGTCTACGTAGACCGGACTAGAATACCAAATAGACCTACTCCGAGTAACCATATTTAAACACTCTATACGAAAGGTTCCACTGTTAAGTAAGCTAACTCGTGTAATGTTCAGATTCAGAATGCAACACACAACTGTACATGTTTAAACGTTTATCACTGTGGTCACGTGGACCAATTATCTTGCAAAATTATTCTGTACCACTTGCAATACTTCAATAAATACTTAAAAAAAAAAAGTTACTTTGATGTATAGTTTAAAGTCAGTTTCTAACTTACAGTTCAGTAAATAAACCCCATGGCATGTGAAAAATATGTTAGCTAATATTTTTGATATAAAAGAAGGAATGTCAACAAATTCTGTATTTCACCTACATTATAAAACTGACAAACAGAAATAATCTGAACACTCAGCACACACTCTCCTGGCACAATCTACAATAAGTCTATGGTATGCATGCAGTTAAATAGGATCTCATTTTTGTGCTATCTTTACCATTTTCACAGTTCTGTACTGCTAATAATGGTTTACTCGAATCTCTCTTCCTAAACACAGTAAAGAGGATTTATTTTGGTTCCATTTCAAAGAGAACATGTCAGTGTACACACATAGTCACTGGTTGTAAAATCCGTAAAATGCTTCTTAATAATAAATGGGCTAGTATTTCGGACAATTTCTATCTGTAATACTAAGTAAACCAGTATGTGTCATGTACTAAAATACAGGACACGGAGAGAATGTGTGCAAATATTACAGTGGTATGGGATGTCCTTAAAGACATGCAAAATGTATGTCATGCTGGGCAAGAAAACTACTGTATATGGAACAGTTCTTCCTTAAAACCTCATACCATTCATCTTTCTCAAGATCTTTACTGCAAAATGTCATGGTATTTATTTTCTTTTACCCTGTGCATGTGTTTATTCCCTTTCTTGACAAGTGGAAATGTTCTCATAACGTTTCAGAACATTATAAATGCAGATATGAGGACTCTTGCAGAGAAATAATTAAAATGAAAAGTGATCCTATATAATTATATACTGTATAACAATTCTGCTGTTCTAATTTTGAGATAAAATAATAAAAGCATTTAAAGCTTTCTCATTATCGATTTGGTGGAGAATTATAGGGTGAGGAAAATAAAATAATAATAGAGATGTTCGTATTCATATACATTGTCTGCCTAAGACTGATGGGAGTTACACACCTGAGCAGCAAATGCTGTTTCCCAATAGGGACATGCCAGCAGAGAAGGTCCGCCTGCACCTCCCTTGTGACGCCACTGCTGCCCCCCACACCCTGTCCTCCACAGCCTGCACACCCTGCTACCCCACACCCTGTCTACAACCGCCTGAACCCCCACACCTTGCCCCCCCCCAGCCTGCATTACCACACCCTGCTTCCCCACACTGTCACACACACACCGCCTGCCCCCCCCACAGCCTTCCTACACACTGCTCCCCCTTACTGTCATCTTCCTACACACTGCTCTTCCACACTGTCACCTTCCTACACACTGCCCCCCTATACTGTCACCTTCCTACACACTGTCGCCCTATAATGTCACCTTCCAACACACTGTACCCTCCTTCCAGCTCACAGTTAAGAGGCAGGGAGGGAGGATAAGCCCAATTTATCACCACCCCAGCACTTTTACAATACTATATGCCCTACACATTCACTACATCCACTATGCAGGCTCTACATCCACTACACGGACACCTCATCCACTACACAGACACCACATTCACTACACAGACACTGCATCCACTAAATAAACACTGCATTAACTAAATAAACACTGCATTAACTAAACAAACACTGCATCCACTAGACACACTGCATCCATCACAAATACTGCATGCACTACACAAACTACATACACTACACAAACACAGGCACTGCATCCACTTCCACACACACAATGTAGTCAACACACACACTGCATACAATACACACTACATCCACAACACAAAAGCATACACTATCCATGACCAGGAGCGGCTCTAGACTTTATGAGGTGAAACTCAAACACAAGGCCCCACAAACACCCAAAGTGAAAAAATAGGGTTGCATCTTGTGTGTGTAGTCGTTATATTAAAAAGTGGGCTTGCAGTGCTGGATACAGAGAGTTAGTCTCTGCATTCATTGTTCAGAAGCTTGCAGTGTTGCAGCTTCATGTGCCCATGCATTGTGAGCTCTCTGGCTGTAGTTGTAGCATAATTTGCAAACAAAATTAATTTGTAATAAATTAATTTAATTTGCAATTATGCTCATTATTTATACACAATTGTATGGTATGTACCAATCTTTTAAAAAAATAGTTTACCAAATAATAAAGTTACAGATAAAAATAACTAATACTGTGTGGGAGAGGGGTGATACTGTGTGGGAGGAGGTTATAGAGAGAGGGGGGTGATAGTGTGGGAAAAGGGGGTGATAGTGTGGGGGAGGGGGTAATACTATGAGGGAGGGGGATGAGGGTGATAGAGGGTGGTGAAGTATGAGAGAGTGGGTAATACTGTGAGGGAGGGGGCAATGGTGTGAAGGGGGGTGATAGTGTGAGGGAGTGAACTCAGTGGCCATTAGTTAAGTGCTGCACAGTGAGCTGCATCTAGGTTCAGAGTCTCCCCCGCTCTGCATGGAGGTGCTGAACATTCCCCTAGAGATGCATTGGGAGGAGATGCAGATTTTGCAGCATTTTAAAATGCATACACAATAGCATCTCAATGCTTTCCTATGGAAAAACATTGGATTGACTGAGATCATCAAGATTGATGATGATTTCAGCCATAGAGGCGGCGTCAGCATTAACGAGGCAGAAAATGTACATAAACTTGTATTGTTTGTTCACTCTGAGGCTGGCCAGGGACCCCAACAGGTAGTCTGAAACTATAGTGTTAGGAATACATGTTTGTATTCCTAACAGTACAGTGTTTATTAAATTATTGTATCTGATTGTGTGTGCTACTCATTGTATAGTTAATGAGTCGATATACATAGAAGCATTCCCAGGTTTTTCCTCTTTATCACATTCCCAGATTTCACATAATGGGAAGAAAGATGGCTGCTGTGCTATTTCAAAGAATAAAAACAGTCCCACCCTGAAAAGAAGCTAAGTAACCCTAAAGTGGGCAGAAGTGGGCAGCGTTAGATTTTGAGAAGATTACATTTACTCCAGTTCACTATTTACCTGGCAAATGGCTGTAGCATGCTGTCATATCCCAGTGTGTGAGTCCCTTGTACACAGGGCTGCCATTAGGGGGTGACAACCATGGCGGAACTATAGCATTGGAACTGCCAATTGGCACATGCTCATAGGGCCTGTCGGGTAGCCCAAGCACTTAGGGGCACGGTCAGCGCTGCGGCCGTATAATACCGCGACTGGGCCCCATTCAAAAAATTGCAACCGCAAGTGCTGCTAGGAGGAAGTGACGACTGGCTACTTCCACCCAGCTCACTCCGCGCGGGAGAGAGGAGGGAAGAGCCAGCCTACTCCCATCAGCTCCAGTTACCCTCCTGCAACAAAGGGTAAGAAACAGGAGAGTGGCTGAAAAATGAGATGTGTGTGTGTGTGTCAATGTGTATGTATGTCAGTATGCATGTATCGCAGTATGTCTATATATGTGTTAGTATGCCTGTATGTATGTATGTCTGTATGTATGTATGCATGTCAATATGCATGCATGTATGTAAGTCAGTATTTGTGTATGTATGTCAGTATGTATGTATTTCAGTAAGCATGTATGTATGTCAGTATGTATGTATGTATGTATGTATGTGTCAGTATGTAAGTATGTATGTCAGTATGTATGTCAGTATGTATGTATGATGTATGTCAGTATGTATGTATGTCTGTATTTATGTATGTATGTCAGTTTGTATGCATCTATGTCAGAATGTATGTATGTCTGTATGTATGTCTATCAGTGTATCTGCATGTATGTCTGTATGTATGTATGTATGTATGTATTTATGTCTGTATGTATGTGTGTCAGTTTGTATGTATCTTTGTGTGTGTGTGTATCTGTGTCCTTTTGCATCAGTGCATATGTTTGTGTCTGTGTGTGTATTCCTGTGGGCGGGATTCGGAGGCGGGCCCTGTAAGTGGGCTTGGAGGTGGGCACCCGAGGGCCCAGACCCTGAGTTAGGGGCCCCAAAATTCCTGATGGCAGCCTTGCTTGTACACCATTTCTATACACAAAATATCATAAAATATTCATAATTACTGTCAGTTTTCTGATCCATGACTTTTGGAGACTTTTTGATGAAGCTCACAAATACTAGTACTAATTTTACAAGAGGGATATTTCAACAGGGTTTGTTATATGAGCTAGATTATTTCAATTTTTTTAAAATGATTTTAATGAAGTACCTTCTTTATGGCAGAGGCAAAGTATTCACAGCAGCTCTAGGAGCGTGTCTTCTGTGATATTAGCATTGCCTGACAAGTGTCCTGCACATCATTATCTGCAAAAAAATATGAAAGAAAACAAAAAGCATGCTAAGAAAGAAATATTATCAAAGAGAGGCAATTAAAGTTGTATTTTATGTTAACTGTCATGGACACTCTAGTGCTCTGTATTTCTAAAAAACAAAATGTAAAAAAAATGAACTGTAGTATTTTGACATTTTTTTGTGTTTGTGAAAGTTGTACTTACCTTATTCTTACAAACAGGTACCTCTAAAATAAAATAATTACTATCATCTGTTCTCCAATATCTTGCTAGTAGATGGTTAATGCAATGGGAGGCAGTAAGTAAGAATGGTGAAAGATAGGAGATAAGTAAATGACTAGAGAGTAAATGTTTTAAGACAGTGGGGGAGAAAGTGTTCTGAAAAAGTGACAGTTACATTCCAACATTACAATTATCTTGATTAAAGTGTTCCAAAAGTCAGCTTAAAAGTTAAGGTTTTCTTCATAATAAATTCAGCCAGTATTCACAGAAATATCAATTTCCGAAGATGCCAAATTTAGTGTGGAGGTAAAACACATCTTTTGTTTGGAAAAAGTGGAGAAAAGATAAATCTGTTGCGACACAAAAAAAAAGGCAAAAAAATGACCTTTATAAAAAAGAAAAACTACGGTGCAAAAGAGACAACGACAGTTTGACCAATATTCCGCAATGTCTCACAAAGGTTCTGAGGTAGGTTAAAGCTCCTTGCTGCTTGTCCCCAAGGTACCAATAGATGATTTATAGCTCTGTCCCTCTTGGTGCTCTAGACAAAAATTCTATACTTGACTGGATGTGAGGCAAAGTGCAACTGTAACCACTGCAAGTGGAGTCTAGTTGCTACAGTATACCATGTTCAATGTTTATTGCCATCCTGGGACTCTCAAACGAGTGATCATTGCTCTGGACGTACTCTGAAGTGGACTATCACTATGATTAGCACTGTTTCAAGAACACAAAAGTGGTGAAGTGAATGTTAGTCTGTAGGGTGTTTACATCACGTTAAATATGATACTTCACAGAACAAACAGTAGCACGTAGTAGTTTTTTAAAGTGGACTTAAAGAGACCACTGACCCCTTAACCACTTTAGCTTGCTGAAATGCTTTCTGTGGGTTTTTTTTGCAAAAGGTGGAGATTTCAATATAAATTGGCACTTTTATGAATTAACCTGGTTACACTCACCTATAGTCAACCAGACAATAAATCCTGTTACTTCCTGGTTTGGTTAGCTGAGTGGAGCTAATAAACTCAAGAGGCAGCAATTGCTCAGAGCACTTGCCTCGCAAAGAATTTCTTTAGCTGCATTGGGAAGTCTGTGATTGGACAGCCACAGAAAGTTTGGTGGGGTTTGGAATGCCTTGCAAAGGCTGCAGACAAGAGAACATAGGCTTTTGCAAGCTGTTTTAGGTATATCCCCAATAAAAAAAAAATAAATAAAAAAAAAGCATAATTAATTGCATGCATGTTTTTATTGGGGTCATTTATACTAAACAATTATTTTTACTTTGGTTTTCTATTTGGGCAATGAAGACAATCAGACAGTTCTCAGCTGACAGAAAACCAGACCATGAGTTTAGATTATTTACAGCTAAGAGAAACTGGTACAAAGCGCATAAAGACATACTGTATTTATCGGCGTATAACACGCACCGGCGTATAACACGCACCTCATTTTAAGAAGGAAATTCCAGGAAATTTCCCCCCCTCCCATAGTATCCCCCCCCTTCCATAGTATTATCCCCCCCCCTCCCATAGTATTCTCCACCCCCTCCCATAGTGTCCCCCCCCGCCCTCCCATAGTGTTCCCTAGTGCACTTTCCCTCCCCTTGTCCCATAATTACTTACCTGTCTTGAAGCGTGGGCCAGCTTCACAGCGCGCACCGCGGTACTGGAACTTGAATTTCAGGTTCCGGTTTCCGGCGGGACTGAAAGGAAGTGTGCACACTTCCTTTCAGTCCCGCCGGAAACCGGAACCTGAAATTCAAGTTCCAGTACCGCGGTGCGCGCTGAACACCCGCCCACCCTTCAAGACAGGGAAGTAAATATGGTATATTGGTGTATAACACGCATACATCATTTCCCCCCTATTTTCAGGGAGAAAAAGTGCATGTTATACGCCGATAAATACGGTACTTTATGAAGTTTCTGAAAAAAACATCCAACACTAATGGACTTTAGTAAAATAAATAGCAGATTGTAAATTGTAATTTAAGCACCTGATCTCCCATCCATACACACAATCAATATGGACATTGGGAATGTGTCTTCACAAACCTTAAAAATCTAGACCTGAATTAAATGAAATTAATCTTACAACATAATGCTTCTTGAGAGCATTTCAATGGGACATCTTCTGTAAGCTATTCAAACAAGAGAAGACCAGCTCTACCAAGCACCATCTAATAATGCACAGTTTGAAAGTAGATTCTTTGGGTTCATATAAAACACAGTGCCACCAGTTGAATCCTGGTAAAATGCCCATTTTCTGTAAAGTGTTTTTACTAAAATATCAGAAATGCAAAGAAAAAGTTTAGAATTATCAGAGTGAAATGAATCCATTTCTTTGTACTTTAATTAGTTGTTGGCATTTTATATCAAGCAAGTCTCTTCCATTCTGTTGACAGATTATAGATTAGAACTAAAATAAATTAATTTATAATAGGAAAGTTACTTTGTCTAAGTACCAGAAAGCTGAGCAAAGTAAATTAACGTAATTTAACATCAGTGCACAATTTTAAACTACTGTCTGCTGTCCAACAGCTATTGCAAGTCTGCAACACACATTATCCTCAGCTAAGGTGTCAGAATGTCCCTTATCAGGGTGGTTATGAAAACATTGCATTGATTTATTAAGAGCCCTTTCTTCAGCTAGATAGTATACAATATAGCTGTGCTATCATAAAAAAGTGCAGATATTCCCCAATTTTTGTATATGTATCATAAAAAAATATAATTTCTAAAGGTGCTATGAACCCCGACTTCATTTGTCTCCATCATTTTATTTTAAACACCATAATTCTCCATCTGCGTTTAATAATTTATAATTTCCATCCTATCATCTTACCAACTTCTTGAAAGTTTACAACTAACACATCATTTTTTATGATGCCATTATCATTTTTAGATTGTAAGCTCACTTGCCACTTTGTTAAAGGGGAACTGTCAATTATCTGGAATTTACACCATTGAATACAGCATTGAAAATCATCTGTAGTGTGTTCTTTTAAATTTCTATTAAAGATTTAGCAAATTATATTATACTCTAGTTCAGACAAAGCAAAGCCAAGGGAAATATATTGCAAATTAAAGGGGACCTGTAGCCTCCGCTCCCCCATCACAATCACTTTAGAGAGCTCCACCTGCACTCCTGTTCTGCTGATCTCCAGTTCACCTGCACTCCTCCTATGCTGGTCATTAATTTTTCCTGCTTGGGAACACTTCTCCAAGCAGGGCAAACCTCTAAAGTGACGCTGACTCACTGGTTTTATTTCCAACATTGCCAATGAAGCTGACACACTGTCTTCATTTCCAGATTGCCATTGTCTGATCGGAGTGACATCATGTCACTCTGTTCCTGTACTCCATAGCCAGCTCTAGGATCCAAAACAGAAGAACCAGCTGTGAGAGGTCTATTTTGCTTATCTTGATCAATTAGTTCTTCAGCATTCAGTGTATGATGAGGAATTGATTGACATGCACTGGTAGGAGACAAGCCCATTTTTGAATAATTGTCTCCCAACTTTAAGAGGAGAATGTTAAACATTTTTCAATTTCCCCTCTTTTGTGTATGCTTACTCTATGCTGACTAGGTGCAAAGGAAATAGCTTACAACAATCATTGGCAAGGAGCTAAGATGGAAGCACCCAGTTGTAGGATAAAGAGGTGCATATTTCCACATTAAATTTCATTTCACAAAGTGCTAGAGAGAGGGACATGCCAATGTTAGTCCACCCTGATCAAAGTGATTTTGTCTTTAGCAGTGAGAGTCCTTAATATGATCCACATGGCATGGACCTGGTGGCACCAGATGCTCCTTCTCTCCATGGATGCAGAGAAGGCATTTGACTGGGTGAATTGGCAATACATGCATGTGGTATTGCAGATGATAGGGCTGAGTAAGAAATTTATGGCACAAATTATGGTTAATGGAGCCATGATGAATGCACTGTATATATCACAAACGGCACCAGGCAGGAGTGTCCATTATTGTGTCCATTATCTTTGCTACTATTTGTATTGACTCTTCACACCCTCCTGGAGGCAGTATGTGCAGATGCGGGCCCCCGGCTCCCTGTTACTGCAGAGGGGGCCCAGCACACTGCTTCTGCACATTACAGTCCTCTCTTCCAATGACTCTTGCGGTACCCGGTAACTGGTAACCATGGAAACGCTCTGCTCGGCACACAGGCCGCGGTTACCACGAGAGTTATTTAAAGAGAGGATCGGAATGTGCAGAAGCAGTGTGCTCGGCCCCCTCTGCAGATAGTGATTATGTGTGCAGAGAGGGAATGTGGGGCAGGTAAGAAGCAGGGAGGGGGGAATAACATTTACTTCAATTTTATATAAAATTAATGTGAAAATGCCCCTTCCTCCCCCTCCCCCCTCCAGAATGCAGGCCCTAGTTTGCACATTTACTCACACACTACAGACACTAATACAACACACACACTGCATACACTACCTTGACACACACTCTGCATACACTAGTACAACACACACTCTGCATTCACTACACATTAACACACTCCCTGCATACACTACACTGACACACACTCTGCATTCGCTATACTAACACACACTCTGCATTCACTACACTAACACACACTCTGCATTCACTACACTAACATACACTCTGCATTAACTATACACACAGCATCCACTACACAAACATCCTGTATTCACAGTACACACACTACATCCACCACACATTGAAACACTCTGCATTCACTATACAGAGACACTGTGTATAATACACACACTACATCCACTAAACACATTGCATCTAGTACACACAAACAGACACTACACCACTGTACACACACTACATCCACTACTCAGGGCCGGCGCGTCCATAAGGCGGCACAGGCGGCCGCCTTAGGGCGCACCGGCTCTGGGGGCGCAAAATTCCAGTGACCGGCAGGAGGGAAGTGCTCCCTCCTGCCTGGTCACCTCCTGGATCCCCGGAGCGGCACTGAAGTTCATTAGGAGGCGGCGAGGGAGCTCTGATCTCTCTGACCGGCTCCCTCGCGCGCCTTTTGCTGATGCCGCGGGAGCCGGAGTATGACGTCATATTCCGGCTCCCGCGGCATCAGAAAACAGCCTGCGAGGGAGCCGGTCAGAGAGATCAGAGAGCTCCCTCGCCGCCTCCTAATCAACTTCAGCAGCCCCACTGAACCACCAATGAAAGACCCACGCCAGCAGTCCAGGTACGGAGGCTGGGTGGGAAATTTAAATTTAATTTAGATAATTACTGTGTGTGTGTGTGTGTGTCTGTCAGTGAGTGTGTGTGTGTGTCTGTCAGTGAGTGTGTGTGTGTGTGTCTGTCAGTGAGTGTGTGTGTGTCTGTCAGTGAGTGTGTGTGTGTGTCTGTCAGTGAGTGTGTGTGTGTGTGTCTGTCAGTGAGTGTGTGTGTGTGTGTGAGTGAGTGTGTGTGTGTCTGTCAGTGAGTGTGTGTCTGTCAGTGAGTGTGTGTCTGTCAGTGAGGGTGTTTGTGTGTCTGTCAGTGAGGGTGTGTGTGTGTGTCTGTCAGTGAGTGTGTGAGTGTGTGTGTCTGTCAGTGAGTGTGTGAGTGTGTGTGTCTGTCAGTGAGTGTGTGTGTGTCTGTCAGTGAGTGTGTGTGTGTGTGTCTGTCAGTGAGTGTGTGTGTGTGTGTCTGTCAGTGAGTGTGTGTGTGTCTGTCAGTGTGTGTGTGTGTGTGTCTGTCAGTGTGTGTGTGTGTGTCTGTCAGTGTGTGTGCATGTGTGTCTGTCAGTGTGTGTGTGTTCGAGTATGTGTCTGTGAGTTTGTGTGTGTGTGTGAGTATGTATTTTTCTGTAAGCCTGTCTGTATGTATGTATCTGTATGACGGTATGCCTCTGTATGTATGTATGTGTCTGTATGTCTCTGTATGCATGTATGTAACTGGATGTATGTTTGTCTCTGAATGTCTGTATATATGTCTCTGTATGCATGTATGTAACTGTATGCCTTTATGTCTCTGTATGTATGTATGTATGTGTGTGTCTCTGTATGCCTGTATGTCTTTGTATGCATGTTTCTGTATGTATGTATGTGTCTGTATGACGGTATGCCTCTGTATGTGTCTGTATTGACGGTATGCCTCTGTATGTATGTATGTGTCTGCATGCCTGTATGTCTCTGTATGTATGTTTCTTTATGCCTGTATGTCTGTATGTATGTGCCTGAATGTCTTTGTATGTATGTTTCTGTATGCCTGTCTGTATGTATGTGTCTGTATGACGGTATGCCTCTGTATGCATGTATGTCTTTATATGCCTGCATGTCTCTGTATGCATGTATATCTCTGCTTGTATGTCTCTGACTGTATGTGTCTGTATGTCTCTGTATGATTATTTCTGTCTTTGTATGACAGTGTACCTGTATGACTTTGACTGTGTGACTGACTGAAAAATTATGCCTGTGTGCCTGTGGCTTGGGAGGAAAGACACACAGGTGAAGATGCATTTTTTTTTTTTTTTTAATGAGGGTTGGGGGCGCCAAAATGCATCTTCGCCTGTGTAACTAAAAATCCTAGCACCGGCCCTGCCACTACTCCAACACACTCTGCGTTCACTATACACACTGCATCCTCTACACAAACACACACTCTGCATTCACTGCACAAACAGTATCTAATACACACAAACACTATATCCATTACACACATTCTAATTCACTACCACTATACACACCACATTCAGTCCTGCATCATTGTCAGCGGACTAGGTAGGGCGTGGGTGGGCCCAGGGGGGATGGGGGGGGGGGGAGGAGAGTGTGGGGTGGGGGTGGCAGCCCAAACCTTATGCTGTTTCTGGGGCCCCAAAATTTCTGATGGCAGCCCTGGCTGGGGATATCCCTATCGGAACCTCAATAGACAGTTTGACACACCAGAGTTCTCTTAGCTCTAGATTCCAGGAAACTATTCCTAAAATATTCACAAGATGTTATCTGACACTGGACTTAACACACAAAATGTCCCTGGACCACTCTGATAGGTGCTGGCACTGTGGAAGGGAGAAGGGAACGATGATGCATGTATGGTTGGAGTGTGGGGTGCTTCTGGAAGCAGATACATAGAGCACTGACACAGGTGACCGAAGAGATGGTGGAGTACAGACCTCCGAGAATGCTTCTCCCATATACCTTGGTGCCAATTTCTAAGTTTAAACAGTCCCTAACTTGACATCTCCTGACAGCAGCGAGATCCCTGATCCCTGCCATCTGAAAGCTGAATGCAGTGCTGACTTCCATGAGTTGGGTAGAGAGGATTGAGAAAATTAGGTACATGGAGGAACAAAACCTCAGCCATACTCCCACACAGCCATACCAAATTCCTAGAAATATGGAAACCATGGCTGTTTTATGTATCCTCCCTGATGGAAGAGTACTTACAAACTACAAATGCCGGAAGGTGTCTCCTGGGGTCATGTTTTAGGGGAGTGGATGTTGGATCTGATTTTGTGGATATTCTTATTTGAGAAAGGGAAATCTATTAAAATTATTTGTTTTCTTCCCTCCACTCTCCTTCTGTAAACTCTCTACCATTGATTTCCTCTTAATTTTTCTCTCTTCGGCTGAAACCTTCTGTTCTAGAACAAACTTTGGGACATTATTATGAGCAGGGCTGGGGTCACTTGCGCACAAAACTAAACTTGTTTTGATGGGTTGTAAATTCTACCCCATAACAATAGGCTTGACTGAGTGTGTAGCCCTGAGGAGAGAATTATTTCTATGTCTGTTTTGTCTTCTTGCCAACAAAGGCAATGAACAAAACCAATTTTGTTGTGTTATACAAGGAGTGCATTAATTGATGGGAACTCATATATGTAACTTTTCATGATAATCTTTTCTAACTCTTCTGATTCTCCACAAATCTTTGATTTAAATAAAGTTTGTCAAAAAAATATATATTTAATTTTCACACCTCACATACATATTTGTTAAAATAAAATGAATATGTAAATATAATGTAAAAAAAATCCTAGAAAGTGACAGTACAAATAAAAGTGCTACAAATGCCAGATATTAAGCTTACTGCAGGGTTTCTTTGTCAGGGGTTTCAAACACATTTATTATGGATGGCAATATTGTACGTTAAAGTAAGAATGGAGGGCCGAATACATGAATGGAGGTCCGAATACATAACATTTTATGCATAAACACGTGCAGGAAACAAGTGGACACAAAGGATTTTATGTCATGTGATACATGTCCTTTATTACTCTGTCTTACAAGGGCAAGAGGGAAAAAAATATTCAAATTATTGTCAGTGTTATCTACTAAAGTAAGAATTCTTGGGAATTCAAAGAGAATTTTAAATTTACAGCCAAAGTAGCTAGCAGGAAGCATAAATGACTTGGATAATTTTTCCTGTTTTACTATTTTGTCCTTAAATTTGAAATTCTCAGAATTTGTGACAAATCTAATTTTAGTGATTAACCCTGTGTGTGTGTAGTACATATGGTGTTCATGTATGTGTGCAACATTAGTATGAGTGTATCTTGGTGTTCCTGTGTGCACATTATTACTATTATTATTATTATTGTTATTTATATAGCACCAACTAATTCGTCTGTCCCTGCCAAACTGACAGCTCCCCAAACTGACAGTGTTTCTGACGCTGTACGCTCCAAGGCAGCTTCCTTATATGTGTGTCAGGCCCAGTCATGTGATCCGGCACACAGTAATGACCTCACTGATCACAAGAGAGGGAAAAGACACCTCCCACATGTTGTAATTAACACTAATTGGAAGTTAGCCAATCAGACACACCCTGTGTGTATATATTATTACACAATATCCATACATGTCACATATCCCCAGATAGCTTAGATCTGAGCGCACATAACTACTGAATGGCGCTCAGATCCTATATACACAGTTCAATTGCCATGGAGCCAAAGTCTTTAATTACACGAATAGGCTCCATGGCTGTGCTCCTGGGTTAAAGCATTCACATAAAACAAAGTCCCGAATGATCAGGTGTTCGGTTAAATAGCCACGAATAGAAGCAGGGAAGGCTGGAGGCTCAGTGGTGCCTGTACGTAAAAGTATCCGCTTTTAGTGCACTGAATCCGGGCTGAGCCCCGCTGGCCATCCGGGGAGCTCCATAACACCGCCACCTAGCGGCCGCTAAGTGTAACCGCGGCCACCCAGTAACAGTCAATTAAGCTGCGGTTAACCGCAGCTACTGGGTGGTCAATTGACTGCACACACTCATTAAGCCGCGTTTAACCGCGGCTTCTGGGGGGGTAGATTGGCGGTGTGATGAGACCAATCTCGCCACAGTGCATTGGAGGAGCCTGGTTGCCAGCCTGTTGCCTCTGGACTATTGCCCCATGTTAAAAAGCTTGATTTTCCCCTGCAAAGACACGAAAGCCGGGTCATTCAGTGCTTGCCCTGTTTGAGCGGTGATACCCCAGATAGCTATGCCATGGAGCCCATTCGTATAATGAAAGACTATGGGAAAGACTTTGGCTCCATGGTAATTGAACTGTATGTGTGTGATCTGAGCGCCATTCAGTAATCATGTGTGCTCAGATCCGAGCTATCTGTGGATATGTTGAATGTACCTGTTTTATGCAATGGTTGCACAGTTATATATTTTTATGTATTTTATTGTCTTTTGCTGCCATGTGTTCAATGGAGTTTTGCCTCTGTCCTTGGAGATAATTGGATTACTTCCCAATTATCTCCAGGATAGAAGACTCTGTGGAACTGGTTTTGGGCAGAAAAGCCATGCTTCATTTGGTCACAAAGGACTATGATCTATCTTTTGAACCACTGGACCACTTTGTATGATTTTGACATATGTTTGTATTTGGAGTATGCTGATTCTGAAAATGTGATGCATACTTTTTAAGTTATGAATAATGTGGAAAAACTGTATTTCTCTGCTTGTGATAATTACATTACCCATTGTGTAAGGTAATTGTATCACAGGCAGAGGGGAGGATTCTGAGTGTATTGAGTGTCTGAGTGTATTGTAAGTGTTTATTGGTTGTTTTCCAAAACCCTGTGGGTGGTACTAATGTGTATATAAGAACAATAAACCCACAGCTTTGTCTGTTCACTGCTTGACCCTCAACACAGAGTTTTGACTCGTTCTAGGGGGGATTTACTGTATGCTGTTAGAGACTGATTGCCAGGAGTGTAAGCCACTTGGGTGCTTTTCCTGTTCAGCTGCTAGCAGCTATTCGTGAGGTTCCAGTTCGGGAGTTTGGAGTGCTACTTGGTATCCTGTTCGGGAGTTTGGGGTTCTGCAGTAGCTGTGCCTGTGTCTCTGGAAGGGGAAGATCTACTAAACGGCGGTTTAACCCTTTTATGCCTGGGGGTGCCGTTACAGGCGGCGCACGCCAGCTTCTGTGTGGCCAATTAACAGCGCCTGCCGGCTCCCCACGGCTCTGGGAAGGCTAATAGATGGCTCTTTGTTCGGTTGTGCAGAAAGGCAGGAATAAACCTTTCTGCACAATAAAATTAACTGTTTAACTGCCGGTCCATAATCCAACGGCAGCAGGCAGGCAACCAGGTTCCTCCAATGCAATGTGGCGAGATTGGTCACAGGAGGAGCAAGATCACTGCCTGGATCAGTTTGCTCAGGCACTGCAGACTATTTTGCAGCACAGCAATCATCTCCAACCGGAGGTTCAACAACCTGTTGCTGCTTCCCAAGTCCCTGTTCAGGAACCTGTACCTGTTGGCCCTTACCAACCTGTACACATGACACAACAACAACGATACAATGGTGATCCTGCCCTTTGCTGTGCGTTCTTGAACCAGATCAACATTCACATGGTCATGAATGATATTCACATGGTCATGCAGCTCCTTTCCCAGCTGCAGGTCAAAGATAGCTTTTGTCATCTATCACCTCACTGGTAGGGCATGGGCTAACCCGATATGGGAATCTGGGTTCCTGTCTGCTTTAGAAGGACCTTTGACATACCTTGTAGGGTAGCATCTGCAGGGAAAATCCTTACTGAGGATCAAACAGGGGTCTAGACTACGGTTGACTACGCTATAGAGTTTTGTACCTTGATGGCAGAAGTGGCGTGGATGAATGATTCCTTGGTAACAGTAACAGACCCCTCCAAGTGGGGTCAGACAATTATCTGCTTGATAAGATAGATTCCAGATATGTACCTACACTACTGGATAATAGTGATGTACCGAACGGTCCGCTGGCAAATAGTTCCTGGCGAACATAGCGTGTTCGCGTTCGCCACGGTGGGCGAACATATTCGTGGTTCGATCCGCCCCTATTCATCATCATTGAGTAAACTTTGACCCTGTGCCTCACAGTCAGCAGACACATTCCAGCCAATCAGCAGCAGACCCTCCCTTCCAGACCCTCCCACCTCCTGTACAGCATCCATTTTAGATTCATTCTGAAGCTGCATTCTTAGTGAGAGGAGGGAAAGTGTAGCTGCTGCTGATTTGATAGGGAAATGGATAGCTAGGCTAGTGTATTAAGTGTCCACTACAATCCTGAAGGACTCATCTGATCTCTGCTGTAAGGACAGCACCCCAAAAAGCCCTTTTTAGGGCTAGAACATCAGTCTGCTTTTTTTTTCCTGTGTACTCTAATTGCAGTTGCCTGCCTGCCAGCTTCTGTGTCAGGCTCACAGTGGATACTGTGCCCACTTGCCCAGTGCCACCACTCATATCTGGTGTCACAATAGCTTGCATTTAAAAACAAAAACATGTTTTTCACTGTAATAGATTGAATAGCAGTTAGTTGTCTGCAAGCGTCTGTGTGTCAGGCCTACAGCATGTACTCTGCCATCTCTGCCAGTGCACAGTGCCACTCATATCTGGTGTCACAACAGCGTGCATTTAAAAACTATTTTTTTTTTCACTGTTATAGATTGAATAGCAGTTAGTTGTCTTCAAGCGTGTGTGTCAGGTCTACAGCATCTACTCTGCCAACCTCTGCCAGTGCACAGTGCCACTCATATCTGGTGTCACAATAGCGTGCATTTAAAAACAAAAACAAATTTTCACTGTAATAGATTGAATAGCAGTTAGTTGTCTTCAAGCGTCTGTGTGTCAGGCCAACAGCGTGTACTCTGCCAACCTCTGCCAGTGCACAGTGCCACTCATATCTGGTGTCACAACAGCGTGCATTTAAAAACTATTTTTTTTTCACTGTTATAGATTGAATAGCAGTTAGTTGTCTTCAAGCGTGTGTGTCAGGTCTACAGCATCTACTCTGCCAACCTCTGCCAGTGCACAGTGCCACTCATATCTGGTGTCACAATAGCGTGCATTTAAAAACAAAAACAAATTTTCACTGTAATAGATTGAATAGCAGTTAGTTGTCTTCAAGCGTCTGTGTGTCAGGCCAACAGCGTGTACTCTGCCAACCTCTGCCAGTGCACAGTGCCACTCATATCTGGTGTCACAATAGCATGCATTTAAAAACAAAAAAAGTTTTTGACTGTAATCTAATAACAGTCAGTGTCCTTCAAGCGGGTGTCTCTGCCAACCTCTGCCAGTGCACAGTGCCACTCATATCTGGTGTCACAATAGCGTGCATTTAAAAACAAAATAAGTTTTTGACTGTAATATAATAGCAGTCAGTGTCCTTCATAAGTGTGTGTTTCAGGCCTACAGCGTGTACTCTGCCAACCTCTGCCAGTGCACAGTGCCACTCATATCTGGTGTCACAATAGCGTGCATTTAAAAACAAAAAAAATGTTGACGGTAATCTAATAGCAGTCAGTGTCCTTCAAGCGGGTGTCAAGCCTACAGCGTGTACTCTGCCAACCTCTGCCAGTGCACAGTGCCACTCATATCTGGTGTCACAATAGCGTGCATTTAAAAACAAAAATAGTTTTTGACTGTAATGTAATAGCAGTCAGTGTCCATCATAAGTGTGTGTCAGGCCTACAGCGTGTACTCTGCCAACCTATGCCAGTGCACAGTGCACCTCATATCTGGTGTCACAATTGCGTGCATTTAAAAACAAAAAAGTTTTTGACTGTAATATAATAGCAGTCAGTGTCCTTCATAAGTGTGTGTCAGGCCTACAGCGTGTACTCTGCCAACCTCTGCCAGTGCACAGTGCCACTCATATCTGGTGTCACAATAGCTTGCATTTAAAAACAAAAAATAGTTTTTGACTGTAATGTAATAGCAGTCAGTGTCCATCATAAGTGTGTGTCAGGCCTACAGCGTGTACTCTGCCAACCTCTGCCAGTGCACAGTGCACCTCATATCTGGTGTCACAATTGCGTGCATTTAAAAACAAAAATGTTTTTGACTGTAATCTAATAGCAGTCAGTGTCCTTCAAGCGGGTGTCAAGCCTACAGCGTGTACTCTGCCAACCTCTGCCAGTGCACATTGCCACTCATATCTAGTGTCACAATAGCGTGCATTTAAAAAAAAATGTGTTACTGTTATAGATTGAATAGCAGTTAGTTGTCTGCAAGCGTCTGTGTGTCGGGCCTCCAGCATGTACTCTGCCATCTCTGCCAGTGCACAGTGCCACTCATATCTGGTGTCACAACAGCGTGCATTTAAAAACATTTTTTTTTTCACTGTTATAGATTGAATAGCAGTTAGTTGTCTTCAAGCGTGTGTGTCAGGTCTACAGCATCTACTCTGCCAACCTCTGCCACTGCACAGTGCCACTCATATCTGGTGTCACAATAGCGTGCATTTAAAAACAAAAACAAATTTTCACTGTAATAGATTGAATAGCAGTTAGTTGTCTGCAAGCGTCTGTGTGTCAGGCCAACAGCGTGTACTCTGCCAACCTCTGCCAGTGCACAGTGCCACTCATATCTGGTATCACAATACCGTGCATTTAAAAAAAAAAATTTTTCACTGTTATAGAATGAATAGCAGTCAGTGTCCTTCATAAGTGTGTGTCAGGCCTACAGCGTGTACTCTGCCAACCTCTGCCAGTGCACAGTGCCACTCATATCTGGTGTCACAATAGCGTGCATTTAAAAACAAAATATGTTGACGGTAATCTAATAGCAGTCAGTGTCCTTCAAGCGTGTGTCAAGCCTAAAGCATGTACTCTGCCAACCTCTGCCAGTGCACAGTGCCACTCATATCTGGTGTCACAATAGCGTGCATTTAAAAAAAAAATGTTTTTCACTGTTATAGATTGAATAGCAGTTAGTTGTCTTCAAGCGTGTGTGTCAGGTCTACAGCATCTACTCTGCCAACCTCTGCCAGTGCACAGTGCCACTCATATCTGGTGTCACAATAGCGTGCATTTAAAAACAATAACAAATTTTCACTGTAATAGATTGAATAGCAGTTAGTTGTCTTCAAGCGTCTGTGTGTCAGGCCAACAGCGTGTACTCTGCCAACCTCTGCCAGTGCACAGTGCCACTCATATCTGGTGTCACAATAGCATGCATTTAAAAACAAAAAAAGTTTTTGACTGTAATCTAATAACAGTCAGTGTCCTTCATAAGTGTGTGTCAGGCCTACAGCGTGCACTCTGCCAACCTCTGCCAGTGCACAGTGCCACTCATATCTGGTGTCACAATAGCTTGCATTTAAAAACAAAAAAAGTTTTTGACTGTAATGTAATAGCAGTCAGTGTCCATCATAAGTGTGTATCAGGCCTACAGCGTGTACTCTGCCAACCTCTGCCAGTGCACAGTGCACCTCATATCTGGTGTCACAATTGCGTGCATTTAAAAACAAAAAAGTTTTTGACTGTAATATAACAGCAGTCAGTGTCCTTCATAAGTGTGTGTCAGGCCTACAGAGTGTACTCTGCCAACCTCTGCAAGTGCACAGTGCCACTCATATCTGGTGTCAAAATAGCTTGCATTTAAAAACAAAAAACTTTTTTGACTGTAATCTAATAGCAGTCAGTGTCCTTCAAGCGGGTGTCAAGCCTACAGCGTGTACTCTGCCAACCTCTGCCAGTGCACAGTGCCACTCATATCTAGTGTCACAATAGCGTGCATTTAAAAAAAATGTGTTACTGTTATAGATTGAATAGCAGTTAGTTGTCTGCAAGCGTCTGTGTGTCAAGCCTCCAGCATGTACTCTGCCATCTCTGCCAGTGCACAGTGCCACTCATATCTGGTGTCACAACAGCGTGCATTTAAAAAAATTTTTTTTTCACTGTTATAGATTGAATAGCAGTTAGTTGTCTTCAAGCGTGTGTGTCAGGTCTACAGCATCTACTCTGCCAACCTCTGCCACTGCACAGTGCCACTCATATCTGGTGTCACAATAGCGTGCATTTAAAAACAAAAACATTTTTCACTATAATAGATTGAATAGCAGTTAGTTGTCTGCAAGCGTCTGTGTGTCAGGCCAACAGCGTGTACTCTGCCAACCTCTGCCAGTGCACAGTGCCACTCATATCTGGTATCACAATACCGTGCATTTAAAAACATTTTTTTTTCACTGTTATAGAATGAATAGCAGTTAGTTGTCTTCAAGCGGGTGTGTCAGGCCTACAGCGTCTACTCTGCCAACCTCTGCCAGTGCACAGTGCCACTCATATCTGGTGTCACAATAGCTTGCATTTAAAAACAAAAAAAGTTTTTGACTGTAATATAATAGCAGTCAGTGTCCTTCATAAGTGTGTGTCAGGCCTACAGCATGCACTCTGCCAACCTCTGCCAGTGCACAGTGCCACTGATATCTGGTGTCACAATAGCGTGCATTTAAAAACAAAATAAGTTTTTGACTGTAATATAATAGCAGTCAGTGTCCTTCATAAGTGTGTGTCAGGCCTACAGCGTGTACTCTGCCAACCTCTGCCAGTGCACAGTGCCACTCATATCTGGTGTCACAATAGCGTGCATTTAAAAACAAAATATGTTGACGGTAATCTAATAGCAGTCAGTGTCCTTCAAGCGTGTGTCAAGCCTAAAGCATGTACTCTGCCAACCTCTGCCAGTGCACAGTGCCACTCATATCTGGTGTCACAATAGCGTGCATTTAAAAAAATTTTTTTTCACTGTTATAGATTGAATAGCAGTTAGTTGTCTTCAAGCGTGTGTGTCAGGTCTACAGCATCTACTCTGCCAACCTCTGCCAGTGCACAGTGCCACTCATATCTGGTGTCACAATAGCGTGCATTTAAAAACAATAAAAAATTTTCACTGTAATAGATTGAATAGCAGTTAGTTGTCTTCAAGCGTCTGTGTGTCAGGCCAACAGCGTGTACTCTGCCAACCTCTGCCAGTGCACAGTGCCACTCATATCTGGTGTCACAATAGCATGCATTTAAAAACAAAAAAAGTTTTTGACTGTAATCTAATAACAGTCAGTGTCCTTCAAGCGGGTGTCAGGCCTACAGCGTGTACTCTGCCAACCTCTGCCAGTGCACAGTGCCACTCATATCTGGTGTCACAATAGCTTGCATTTAAAAACAAAAAAGTTTTTGACTGTAATATAATAGCAGTCAGTGTCCTTCATAAGTGTGTGTCAGGCCTACAGCGTGCACTCTGCCAACCTCTGCCAGTGCACAGTGCCACTCATATCTGGTGTCACAATAGCGTGCATTTAAAAACAAAATAAGTTTTTGACTGTAATATAATAGCAGTCAGTGTCCTTCATAAGTGTGTGTTTCAGGCCTACAGCGTGTACTCTGCCAACCTCTGCCAGTGCACAGTGCCACTCATATCTGGTGTCACCATAGCGTGCATTTAAAAACAAAAAATTTTTGACGGTAATCTAATAGCAGTCAGTGTCCTTCAAGCGGGTGTCAAGCCTACAGCGTGTACTCTGCCAACCTCTGCCAGTGCACAGTGCCACTCATATCTGGTGTCACAATAGCTTGCATTTAAAAACAAAAAATAGTTTTTGACTGTAATGTAATAGCAGTCAGTGTCCATCATAAGTGTGTGTCAGGCCTACAGCGTGTACTCTGCCAACCTCTGCCAGTGCACAGTGCACCTCATATCTGGTGTCACAATAGCGTGCATTTAAAAACAAAAACATTTTGACGGTAATCTAATAGCAGTCAGTGTCCTTCAAGCGGGTGTCAAGCCTACAGCGTGTACTCTGCCAACCTCTGCCAGTTCACAGTGCCACTCATATCTGGTGTCACAATAGCTTGCATTTAAAAACAAAAAAGTTGTTGACTGTAATGTTATAGCAGTCAGTGTCCATCATAAGTGTGTATCAGGCCTACAGCGTGTACTCTGCCAACCTCTGCCAGTGCACAGTGCCACTCATATCTGGTGTCACAATAGCTTGCATTTAAAAACAAAAAAGTTTTTGACTGTAATATAATAGCAGTCAGTGTCCTTCATAAGTGTGTGTCAGGCCTACAGCGTGTACTCTGCCAACCTCTGCAAGTGCACAGTGCCACTCATATCTGGTGTCAAAATAGCTTGCATTTAAAAACAAAAAACTTTTTTGACTGTAATCTAATAGCAGTCAGTGTCCTTCAAGCGGGTGTCAAGCCTACAGCGTGTACTCTGCCAACCTCTGCCAGTGCACAGTGCCACTCATATCTAGTGTCACAATAGCGTGCATTTAAAAAAAAATGTGTTACTGTTATAGATTGAATAGCAGTTAGTTGTCTGCAAGCGTCTGTGTGTCAAGCCTCCAGCATGTACTCTGCCATCTCTGCCAGTGCACAGTGCCACTCATATCTGGTGTCACAACAGCGTGCATTTAAAAACTATTTTTTTTTCACTGTTATAGATTGAATAGCAGTTAGTTGTCTTCAAGCGTGTGTGTCAGGTCTACAGCATCTACTCTGCCAACCTCTGCCAGTGCACAGTGCCACTCATATCTGGTGTCACAATAGCGTGCATTTAAAAACAATAACAAATTTTCACTGTAATAGATTGAATAGCAGTTAGTTGTCTGCAAGCGTCTGTGTGTCAGGCCAACAGCGTGTACTCTGCCAACCTCTGCCAGTGCACAGTGCCACTCATATCTGGTATCACAATACCGTGCATTTAAAAACAAAAAATTTTTTTTCACTATTATAGAATGAATAGCAGTTAGTTGTCTTCAAGCGGGTGTGTCAGGCCTACAGCGTCTACTCTGCCAACCTCTGCCAGTGCACAGTGCCACTCATATCTGGTGTCACAATAGCATGCATTTAAAAACAAAAAAAGTTTTTGACTGTAATCTAATAACAGTCAGTGTCCTTCAAGCGGGTGTCAGGCCTACAGCATGTACTCTGCCAACCTCTGCCAGTGCACAGTGCCACTCATATCTGGTGTCACAATAGCTTGCATTTAAAAACAAAATAAGTTTTTGACTGTAATATAATAGCAGTCAGTGTCCTTCATAAGTGTGTGTCAGGCCTACAGCGTGCACTCTGCCAACCTCTGCCAGTGCACAGTGCCACTCATATCTGGTGTCACAATAGCGTGCATTTAAAAACAAAATAAGTTTTTGACTGTAATATAATAGCAGTCAGTGTCCTTCATAAGTGTGTGTCAGGCCTACAGCGTGTACTCTGCCAACCTCTGCCAGTGCACAGTGCCACTCATATCTGGTGTCACAACAGCGTGCATTTAAAAACATTTTTTTTCACTGTTATAGATTGAATAGCAGTTAGTTGTCTTCAAGCGTGTGTGTCAGGTCTACAGCATCTACTCTGCCAACCTCTGCCAGTGCACAGTGCCACTCATATCTGGTGTCACAATAGCGTGCTTTTAAAAACAAAAACAAATTTTCACTGTAATAGATTGAATAGCAGTTAGTTGTCTGCAAGCGTCTGTGTGTCAGGCCAACAGCGTGTACTCTGCCAACCTCTGCCAGTGCACAGTGCCACTCATATCTGGTGTCACAATAGCGTGCATTTAAAAACAAAAACAAATTTTCACTGTAATAGATTGAATAGCAGTTAGTTGTCTGCAAGCGTCTGTGTGTCAGGCCAACAGCGTGTACTCTGCCAACCTCTGCCAGTGCACAGTGCCACTCATATCTGGTATCACAATACCGTGCATTTAAAAACAAAAAAAAAAATTCACTGTTATAGAATGAATAGCAGTTAGTTGTCTTCAAGCGGGTGTGTCAGGCCTACAGCGTCTACTCTGCCAACCTCTGCCAGTGCACAGTGCCACTCATATCTGGTGTCACAATAGCATGCATTTAAAAACAAAAAAAGTTTTTGACTGTAATCTAATAACAGTCAGTGTCCTTCAAGCGGGTGTCAGGCCTACAGCATGTACTCTGCCAACCTCTGCCAGTGCACAGTGCCACTCATATCTGGTGTCACAATAGCTTGCATTTAAAAACAAAATAAGTTTTTGACTGTAATATAATAGCAGTCAGTGTCCTTCATAAGTGTGTGTCAGGCCTACAGCGTGCACTCTGCCAACCTCTGCCAGTGCACAGTGCCACTCATATCTGGTGTCACAATAGCGTGCATTTAAAAACAAAATAAGTTTTTGACTGTAATATAATAGCAGTCAGTGTCCTTCATAAGTGTGTATCAGGCCTACAGCGTGTACTCTGCCAACCTCTGCCAGCGCACAGTGCCACTCATATCTGGTGTCACAACAGCGTGCATTTAAAAACATTTTTTTTTTCACTGTTATAGATTGAATAGCAGTTAGTTGTCTTCAAGCGTGTGTGTCAGGTCTACAGCATCTACTCTGCCAACCTCTGCCAGTGCACAATGCCACTCATATCTGGTGTCACAATAGCGTGCATTTAAAAACAAAAACAAATTTTCACTGTAATAGATTGAATAGCAGTTAGTTGTCTGCAAGCGTCTGTGTGTCAGGCCAACAGCGTGTACTCTGCAAACCTCTGCCAGTGCACAGTGCCACTCATATCTGGTATCACAATACCGTGCATTTAAAAACAAAAAAATTGTTTTCACTGTTATAGAATGAATAGCAGTTAGTTGTCTTCAAGCGGGTGTGTCAGGCCTACAGCGTCTACTCTGCCAACCTCTGCCAGTGCACAGTGCCACTCATATCTGGTGTCACAATAGCATGCATTTAAAAACAAAAAAAGTTTTTGACTGTAATCTAATAACAGTCAGTGTCCTTCAAGCGGGTGTCAGGCCTACAGCATGTACTCTGCCAACCTCTGCCAGTGCACAGTGCCACTCATATCTGGTGTCACAATAGCTTGCATTTAAAAACAAAATAAGTTTTTGACTGTAATATAATAGCAGTCAGTGTCCTTCATAAGTGTGTGTCAGGCCTACAGTGTGCACTCTGCCAACCTCTGCCAGTGCACAGTGCCACTCATATCTGGTGTCACAATATAGTGCATTTAAAAACAAAATAAGTTTTTGACGGTAATCTAATAGCAGTCAGTGTCCTTCATAAGTGTGTGTCCGGCCTACAGCGTGTACTCTGCCAATATCTGCCAGTGCACAGTGCCACTCATATCTGGTGTCACAATAGCTTGCATTTAAAAACAAAAAAAAATTTTTTGACTGTAATCTAATAGCAGTCAGTGTCCTTCAAGTGGGTGTCAGGCCTACAGCGTGTACTCTGCAAACCTCTGCCAGTGCACAGTGCCACTCATATCTGGTGTCACAATAGCTTGCATTTAAAAACAAAAAAGTTTTTGACTGTAACATAATAGCAGTCAGTGTCCTTCATAAGTGTGTGTCAGGCCTACAGCGTGTACTCTGCCAACCTCTGCCAGTGCACAGTGCCACTCATATCTGGTGTCACAATAGCGTGCATTTAAAAACCCAAAAACTTTTGTCACTGTTATAGATTGAATAGCAGTTAGTTGTCTTCAAGCGGGTGTCAGGCCTACAGCGTGTACTCTGCCAACCTCTGCCAGTGCACATTGCCACTCATATCTGGTGTCACAATAGTGTGCATTTAAAAACAAATGTTTTTTTACACTGTTATAGATTGAACAGCAGTTAGTTGTTTTCAAGCGTGTGTGTCAGGCTTACAGCGTGTACTCTGCCAACCTCTGCCACTGCACAGTGCCACTCATATCTGGTCTCACAATAGCGTGCATTTAAAAACAAAAAAACTTTTTACACTGTTATAGATTGAATAGCAGTTAGTTTTCTTCAAGCGGGTGTCTCAGGCCAACAGCGTGTACTCTGCCAACCTCTGCCAGTGCACAGTGCCACTCATATCTAATGTCACAATAGCGTGCATTTAAAAACCCGAAAACTTTTTTCACTGTTATAGATTGAATAGCAGTTAGTTGTCTTCAAGCGGGTGTGTCAGGCCTACAGCGTCTACTCTGCCAACCTCTGCCAGTGCACAGTGCCACTCATATCTGGTGTCACAATATAGTGCATTTAAAAACAAAATAAGTTTTTGACGGTAATCTAATAGCAGTCATTGTCCTTCATAAGTGTGTGTCCGGCCTACAGCGTGTACTCTGCCAATATCTGCCAGTGCACAGTGCCACTCATATCTGGTGTCACAATAGCGTGCATTTAAAAACAAAAATAGTGTTTGACTGTAATGTAATAGCAGTCAGTGTCCATCATAAGTGTGTGTCAGGCCTACAGCGTGTACTCTGCCAACCTATGCCAGTGCACAGTGCACCTCATATCTGGTGTCACAATTGCGTGCATTTAAAAACAAAAAAGTTTTTGACTGTAATATAATAGCAGTCAGTGTCCTTCATAAGTGTGTGTCAGGCCTACAGTGTGCACTCTGCCAACCTCTGCCAGTGCACAGTGCCACTCATATCTGGTGTCACAATATAGTGCATTTAAAAACAAAATAAGTTTTTGACGGTAATCTAATAGCAGTCAGTGTCCTTCATAAGTGTGTGTCCGGCCTACAGCGTGTACTCTGCCAATATCTGCCAGTGCACAGTGCCACTCATATCTGGTGTCACAATAGCGTGCATTTAAAAACAAAAATAGTTTTTGACTGTAATGTAATAGCAGTCAGTGTCCATCATAAGTGTGTGTCAGGCCTACAGCGTGTACTCTGCCAACCTATGCCAGTGCACAGTGCACCTCATATCTGGTGTCACAATTGCGTGCATTTAAAAACAAAAAAGTTTTTGACTGTAATATAATAGCAGTCAGTGTCCTTCATAAGTGTGTGTCAGGCCTACAGCGTGTACTCTGCCAACCTCTGCCAGTGCACAGTGCCACTCATATCTGGTGTCACAATAGCGTGCATTTAAAAACCCAAAAACTTTTGTCACTGTTATAGATTGAATAGCAGTTAGTTGTCTTCAAGCGGGTGTCAGGCCTACAGCGTGTACTCTGCCAACCGCTGCCAGTGCACATTGCCACTCATATCTGGTGTCACAATAGTGTGCATTTAAAAACAAATGTTTTTTTACACTGTTATAGATTGAACAGCAGTTAGTTGTTTTCAAGCGTGTGTGTCAGGCTTACAGCGTGTACTCTGCCAACCTCTGCCACTGCACAGTGCCACTCATATCTGGTCTCACAATAGCGTGCATTTAAAAACAAAAAAACTTTTTACACTGTTATAGATTGAATAGCAGTTAGTTGTCTTCAAGCGGGTGTGTCAGGCCTACAGCGTGTACTCTGCCAACCTCTGCCAGTGCACAGTGCCACTCATATCTAATGTCACAATAGCGTGCATTTAAAAACCCGAAAACTTTTTTCACTGTTATAGATTGAATAGCAGTTAGTTGTCTTCAAGCGGGTGTGTCAGGCCTACAGCGTCTACTCTGCCAACCTCTGCCAGTGCACAGTGCCACTCATATCTGGTGTCACAATATAGTGCATTTAAAAACAAAATAAGTTTTTGACGGTAATCTAATAGCAGTCAGTGTCCTTCATAAGTGTGTGTCCGGACTACAGCGTGTACTCTGCCAACCTATGCCAGTGCACAGTGCACCTCATATCTGGTGTCACAATTGCGTGCATTTAAAAACAAAAAAGTTTTTGACTGTAATATAATAGCAGTCAGTGTCCTTCATAAGTGTGTGTCAGGCCTACAGTGTGCACTCTGCCAACCTCTGCCAGTGCACAGTGCCACTCATATCTGGTGTCACAATATAGTGCATTTAAAAACAAAATAAGTTTTTGACGGTAATCTAATAGCAGTCAGTGTCCTTCATAAGTGTGTGTCCGGCCTACAGCGTGTACTCTGCCAATATCTGCCAGTGCACAGTGCCACTCATATCTGGTGTCACAATAGCGTGCATTTAAAAACAAAAATAGTTTTTGACTGTAATGTAATAGCAGTCAGTGTCCATCATAAGTGTGTGTCAGGCCTACAGCGTGTACTCTGCCAACCTATGCCAGTGCACAGTGCACCTCATATCTGGTGTCACAATTGCGTGCATTTAAAAACAAAAAAGTTTTTGACTGTAATATAATAGCAGTCAGTGTCCTTCATAAGTGTGTGTCAGGCCTACAGCGTGTACTCTGCCAACCTCTGCCAGTGCACAGTGCCACTCATATCTGGTGTCACAATAGCTTGCATTTAAAAACAAAAAATAGTTTTTGACTGTAATGTAATAGCAGTTAGTTGTCTTCAAGCGGGTTTGTCAGGCCTACAGCATGTACTCTGCCAACCTCTGCCAGTGCACAGTGCCACTCATATCTGGTGTCACAATAGCGTGCATTTAAAAACAAAAACATTTTTTTCACTGTTATAGATTGAATAGCAGTTACTTGTCTTCTCTCCCCTGTATAACAATGTTTGGCATTTAGTGAATATTCCCTATTCTGCTCTGTGTCAGTGTGTATCAGGGTCTCTGAGGACAGGTGTCAATTCATATCTGCCAAGTGACCCTATGTAAGAGGAACACCTAGGACCTAATGAGCCCTTTTACACCTAGGCCTTACTCGGCTCGGACAGCAATTTTATAGACCAGTCTTTCGCCGAGTCCTTCGCTCTGACCTTGGCTCGCAAGACCTCACCTATAATCATAGAAGCACTTGATGGTAGACCATTAATGAAGTTCAAATTAACCCATGAGACCCAGGAGTTACAGCTCACCGTAGAGATTTTACACCATGAAAATATTATTTTTTATGTATTATGTTCCCTTTCATGTCCTATTGTCCTTGGGTATCCTTGGTTAATTAAGCATAACCCCAAAATAGACGGGGCTGCTGAAAGGGTGAATCAGTCGCTAGAACTCTACCTGCATTGCTCCAATAACGAGCATCAAGATAACTGGTCCCGTCTCCTTCCATGGGCTGAGTTTGCCATAAACACACCCTCCCATGCCTCCACTGGCCTTAGTCCTTTTCAAGTGGCTTATGGTGTACAACCTAGCGTCCTTCCCGATGTGTTCTCCGACAAGAGAATACCCGCCTTGGACGAACACCTGGCCTCACTTCGGGAGATATGGGATCGGGTCCACGTTGCTCTCTTGCGTGCTGGAGAATCCAAGGAGAAATTTGCTGATTGCCATATATCCGCACATGTGTTTTAAGGGGAGGGACTTCCTAAATAATTGAAGACTAGGGGAGAGTCTGGTGGTGGTAGGAAGGCTGTTCCAAAGGAAGGGAGCCATCCATGAGAAATCCTGCAAGTGCGAGTTAGCAGTAAGGGTGCGAGTAGCAGACAGGAGAAGGTCACCGGAAGAGCAGAGAGACCACTATAAATCAGTGAAGAAATGTAAGAGGGGCTAGAGTTGGTTAGAGCTTTATAAATAAGGGTTAGTATTTTGAATTGACACCTAGGATACAGGAAGCCAGTGTAAGGATCGACAGAGGGGTAAGGTATGGGAGGAGCGATGGGTGAAAAAGACCAGCCTGGCGGCAGCATTTATTACTGATTGTAGTAGGGCAGTTCAGCTTCTGGGGAGACCAACTAGGAGAGAATTACAATAATCCATGTGAGAGATTACCAGAGCATGAACAAGCTCCTATGCAGTATCTTGCGTGAGAAAGGGGCGGATGCGGGTAATGTCTTTAAGGTGGAATCGACAGGTTTTAGCAACATACTGGATGTGAGGCTCAAAGGTGAGGCCAGGATCAAAGATAACATCAAGACAACAAGCTTGCAAGGTTGGACTGATGCAAGTATCATCAACTTGCTGGGAAAGCAAAGGATCAGCATTATGATGGGGAAAAATAGCAAGCCCAGTTTTAGAGAAATTGAGTTTCAGAAAGTGGGAGGACATCCAATCAGAGATTGAAGAAAGGCAGGCAGTGACACATTGTAGGGGAGATCAGTGGAGGAGAGATATATCTGGGCGTTGTCAGCATACAGATGGTAGCAGAATCCAAAGAATTTAATGTTTGCCAAGAAGAGTTTGGAGAAGGAGGATATGATCAACAGTGTCAAAGGCGACAGAGAGGTCAAGAAGAATGAGTATGGCGTAGTGGCCGTTGGATTAATTTGTAACTTTAATAAGAGCAGTTTCAGTAGAGTGGAGGGAGCGAAAGACAGATTGAAGTGGATCAAGGAGGGAGTTGGAATTTAGGAAGTGAGTCATACAAGTAAAGTATTTCTAGAAGCTTTGAGTAAAAAGGAGGCTGGGATATGGGACGATAGTTGGAAAGGGAAGACGGGTCTAGTGATGGCTTTTTTAGGATGGGTACAACAATGGTATGCTTAAGGGGAGCAGAGACAACACAAGATGAAAGATGGTACAACACATGTGTGATAAAGATGGTGCAAGACAAGGGGAGAGAGATCTGATAAGGTGGGAAGGTACATATAATGTTAGACATATCTCCCCAGACTTCTCTATAGTCTCTGCGCAACTGCCTTTCTCCAGACCCCCAATATCTCTCCCAGTTAACTCTCCCCAATTCCAATTACCGCTTTCAATTATCTCCCAAGCTCCCAACATTATATCAACCTAACCCGCCCCCAATTTAGTCTTAGCTTGTCTAAGTTGTCTGTGTTTTCTCTTTCTTGTGCAGCGTTCATGCACAACCCTCTGGTATAGCATAGCATCAAATTCCCATCTCAGTTTCTCCATGCTGACACCAGCTGCATGGAATTCAATGATGCACAGGAATAGGCAAACAAGTGCAGGACAGACAGCCTGGGCATGCTACAACATTAACCCATGGGTGACTGGAGTTTTGGTTAGTTACATTTCTAAGCCAGCCTACCTCTGCTCATTAGGTGGTGGACCAAATTCCATCCTGTAGCTATCTGTTTAACAGCCATGCTCTGTGCCTGTTTTATTTATACTGTACTATCTGTACTTCTTCAATTGTGCAAAATTACCAGTCTTTGCACAAAACATGGATGAGGACACTATACAACACATGTTAAGTGACACAAATAAATAATGAAGATATCTTTACATTTAGGAAGGCCCATTAATGTAAGAAATATGTGAAAATATATGCTATATGTGGATGTCTATGCTAAAGATGAATTAAAGGAACACTGTAGGCAACAAAAACACTTTAACAAATTGTTGTTGAATGTTCTGGTACCTAGAGTGTATGGGTGCTTGGTCCTGTATCACAGCTAAAATTGATTAAAAACTCTTTAGCAGACTTGATATAGAAATATATAAAAGGCGCTTAGACAGTAATAAATTATGTTGAAAATTCCTTACACTTGTGAGCCGCTAACCACTATTTAGTGTCAACCTAAAAAACACTAAAAACAATAAAAGATAATAGTGTAGCGCTTAAAGTTACAGAAAGTGATTTAGGAACATTCCCTTTTCAGAAATGTCCCAACTTTTTCTCAAAACAAATCCAACTGGTGATACAAAATACTCATGCAACCAAAAACATAAATTTTTGTGAGAATAGTATAATCAATCCAACTTTTTAAAAACAATTTTTAATTGTTTAGCAGATTTGCTCTGTAACCTGGAGCATCACCTACAATTACAAATGTAGGGATTAGGGCAGTGATTGGCTGGGAGCACTCAGCTGACCCTCTTAGCCTAGCGCTGCCTTCTACGCCTGAAAGTGAGACTGTACTCCACCATTCATCATTGAAGGTTACAGGCTGCTAAATGGTAAGTAATCCATTTAGAACTGAACTGATACTCTGGGCACTACCATGTCCATAGCAATAATTATGATGATTAGAGTGTTCTAAATATCTGGCATATTCACCAGGTATCCAATTTGTTAGTTGTAGATTTGCATTCGGAAAAAACAAGTCCCTTTTCTAATGTACAATTATTATTGATATGGAAAGCTGCACAAACTGACCTGGATCTTTGGGAAACAAAAATAATAATATGAAAAAATTTGGCATAAAAAATAAAAAAGCAATCAGTTAAGGACTAAATAAATATCCACATTTATTATAGTAAACATTTAATTAAAATCGCATAACAGGAGGCCCCAAAAGTACTGCATCATCATGTGCTTTTTGTTTAACCCCTTAAGGACCAAACTTCTGGAATAAAAGGGAATCGTGACATGTCACACATGTCATGTGTCCTTAAGGGGTTAAATAAAAGTGTTATACTTCCTACGTACACATGGGATGCGTAATAGCACATGAATGTAGGACAAAACAATTATTTTGTTTATCAATTGGAGTGAAATAGAAAACTGAGATTATAGAAACATTTTTTTCTTTTTTTTTTATAATTTGTTGATGCCTTTCAGAGAAAATTATACTATCAAGTAGAATCAGCATGACTCTTATTTTCACATTCAGCATGTTTGAAAAAAAAACAAAAAAACAGGACTGGTAGTACGGGCAGATTGGAAATGAAAAGCACCCCTGAAAAAATATATATACCTGTATAGGCGTGCACAGCCTATTGCATAAGGGTGTGCGCCCTAAAGCACAAACAAACACGCCACGTATATAAATATATATATATATTCTCCAAGTAAAGCCAGCACTCAAGGACTTGTGTAGAAAACAAGAATGGCTTTTAATCCATAGTCATAGTCATTGACTACATACATACATACATACATCCACACACTCACATACTGCTGTGTGTGGGTGCTGTGGGTGTGTGAGGGTGCTGTTAGTGTGTGTGTGTGTGTGTGTGTGTGTGTGTGTGTAAGGGTGCTGTGTGTGAAGACACTGTGTGTGCATGAGGGTACTGTTAGTATGTGTGTGTATGTGTAAGGGTGCTGTGTGTGAGGGTGCTGTGTGTGTAAGGGTGCTGTATGTGTAAGGGTGCTGTATGTGTGAGGGTGCTGTTAGTGTGAGGGTGCTGTTAGTGTCTGTACTGTGTATGTAAGGGTGCTGTTAGTGTGAGGGTGCTGTTAGTGTGTGGGGGGGGGCTGTTTGTGTGTATTGTGTGGGGGACCGTTTAGTTTATAGCCGCCCTCCCTTCTTACCTTTTGTAGGGAGAGGGGACCAGTGGTGAGTGAACTCTAGCCGAGGCAATGCTCCGACCTCGCGAGAGGAACCCGGCAGAGCTGCTGGCTAGAGCTCCCCGGGTCCTCTCCTGCCTCCCTCCCTGTCTGTGGGCTGGTGAGGGAGATCTCTGATCTTTCTCACCGGCCCATGGAGGCACATAGCGTGGGCCGCGGGATTAGCGTGCGCCCAAGCACACCCTGCACACCCCATGCACACGCCTATGTATACTTGCCTAAAATTACCTTGTGCAGTAATATGGGGTGAATATAGAGGTGAAAAAGATAACTTAAAATTGAAAACTATTACTCTAACATAAAACAAAGCAAAGGGCTTCAAAATAAACAAAAGAGCAAATTTATTTTTAGCAGATGTTTATTTGCATATTAACAATGTTTCAGTCCAACTACCTTGACATATTAAGAAATGTTTAGCAATGGGACTGAAATGGTGAATGTACAGTATCTTGTTTATTTATTTACTTTATTTTTTTAATTCTTTATTTATGCGTGCAAGTGAATTACAGACGTTTTGTCAATGCCCCAACAGTAATGAAAAAAAAGCGATTAGACATAGCATTTGAGTATGTAGCAAATTTTTAAGTATAATGTGGGTATCTCCCAGAACAAACTTGCATATTATGTTTCATGTTTAAGTAATAGATGGTTAATGTTTAAGTAACAATTGTGTGGTCACAGAGTGTGCGAGTTATGTAGATTAATAGCAAAGTATTCATGCATATATATGATTTTAAGCTAACATGCGCTGACAACATGTGAAACTGGGAACAAATAGTGCTTATAGAAATAACTATCTTAGAGTGAAGGGGAACGGTGGGCAGGCCCCCAGGATGCAAGGGTGGTATGTCCGCTGAGAGGCATGGTAGTGGGTGCTTCAGCCTTTGTCCAGGGTAGGGAAGCCTCTCTTATTGTTGTGGTGTGTCTTTTCGATGGTGCCCCTGCCCTGGGAGTCAGATCCAGCATTGAACTGTAGTGTGTGCAGCTGCACAGCTACTTGGTTTGCAGCGTTGACTGTAGAGAGTAGGGTCGTGCTGCCCTGAATGCTTATTTTCGGATCGAGTGAGGTGCTTGCGTGTAGCGCTTGTTTGGTGGTCCAGCTCCTATGCGTTTGTGAGTGGGAGCGTTTCCCGCCTTGAGGACCATTGCTGTCTGTGTTGCCGGATGGCCGCTTTGGAGGCTTGAGGTAAACTTCTGTAGTGGCGGCGTCGTGTTGCAGGGCAGAATCATGAAGCCACGGTTTTTACCGCTAGGTAATGGGTCATTCTGCGGCTGTACAGCATGTTCCAAAAGTTCATGCATAGCCGGTCGAAACCCCCCAGAGGGTGCGTGGGTGGCTGTGTATGGCTAGGACCACATTTTAGGCCTGTGCTGGGCAGCCATCTTGGCTGTGCCTCGTTGGTTTGGTGCCCCTGTGTGAAGTGCAGCCGGTAAGTCTGCACTCTGACCTGGTCAATTTGCCTGCCTCTCCCCGGCTCTAACCCCAGTAGGCCGCACTTGGATTTCCGCACCCCTAGCTCCGAGGGGCTCCTGGGTGGTATCAGTCGGTTCAGTGATGCAACTCTGACGTGGGTGGTGCACCCTGGTAGGTCTGTGGGCTGTGTAGCCGCTGCTTTTGCCCCAGTTTCTGCCCGCCAGGCAGGAGCTCATGCTATACACGTCTGCACGGCTAGGTGGTCAGGCTCCGCCCTTTTATTTTTATTTTTAAGTCCTATGAGTCTGCTCTTCTATTTGGCTAAGATTGTAAAACGTAATGATCTCAGACAATCCAATGCTTTCCAATAGGAGCCAATCAGCATCTCCTTATAGAGATGCATTGAATGAATGCATCTCTGTGGGGAGCGTGCAGCACCTCCATGCATAGTGGAGATGCTCAACATTGGTGGTGCACACTGCGAAACATTGGACTAGGAAGCACCTCTAATGGCCATCTGAGTGTCTGTAGTGGTTCTGGTGACTATATAGTCCCTTTTATAAGACTTCTTTCTCTCACCTGTCAGTCAACTCTTCGGCATATACTCCTGTACTGAAGAATTGATTTACAGGGAGAGCAGGAGATATAGACGAATATACATTCCTCCTAACCACAAAATAAATGCATCTTCATCTGTTTCACTTAACCTCCCTTTTAAATTTCTTGCCCCTTTTTGTGTTTCTTATCACCACTTTTGATTATCTTATCCACTTTAGTGTATCTTATCTCCCATGTTTCCCTTTGTGTGTCTTACACCCCTATTGTATGTCTCTTAAAACCTCCCTTTGAGTATCTTTTACTTCACCCTGGCCCCTTTGTGTGTCTTTCTCCCACAAGTCCTTTTCATGTGTCTCCGAGTTCCAGCCCCTTTGTCTCATTCTCCCCCTCTCCAGCCCCTCTGTGTGTCTCTTGTTCACTTTCCTTAGCCCATCTGCGTGTCTCATGTTCCCCTTTCCTAGCCCCCCAGTGTGTCTCTTTCTACCCCATGCACCTTTATGTGTCTTCCCCACACCTCTGTGTTTCTCTTTCTCCATTGCATTTCCTCTGTTTGTCTTTTTCTCTCCCCAGCCCCAACATGTGTCTCATTCCGCCCAGACTCTCCAGGTGTCTCATTCCCTCCATGTGTCTCATTTCCTGCCCCATTCCCTCCATGTGTCTCATTTCCTGCCCCATTCCCTATATGTATCTCAATTCCTGCCCCAGCCCCTTCATGTGTCTCACCCCTCCCCGACAACACTCCATGTTTCTCATTCCCACACATCACCTCAATGTGTCTTATTTATCCTCAAGCCCCTCCATTTTTCTCATTCTCCACCATCTCCTCCATGTGTCTCATTCCCACTGCCCTTCCATGTGTCTCATTTCCCCTTCCCTGGTCTCTCCATGTGTCTCACCCCCCCCCCCCCCCCCAGTCCCTGAATGTGTCTGAGTCCCCGTCTGCCCTCCATGTATTTTATCCCCCCCCTCAGTCACTCCATATATCTCATTCCCCTCCAGCCCCTTGATGTGTATCATTCCCCCACAGTCCCTCCATGTGTTTAATTGATGTATGACCCCTCTATGTGTCTCATTAACCCCAAAATCTATCCAGTCTCTCCATGTGTCTAATTTCCCCCCCCGCCCCTCTATGTGTCTCATTTCCCCCTACCCAGCCCCTCCATATGTCTCTTTTCCCCCAGCCCATTCATGTGTCTCATTCACCCCTGTCCCTCCATGTCTCTCATTTCCCCCCGAGCTCCTCCATATATCTCATTCCCCTCCAGCCCCTCGATGTGTATTATTCCCCCACAGTACCTCCATGTGTTTCATTGATGTATGGCCCCTGTATGTGTCTCATTAACCCCAAAGTCTATCCAGTCTCTCCATGTGTCTCATTTTCCCCCCGCCCCTCCATGTGTCTCATTTCCCCCTACCCAGCCTCTCCATATGTCTCTTTTCCCCCCAGCCCCTCCATGTGTTTCATTGATGCATGGCCCCTCCATGTGTCTCATTGGTCTGACAGGAAGCAGTTCAATGCTCACTGAGAACACTTCCTGTCAGACTGGGTAAAGGAAACAGAAGCACCTCCACCACAGTACGGGTTGGCCACTCTACATGAACTGACCTCTCCCCATCTGACAGTCACACTGCAATTGAGCCAGGTGCCCCCTGGGTCCCAACCCAAGTTCAAATGGTATGAAAAATAGAAATAAAAGCCATCAATTTAGAAATAAAATAGTAGATAAAATAATGGCCAATACTTGCAAGATAGATACATTCCCTGCAATACACAGAAGCCTCTAAGACTCAATTTCTGAATAACCAGAGGGGACCCATATAGGATCCCTTTGGAAAGAAAAATCAGTGATTCTCTGGATCTCTTAGTAACTGTGAAGGGACCAACATAATGGCCCTCCCCCAATAGCAGAGCAAATGAAAGTCTTAGCAGGTTACCACCTTTACCTTACCTCTTACTTTTCTCTGGTAGGAAGGGTAAATATAGTAACAGGATATGGTACTAACAAAGGCCTGTTTACCACCGCTTGTCTTTAAATTAGAGGGTAATTAATACATGATCATTGTGTATATGTCCCCTAGGATTCCACACTGTATGCACTTAATTTCATTGTGATTCTATGGCCTTATAGCTAGCCAATTATAGTACATCACTGAGACTACCTTATTTCAACATCAAAAATTGTGTCCACAGAGGCATCTTAAACTGGATGTGCCTCACTGGTGCATCAGGTTCAGTCTGGGATGGAATGTGGTAAATGGCACAGGGAAGAATGCCAGAAGTGAGGATTGACAATTATGGATTTTGATTGGCTGGCTTTGCAGACAGTAGTGTGGGATCGTACATAGATCCAAATGATGTGCTGAGAAAGTGGATAAATGTTAAAGTGAATACTTAAGAAATTTGGAGATCCCTGAAGAACTTACTGAAAGTGATATTGTTTTTTTTTTCATATTGTGAAAAGAAAGTAGGCATTAGATTAAAACTTCTACCCTATGTTGATCAGACATTTATGTCACCACTAATTCTGTCTCTTTACGCGGAACATTGAAAATGCTAAAAACTCGTATTATACCAATGCCTTGTTTGCTTGTCAGTTAGCCGCAAGGCTAACAAGACATTTGCCCTGGGCAATGAATGAGATTGAGGTTCCTCTAATGTTATTGGGTAGCTCAAGAAAGGAATTAAAGACAACCTGGTCCATTTGGATCATATCTGCTAGGAGAGGGCTTAAAGGGTTACTTCGAGCACCATGATCACTACAATGATTTGAAATGATCATGGTGCTTGGAGTCTGTATGTGCAGAATTTTACTCTGAAATATTGCAAAGCTATATCCCTTTTTATGTGAGAGGTGTAACAATGAAATATCCCACACTACTGCCTTTATATCCAGCCATAAAAATGCATTAGAGAGTTCCAGGCTAACATTAGTTCTGTGCATGTTGGACATATGTTGTCAAATGACCAATGGCAACTTACCATTGCTGGCCCATTCCTCCTCTGAACCTATCCTCCCTGACATCTCTCCCCTTCCAGCAAGGGTGTGGAATCACCTCAGGCTGCAGGGAAAACTTGGCCTTGGTTGGGATTATAGGTATAATTTTGTTATTTTCATTTTTTACTTTTGAGTAGGTTACCATACACTCTTTTAAGGTTGGAGCAACCCTCTCATTTATTTGGTATTATTTTAGAATACAGTTTGGCACATATGCATGGCAAACATATGAAATGTACTGCAATGAAATAGTATTCTGATAAATGCAATACAATAGTCCTATTTCGATGCTTTGTATTTTAAATTCACAATTTTGATAGCCCTATTTCAAATAATATTTTAAAAAATTCCCATTTGACAATTTATCACATACCTGGTGGCAAAGGAGTTAAGAAAAGGCAAGACAATGCATTGAGAAGATCAGTAATTTATACGAAGGATGCTTGTATTGACGCACGTTAGATTTGAGCAGTATTTTTTCTTTTACAAACAAAGCGAGTTCTGGGCATAGGATAGCAATGTGCGTTGTCTAATTGAATTGCTGCATTAATCAATTGGCAAATGAATTATTCAGCTGGAATCATATTACAATTTATTAATTTAGTAAAACCATGTCAGCCAGAGTAATAAAGGAAGGACATATATGACAGTGACAGGCATTAACCCTTTGATTTAATGTAGAGTGAGCAGAATTACCAAATGGTATTTAAAGTACTAAATAGAGCCCTTTGCCAAGATTGTGAGATGATTAGGATTACATTTTAGCTGACGTCTCTTTGGACCAAATAGTCTTATGTTTCTGGTTATGATTATTTGGCACTGTATGAACTTCTTAGGGTTCTATTCACTAAATAGTGCCAGCCAGTCTGTACACTGCAATACAAACAAGCCTTAAGTTTTGTACCCCTATAACTAATAGCCAACCACCATGTGTCTATTCATATTGCACCTATAGTCAGTGGTCAGCCAAAACTCAGGCGCCCCCCCCCCCCCTCGTGCCACCTCCCCACCACCCCCCCCCTCTTCCCCGCCTTCTAAATACACACACACATTCACTGACAGACACGCATACACTAGCTAACAGACATACACACTCACTGACACATAGTCACTAGCAGACGCATACACTCTCACTAACAGACACACACAAACTAACAGACACACACATAGTTCAGCTCAGGGGAAACTGCTCCCTCGCCAGCATCGCACACATGGATTTTTACATAGCCGCCCACCTGGCTTGTCAGTTAGCCACAAGGCTAACAAGACATTTGCCCTGGGCATTTGGGGGCGGCTTTTTTTGCCGCCCCCTGGAAAATACCGCCCAAGGCAAATGCCTTGTTTGCCTCACGGCTAAAACGTCCCTGCCCATAATCTAAATATGCCAGGTCAGGGAATGTTTAGTCTCCATATCATCTACAGTAACCATAACTTCCCCCTTGTAAACTTACAGGGGTACCCATTAAATCCAGTGAAATGCCTCTAAAAATATGTTGACATTATGGGTTAGGGATACATAGTGTTAAAGTTGTGTAAACTTATGGCAGAGGTTATATCATTTGGAAGACATAGAAAGACTTAGTAAATAAAATCCAACCTAGACGTGTTTTCTGTTTCACCAGAAATACGTTCACATCCTAAACGGTTGCAGGTTACTCCAACCACTATGATCAGTTCTTCTAGAAATGGTGCATGATGCAAACAAACTGTATGTGCAGAGTTTCAGCTTGAAATGCTAAGTTTACTGAGAAATAAGTGAATTTGTGCAGGAGTGTAGTTTCCATGACACCTTACTTATGCCAGTCCTCCTAACCCTCTCCATCTACCTACATTCAATTTTAGTCCAAGGCAATTACTCTCCTGACGTGTCCATTTCTGCAGAGTACACATCATGTGCCCCGCTACTACTATTCAATGAGACACTTCCTGAGTAGTGATGTCGCGAACATAAAATTTTCCATTCGCGAACGGCGAACGCGAACTTCCGCAAATGTTCGCGAACGGGCGCACCGGGCGAACCGCCATAGACTTCAATAGGCAGGCAAATTTTAAAACCCACAGGGACTATTTCTGGCCACAATAGTGATGGAAAAGTTGTTTCAAGGGGACTAACACCTGGACTGTGGCATGCCGGAGGGGGATCCATGGCAAAACTCCCATGGAAAATAACATAGTTGATGCAGAGTCTTGTTTTAATCCATAAAGGGCATAAATCACCTAACATTCCTAAATTGTTTGGAATAATGTGCTTTAAAACATCAGGTATGATGTTGTATCGATCAGGTAGTGTAAGGGTTACGCCCGCTTCACAGTGACAGACCAAACTCCCCGTTTAACGCACCGCAAACAGTCCATTTGCACAACCGCAAACTCCCCATTTGCACAAGGTTGGATACCAAGCTAGCCATGTCCCGTTCCTTGTCCTCACTGATGTCATTGAAGGTCTCTTCCTCCACCCAGCCACGTACAACACCAAGGGTCCCTGAAAGGTGACAACAAGCCCCCTGTATTTTTTTTTTTTTAAATGTACACTACTGTTACACCAGATAAGAGTTGCACTGGTGTGACACTGTGCCCTATATTACAGTCAAAAAAGTTTTTTTTTTTTAAATACAAGCTATTGTGACACCAGATATGAGTGGTTGCACTGGGCAAGTGGGCACAGTAAACGCTGTGAGCCTGACACACACGCTGGCAGGCAGGCAACTGCAATTAGATTACACCGGAAAAAAAAAAAAGCAGACTGATGTTCTAGCACTAAAAAGGGCTTTTTGGGGTGCTGTCCTTACAGCAGAGATCAGATGAGTCCTTCAGGACTGTAGTGGACACTGAATATACTAGCCTAGCTATCGATTTCCCTATTAAATCAGCAGCAGCTACACTGTCCCTCCTCTCACTAAGAATGCAGCTTCCGGGGGGCGGGGCCTAGCTGTCATGAGCTCCCTCAATATCTCACTTTAAGCAGCTATCAACAAGCGAATTTCACCCCAGAAGGGGATGACCCAGCAATGTTGCTCCTACCTGACCGACCCGACATGCTTAATAGCGGTCAGCAACTCAACAGATTCTTACTTACCTCCGCGTGGCAAGTGTGGCCTGGTGCTCACCGGGCGGGAGAGGTGGCCGATCTCCTGATCCTGGGATGCCCAGGAGCAGCTACTTCCCGGCAGGAGCTCCGTTACCCCCCCCCCTCGGACCGGTGGGGGTTATCCCGGTCCACCCCTAAGAGACTGTCTGGAGCTAATGGACGCACAGAGCACAGCCAACCAGGCTGACATACTCATCTGCGACTCTCCCAATATGGCGGCAGCCGCGTGTCCTCCTGGTACCAGCAAAGCATGGCAGGATATTGAGTCCAAGCTGGACAGACTCTTTAATCAATTTTGGAAGCAAATAACAAGCAGGAAGCCCCAACAAGCTCCACCACAGCCCCAATAAGCTCCACCACAGCTAAGCCAAGCAGTCCCCATTAAAATCCACCAACGCAAAAGGCGTTGAAGAAGGGACCGGAGGCACAGACAGAAATGCAGAGCCTGCCCCTCGTCAAGCACTCGCCTCCACCTTAAGCCACCACAATCCCGCACCGGACGTGAAGCACCACCGGGACAGATCCGACCACCCGACAAAACAAGCTTTCACCACCTCAAGCTGCGAACCCGGCACTCAGCCGGAGATTTGCCCTTGTTGTTCCAGGTATCAGGGACTCCCAGGGTCTGCACCTGGTGCCCAGAAGGGATCGGATGAGCACAAGCAGTAAACAGCAGCCTGCCAAGCATGTCCCACTATAGCTGATCCTCCACACCATGCCTTTGATCACATGAACTGCTCTCTGCACATTAACTAATCGTAAAGTAAAAGAGTTTATTGTCGTAGTTCCTTACATGCCTTTACCTTAACTGTTCATGTATTATGTTATTCACTAGTCTCATCTCATGGGGAAACTCACACTTGATTTATAACTAGTAGTGGAGCTGCTGATATAAATACACAGTTGATAACGTGCAAGCTACACCTTAAACATGACAGCCATCTTTCACAACAATGTACAGCTATATACTCATACCCTCAGTGCCACTAGCCATTATATACGCACGTTCAGCCTAGCATGCTCAAATATAACACACTTCTGTCTAAAAAAGCTATGTTTGCCAGGAACTATTCGCCAGCGAACTATTCGGGACATCTCTACTCAGGATAGATGCCTCTGGAATGGGAGGTACGGGTTGAGATGGTACGCATACCAGTGTCTCATGGGCCAAATAAGCATTTCTGGACAAAAGTGTCTGATGGGCCTGGGCAATCTGGTCCATACGGTGATCCTGTTCTTAAAATCTTGCCTCATAGGAGGCCATTTGCTGTCCTAAACCTGCAGGGCCCATGGTCCTATCATATTGTCATGATGTAATACCACAACACGCAGAGTTTAGGATAGCAAGGGACAAGACTAGGATATAATTTATTACGTGGACTTAGAATGGCCAGACTAAACGTCAGACAGACATGAAGCGTAATCAGAAACGAGACGAGGTCATGGTAACTGAGAGACTACGAAAACGAGAACAAGCCAGAGTCAGGTAGATGGTAATCAGTCACACGGCAAACAAGACAGGAAAGGGTTAAAGATAAATTCAGAGTCAAGAACAAAGCCATGGTCAATACCAAAATAAACAAAATAGATCAAGGAACGCACTAAAAGGTACTGACACAGAAACCATGATAGGACAAAGAGGATAGGGCTAGGGAAGTTTAAATATCCTTTAACATTTGATTGGCCCACGTCATGCCTACACCCCCAAAACAATCGTGTGTGGGGGTGCGGGAATGACGTAGGCCAATGGGAGCCATTAAGAGCGAGCTTGTGACTCGAGCCGAGCTCCTAGTGCCAGGCAGGCCACGTGACCGATCACTGCGGTCAGTGCACGCGGCTAAGTCAGAAGAGGAGATCAAGCCGCATGCGGCTCGTGTGGAGACATGAGTGATCCAGCCACGCGCGGCTCAAGCTTAGGAGCCAGGTCAGTCCCAGGATAAGGTAAATAGAGCCACAACCACTTATCCCAATCACACTCCTTTCCTAACGTCCTATCCCATTAAAAGCATATTACCGCGTATTTAATAAAACAGATAGACCCCCTACTTCATCCAGGTTACCGATCGATGGTTCGATATTCTGAGCCCTCTCTGATTTACTGTACACGACTATTCGATATTCCCACAAATTTTATATAGCATTTTATGTTTGTTTGAGACCACCTTAAAAATATTGGATATCGCTAAAAATCATGATCACTATATACTTTCTCTACAAACCTCTAATACGAACCAAACTACTCATCCATCCGCTATACCACTTTATCCCACCTAGAACTAGTGCCCAGTTAAAATACTTGACTCTTACTTACCCACACTCAGTCATGCCACACACATTTCACCACTACTCTCACTGAATCCCTCTGACTACGGCTAAATTCATCTTCTACATCAGAACACTACTCCTAAGATTGGGTTGTATCCATGTCTCGGGTCTTTCATTTAGAATAGGGGCAGCTTCGGTCTCCTTCAACACTGACACTCCAGTGCATATTATTAAAAGATTGGGCAGATGGAAATCCTCAGTCTACAACCGATATATTCCTCATCCCGAGAAAGAAATGAGGAAAGCTTTCAAAGTTTGGCTTTGTAAATTTGATGCAATAAGTGTGTTTTTCTTTAATACCTTTTCACCCTCTTTGCATGAACCCGATTTACATATATTACTAATATGTTTCTGAACATATATATTATATTATTCACTCACTCACTCACTCACTCTCTGGGCCGACCTAAGACATCATGCTGCCTAGGTCCAACGATAAATGACTATGGGGGATAATGTATAATAAACACAGGTTACTGGCTATGGGGGGGGGGGTAATGTATAATAAACACAGGTTACTGGTTATGGGGGGATAATGTATAATAAACACAGGTTACTGGCTATGGGAGGATAATGTATAAGAAAAATATGTGTTACTGGCTATGGGGGGGATAATGTATAATAAACACAGGTTACTGGCTATGGGAGGGATAATGTATAATAAACACAGGTTACTGGCTATGGGAGGATAATGTATAATAAGCACAGGTTACTGGCTATGGGAGGATAATGTATAATAAACACAGGTTATTGGCTATGGGAGGGATAAAGTATAATAAAAACAGGTTACTGGCTATGGGAGGATAATGTATAATAAACACAGGTTACTGGCTATGGGGGATAATGTATAATAAACACAGGTTACTGGCAATGGGGAGGATAATGTATAATAAACACAGGTTACTGGCTATGGGGGGATAATGTATAATAAACACAGGTCACTGGTTGTGGGGGTATAATGTATAATAAACACAGGTTACTGGTTGTGGGGGGGATAATGTATAATAAACACAGGTTACTGGCTATGGGGAGGATAATGTATAATAAACACAGGTTACTGGCTATGGGAGGATAATGTATAATAAACACAGGTTACTGGCTATGGGGGATAATGTATAATAAACACAGGTTACTGGCTATGGAGGATAATGTATAATAAACACAAACACAAAAAAAATACAAAAAAATAAATTAATAAAATAAACACAGGTTACTGGCTATGGGGAGGATAATGTATAATAAACACAGGTTACTGGCTATGGGAGGATAATGTATAATAAACACAGGTTACTGGCTATGGGGGATAATGTATAATAAACACAGGTTACTGGCTATGGGGGGATAATGTATAATAAACACAGGTTACTGGCTATGGGGGATAATGTATAATAAACACAGGTTACTGGCTATGGAGGATAATGTATAATAAACACAAACACAAAAAAAATACAAAAAAATAAATTAATTCAAAAAAAATAAAAAAAGAATGCAGCTTCAGAATTAATCTAAATTGTATGCTGTCTAGGAGGTGGAAGGGTCTGGAAGGGAGTGTCTGCTGCTGGTTGGCTGGAATATGTCTGCTGACTGTGAGGTACAGGGTCAAAGTTTACTCAATGATGACGAATAGGGGGCCGACCGAACATCGCATATGTTCGCCATGTTCGCTTTGTTCGCCAGAAACTATTCGCCAGCGAACCGTTCGGGACATCACTATTCCTGAGTGTCACCTTTTAGGAAGGAAATTCCTTCCCGTGGACTCAAATTTCTCTGTCCTACTTTTCTATCCTAATGTACCTCTTTTGTAGGAGATCCATATTGTTTATGTGATTGATTGTATAACAGTGCTCCACAACAATAAATATCACAGTAATGTGTCTATACAGTCATACATAAGTAGAGCTTTACCGCTGTTAGAGTGGCATTGCATACCCTAATAATCAGGCCCTACCTGCAGGACAAATACCTTCCTTGCTGGATCCAAACAAGTGGGGCTGCCTGACTACCGATGCAGTCCTCCTGCAGCCAATCCAGCTGATCTGAGTCATGCGATCACAATTACATCACATACCGTATTTTTACATGTATAAGACTATGTTTTTTTATAAATTTTTCTAGTTTAAATTGGGGGTCGTCTTATCACAGCAAGGGATAAAAAAAACCTTGTATGCGGGGCCTAAGGCATGGTGGCACCGGCTGCATTTCAGTGTGCCACAGCCCCCAAACACATACTTGGCCTCCCTCCTGCCGATCCACTTCTGAATGCTGTGGTGAGGAGGAAGAGATCCCTATATGCAGCAGACATCAGCACTTACCACCAACGGAGCTCTAGAGACATGTCTCACCATAGAAAGGGCAGCCATATTAAGGTTTGCTCCACCTCAGGTAGGACTTGCTTTCTTATTTATATTTTTGAGGGAGGAAATGGGGATCAGGGAGCAGAGGGAATACTACTGTAATGTCCCAGCATGCCCTCACACCACCTGCTGTATTGTGGGTGCTGTAGTCTCCCAGCATGAACTACAGCTCCATTAACTTCACAGAGTACTGTAGCACAGATGAGGCATGATAACCATAAGTGTGTTGTTCTCTTCAGAAGTCAACTCTAAAATATCAAAGTTGTTCTATTTGATGTTTAAAATATTGATTTCTTAATTTTGGGCTAAAAAAATAGGGATTGTCTTATACATGGGGTGTCTTATACACAGAAACATATGGTATTTATAGTTAAATCCCATATAAATATACTTAGAATTACAATGTATATATATATATATATATATATATATACTGTAATATATGGGAAAAAATAAAATGTGTATATATATAGTCATAGGAAAATCCATCACTATCCACTAACAGCAACTTCGAAACTTGCAGATTTGATTTTTCTTTTTTTTTAAATATTAATATCAGAAAACACTTTGAATTCATTTAATTCTATGTTTACATTTATGTATTATTTTTACATAATTATTTCATTGTATTAATTATATATTGGGGAGCTATGTGACAACCCAGGCAGAAAGTCTAGAGAATTTAATTTGCAAGCCCTATATTTTACTCTGTAACTTTCCTCATAAAACCTGTACAAGGGAGGTACTGTTGTACTGGTGATGATATAGATTATTTTAAAATAAACAAATATGTTTGAATGTCTATCTGTTCCTGTCCAAATCTGAGATGATTAAATAAGTAAATTCACACTGACACACGGAGTTCAGGTTAAAAGCACTTCGAGAAAATTTAATGGCATCTGGTTCAAAGCGGGCTCGCAGACCCTTATAAGAACAATATTACATCATCATTGAATATCAAGATAACAACAAATAAACATCATTAATTGGATTAGGTGTTAAGTGGCTATGTCAATGTCCACCCATCAATATTATTAATTGGCTCAAGTACTAAGTGGCTGGCTAAGTGTCCTCCCACCGAGAGGTGGCGTCATCTTGGACACGGGTGTGGACAGTTGGCTCAGGCACCATCTTACTCAGCACGAGGCTTTACTCGATGGGAGGGGGGCTTGGGGCGTCATTTTGGGTAGTTAGTGATGTCAGACTCGGGGTCAGGTTCAGGGCCTTTTTTATGAAAGAACATTTCATTAGAGCAGTTTCTCATGGGCTAGCTATGGTATACTTTGTTTCATGTTACAGGAACTTGATAATTCCGGTGTTAGTCATATCCTTCTAGAAAATACATACAATACATTCTCTTTCTAATATTCTAAATGCTGTTAGGAAAATCTGTCATATAATGAAGTTAAATGGAGTTAGTGCAAAAATTTAATAAAGGTTTAATAAAGGTTTTTAATAATTCTACATCAGTGAGATATTGCTAAACACAAATATGAGCATTTTTAAGGAAGTAAAATGTATAGTGATGATGATATCATCAATGAAAGATGGGTTTTTCTGTGAAATATTTAAAAAACAAATATGAACACTAATTTTGGCCAGGGTTTGTGACTAAGTGGCTGCCAATAAAGACTGGGAATATCCTGGGTTGTCTACTTTTGCAAATGGTATGTCATGAAGGGAGTAATTTCATTCCTGGGGTGCCATCTGATCTCAAAGGCAACATAAACCCAGCAAACCAATCTGGCAAATTTCAATGTATAAAAATGCAATTGGGCAAGCACTATATTTGATCGTGTAACTTTCCAAAAATCCAGAAAATCAGTAAATAACTAGTACTGTTGTACTCATGAGACATTGCTGAACACAAATGTGTGTATTTTATTGCAATAAAAGCAAACAGCATTATGACATTCACAGATATCCCTTTAAGGATGGAGGCAATTGTACATGTTCTAATCAAAACAAACCTGGAATTTGAGCTACATGTCTGTTCAACCATATTTTAACTTTTTCATATTAAGTGCAACCAAACTTATTACATATCATTTTGTTCGGGAGAAACATACCTCCTTCACTACATTGTCAGTCAAGTTTAACCGTGTCTTTTTCCACAGAACTGGGAAATGATTTTTATGGATGCTTGGATCCTTCAGATGATAAGAGGATACGTAATAGAGTTCACTGGCACACCAATGCAGACCGAACATCCGCCGCCACTTCGGGCATCAGAAGACCACAAAACACTCATAGATGAAGAGATGTGTGCACTATTCGACAAAGGAGCGATATAATTAGCTCCGGATGATACAGGTTTTTTTCAGCAATATCTTTGTGGTCAACAAGAACATGGGAGATTAACGACTCTTTATTGACTTGCGCCAACTCAATGGATTTGTGGCGTATCGACATTTCAAGATGGAAGGTATCCATCTCTTGCAAGATCTGCTCCTTGCAAATGACTGGTTTACTCGTTTGGACTTGAAGGACACGTACCTGTCCATCCCAATAGCACCAGTGAGTCGCCCATTAATTTGGTTCATTTGGAAAGATCGACCATGCCAATTCACATAAAGTGAACTAGATGGAGAATACCACCAAAAGTTACATAGTGGAGTGCTAAATAACGATACACTTACCCCTAGGAAATTGGGTGAGGTGTAAAATGACAAATGAGGTATATTCTGAAAAATATAAAGTAAAATACAAAATAGTGCAATATGTAGAGTCGACCAGAGTGATGTTCAATTGTCCTCAATGTGGAGACAAAAGGGGACACAATATCCTAGTGTAGATTGTAAAGTGCAAAATATAGCCAAAGTGCAAGTGCAAGTAGCTGCTTACCTTCTAGGGAGCCAGTTATACTAGGCTCCCTGTGTTATGGTGTGTGTATCTTTAAGGGGAACACAATCCTTCTTGTGCAGCAGCAGTAGGAAGCTGTAAATATCCACAAGACTTAATAAAGTTCATAAAATACACTTTATTATTACAAAAATATATATATAAAAAGTATACCAATAACAGTATATAGGGTCCTGGATGGTTCTCCTTTCAACAAGGAACGTTTTGTCATGTGGCTTTCTCAATCGGCATGTCCGTTTCCTACTGAGTCTATGTTTATATTCATGAGGTATTCTTCTGATTGGTCACCGCTTTCCCCGGTGGCCAATCATTGCGTTGATATTTGAGGGTGTGTGTTTACCAGCTGTAGCATCTGATGATCCAGAACAGGAAGTGACGTTGCGGACCAGATGCAACATCAAGTGGGACCACCCACCTAAAGTCTGTGTCCCAGATATACCCGTAATGTGTCATTTCCTATAGGGACTGTGCTGACATCTTAAACGTGGGCAATTACTTCTGGTGATAGATTGATGGTCATATACCAACTGTTGGCAAATTAACATAATATAGTGGAGGTATATTGTCCGTCCTTATGAAAACTCATACGTATGTAGTCCGTTATTAAGGAAAAGGAAAAGAAAAAGGGAAAAAAGGGGAGAATGAATAATTACAAAAGGGCAATATTATACAGTAACTCATCTTTTGATCCTTAAGTGAAATAAAACAACAACAAAAATTTAAATTTCCTTTATGCTTCTTTTTTAACTTTTAGTCTTTTTACAGGCTCCACACATACCACATTCGTAAAATCCTTTTGGTTTGTTGAACGGATTGTTAATGGTCTTTTTGGTAGAAAATTAATTTTGAGTAAGATTATATTTTTAATTAGAGACACCCCTGTATATATATAATCTTTGGGGTTTTTTCTGGGAGCATTGAATTAAGTGCTTTGTCACTTTTTAAAATAGTCCAGTATTTATTAATAAAAAAAATTTAATTGTGCACTCTGACAGTTAAAATCGCAAATAAAAAATATAGTATTTCCCTCTGTGCCTTGTTGCTTTTCTTTATAACTTATTAAGGTTTCTCTATCAAGGGTGTCTATTTCTTGAAAAGCTTTAGTTAGCAGTTTGTTGTCATAGCTTTTTTTCACTAAAATCATCAATGATCTTTTGTGCTTATTCGTAAAATTTGGTATTGTCAGTACAGATCCTTTTTATTCTTAATAGTTGGAATCTAGGGGCATTTAAAAGCCATGGGGAATAATGGCAACTATTACCTTGACTATAACTGTTTACGTCGACTTTTAAAAAAAAAAAAAAAAAGTGCTGGTTTTAATTTGGTTCCCTTCTATATAAATATTGAGATCTAAGAAATTGACAGAACTGTTACTGAAAGTGCTAGTTAATCTAATGCCCTCATTGTTTTCTTCAAGATGATTCAAAAAAGTCATAAGAGACGATGTGTCTCCCTTCCAAATGAAGTAAATATCATCTATATACCGGCGATATGTCACCAGATTTGCATCCCACCTGTGATGTTCAAAAATGTGTCTGTGTTCCCACAGAAACATAAAAAGGTTAGCATGGCGGGGCCGGGCCGCCGGGCCGACTGGCAGCCATGAGCAAAAGCTGCTGACCTGAGCACATGAAAAAGGCATCAAAAGTGGGTGCTGAACACCCCAAAATCGACAAATCCGCAATACCGGCGGTGAGCATAGCCTCAGCATCAGACAGACACCCGTTAAACCACGAATAGCAAACTGGAAGGCGGGCGTTGATATCTCCGGCCTTCTCGTGGCTGGGAGCCTCGAGCGGCAGTTGAGTGGGGCCGGTAGCGTGAGAGAGCCCTATACGCCAACGATAAGAGACTGACAATACACGGCCGGTGCTTGCCGGCGGCGCGGCCCCGCTCCCCCCCCTCATGGTCGGCGGGGGTAATCTGGACCTCATGGCGACGGCCCTCATGGCGGAGGGAATCCCCAGGCTGGTGTTGTGCCGATCACCTACACTGGCAAGGGCTGCACGCAGAACAGCCTGTCGGAGGATTGGACTATACTGCAATGGGGACAGTCACAGCGGATCCCTTACAAAAGGCTACTTAGAACCCCGTTAACTGCGCTCCAGACCGCGAAAAATACTCACCTATCGTGAGGGCCCTGAATTGGCAGTACACGTGGCCTTCGGTGCTGCCGGCCTCCGGACGGATTCCCCGGCAACCAACCCGCAAGAGGGGTAGGTGCCCTGGCCTCCGGGTCTGAGGGGTCCCCGGAGACACTTGTCCCTGATGCCGTGAGCCCTGTGGACCAGGTGGTGGCAGACGGTCCGGCGGACCGGTGGCCGTGACTGACGTACACCATCCCCAAGAGTGTGGCCGGCGCCGGGAGAGACATGGGGCACACACTCTGCAGAGGCTTGAGAGGTGATGGGGAGGTGCAGGAGGCGGACGGTCCGTAGACTCTAGGTGTGGGGGTCATGTGGACGGTTCCTGCCTCTGAGTGCCCACAGAGCCATGGAGAGTCCTGCTGACGGGATGAGACTTGCCTGGGGGAGACGGATGGAGACTCGGCGGGCTGAGGGACATATAGCTGCTGTGCCATAGACGGCCCTTGCCCGACTAATATAACGTCCTGTGCCACTATAATCCATATTTGATTAATTTTTTCATATCTGTAATGTTCCGTAGATCTAAAGCCGGAGGCTTATACCCCCATCGTGTCACTTAAGGTTAAGGAATGGCTTGCATACAGTTTCACCGTTCTTAGCTTATTCCCTAGTTGTGTAACCTGAGGGCACGAACTAAAGCCTTACAACATACTGACCTGTTTAAGCATGTGGAGAGGCAGCTATACAGCAACCAATTAAGCCCTTAAACTCCCATTGCTTAATTATTGCATGATATATTTTGACAATCTGCTTACTTAAGCACAAGCCAAAATGTCACATTCTCAAGAGAAAAAACAATAAAGATCCAGTTTCAACAAACCATAAATAAATAAAAAACATAATTAGTTAGAAATTATACTGCAGAGTTTTAGCATGCTGTTGAGATGGGTAGCGCAGACTGTGCAACTTGGAGTTTGTATAAATAACATTGTTCGTTTTGCAAAGTTTTCAAACGGCTTCAATATGAAAGGGAAAAAATAAATAAATAAATAAATAATAAAAAAAAAATCAGCAAGCCTACGTATAAACCTATTGGCAATTTACATGTCGTTATTACCTCACTGCTCACATACTAGCTTACTGTGAATAAGATTGTTCCTTTTTCTTTCAAAACAAAAAAGTGCAGCACCTCTTGACCGTAACTGTTTTAATATTGTTATTATTAATATAATTAATCTAGAACTGTTAAGCGTTGACCGTCCTACTTTATTTTATTTCACTATTGCTAATTTCATTGTTTAGCTATGCTTAAAACTGTAAAAAATTTGCAATTCCTCATGCCACTGTCAATCTCAAGTACATATTTTATTACGCTGATGTGGCGTATGTCTCTACCATGTAACACCCTGCACAACAAAAATAAAGAATTCAAAAAAAAAAAAAAAAAAAAAGGTTAGCATAATTGGGTGCGGATCTGGTGCCCATCGCCATACCGCATATTTGAAGGTAAAAAGTGTTGTTGTGCCAAAAATAATTGTTCGCTAATATCCAATGTATCCCTTCCAATAAAAAATCAATTTGAGGAAATGGGAATCTGTCTGAGTTGCTTAAAAAATATCAAGTTGCTTCACAGCCGTTTTATGAGCAATTATTGTATACAATGAACTGACATCAGCTGTGACTAAAATATAATCTTCTTCCCATTTAATATCCTTTAAAATCTAAAAAATATTTAGAGTGTCTTTTATATAACTTGGGCAGTTTTGTACAACCGGTTGTAAGCAATTATCGATATACTGGGATAACTTACTAGAAATGCAACCTATACCCGAAACTATAGGGTGTCCTGGTGGTTTATCTACATTTTTATGCATCTTGGGAGATAATAAAAAATAGGAAATTTTGGGTAAGGCATATTTAGAAATTCCTTTATCAATCAACTGGTTATAGCTTGTTTTAATGTAATTTGTTGGGTCTTTAGGTCATATCTTATAGGTTTGGCTATCTCCTAACAGTCTAAGTGATTCTTCCAGATAATCCTTTTCTTCTAAAAGTACAATATGCCCCCCCCCTTCCCCCCTTGTCCGCTGGTTTAATTACTAACGTGTGATCATTCTGCATGATTCAGATTGTAGGTATTTTTTGGGGATTATTAATATTGTTTACGATTTTTCAAAGGTCACCATCTTATCAGAGATGTATTGTTTCGGAAAAAAGTGAGAGGGATTTTTCAATTTGGTGTGTACAAACTCTGAATTGGGACCAGCTTCTGGTTTCAAAATAGGGTTTTTTAGAAAATACTTTTTCAAACACATCTTTCTCTCGAATTTGTTTAAATCGATATATTTGTTGAATTTATTTAGTGTTTTTGTAGGGGCAAATTTTGAGCTTTTTTCTTTTTCTTTTGCTTGTCTATGTATTTTGAATGGTGTAATGGTTCTTGCTTTAGTGAATAGTGCTGAAAATCTACGTATTAAATATATACTGTTTCACATGATATCAGCTGAAAATCTTGTGAATTAGATAAGCTGTCAATCAAAATTAGTAAAGTCCTATACACGGATGAAACGCGTAGGACCTCTGGTGGTGATACAGAGCTACTACACCTACTGCTCTTAACTTTTATGTAAGTGAATACATAATTTTTTTATTATACACTCGATTGTGCACTATAATTTTCTTTTTTATTTTGAGTATATGTACCTCAGCCAAACGATGGTTTTACCAAATGAGGATTGAACCCTTGGAGGGAATTTATATCAAAGGCATTAAAACCTCAGTCAATATGTGAGTGGCCATTTGGGAAATCAACATTTGTGGTTTATTACCTACACAGTTATATGCTATGTTTTCCTGTTTTTTATTGGCTTAGCAGATTATCCCCTATTTTTTGTATATATTTCGTGGAAGACAGGAGGAAGTCTTCAGGGTACCTTTGGAAACTTCACCTTGCACAGGGAAGTTTCTGTCTGCTAACATCTTATTTGCACTAATTGCACTTTTGGTTTGTGTACACACATATTTTGTTTTACCTGCAAAATTAGTGAAGGACAGATTCACACAGGGCATCTTAATAAATACATGATTTTACTCTATAATAATCCCTCAGCAGGCAGACATTATGACCTATAACAATCTTTGGTTTATGCTTGGATTGTTAATGCTATTTGTCTTTGAATACGTATAGCAGTGCTCCTCTCCCAAACCATTTAAAACAATTAGAGTAATATATATTTTTTCTTCATACACTTATTTCGTACATGTAAATATGTAAAACATACAGTTGCAAGAAAAAGTATGTGAACCCTTTGGAATGATATGGATTTCTGCACAAATTGGTCATAAAATGTGATCTGATCATCATCTAAGTCACAACAATAGACAATCACAGTCTGCTTAAACTAATAACACACAAAGAATGAAATGTTGCCATGTTATTATTGAACACACCATGTAAACATTCACAGTGCAGGTGGAAAAAGTATGTGAACCCCTAGACTAATGACATCTCCAAGAGCTAATTGGAGTGAGATGTCAGCCAACTGGAGTCCAATCAATGCGATGAGATTGGAGGTGTTGGTTACAGCTGCCCTGCCCTATAAAAAACACACACCATTTCTGGGTTTGCTTTTCACAAGAAGCATTGCCTGATGTGAATGATGCCTCACACAAAAGAGCTCTCAGAAGACCTACGATTAAGAATTGTTGACTCGCATAAAGCTGGAAAGGGTTATAAAAGTATCTACAAAAGCCTTCCTGTTCATTAGTCCACGATAAGACAAATTGTCTATAAATGGAGAAAGTTCAGCACTGCTGCTACTCTCCCTAGGAGTGGCCGTCCTGTAAAGATGACTGCAAGAGCACAGTGCAGACTGCTCAATGAGGTGAAGAAGAATCCTAGAGTGTCAGCTAAAGACTTAGAAAAGTCACTGGCAAATGCTAACATCCCTGTTAGCGAATCTACAATACGTAAAACACTAAACAAGAATGGATTTCATGGGAGGATACCACAGAGGAAGCCACTGCTGTCCAAACAAAACATTGCTGCATGTTTACAGTTTGCACAAGAGCACCTGGATGTTCCACAGCAGTACTGGCAAAATATTCTGTGGACAGATGAAACCAAAGTTGAGTTGTTTGGAAGAAACACACAACACTATGTGTGGCGAAAAAGAGACACAGCACACCAACATCAAAACCTCATCCCAACTGTGAAGTATGGTGGTGGGGGCATCATGGTTTGGGGCTGCTTTGCTGCATCAGGGCCGGGACGGATTGCTATCATCAAAGGAAAAATGAATTCCCAAGTTTATCAAGACATTTTGCAGGAGAACTTAAGGCCATCTGTCTACCAGCTGAAGCTCAACAGAAGATGGGTGTTGCAACAGAACAGTGACCCAAAGCAAAGAAGTAAATCAACAACAGAATGGCTTAAACAGAAGAAAATACGCCTTCTGAAGTGACCCAACCGGATTCAGATGCTGTGGCATGACCTCAAGAAAGCGATTCACACCAGACATCCCAAGAATATTGCTGAACTGAAACCGTTCTGTAAAGAGGAATGGTCAAGAATGACTCCTTGCCGTTGTGCACGTCTGATCTGCAACTACAGGAAACGTTTGGTTGAAGTTATTGCTGCCAAAGGAGGTTCAACCAGTTATTATATCCAAGGGTTCACATACTTTTTCCAACTGCACTGTGAATGTTTACATGGTGTGTTCAATAAAAACATGGCAACATTTCATTCTTTGTGTGTTATTAGTTTAAGCAGACTGTGATTGTCTATTGTTGTGACTTAGATGATGATCAGATCACATTTTATGACCAATTTGTGCAGAAATCCATATCATTCCAAAGGGTTCACATACTTTTTCTTGCAACTGTAATCACATATCACATAACATAATTACAAACAAGACATAGTTTCCATAGTTGTCTTAATAAAGGACCTGACCACCAAATCTGAGTCTGATCGCCTCTAAAAGTGCCACATCTCTAGCATAAATCTGTATTATTTACATACATTTTAGCAATTATTTCTGATACTAAGTGTCATCTATTCATCAGCCTAAATTGTAACTCGTTTAAGTTTAGACAATGGATGTTGCTATAGGTAATTTTTAAGGATCTATTTCAGTCTGGTAGCATTATTACCAATCGTAGTTCTTGCTCCCACTTTTTAAGTGCCGGAGGAGTCGAACCTTTTTTTAATAGTCTTCTCAATTCTAAGCACTTAGGTACTACATTTTTATAGTCTTCCTGTTGGAGTAGTTTGCTCCAAAGTAGGAGCTCTTTAGAAGTATCCTCTCTAATTGCATATTTTGATACTATACTCTTCACTCTTAAATATTTAAATGTGTCCCTCAGTGTTATGCCAAATTCTCTCTGTATAGTGTTCAAGGGTTTTATTTCCTTGTTTTCCAGAAGATCACTTATATATTTTACTCCTTTTAATTCTCATAAAGACAGGTCTAGGTCTTCAGTTAAGTAGGTAATGTAGCTAACTGGGAGGCAAGATACAATCGAACTTTGGATGTTAGACATGTGCAATTAGTCTTGTTCCAAATGTAAATTCAGATGAATTTCTGCAATTTAGACATTCGGATGCTTCCGAACTGCCGAATTTCCGAAGTGCCCGAATTTTGGAAGTACTGAACTGAATTGACGAATTGCAGAATTACCAAATTGATGAAGTGCTGAATTTCAGAAGTGCCAAATTTCGGAAGTGCCGAACTGAACCGAATTGACGAAGTGCCGAAGTGCTTCGGATTTATGAAAAGTGGCAAAACAAGAGAGGGAGGGAAAATTACGTGAATGATGACAGGAATCTAACCCTAACCCTACCCCTAACCCAACCCTTACCCCTAACCCTACCGCTAACCCTAGCCTTAACCCTAACCCTAGATGTGTAAGTGGTTGTGGTGGTTAGGGGTTAGAGTTAGTGGTAGGGTTAGGGGTAGGATTTTGGTTAGAGTTAAGGGTAAGGTTAGGGTTTAAGGTAGGGTTAGGTGTAGGGTTAGGGTTAGGGGTTAAGGTTAGGGAATTGCCAAAGTCCCGATTCGCCGAAGACCCAAAGTGCCAAATTGCCAAAGTCCCGAATTTTGGAAGAGCCATAACCGAATAGAAGTGCCAAATTGCCGATGTCCCGAATTGCCGAACTCCCAAATTTCGGAAGTGCTGAACCGAACCGAATTCTTTGCCCATGCACATCCCTATTGGATAACAAGTTTATTTCTGGTCGTCTTCCAGTTAGCTAAAATTTGACATAGGGCTAGACTTCCTTCTCCTTTTAGAGCCTTATTATTTTCGTGAGGTTCCCAAAATAACCACGCTAGTTCATTGTCTATACCTTCCGACCCTTGTTCTAATGCATATCACCCTTCTGTTTTAGACTTTTTATTTTGTGTTATTATTGCATGGGTTAGTAATGTGGATTAAGCATATTCCTTTATAATCGGTATCCCTAAGTCTCCTTTTTCTTTTTCATGTTGTACCTAGGCCTTTCCATATCTTTAATGATCTGTTAATTTGTTTTATTAGGGGTAACAGGTTTATCTCCATCCAGTTTTTTGGATCTAAAAAAATGTTTATTCCCAAATACTTAAGATTGTGTTATTTCTTCTTGTTTTAAATGTTGTGATAATGCAACAGTTATCCCTATAATTAACTTGTAATTTGATACATATCTATATTTTGTGATTATATTCATTGTTTTTTGAATTGCTAGGTAGAGTGATGGTGCTGAAGGTATCAAAAATATAAAAAAGTAACGGAAATAAAATCTCTGCGGATAGAAGCAGCTACTTCCTTAGAGAAGAGAATTGCTACACCAGTTCCCAATAGCATAGAAATTAGATGCCATATCTAGTATGGCCTATGAAGCCTGGGTCCTGGTGAGATGTGCATGGTATGTTCATAAATAGGGAAGAAGGAAAACATTTTTAATTAATTAATTAATTAATTAATTAATTAATAAAAATGAATATATAAAAATAATAAATACATAAATAATAATAAAGGGGAAAAATGCTTTTTCTGCATTTTTACATCCTATTTTTCTGCATGTCTTATATGCATTTGGAAATTATTCAAATAGCATAATTATACTACAGTTTGCTTTGTGAGCTTACCCTTAATGCCCCCCTTAATCATTTCCATCCTCCCTTTATAGTGTGCCTATCAATGATCATAAACTTATTTACTTGTGTTCTATTGTTAATTCTTCAAAAAAAAAAAATCTTTTTCTGCTCAAACTATTATCACTTATTCACCGTGCAAAATTGTATTATCCACTCAATGAGGTTTCTTTCTTGTTATAATCCCTTCTGTGAAAAGGAGAGAAATAAGATTTTTTTTTAAAAAATAAAAAATTTAAAGCAAATAACAATAGATACCGTATTATGTAGTGTCCATGTTAGTTAATCTCATGATTGTGTTCCTTTGGTGATTCTATGTGCTATTTTATTATTTATCATACATGTCTCTACTTTATCTCTTATAGTCTAATTGTCTGCTCTCTGAGGCATCCTTCCTTGTATTCCCCTGGTAAAAGGGAGGGGGGGGAGGGGGGAATAGTCACAAAACTTATTTTTCTAAATTTTTACATTATATTTTTCTGTTTGTGTTTTGTGCCTCTTACATACGTTTAGAAATTAAAAAAAAACATACAATATAATACAGGCGACCCAGGTGGAACAAACCACCAGAAGAGTACACTTAGTGGAGCGCTATGAAAGAAATAAACTTACCTCTATACAATATGGGGAAGTATGTCAATACACAGTCCCCTACAAGGGAAATATACTGTATAAATATACAATAGCGAAGTATATCGAGTCCCACAGGGTGCTTAAAAGAAAATCTGGACCACACTCACATGGTCCAGAGCCACATATGGATAGGCTCAGATCACTTGCACAGAGGTATATTAGGTAATACCAAACCCTCTCTGGATCATTGGTCAGATATTCCTCAAAATAGGAAGACAAAAGAGAAAAACGAAAAACTGGTGCAGAATTTGAGAAGTCACTAATGTGAACAAACATACAGGTAACAAGTGGTTACTCACCTTTTAGAGAGCCAATTATACTAGGCTCTCTGTATACCAGTATATGTGCTTATAAGGAGAGCACTGCACCTCTTCAATGATGTAAACAGAGAACAATGGAGGACCTCTGAGTGCAAAGATCACTTAAAATACACTTTATTAAAACAACAAAACATAAAAAATATATAGAAAGTGCTTAGTGATACCAGTCCACAAATGTAGGTGGTCCTCCTCCGAGATGCATTTCGCCTGTCTGTAGAGATGTCCCGAATGGTTCGCTGGCGAATAGTTCCTGGTGAACATAGCTTGTTCGCGTTCGCCACGGATGGCGAACATATGCGATGTTCGGTCCGCCCCCTATCCGTCATCATTGAGTAAACTTTGACCCTGTACCTCACAGTCAGCAGACACATTCCAGCCAATCAGCAGCAGACCCTCCCTCCCAGACCCTCCCACCTCCTGGACAGCATCCATTTTAGATTCATTCGGAAGATGCATTTTTTTTTTTTTTTTAGACAGAAGTGTGTTATATTTCAGCATGCTAGGCTGAACATGCGTATAACATGGCTAGTTGCACTGAGGGTATGAGTACATAGCAGTACATTGTTGTGAAAGATGGCTGTCATGTTTAGGGTGTAGCTTGCACGTTATCAACTGTGTATTTATATCTGCAGCTCCACCACTAGTTATAAATCAAGTGTGAGTCGCCCCATGAGATGAGACTAGTGAATAACATAATACATGAACGGTTAAGCTAAAGGCATGTAAGGAACCACGACAATAAACTCTTTTACTTTACGATTAGTTAATGTGCAGAGAGCAGTTCATGTGATCAAAGGAATGGTGTGGAGGATCGGCTATAGTGGGACATGCTTGGCAGGCTGCTGTTTACTGCTTGTGCTCACCCGATCCCTTCTGGGCGCCAGGTGCAGACCCTGAGAGTCCCTGATACCTGGAACAACAAAGGCAAGTCTCTGGCTGAGTGCCGGGTTCGCGGCTTGAGGTGGTGGAAGCTTGTTTTGTCAGGTGGTTGAATCTGTCCTTGTGGTGCTTCACATCCGCTCCGGGATTGTAGTGGCTTAAGGTGGAGGCGAGTGCTTGATGTGGGGCAGGCTCTGCATTTCTGTTTGTGCCTCCGGTCCCATCTTCGACACCTTTTGCGTTGGTCAATTTTAATGGGGACTGCTTCGCTTAGCTGTGGTTGAGCTTGTTGGGGCTTCCTGCTTGTTATTTGCTTCCAAAATTGATTAAAGAGTCTGTCCAGCTTAGACTCAATATCCTGCCATGCTTTGCTGGTACCAGGAGGACACGCAGCTGCCACCATATTGGGAGAGTCGCAGATGAGTATGTCAGCCTGGGTGGCTGTGCTCTGTGCGTCCATTAGCTCCAGACAACCTCTCAGGGGTGGACCGGGATAACCCCCACCGGTCCGAGGGGGGGGTAACGGAGCTCCTGCCGGGAAGTAGCTGCTCCTGGTCATCCCAGGATCGGGAGATTGGCCGCCTCTCCCGCCCGGTGAGCACCAGGCCACACTTGCCACGCGGAGGTAAGTAAGACTCTGTCGAGTTGCTGACCGCTATTAAGCATGTCGGGTCGGTCAGGTAGGAGCAACATTGCTGGGTCATCCCCTTCTGGGGTGAAATTCGCTTGTTGATAGCTGCTTAAAGTGAGATATTGAGGGAGCTCACACGAAGTGCGTCTTTCCTCCATGACAGCTAGGCCCCGCCCCCCGGAAGCTGCATTCTTAGTGAGAGGAGGGACAGTGTAGCTGCTGCTGATTTAATAGGGAAATCGATAGCTAGGCTAGTGTATTCAGTGTCCACTACAGTCCTGAAGGACTCATCTAATCTCTGCTGTAAGGACAGCACCCCAAAAAGCCCTTTTTAGGGCTAGAACATCAGTCTGCTTGTTTTTTTCTTTTTTTTTCTGTGTAATCTAATTGCAGTTGCCTGCCTGCCAGCATGTGTGTCAGGCTCACAGCGTATACCGTGCCCACTTGCCCAGTGCCACCACTCATATCTGGTGTCACAATAGCTTGCATTTAAAAACCCAAAAACGTTTTGGACTGTTATAGATTGAATAGCAGTTATTTGTCTTCAAGCGGGTGTGTCAGGCCTACAGTGTGTACTCTGCCAGTGCACATTGCCACTCATATCTGGTGTCACAATAGCATGCATTTAAAAAAAAAAAAAAATCACTGTTATAGATTGAATAGCAGTTAGTTGTATTTTTTGACTGCAATATAATAGCAGTCAGTTTCCTTCACACCTGTGCATTTCAGGGCCTGCCAGGGCACAGTGTCACACCAGTGCAACTCATATCTGGTGTAACAGTAGTGTACATTTTAAAAAAAAAATACAGGGGGCTTGTTGTCACCTTTCGGGGACCCTTGGTGTTGTACGTGGCTGGGTGGAGGAAGAGACCTTCAAGGACATCAGTGAGGACATGGCTAGCTTGGTATCCAACCTTGTGCAAATGGGGAGTTTGCGGTTGTGCAAATGGACTGTTTGTGGTTGTTTGCGGTGCGTTAAACGATCTGTCACTGTGAAGTGGGCGTAACCCTTACACTACCTGATCGATACAACATCATACCTGATGTTTTAAAGCATGTTATTCCAAACAATTTAGGAATGTTAGGTGATTTATGCCCTTTATGGATTAAAACCAGACTCTGCATCAACTATGTAATTTTCCATGGGAGTTTTGCCATGGATCCCCCTCCGGCATGCCACAGTCCAGGTGTTAGTCCCCTTGAAACAACTTTTCCATCACTATTGTGGCCAGAAAGAGTCTATGTGGGTTTTAAAATTTACCTGCCTATTGAAGTCTATGGCGGTTTGCCCGGTTCGCCCGTTCGCGAACATTTGCGGAAATTCGCGTTCACCATTCGCGAACAGAAAATTTTATGTTCGCGACATCTCTACCTGTCAGCTTTATCACTTTTGATGTTTGTTCTCTGTTTAGTTCCTCTTCTGATTGGTCTACATGCTCTTCCAATGACCAATCGCCGTGCGTGCTACCAGAATAGGGCGCACGGCGATTGGTCATACCGGAACTAAACAGAGAACAAACATCCCAACTGAAAAAGCCAACAGGCAAAACGCACTTGGAGGAGGACCACCTCCATTTGTTGTTTCTATTTCACTTAAGGATCAATAGATGAGTTACTGTATAATATTGCCCGTTTGTAATTATTAATTCTCCCCCTTTTTTTCAATTTCTTTTCCTTGTATACTAATACCGGACTACATACTTATGAGTTTTTTTAAGGACGGACAATATACCTCTACTATATTATGTTAATTTGCAGTTGATATATGACCTTCAATCTATCACCAGAAGAAATTGCCCACATTTGAGATGTCTGCACAGTCCCTATAGGAAATTACACATTAAGGGTATATCCGGGACACGGACTTTAGGTGGGTGTTCCCACTTGATGTTGCATCTGGTCCGCAACGTCACTTCCTGTTCTGGATCATCGGATGCTACAGCTGGTAAACACACACCGTCAAATATCAGCACAATGATTGGCCACCGAGGAAAGTGGTGACCAATCAGAAGAATACCTCATGAATGTAAACATAGACTCAGTAGGAAACGTACATGCCGATTGAGAAAGCTGCTTGGCGAAATGCGTCTCGGTGAAAGGAGGGCCATCCAGGACCCTATATACTGTTATTGATATCATTTATATCTACATTTTATATATATTTTTTATTTTGTTATAATAAAGTGTATTTTATGAACTTTATTAAGTCCTGTGGATCCTTACTGCTTCCTACTCCTGCTGCACAAGAAGGGTTGTGTTCCCCTTAAAGACACTCACACCATAACACAGGGAGCCTGTATAATTGGCTCCCTAGAAGGTGAGCAGTTACTTGCACTTGGGCTATATTTTGCACATTACAATCTGCATTTGGAAATTGTGTCCCCTTTTGTCTCCACGCTGAGGACAATTGAGTCAAGAATCCAGAGAAGGGTCTGGCATTACCTAATATACCTCTGCCCATGAGATTTGAACCTATCCTGATAGGGCTCTACACCATGTGAGTGTGGTCCAAACCTTTATAATTATTATTTTTATGCCTTCCCACCTCAAAAAATAGATGCAATTCGAAAGGAGATACGGCGTATACTCCGGAAAGACACCATCCCTCTTTGACTCCTCATCAGAGTAGTGGGGCTGCTCTCATCTTCTATCCAGGCGATTTTCCCAGGACCGCTTCATTATCGGGCCATGCAACATCTGAAGGCTCAATACCTGCGATCCGAACACTCATACGATCACTGGGTACCTGTCTGAATAGAAGTGCAGATGGAACTTCGTTGGTGGTTCCTACACATGGAAGCTTGGAATGGCAGACCCATCTTCGGATCAACTCAGGATTTCATTGTGGATTCGGACGCCAGCCTTTGCGCACAAGCTTCCACAGGACGGCCGTGGTCGGAGGAGGAAATGAATCTCCATATCAACTGCCTGGATTGATCGCGGGATAATTTGCGATCCGCAGTCTGGCCAAGAACATGTCCAATTGCTGCATACTCCTAGGCACGGACAACATCTCAGCGGTTCACAACATAAACCACCTGGGCGGAGCCCGATCGCGGGTCCTTACGGAGGCGATGAGGGACATTTATTGATTTTGTCTTCCCCTCAATATTACAATCAAAGTGGAGTATCTACCAGGGATCAACAACCTTACTGAAGACTGGTTCTTTCACCACTGGCAAGACAGCAGCGACTGGCACCTAGACACATCGGTATTTGCTATGGTGAGGGCGAACAGGGGACCACTGCACATAGAACTTTTTGCGTCATGGACAATCGTACAACTACCGAGGTACTACAGTTGGCTCCCAGTCCCTCAATGCGAGGCGATAGATGCTTTTCTACAAACACAGCCACCAAGGAGCGTATGCGTACCCACTATTCTTAATGTTGGTGAGAGTCCTACATCGTCTTTGCATTACCAGAGCTTTGATGATACTCATCATACCGTTATGGAGTAGTCAAGTGTGGTTCCCAGATCTGTTGGCACTAGCTCAGGATCACCCACTGCTCCTCCCAGTGTTTCCCCTTCTTCTAACGAACCTGAAACCTCATCCACTGATCCTACAGGAACGTCTGTAATTGGTGGCCTGGAGTCTTTCAGGGGAGCCTGTCAGTCAAGGGCCTATCGCAATCGACTAGAGACCTACTATGGGGCTCGTGGGCACCAGGTACTAGATGTAATTACATATCAGCATTGAATACTTGAAATCGCTGGTGTATGGAGAGGAACTACGATTCAGTGCTACATCACTTCAGTGCTACATTTTTATTGCACCTTTTTGCTGCAGGTCGGTCATATCGTTCCATTATTATTATTATTATTATTATTATTATTATTATTGCCATTTATATAGTGCCAACAGATTCCGTAGCGCTTTACAATATTTTGAGAGGGGGGATGTAGCAATAAATAAGACAATTACAAGGAAACTTACAGGAACAATAGGTTGAAGAGGACCCTGCTCAAATGAGCTTACAGTCTATAGGAGGTGGGGTATTAGAAACATTAGGATAGGAAATATCAAGTAGGAGTGAAGCAGAGCTGGAGGAGAGAGCAAAGCACGATCCCATAGGAGAGAGCAAGAGACAGGTATGTAAGGGAGAGATTACTCTGGGAGGCCATACGCTTTCCTGAAGAGATGGGTTTTAAGGCCCTTCTTAAATGATTGAAGACTAGGGGAAAGTCTGATGGCAGTAGGCAAGTTATTCCAAAGGAGAGGAGCCGCCCGTGAGAGGTCCTGCAAGCGCGAGTTGGCCATACGGGTGCGAGCAGCGGTCAGGAGGTGGTCGCGGGCAGAGCGGAGGGTACGAGGAGGGGCATACCTCTGGATCAGTGAAGAGATATAAGATGGGCTGGAATTGTTCAGTGCTTTAAATGTATGGGTTAGCACTTTGAATTGACTCCTATAGGATACAGGGAGCCAATGTAAGGACTGGCAGAGGGGCGAGGTGTGAGAGGACCGACTGGATAGGAAAATCAGTCTAGCTGCAGCATTCATTACAGACTGTAGCGGGGCAGTACGGCTTTTGGGGAGACCAATCAGGAGAGGGTTACAGTAATCCATGCGGGAAATTACTAGAGCATGGACAAGCTCCTTGGTAGCATCTTGCGTAAGAAAGGGGCGGATGCGGGCTATGTTTTTGAGTTGGAACCTACAGGACTTGGCAACAAACTGGATGTGAGACTCAAAGGTGAGACCAGAGTCAAGTATGACGCCAAGACAGCGCGCTTGTAGGGATGGACTTATGTGGATATCACTGACTTGAAGGGAGAGTGAGAGAGGAGGATCAGTATTAGGAGGAGGAAAGACAAGGAGTTCAGTTTTAGAGAGGTTAAGTTTGAGAAAGCGTGACGACATCCAGTCAGAGATGGAAGAGAGGCAAGCAGTGACACGTTGCAGGACGGCCGGGGAGAGGTCCGGTGAGGAGAGGTATATCTGAGTGTCATCAGCGTACAGGTGGTAGTTGAATCCAAAAGAGGCAATAAGTTTTCCAAGAGAGGCAGTATAAAGAGAAAATAGAAGGGGACCAAGGACAGAGCCTTGGGGAACTCCAACCGAGGCAGGGCGAGGGGAGGAGGTATCCTTGGAAAAGGAGACACTAAATGAGCGTTGGGAGAGATAGGAGGAAAACCAAGAGAGGACAGAGTCACAGAGACCGAGTGATTGAAGAGTTTGAAGGAGGAGAGCATGATCAACTGTGTCAAAGGCAGCAGAGAGGTCAAGGAGAATTAATATGGAGTAGTGACCTTTGGATTTAGCGGAGATTAGGTAATTAGTCACTTTGATAAGAGTAATGTTAATGTGATACGTTCGGCGATCTCAGCAGCACACGTTCGGGCAGGATGCTTTGATATGTCGCTTATTGCAGGGGGAACAAACTATCCAGACCCCCAACTCCGAAGTATAATCAGTTATGGTACATAGACTTGGTTCTTCGTTTCCTTCGAGATTGGCTGGATAACTCGGATCTTTCTCTCCGACAACACTCACGTTCTTGTGTTCCTAGAAATTATTTGTTTGCCATCACCATTCCAAATAATGCTACATTTATCAGTGATCTTATCAGGAATTTGGCTATTTGATATCTGGAATCTCTACTAGTGAAACATCAGCTGTTTCACCACAAAACTCCAATCAGGGTTATTCAATAAAGACATCATTTTTTCGTGAATTTCAAATATACAGCCAAAATAGCCAAACTGTCATTTAACTTCTAAAGATGTGCAGTGCCTGGCTGAATAGCTTATAAGGGGCTAATACATTAAAGGACCACTCTAGTGCCTGGAAAACATACTCGTTTTCCTGGCACTAGAGTGCCCTGAGGGTGCCCCCACCCTCAGGGACCCCCTCCCGCCGGGCTCTGGAAAAAGGAAAGTGTTTAAAACGTACCTTTTTCCAGCGGTGGGCGGAGAGCTCTCCTCCTCCGATCCTCCTCTTCTCCTCCCCGTCGGCTGAATGCGCACGCGCGGCAAGAGCTGCGCGCGCATTCAGCCGGTCACATAGGAAAGCATTCATAAAGCTTTCCTATGGATGCTTGCGTGCTCTCACTGTGATTTTCACAGTGAGAATCACGCAAGCGCCTCTAGCGGCTGTCAATGAGACAGCCACTAGAGGAAATAGGGGAAGGCTTAACCCATTCACAAACATAGCCGTTTCTCTGAAACTGCTATGTTTATGAAAAAATGGGTTAACCCTAGAAGGACCTGGCATCCAGACCACTTCATTAAGCTGAAGTGGTCTGGGTGCCTAGAGTGGTCCTTTAAAGCACATCTCAAAGCATATAAACCATCATATGTATATTAAATACATTTTTATATAAGTAAAGTACATATATGTGTATCTAACAGCTAATATTGACCTATAAGTCCTAATTGCTGCTCCAACATATCTAAACAACCATTTTCTTTATCCAGTCCCACCAAGTGCCCATATATCTTGCAGCTGTCCTGCTATTACATATCACAAGTGAAAGGCACATACCCAAGATGAATCTTTAATAGTAAATAGGTGTGGTTGCTAAGTTGACAAATTAAAAAGTATGCCTTTACTGTAGTACACAAAATCTAAACGTCGGAGGGTATATTTCGGGGCAGGCAAAACATGCTCCTGGAGCTTGTACACAAGCTTTTTTTTTCTAAAAAGATCTAATTGCTTTAAGCTATTGCAAGAGCATACTGTCCTACATTCTGTAATAAAAATTACTGATTAAAAAAAATGAGCAAAAGATTATCTTTTTTGGTTGGTGCTGGTTGGTTGGTTACTCTATCAACGATGCACCACTGATAAGCACCCACTGTGTCATATCAGTGGACTAAGAATTAACTATTTGTTTAGATTGAAGGCTAGCGAATCTCAAGGTGTTATATTATAGTGCCACAAAGCCTGGAAAATGAACTTTTGCCTAGCTATGAGTGGCAAAACTAATGGTCGTAACCTACTAAAAATGAGGTTTGCAAAATAGATGTGTATGTGTTGTGTGATTGTGGTAAAGGCGTATAATAACATTAGGAAGTTTACCCATTTTTAGAAATCAACAGTAACCAGAACTGCGAGCAAGCATAGGTAAACACACAAGTACAAATATTATGAGCAAAATGTATCGCAGTAAGTCTTTCTCTGTAACTAATGGACCATGCAGAATGATGTCACAGAGAATTCGGCAGAAAGAGACAAAGACAATATGATACTATGTTTTAACGTCAATTAGTGGTTAAATTAGCCAAATAATTACTAAATGTGATGGGGATATTGTGAGAAGTGAAGAGCTTGCAGTCTTTTGGCGTACGCTAAGCAGAATATTTTATATACTTGATATTGGCTGCCAAACGATTATGTCAAACATATAATGTATTATATGGCATTAATGGTATAGTAGTTAAATCATCAAATATATCAAAATAAATCAATGTTCTATTGCAGGTTTGTTTCTGTAATTGCTGCAGACAAACTATAGATCTCTGCTGATGTTTATGACTATGATTGGAAAGAAGTTTATAAAACTATTGTCAGGGTTTTATACTAAAATGTGATTTTTTGAGGATTTAATGTAAATGCAGAGTGAATTGTAGATTATGCTAGCTTTAGTGTACCTATAATCTTAATTTTATTAATGACAGGAGGCGAGTATTTGCTTTAGTCTCTCTTTACTAGAACTCCACAGCAGCACAGAAAACAACCAATCAGAAAAAAGTTAGGTACTATAAAACTCCCCTCCCCATGCATCATTTCCTCTTTCAAGCTGCGACAAAACAGAATAAAAGGCAGAGAACATCATGGGGAAGAAACGAAGTCCTAGATACGATGAATATAACGATGTCCACCATCCAAGTGTAACCGTCAAACTAGATAGTGTAGATGGACTGTAAACTGAAACGAGAGAAAAACAGAATCAAACAGGTTGATTATCCAATGAAATGTACTCTGAATAAACATGTAGGTACCCAACGTAGCAACAAAATTAACCTAATATATAAATATCCCAACCCTACATATGGAAAAAAACACAGACATAAGGAACAAGCGACAGGTAGCAGAGACAACAAACAGAGTTGCATACTTACCTGATAATCTAAACTATAACCTTAAACAAGGGAGGGACAAGAATGGGTGGGAAATACTCGCCTCCTGTCATTAATAAAATTAAGATTATAGGTACACTAAAGCTAGTATAATCTACAATTTTATAACATGACAGGAGGCTTCGTATTTGCTGTTTCAACGCTCAGTTCACCAATCCAACGCTGTTTGTGTCGCTGGTAATTATTCCAGGAAATATCAGAGTAATCCTAATTGGACCTTCCAAATACGATAGATGACAGCCGACGGGTCAAAGAAGATGCCAACCGACGAAGAATCTCAGATACGGAAAAAAAGCACCATCCGCCGGTAAATCCATTGTACGTGGTGTAGCAACCTGTTTCCTAGAAGTCGGTCCATGAGCTGGTAGGCTGACCTATTAGCCACATTCCTGTAGTTGTATAACTTCGAAATCCGATCTAGGACCTAGGGTCGCGAGGAGAAAACTGACACCAAGTCTCAACTCATGACCCGTAAGGCGGCTCCTCCGATCGTGCCAGGGCCATTCGGCGATGCGGCCTTGCAGGGAGATCTCCAATTCCAAGGAATGCACCGAAGACCACCACCAAAATCGCAAAAGTAATCGAGGAGGAACTTTCGTACCTTCCTGTTCCACCCGGTGGGGTGTCACATCCGAGTATAAATTCATAATGCAGGCAATAGTGTGGCCAAACCAGCCGCATACTAAGTGATTCCAATATTCCAAACGGACTGTGTAACTTCGGACGCCGTAGAGAAAAGGCTCCAAAGGACGTCCATTCAGGGTTCCGAACTGAACTTGGGTGGAGGAACGGTGGTCGACTATTCTGGGAATAGGGAATCCCAGAAATCTTCAAAGGAATGGAAAGTGAAAACAGGAACGCAGATTCCCATCCAGAAATGCCCCCGTCCAAGAGTGAAAGATGTTTGTGTAGGAGTCGTGGTATACCAGGTACCACCATAAGGTCTCGTAGGTCTCCTCGACGATAGTTGAAGAGTAGGGTAGCGCGAATCCAACAAAAACGGCTCCCGTGAGGAATAACTAGAGTATAGACGGAGGGTCCTCCATCCCCGAACCCTGATCACCAGGTATGCGTTTCGAGGAGACGGGGCAGTCCTGCCATCTTATCCCAAGATCTGATGACCGGGGAGGTCAAGACAAACCGGGTTTCCCGGTCTTACCATGTGAACCATACGTACGGTTTGTACCTTCAGAGCGGGTAATAGGCCCTCCTTAATCCTGTTACCCGAGCAAGGCAGAGCCCGTTTGCTCCATGTAGGTCCCCGTATCTCCTGCCACCTAAATATGGGAGAAAAACTGTCTGAGCAGTTGTTACAATGGTCTGGATATCCAAAAACAGAAAGCAATCCTCTGCTTTCTATGGTGCCGAATATACCCAAACCTGCACTCACATAATACCTGAGTTCCATCCGATAGCCGAACCATCTCCAGGAATGTGTATAAATAAGCGGGAGTCACCCCTCGTTATACCTCTGTGAGAATATCCCTCCATTGCAGGAGATAGACTAGAGGAATCCAGTCTAAATATGGATATCTTGCATGAACCAGGCAGTCCTCTATATCGGAACCAGTAGCACGGACGTCAGATCTACTTGAATGCAGGAGGGACGCCCCTCCATGTAGTCCTCGATGTCTTGCACAGGCACAAGCCTGTGTGATGAACAAACGGATGGCACCGTAGAGCGTCGAGTGTATGAGAGAGCCGCGCTCTCTACTAATGTGATCAAATAACGTGCTAACGTCCGGCTGATAGGCTGAGCGGGCCGTACCCGTAAATAACCAAACAGTAGAGTCTGCATCCGTGACCGTACCTCTCCATGAGCATGTTTCCTCCAAACATGACCCCTGTATCCAGCTCAGTCCCTGGCTGAGGGAGAGGGAGGGGTGCGCCCTCTAATAACAAATCAGTGTCCGGTTCCGTATCTGAGAGGGGTTCGCTCTCTGCTCCAGAAGATAAAATGTCCTCGGATCGAAGTGATGGAAGGCCGCACCCTCCTGTGATCCAAGCTAGAGTCCCTAGAGACTCAGGGTGACCAACTAAGGGTACACCAAATACGAGTATCAGCATAAGGCTGAGGGTAATCTACGGGAAAAACGATGGCAAAACTATCAACTGACCGTCCGGATCCCGTGCGCACGCGCGGGTTCCAGGCGGACCGTTGGTAGTCTGAGGACAGCAGGAGACGTTCTCCGCAATCCACGAGCACCCGGGAGGTCGGAGGAGGTCAAGTAAGGCCTCTCGACGACCCGAGCAAAAGGAAAAGGAAGTCACGAAAAAACGAAAAAGGCAACAATAACGTAGGTATGAGTAAAAACGCAAATTCTATCTCAGCTAGAAAGCAAATAGCAGGCCGGAAGGCAAGACAAGTAAGACCCACTGCACAGGGCCAGAAGCTAACCTTACGCAGGAATAACTACCGATAGCTATATGGATACGGAGATACGGAGTTAGTTGATAAAGACAAGGAAAACACCGCGTTCTCCTGTAGGTGACTGAGTACCGGTCCTTGCCAGTGCAAGGTTCTCCTTTGAGATGCGCCGTCGCCGGACTGGCGCAAACCGCGGACGTGTGTCCGAGTCTTCGTAAGAAAACTTGCCCTTCAGGTCTGAGGTTTAGGGCCTTCACCCTACCTACCATATCCAGATGGCCGTATAAGGTGTCCTCTTGGATAGTATGGCAATGGTGCTTGTCCGGACACCTGCCTATTTCCGTGTCACTGGTGGGCACTGGCTTCTCCTCAGTGATATTCCCCCAGGCCCGCGGCCAAAAGGGGGTTCGGCACCAATAGAGCAGGCCCAGCAGGCCAAACTAATGGACACAGGATAGTTGGCCAAGCAAATAGGCACCGACCTAGTAGGCCAGACAAATAGGCACCGACATAGGAGGCCAATAGATGGGGCACCGACCTAGCAGGCCGTTCTTATGGGCACAGACATAGCAGGCCGTTCTTATGGGCACAGACATAGCAGGCCAATCTTATGGGCACAGACACAGCAGGCCAATCTTATGGGCACAGACACAGCAGGCCAATCTTATGGGCACAGACACAGCAGGCCAATCTTATGGGCACAGACACAGCAGGCCAATCTTATGGGCACAGACACAGCAGGCCAATCTTATGGGCACAGACATAGCAGGCCAATCTTATGGGCACAGACATAGCAGGCCAATCTTATGGGCACAGACATAGCAGGCCGTTCTTATGGCCACAGACATAGCAGGCCGTTCTTATGGGCACAGACATAGCAGGCCGTTCTTATGGGCACAGACATAGTAGGCCGTTCTTATGGGCACAGACATAGCAGGCCGTTCTTATGGGCACAGACATAGCAGGCCGTTCTTATGGGCACAGACATAGCAGGCCGTTCTTATGGGCACAGACATAGCAGGCCGTTCTTATGGGCACAGACATAGCAGGCCGTTCTTATGGGCACAGACATAGCAGGCCATTCTTATGGGCACAGACATAGCAGGCCGTTCTTATGGGCACCGACATAGCAGGTCGTTCTAATGGGCACAGTTATAGCAGGCCGCTTGAATGGGCACAGACGTAGCAGGCCAATCCTGGGTTGCGGATCATTATTATATTATCATAACATGGTATTTATATCGCGCCATTCTATTCCGCAGCGCTTTACAAGGGTATCGCGGGTAGAGGTCCCTAGAAATCGTAGATCCTCAGGGCATCCTGTGACATAGGACCCCTACACACCAACCCTTTTAGACAGCGTAATGCCGTGTGAATAACCTGAACCAGGACCGGCAGTCCCTAAGTGCCCAGCAGGCAAAATAGTGGTATACCAGCCGTAGCACATACAGGCTGAACCTGGTCCAGTGATGATAGTGCTCATGAATCACGACATACAGCGTGATTAATTTAAAACTGAGAAGGCATGCACATGAAGCTGCAGACCTGTTTGAGAATTCGTCATCAGTATATGTCCCACCAGCATGCCATCTGAAAAGAAATAGAGTCAGCATAGACTGGTCTCTCATATCAATCTGAGCCAGAGATAGGTCTGCTTAGCTTTTTAACCCCTTAAGGACCAAACTTCTGGAATAAAAAGGAATCATGACATGTCACACACGTCATGTGTCCTTAAGGTGTCCTTAAATGCGCCCAGGATAGTGAGTATCTTACTAGAGTAGTCTGGTCTCTGTCTCCATGGATGGACCATGTACATAAATACCGAAGCATAGGGACTGGTAGTTAACCATAATTTTGCAATATAAAAATTTCACGTGTCCTTGCATCATATAGATCCAACAAAAGATGATCCACGTGTTCCTTCAGCCAGCATGTAATTACACAACAGACTGACGTCTTGCTATACAGGGGATTTGAACTCATGGATGAAAATCCCCAGTGCAAGTCTGTAACCACTGAGCCACCATACATGTGCTTAGGCTATATCTAATAGGAGGTAGATAATGAGAGGAGAGTAGTGAAGAAAACAATGGACACATACCTTAGTGCAAAAAAGAAAGTCACATCAATGAAAGCATACAAATACCATGCAGAAAATATGCAAAGTGAGAATCCAAGAGACAAGCCTGGAATAATCACTTACAAATATCAATGTGAACTAAAATATGAATGTAGTCCAGATACTCACAGAAATAGTGAGCTACCTGACTTCTGGCTCTGTATGTGCCCTGTTACAGAGCCAGACCCCAGTGGGGAAGAAAAACTCTGTGTCCGACCACCATGGGAGGAAGAGGGGGCGCGTTTAGCAGGCGCACCCTCCTCTATCTGGTCGGATGCACGTGGATCCAGGGGGGGCCGCGTGGCGAGGTGGCCATGTGCGTGAGCGATCCGGGCCGCCGGGTACTCGCGCCTGACCGCGAGATACCCCGCGCGCCGGCAGACTCACCCTGGAGCACGGGGAATCAGAGGAGTTAGCCAAAAGCTAGCCTCCTGGAACCCCAAGCTAAGCGTCCATAGTCCGCGGTGAGGGTTAACCGCGGGGTGTTAGAGAGTGGGGTTGGGAGAAGAACGAAGGGGTTAACTGCCTGAATCCCTGGGAAACACCCCACAAAAAACACCACAATGAGAGGGGGCCACCCCAAGGAAACAGGGAAGCCCAGAGACAGTAAAAAGGGGGGGGGGTATTAACCCCAAAACCACACAATATGAAAAAATAACCAAACAAAAACATAAAATAAATAGCTAGATATAGGAAGAAAAGTACAAACAAATATAATATACAAGATGTATATATAAAAAATAAATAAATACATATATAAATATATAATATGAAAAATAAAATATAAAATATAAAAAATATAAATCCATAAAAAAATATAATATGATCACTAGAGTAACAAATATAAATAATAGATAAGTCAATCAAATCCCAGAGCCACCAACTAATAATAGCAGGAGGCAGAGGCACTCTGACCTGTACTGATGCGGAGCAGCAAAGAAAGAGGAAATGATGCATGGGGAGGGGAGTTTTATAGTACCTAACTTTTTTCTGATTGGTTGTTTTCTGTGCTGCTGTGGAGTTCTAGTAAAGAGAGACTAAAGCAAATACGAAGCCTCCTGTCATGTTATAAAATTCCAATTTTAAGCTAATATAGTCAAACTGTAAACAAAACAGACTAGTGAAATGTTTACAATTTGGCTTTTTTGGAAAAAAAAATAAATACATTTAAATACATTTTTAATTCACTTTAAATTTGCTCTTTTGTTAATAATCCTGCAATAGAAACAGTAATAGATGGTTCTTAGTTCACTGGCTTATCTGTGTGCTGATCTTGAATGTTAAAAGTGAACTCTATGCACTAACTATTTCATTTTGTTGCATTGGTGAAAGTGTCTGTGGTCCTTTGGCACTCTCCCCCCATTCAGTATTAATCATTTTAGAGCAGTTTAATGGGAATTAAGGTTTGTGACTGCCTACTAGAGGTATGGCAAAGATTACACTCTTTGCTCCTTAGGCTAATGCTTCCTCGTTACATCACTGGGGACTCTGGTTTAGCATTTAAAAAGTTAAACATTGAAATGAAGGATGGTGACAGGGCACTGCAGGCCCTATAGTCACTTTAATAAGATACAATTATTACAATGCCTAGAGCATTCCAATAAAATTTACATATTGAAAATTATTCACTAAACAGTGACTTGTAGCAAATTAAAACATTGTTAAAGTAATGGTTAAATTGCTGAATATATATATATATATATATATATATATATATATATATATATATATATATATATATATATATATATATATATATATCTCTCAGGGCCAGACTGGGAAAAAAATTCAGCCCAGGTATTTGACTAATGACAAGCACACCCCCTCTCAAAGTGAACATTTGAGTTCAATGCGCAGAGCCCCGCTGAAGAGCTCTAGCATTAGAAGAAGGTCCTGTATTTGTTCTGCGCAGCGCAAGAAAATTTAATAACATGCTGTAACGGACCGTTTCAGCATGAAAGGGGAAAAATCCGTTTAGGCGATAATCCCCTTTTCTGGATACAGGCACAGCTACTGCAGAACACCACACTCCCGATCTGGATACGAAATAACACTCCGAACTGGAACAGCTGAACAAGAAAAGCATACAATCGGCTTACACTCTTGGCAGTCAGCTTACAATCCAATCCCCCCCAAGAACGAGACGACACTTCGTTTTGAGGGTTAAGCAGGAACTCAAGACTGGGACACCCAGTCTGGCTTTTATTACCAACAAGTACATACAGGACACTCCCAGGGGGAGGATGAAATTAACCAATCACATGGATGTACCTCCCACACATTTCCTCCCCTTAGATTAACACTTAACACAATTATACTGTACACCTTTTTCCCCAATTCCTGGATGTACCCCAAATACATATGCTACACCTCCAAAACAGGTATCCCCTGATAGCCCTTATTCAGGGGGACAACATATGCAAGAATCAGCCCATTCGGATAAATGGTTCAGGAGTTATGGGACTTTAAAGTATTGACCGACCGCATGGGTAAAGTATCCGAAAACAGTTCCATGCATTTTGGCCCTGCGGCCGGTCACAAACAAGGGAATGAAAACAGACGAATTGCCTGTGTTATAGAGCCTGGAGAGGGTTTGAATGAATTCCCTTGTTTGTGGGGTTCTTTCTACCGAACGGCGGGTCATTCGGTAGTTTCTATACGAATTTCTGGAAGTATGGAGGTCTCAGCGGTGTTTGCCTAGTCAAGTGCCCGATTTCAGTTCCAGACACTCGACGGCAAAACACCGCTGTTCGGTAGTTAAAGATGGCCGCCGCCACGTGTTGGTTTCCTGAATGGCGGCCACCCAGAGGACTGCACTGCACTGATTGCCAATTACCCGTTTGCAACATTGTTGCAAACGGTAATTGGAGGCACACTTAGTCCTGGGTGGTCTGGTTGTTCGGTAGTTTCCTCAATACAAGGAATGGAGGGATTCTACCGAACAATCAGATGAAGGCTGCATATATATATAACCCAGGTTAACTGCATACATAAATACATATACAATATACAGGCAGTACAATAGGATATGCTTCACAGTCTTAAAGGGACAGTAGTCCCAAAATGTCCATCGCTGATTTTAAAGGGCCAGTAGCAGCAATATAAATTAGTACATGCCCAAATATAGTCTTTAAAGTGTAATATGTCCAGGGGCCATAGTCAGCGGGCAGGAGGCTAGCAGCCAGGCTTCTCCAGCCCACAGTGGCGAAGTTGGTTTCGCCACAATTCTCCCCTTTACCAATTAGACTAACAGGGTATCTGACCTCCTGCCGGTCAGTGCCCTGGTTAGTCCAGCAACCCACCCACAGAACAGAAGTAGTAGAGCAGCCCACCCATAATAAACAGTTACCACACCTGGGTGAGGGAGAATTTTGTCCAAGTTCAGGTGCCTCCCCACGGCTGAGTGAGAGACTGATAGGCTGCCTTGGTGGGTTGCTGAGGGGGCAGAGACCAGCGGTACTCTGTCCTGTTGCCAGCACTACCACGGGAGTAGTCTGGTGGGAGCCTGGCTGCTGGAGACCGACTGTCTCCCCTTTAGATATATCGCTCTGTGGCTGGGGGACAGGACCGACCGTCCCTATCCCTTGTGCTGTAAGTGCAGAGACTACGGTCCCATCTGCACAGATGTGGGGCTTAACATCTCCCCTTGGTGGGTTAGGCTGCCGCTGGAGAGAGGGTGTAACAAGCTCCTCTCTCTGGACGGTAAACTGCCGCTGGGGAGGGGGGTTAGCAGGCTCCTCTCCCTGCCACTCTCTCTGCTGGTGGAAAGGGGGACCAGCTGTCTCCCCTTTCATTCTCTTGTCCGGCTGCTGGGGTGCGAGACTGACTGTCTCTGCTCCCTGCAGGACACACTGCCGCTGGGGAGGATGGACGACACCATCAGCTCCCTGGGGCACACACTGCCGCTGGGGAGGGAGGACGCTGCTCTCCTCTCCCTTCGCTTCACACTGCCTTCTTGGCATATCACTTTGCTGCTGGGGGGCAGGAACAACAACCTCTGCCCCCTGTAACTCAGCCTGCCGCTGGGGAGGAAGGACTGCACCTTCGGCTCCCTTGGACACACACGGCTGCTGGGGAGGATGGACGACACCATCAGCTCCCTGGGGCACACATTGCCGCTGGGGAGGGAGGACGATGCTCTCCTCTCCCTTCACTTCACACTGCCTTCTTGGCATATCACTTTGCTGCTGGGGGGCAGGAACAACAACCTCTGCCCCCTGTAACTCAGCCTGCCGCTGGGGAGGAAGGACTGCACCTTCGGCTCCCTTGGACACACACGGCTGCTGGGGAGGATGGACGACACCATCAGCTCCCTGGGGCACACATTGCCGCTGGGGAGGGAGGACGCTGCTCTCCTCTCCCTTCACTTCACACTGCCTTCTTGGCATATCACTTTGCTGCTGGGGGGCAGGAACAACAACCTCTGCCCCCTGTAACTCAGCCTGCCGCTGGGGAGGAAGGACTGCACCTTCGGCTCCCTTGGACACACACGGCTGCTGGGGAGAATGGACGACACCATCAGCTCCCTGGGGCACACATTGCCGCTGGGGAGGGAGGTCTGCAAACCCCCTGGCCCACTCTGATTCCCGCGGCAAGTACTCTCGCACTGCTTTCTTCACACGCTGTATTAGATCCTCTGAGAGGTTGGGTCCGCATATAGCCAGCACCGCGGTGACCTCTCTGTCATACGCCTCTTGAGTGTAGCTGGGTGTCATGCTTGCTCTGCTGCAGTTGGTTCCTTGTAGATAGGGGCGCTGTACGGGTACTGGCGTTGCCCTCACTTTGTAATCCAGGAATGGTGTTGTCTGTAGCTGTCCCTCTGGTTGTAGGAACGATCCCGCCGCTTGCCACCAATTGTAACGGACCGTTTCAGCATGAAAGGGGAAAAATCCGTTTAGGCGATAATCCCCTTTTCTGGATACAGGCACAGCTACTGCAGAACACCACACTCCCGATCTGGATACGAAATAACACTCCGAACTGGAACAGCTGAACAAGAAAAGCATACAATCGGCTTACACTCTTGGCAGTCAGCTTACAATCCAATCCCCCCCAAGAACGAGACGACACTTCGTTTTGAGGGTTAAGCAGGAACTCAAGACTGGGACACCCAGTCTGGCTTTTATTACCAACAAGTACATACAGGACACTCCCAGGGGGAGGATGAAATTAACCAATCACATGGATGTACCTCCCACACATTTCCTCCCCTTAGATTAACACTTAACACAATTATACTGTACACCTTTTTCCCCAATTCCTGGATGTACCCCAAATACATATGCTACACCTCCAAAACAGGTATCCCCTGATAGCCCTTATTCAGGGGGACAACATATGCAAGAATCAGCCCATTCGGATAAATGGTTCAGGAGTTATGGGACTTTAAAGTATTGACCGACCGCATGGGTAAAGTATCCGAAAATAGTTCCATGCATTTTGGCCCTGCGGTCGGTCACAAACAAGGGAATGAAAACAGACGAATTGCCTGTGTTATAGAGCCTGGAGAGGGTTTGAATGAATTCCCTTGTTTGTGGGGTTCTTTCTACCGAACGGCGGGTCATTCGGTAGTTTCTATACGAATTTCTGGAAGTATGGAGGTCTCAGCGGTGTTTGCCTAGTCAAGTGCCCGATTTCAGTTCCAGACACTCGACGGCAAAACACCGCTGTTCGGTAGTTAAAGATGGCCGCCGCCACGTGTTGGTTTCCTGAATGGCGGCCACCCAGAGGACAAAGACCACACTGCACTGATTGCCAATTACCCGTTTGCAACATTGTTGCAAACGGTAATTGGAGGCACACTTAGTCCTGGGTGGTCTGGTTGTTCGGTAGTTTCCTCAATACAAGGAATGGAGGGATTCTACCGAACAATCAGATGAAGGCTGCATATATATATAACCCAGGTTAACTGCATACATAAATACATATACAATATACAGGCAGTACAATAGGATATGCTTCACAGTCTTAAAGGGACAGTAGTCCCAAAATGTCCATCGCTGATTTTAAAGGGCCAGTAGCAGCAATATAAATTAGTACATGCCCAAATATAGTCTTTAAAGTGCAATATGTCCAGGGGCCATAGTCAGCGGGCAGGAGGCTAGCAGCCAGGCTTCTCCAGCCCACAGTGGCGAAGTTGGTTTCGCCACACATGCTTGCGCTGTGTTTGCTTTTAACTTGTCTCTGGTGTCTCCATAAGTGGGATACCAGAGGACAAAAGGGCCAGGAAAGCATATTGTGCATGTGTTTGGAGCCTGCTTGTGGGATTGTGCATGTGTTGAGTGAGCTGATTGTGGTGTGGTATTGTGTAAATAGTTTGATTTAATTTGTGTGTTGTGTAATATGTGTGGCTAGCGGCTGTAGAGAGTGTTTGTATAGGGGGCATAGTGTGTATTGGGGATGTAGCGAGTGTGTGCATACGGGCTGTAGTGTGTGTAAGGGTTGTATAGAATGTGTGTTTAGAGAATGTAGTATGTGTTTGCTAACAAGGAATGTAGTGTGTGCATAGGAGACCCAGAGTTTGTATGTCAGGAATGTAGCGTGTGTAGGTGGTGCAGTGTGTGTGTGTGTGTATAGGTGATCTAGTGTGTAAAGGACCCAGAGTGTGTATAGAGCATTCAGAGTGTATATAGGGAACTACTGTGAGTATGTGTGTCTGTGTGTGTGTGTGTGTGTGTGTGTGTGTGTGTGTGTGTAGATTAGATGATCCAGAGTTGGGTAAGGGATCTAGCATGTATCTGGAGCGTAATGTGTGTAGTGGTGCAGTGTGAGGGGTGCTGTAGTGTGTATATATGTGTATATATATGTATGTGTGTGTGTATGTATGTGTATATAGTTGTATGTATTGTATGTGTAAGGGTCGCAGTGTGTTGGGTGTGCTGTGTGTATGTGTGAGGGTGCAGTGTGTGTGTGTGTGAGGGGTGCAGTGTGTGTGTAAGAGGGGTGCAGTGTGTGTGAGGGTTTTCTTATCTGCCATTACTTTCTATGTGTCTAATTTTCTTTGTCTGTTAACTCACAGGGTTATTTTATATATTATGTGTGTGTGTGAGGGTGCTGTGTGTGTCTGATGGTGCTGTGTGGTTCTGAGGGTTCTGTGTATGTCTGAGGGTACTATGTGTGTCTGAGGCTGCTGTGTGTGTGTGAGGGTGCTGTGTGTGTGTGATAGTGCTGTGTATGCGAGTGTGCTGTGTGTGTATGTGTGAGGGTGCTGTGTGTGTCTGAAATTGCTGTTAGTGTGAGTGTGCTGTGTGTGTCTGATGGTGCTTTGTGTGTCTGAGGGTGTTGTGTGTGTCTGTGTGTGTGTGGGTGTTGTGTGTGAGGGTGCTGTGTGGGTAAGTGTGCTATTAGTGAGAGTATGATGCGGGGGTGTGTGTGAAGGTGATGTGTGTGTGAGTGTGCTGTGTGTTTGTCTGAGGGTGCTTTGTGTGCGCGTGAGGGTGCTGTGTGCGTGTGTGCTGTGTGTGTAAGTGTGCGTGTGCTGTTAGTGTGAGTGTGCTGTTAATGTGAGTGTGCTGTTAGTGTGAGTGTGCTGTTAGTGTGAGTGTGCTGTGTGTGTCTGAGGGTGCTATGAATGTGAGTGTGCTGTGTGTGTGTATGTGTATGCTGTTAGTGTGAGTGTGCTGTGTGTGTGTGTGTGCTCCGCTAGTGTGTGTGCTGTGTGTGTGTGAGTGTGTTGTTAGTGTGTGTCTGATGGTGCTGTGTGTGTCTGAGGATGCTGTGTGTGTGAGTGTGCTGTGTGTGTGTGTATATGTGTGCTGTTAGTGTGAGTGGGCTGTGTGTGTGTCTGATGGTGCTGTGTATGTCTGAGGGTGCTGTTAGTGAGTGTGCTGTTAGTGTGTGTGTGTGCTGTGTGTGTGCTGTGTGTGTGTGTGTGTGTGTGTGTGAATATGTCTGGAGGGATTGTGTGTGTGGGAGGGGCAAGATATAAATATATTAAATATGGTTGTTTTTTTTAATTAAAATAAATAAATTTCATACCTCTTCTTACCTTTAGCCTGGGAGGGGGGGTGTGCTGCCATGGAGGGGGGCCGTTCTGCAGTCCCTGGTGGTCCTAGTTGTGAGTGAACTCTACTGCGGCAATGCTCTGACCGGGAGGAACCCAGCGGAGCTGCAGGGTAGAGCTCCACCGGCTCCTCCTCTACCTCCCTACCCAGCCAGCGTTACAGTGCCTGTGGGCCGGTGATCTCCCCACCAGCCCTCGAAGGCACACAGCAGGGCAAGCGCTCTGATAGTGTCGACCCTGCATGGGCCGGCCGGGGAGATCCTGTGATCTCCCCTGCCGGCCTCGGCCTATGGCCTATGGCCATCGCGGCCCACCAGGCATTTGCCCGGTATGCCCGATGGCCAGTCTGGGCCTGACATATATATATGTTTATATATATATATATATATATATGTATATATCCAGCACTGTTAAATAAACCACAAACAGCTGCACAAATTCTGTAATTGTGGGGAAAACTATTGCCAAGCTTATGTTTGTTATTGTTGAAAATGCCTAGTTTGCTCAATTATCAATATTCAATTGTTAATAAAACAGAGGAAATACTTTCCTATTAGACACCTGTCACCAAAAGAACCAATAAAATATGGATTTACCTGACTCTAGGGAGCATTAACACGTTTAACTAGATTAAAACATTTCAAGAAGGATTTCCCCAGATTGGTTTGATTTCATTTAAAATATACAGGGTTATCTAGTAAAGTGAAAATTCAAGCTTAGTTCAAAATTTAAAGAGACACTATCATCACCAGAACAACTACAGCCTCACGTAGCTGTTCTGGTTAGTATAGCACATGCATATGCAACTTTCGGCACTGCAGATGTTTTGGACTACACCTCCCATGATGCTTTGCTAGCATTATGTGTGGGATATGGGGGATGTAGTCCACAACATCTGGAGTGTCAAAGGTTGCCTATCCCGGTATAGCATGTCCCTGCAGGCTTTTTAAAGGAACACTACAGGATCAGGAAGACAAAGTGTATTCCTGACCCTATAGTGTTAAAACCAAAACCACCTTTTAGGTGGCTTGGTGGCTTGTTGTCGTCCCCTCCCTTAGGCACTTTAAAAAGTAGGAAAACTTACCTTATTTTCAGACCCCACCCTAATCCGCCTCCATGCTGACATCATCAGAATTAAATGATTTTGGCCAATCCAATGGTTCCCCATAGGGAAAGCGTTGGGTTGCCCGAAATCGGCAAGGAGACGCACTGAATCAATGCATCTCTATGAGGTTCAGCGTCTCCATGCAGAGGCACCTTCATGCAGTTTATTGCTGTACACATCTGAGAAGTGGCCAATGGAGGTGTCCCTAGGTGTCCTTGAAAAGACAGTGTTTACATGAAAATACATTAAGCTGTAGTTGTTCTGGTGACTATAGTGTCCCTTTAATGTAAACACTGACTTTTCATGGAGACACTGAACTCTCTCTACGAGGAGCTGCTGATTGGCCAGAGAGACATTTGGCTCTGCCCCTGTCTAGCCTCCTTGGCAGAGCTCATTAGAACTGACAATCTCAGCCAATCCAATGCTTTGATCTCAGCCAAAGAGGAGGATCGAGGAAGGGGCCAGCGCTGCGTGGGTCTGCCGGTGAGCTTTTATCCTATTTAAGGGGTGCAGAGATACATATTTGTGTATTAATTTAAGTTAAAAATAGCTGATCTGGAGAAATTATCCAAGTCTGCTTTCATTCTAACTACTCTGGTCCTAAAGTGACACTCCATAAAGCACTTTAGTTTGCTGAAAAGCTTTATGTATGAAGAGTGTCCTCTTTTTTTCATTTTACAAAAAGATTTCAATCAAAAATGTTTACTTTTATAAATTAACCTTGGTACACCCCCCTGGCTTTCAAGCAGATAACAGGTTATTTTCCTTTCTGGTTTGGTGAGCTCAGTGGAGCTAATCTTAAGAGGCAGCAATTGCACAGAGCACCTGCCTTGCAAAGACTTCTCATTGAGCTGCATTGTACAAGATCTGCAGCTTTTCCAAGCTATTTTTGGACATAACCCCAATAAAACATGCATAATTAAATGCATGTACGTTTTAATTTGGGGTATATCTAATAAACAGTGATTTTTATTTATTTTGTATTTAGGCAGTGGAGTATCCATTTAAATTTTAAATTCACTTTGAATTGTGCAACCCTGCTACTCATTCTTATAACCCTTAACATGCCAAACTAGTGTGATGTGGCTTAACATTTTACTACATGACTTATACAAACAATATGTGTCCTGTAGAGCAGTGTAGACATTATCTCTATAGTACACATTCTCTATCTGGGTTATTCACTAAATTGAGAACTGAAAGTGATAGATAAAAATTGATTTAAAAAAATTGCCAAACTGGAAAAACTCTCTAAATCATCTATGCTTCTAGTTCAGTTATTTTGGACTTAAATGTGAACTTCACTTTCAATTCACTTTTAGTTCTCTCTCTCGTGAATAACCCTGCTAGTGGCCTCAATTAAAGGAGGCGTCAGGCTTCTCTAAGACTGGGAGTTGTGGAGTTAAACATGTTTTATCACTCATGTTTTAACAAAATGTGCATTTCATCTGTAGTTCCGCTTTCAAAAGCAGCTGAATTCAAAACTGCAACCTAGACCTCCCTTATACTTGGTATAAGAATAGTCCAGCTGTGCTACTCATTCACACCCACAAAGACATGAAAAGGAATTCAGTTTTCCAGAATTCAGCATTAATAAATAATGACTGTTGGTGTAACAATCCATCTCATATTAGATTTGTGTTTAACACTTTGGTAGCCAGGGGATTGAGCAATGCCCAGTGTTCTATGCATACTGCATTTGGAGGGTTAATACAGAATATATGTCATGTGTCATAGTCTCCAGGTTTTACAAAAGCTTAAACTTAATATCAGGGTTCTGCATTGTCCTTCTTCATGCATAACAACATAGTATTCTGATTTAAATGTATATGACTCATTTAAATGCTGTGCTTGTGATTGTTGTGTGGTTGCATTATATTTAGAGAATAATGTTAAAACTGGGTACAGTCTCTCACACAACTCATGGCTCGATTCCCGTACAGCACATTAAGCTGTTTTTTTACGGCAGTATATTTTTAGGGGGACTTAGCTGAAACATTAACTTATATTAATACGGCACTATAAGCAGCCCCCCCTTACAAAATTAGTATTTCATTAAGATGAATTTCCAACCCATTAAAGAGAAATACTCAGATGACTACTTGTCGCAGTATTTTTCCTACGCCTGACACTTACTGACACTGGGCGGAACTACCACCATCAAGAAATGTCAATGTAGGGAAATTGGCTCTGTCTATGGAGGATTCCACAGTCTTGCAGGATCCTCCGTAGACCTCTCAGACAGAACAGCAGTCATATTAGCTCCTGGCAGGTGAAGGAACAACCAGAAGATGGTAGATCAGTGATGTTGGCTAAAGCACCAGGAGCTGAACTGAAACCACATTCCAATAAGTAGAACTAACCTTTCAAAGGCCCCCACGGCCACCGGACCCCCAGCAGCAATGTCATTAGTGGGGGTCGTTGCAAATTATGCAAAGTCCCCAGATGATGACAGTTCAGCTTTAAGGGCTTGTTCACTAAACATGCAGATTATTCTTATGTCTTTTTTTTTTTTTTTTCCATTTAGCTGTTTTGGCCTGGATTTTGCAAATTGATTGGCAACTCACTCACAACTCCCTGTCTGAAGTGCTTAAATGGAAAAGGTGTGAGCGAACTTAAGCCCTCAATAACACATGCTTTTATTAGAAAAAAATAAGTATAACGTTTATTTGAAATATGAAATGTATAAGTACCTCAAAAACATGATATAAATTGAATTTCTAGCATCAATTGCTATTCAAGAATACCTAAGACAATTAAAAATGCATACATGCAGAATTTTAAGTTTTTATTTATATCTTCATCTTTTACACAGGATGAATTGTATGTATAGGTTTAGAGAGTATATGGAATCATTTTTGAGAATGCAGCCCTCATAATTGTCACTAGAATGAAAAATAACAGAGTTATACAGTTAGTAAAACCACACCAAACATCTGTTCTGCTGTTGCAATTTGCAAAAAACATGCATTTTGCACAGAGAAATGCCATTTTTACTACAGGTTTTTGTTCAAGTTTAACAGAAAATTTTACTTTATAAAATTTTACAATTCTTGTTTCTTTTTCATTTCCAGAAGTATTACAAGTGTATAAAGTTTGTGAAATTATACGATCTACCATGTTTTGCAGCAGATTTTGAGGCGGCAATATATTTGTGTGAGTAGCAAAATAAGGGTTAAAGGGGAAATAAGTCGGTTGGGGTGTGCCGGAACCGACGTCGTGGTAGGCCTGTAATAAAAGAGGGCACACCCATGAGGTGTAATGAAAGTATAGAGAGGGAGTGGAGGGTGGGGACATGCGAGTCGCTAAAAATTTAAGGGGCGGAGGAAGGTGAGTAGGGGGGTTTAAATAGGGTAACATGCCCCTCCCACAACTGCAGGCCAAGCCTTTACATTTGTCACCAAAAGTAATGCAAATGTGTAACAAAAACAGATTAATAAAAATAGATATATACAATATTTATGGTTATTTGTGAGCAACCTGACGGCACTTATGGAAATGTAGCTGAATATAAATGTCAGCATTATGTAAAAATAATATCTGTAATTGGGAAAAAAAAAAATTTACACTGTGCGCCTATACTTCACTACCTTCAACAGGGTGGTATTGCAGTGTGTACATAAATCCTGTACTGTACTCTGTGTGCTCAGAGTCTTCATTGCTTGGGGACATAATGGGGATTTATGGGCTGAATCTGATTTTGCAATACAGAAATGAAAGTTAGTCAGTGCATGCAAGAGGTTGGGAAAGAAAATGGCAAACATTTCCTTTGTCAAACGGAAAGTGATGCAAATCTAAATTTGGTTTGCTTTGTATGTTGATAAGCTTAAGTTTGGTTTGCTCTTTCTTCATTTCTAAACCATATACAAAATTGCAATGATAATCAGATGAGCTTCAATTGATCTAGTGGGGACAGGATTTGTGCATCCATTCTTTTTTCTGGATGCTGTTCTGGAATGCTAATGACACCCAATATGATTCACCTCCTCAGATACCAATAACATGTCTCAAAATTAATATTATTCACAAAATTGACAAAAATAAAAAAATCAAGCAAATATGTCCAGTTTTCTAATACTCTACTTGTGTTGTATTTTTCTTTGATCAGCCTGTTTTTAAATGTTTCCAATAAATCTAGATCTGTAACTGTTTAAGATATCAGTTTGGTTGTGCTATTTAAATCAATCTGTTGGAATTTACCAATGGTAGCCATTCGAGCTCTAGGGACTTTAAAGAGTCGCTGTAATCACCATAACCACTTCATTTTACTGGACTAAAACTCCTACCATGCTCTGTAAAATTCTGCCTGAAGCTGATAGGAGGTAAAATATACAAGTAATGTAATGAGCTAGTGATGTAGCCACTTGTTAAACAGCTTATTTGGGATATGACTCCAATCATTCTTATCTAGAAATTAACTAAGCCTGATATGTAGACAATGGAACAGCGAAGATAAGGGAATGTGCATTTACATGGTCAGGATATAGGCATAACAACCAATTAAAATTAAGTGACAGTTGGTTAGTTGGGGGTGGGATTTGTTAGTGATATAAATATTGGCCATTTTATGAAGTGGCCATTTTAATTAAACCTTCACTTACCTGCTAGTTGTCCCTCCCACTCTCACTGTTTGTGGTTGTGTTTTTCCTGTCTTATCATAGGAAGTTTTTTTTCTGGAGTGAGGGGGCGTGGCTAAGGAGGCAGGCTTACGGTGCAGCATACTGCAAAACATAGACTTTTTTTTAATGCAAAAACTATAAAGTGTGTTTGGGGGCGATTCTCCAAAATCTATAAAGTGCTGAACAAGCAAAAAAACAAAAACAAAAAAAAAACCAATACAACATAGTATGTCAAAATCTCTCACATACATTTAAGTTGTATTTGTGCCTGGAGTGTACCTTTAACCCCTTAAGGACACATGACATGTGTGACATGTCATGATTCCCTTTTATTCCAGAAGTTTAGTCCTTAAGGGGTTAAATCTCCCCCAAATACTTTGAATACATCATATATCACAATGCAAAAAATTTACATTTTTGAGCATGCTAAGAAACACAGCATATTAATCAAATGCATTAAACTAGTGTTGATGCCTGTTGTGTCCCTTTAAGGTAAGTTGATTTTTACACTACAGGTTCAACTGCCTGGCGTTCATTCTGTTAAGAAAATTTTCATTATTAGGACAGTAAAATCCCTGGGATCCTTCACGCTTGCCGTGTGCTAAATCCTCTGTTTAGGAATTAATTTCCATAACATCAGAAGCTGGCAACAACCTCAATGTGCAATTAAACTTCTAAAAAGACAAAACAACTTGTCTGAGGGTTTATAAAACCATTTTTTTAGCTCTGCTGATTAGTGAAAACAATGGCAGGACCTATTTAAATCTCAGAGTCTCAGATTCTATTCATGGCAGCATCAGCCTTTTATCACTCCCACATCAATAAAATGACTGCAATCAAGTTGGGTAATAGTTACACCAATTAATCACCTATCAATCAGCTTAAATCTCCGAGTGTGTGCTAATGCATGTTAATTCCCCTTTAAGAGAGAAATGTTACTTACAATTAGATTTGTAACATTATTCGTTTTTGAGGACTAAAGGGTTTATTGATTAAATAGTGATTTGTAGTGCATTGAATTAAGATTTTAATGCAAACACTATAAAGTGTGTTTGGGGATGATTCTCCAAAATCTATAAAGTGCTGAACAAGCAAAAAAAAAACAAAAAAAAAACAACATAGTATGATAAAATCTCTCAAATACATTCAAGTTGTATTGGTGCCTGGAGTGTACCTTTATTTTTTTATCCAGTAATTCCGTTATCAGTTCATCATGATTTGCTGTTTAGTGTATTAACCCCTATATTGTTTGTTCTTAAACAGCAGGCCAATGATACGAAGGTAAGACTTTTGGAATGAATCAATTCCCATTAAATATATATATATATTTTGGTATAACACACGTTCTCGGACTCACCCATTCTTGACGTAAAATGGTTCTGATATGCTTCCATGCAATGGAAAAGAAAAATTCTGGTAATCTATTAAACAAGGGAGATGAAAGGCTCTTGGATTTTTCCACACTGCTACTGCCATATTTTACCATATTAAGGAAAACAGATCTGTAATAAACAAAAAAATAATAATAAAAGCTGGGAAATAAAAGGTTTTGAGACTACAATGCATTAACAAAACTAAAGATCTCTCTGCCCATATTTATTAGGAAATGGGTTTGTGCCCTGCTACACTAAGGAAAAGCTAGAAGCAGGCATACGCAACCTTTCTGCACTGCAGATGTTTTGGACTACACCTCCCATGATGCTTTTCCAGCATTGTGGGTGTAAGAGCATTATGAGGGATGTAGTCCACAACATCTGGAGTGCCAAAGGTTGCCTACCCCTGAGCTAGAATATTCTACTATACTTTCTCAGTAGATAACGTGAATAGCTATCCAGCAGAGATGGCAGAACAAAATACGTAGGGATTTTATGCGTACTTGGAATTTGTAAAAGCCTATCTTATAAATTCAATGTAAATGAATGACATGAAAAGTGTGTGGGCAGATTAGATAAACCAGTTTCTATCTGACCTGCCATCACAATCGTCATCTCAATATATATACCTATACATTATTTGCTGGACTGGTGCAAACTCAGAATGCAAAGCACTAGTAAACTGACCTAAAGAATGTAAAATAACATGTAATGTCATAATAAGCCCAACAGCCTGGGATGTCACATGCACAGTAGCTTACTGTTCAACTGCATACAAAGAGGCATCCCAATGTCTTTGTTGTGCCATGTCCTCTATTAATATGTGATTTTTATATAAAGTAAACCTGCAAGGCAGTATCATTACTTATTGTATTATTAATATATGTGTAGAACACTAAATAAGAGAAGGGATGTAAAGGTTATAAAATCATGTTTTTGTAAGAATGGAAGATAAAATATAGCTGAAAAATTATATTGTGGGAAATTGCACATGAATTTAGTGTTTTATTTAAAACCTACTAGGGGTTAAATAGAAAAGGTTGAAACTGCTTAATGCTGTTGGAGGATAAAAAAAAAGGGGCAGAGGATATTTTTGGAAAAGCAATAAAGAGGAACCCGAACAGGTGTAAAGTGCAGATTGTTAGAACATTGCATACATGGGGAAATATGTGATTTGGGAAGGAAATTATGAGGTAATGCAAGAGGTAAATAAGTTAAATATCTGTCATGCTGGGAAAGTGGGGTACAGAGAATACAATGGGAGTTATACAAATTAAGGATATTTATTTGAGAGTGAGAGGTTTAAAAGGGAGTAGGGAGAGAGTGATTTAAGTGTTTAAGTGTTAGACAGAGACCAAAGTGGCTAATAATGGTTTGTGAGAAATGATATTGATTGTGTATGAAGAGTAAAAGAACAGAATTGGAGAAGTAGGGATATGAGATGTAAAGGGTGAGAGGTGGAGAAGAGAGGGGGGATGATAATCATAGGAAGATAATAATGTTTGTGAGGAAGTGGGGTAAGATGAAGGAGAGGCAAAGAAAGGAAATAGACAGATATGGATAGAGAGAAGGTGATATAGAAACACAGAGAGGGAAATGTTTGAGATATGATGTGGAGAAATAAAGAGCAGGAGAGAGAGAACAGAAAGGGACTGAAAATGGCATATGGGAGGAGGGAGGTGAGATGACAGAGGGAAGGAGAAAAAGAAGGCTATATAAGAGAGAAGGTGGTGAAGAGAGGGAGCAGTGTGAAAATATGATTGTGGGTTTTGGGAGGAGAGAGTGACAGAAAATGACAAGGGGGATGGAGAGAGAGAGCATGGAAAGAAGGGATGCATTGGTGTAGAGGGAAAGAGATACAGGAGATAAAGAGTGAGAGTGGCACACAGAGAATCATTTTCTATTCAATGAAAGCCACCAAATCAGGGAGCAGTGTTGATCTCATTGGAGGAGGAGAGCATTGAACAGCAACTAATCCTGTCATATTGAAAGACAATTGCAAATGCTTCACAGACAGCCTGCCCATTGCAGCTAATCGGACTCACATCATTGACACCCATACAGCACAAGAGAATGGACTGAAGGACACTGTGCCCAGGATTACCCAGAGGAGCCCTCACTTCAACTGGAGAGGTGACAACTTCTCCCCTCTCCCCAGCATTCTAACGCAGATGGATACATTATTGCTCAATCCATCCTCTCCTCACCCAGACATTCCACTCTGAATTTTTACACAAACAACCAGTTCACATATAGTGCATTTTTTTGAGTCCCACTAACTTGGCAGAACCCTGAAAGAGGCGTGTCTGATAGCAGGGATGTGTGTCAGAGTGGATCATCTATCAGCCAGGACAATGCCAGCCCTTGTTTGACGCCTTTGAACAGAGTCTTGACTTGCCAGTGCAACAGCAAATTCTTATTTACCCCTGCTGTGGGAGACATGGGACAGATAATGCCCTGCTTTGCTGTATGACTGGGTTTTCCAACACATCCTGCCTGTGTGGGAATCCAACACTACTACCACTGTCATTCAGGTAGGATTCTTCAACACATATTGCTCTTGGGTATAAACTGCAATGCATTCAATTCTGTAATGATAATGATTAACCATTTCAGTATCAGGAGTATTGATCTGTTGCTCTCTCGCTCCTCTGGCAGGGACACTAACGGAAAGCTCACTCTTGTGTCATAACTTAAACTACTTGCATGCAGTAACTCACTGTATCAGGTATAGACTGACTAGACACGGGATGGCACAATGGGCAGCGTGTATGTGGTAAAACAATAGCACCATATGTACTATCCATGCCGTGGGTCTAGATTCAGGATGACATCCCACATGCCATGTAGTGACAGAGGGAAGGACAAGCTGCAGCATGGTACTAGACACTGTGTGTAGACTGTAGGCAGGATTTTACCCTGTGTATTTTGTGTAATTTGCATGACTGCCTATTTCTTATACAGAGACTAGGGGAATTTGTAGGATTAATCCCTGTTATCTATGCATGGACTGGGGCAACCTGTAGAATGAATCCAGGTTTGGCATGTATAGACTGGGGCAATTTGTAGAATGAATCCAGGTTTGGCTGGTATAGACTGGGGCAATTTGTAGAATGAATCCAGGTTTGGCTGGTATAGACTGGGGCAATTTGTAGAATGAATCCAGGTTTGGCAGGTATAGACTGGGGCAATTTGTAGAATGAATCCAGGTTTGGCTGGTATAGACTGGGGCAATTTGTAGAATGAATCCAGGTTTGGCAGGTATAGACTGGGGCAATTTGTAGAATGAATCCAGGTTTGGCAGGTATAGACTGGGGCAATTTGTAGAATGAATCCAGGTTTTGCAGATGAGGTACAGACTGGGGAAATTTGTAGAATGAATCCAGTTTTTTTCCAGGTGAGGTATAGACTGGGGCAATTTGTAGAATGAATCAAGGTTTGGCAACCTGTAAGATGTCTGACTGTTTGCTAATCATATACTGGGGCAATTTGCAGGATGAATCCTTACTCACCATGCATGGACTGGGGGTATTCAGTATGACAACTTGTTTACCATGCATAGACCGGGGTAATTAGATGGGTGACACTCTGTGGCACTGGCACCATGTTTGCAGCACTGTACAATGTGTAGTAACAGACTTAGATTGAGACTAACTGCAGATAACAAGTGTAGCAAATGGAAACTTGGACATGCTGCAGTTTGACACCCTGTGTATCATGATTAGAATGGGACTGGTTGAAGCACTTCACATTTAGTACAATACTTACACTTAGCTTAGTTGCAGCACTTTCCATTGTTTGCTTAAATTCAGACCAGATACAGGATCACTAAAAGTGTATTAACAAGACAATTGGACTAGCTGCATTATGACGCCTTGTGGACCATGTTTATTAGGGGCTAATTACCAATAGAACCATGTGCATCATGACTATACTCAAAGAACCATCCTTTTACTTGGACTGGCTATAGTATGTATGAGTTGAGGAATGATATCATGTGTATGTAGGTTTAGTGGGGGATATATATATATATATATATATATATATATATATATATAATGTGTATACAGGTTTGGTTGGGAGATATGCATAATGTGTATACAGGTTTAGTGGGATATATATAATGTGTATATAGGTTTGGTTGGGAGATATATAATGTGTATACAGGTTTAGTGGGATATATATAATGTGTATACAGGTTTAGTGGGATATATATAATGTGTATACAGGTTTGGTTGGGAGATATTGCATAATGTGTATACAGGTTTAGTGGGAGGTTATATAATGTGTATAAAGGTTTAGTTAAGGGGTGAATCCATAATTGATCATCTGTGTACCATGTTTACATAGGGGAACTAGGAGAAAGCAGGCACACTGTATACTATGCTGAGAGTGGGACTGGTTTAGAGATAAGACTTTACACCATGCTTAGACCAGGACAAGAGTTGCATGTTGACACCCTCTTTACCATGGATAGAATGTGACTATTTCAATTGGAAGCTGACAGGTGTGTTTGTCAAAATATACACTACTGATATGTATTTCCAGATATTTACATGGTGATTTACTCAGTAAAACCAGATCTGCAGAGGAGTTTGCTGAATATATAAATAATACAAATACAGGAAGGCACATTGTTTACTGTGTTTGCACTGTGGCTACGGGTGTATAGGAAGAAACCTTCTATTGGTATACAATAGAGCTATTCCCAGGATTACACCCTGTGTACTAGACATCCACTGAGACTAGTATAGAGGAGTTACACATTAACTCTGTTCTCTGTGAATAGCAGGAGACTAGTGGAAGGATGATCCTTTGTATAAATTAGGAAATTAGGACTAGTTCCCTGCAATACATACTATGGATACACTGTGACCAGTGACAGGTTAAATTTACTTTGTACACTAACTGGGACCAGTTGCAGGATGGCACTTTTTATACCATGTGTTAACTGATCCTAGATTCAGAATAGCATTATTCTGTATAACAAGTATGGTCTAGAACTAGTTTTAGGATGTTATGCAAATCATATATAGACTGGGACTAGTTTTAGGATGTTATGAATACCATAGATAGACTGGGATTAGTTATATGATCCTGTGCTTAGCATATATATACTGGGACTAGTTATTGGATTTTATGAATACCAAATATAGACTGTGACTTGTTATAGGATATTATAAATACCACATATAGACTGTGACTAGTTATAGCATATTATGAATACCATATATAGACTGGGACTAGTTATTGGATATTATGAATACCATATATAGACTGGGACTTGTTATTGGATATTATGAATACCATATATAGACTGTGACTAGTTATAGGATATTATAAATACCACATATAGACTGTGACTAGTTATAGTATATAATGAATACCAGATATAGACTGGGACTAGTTATAGGATATTATGAATACCACATATAGACTGTGACTAGTTATAGTATATAATGAATACCAGATATAGACTGGGACTAGTTATAGCATATTATGAATACCATATATTGACTGTGACTAGTTATAGCATATTATGAATACCATATATAGACTGTGACTAGTTATAGGATATTATGAATACCACATATAGACTGGGACTAGTTATATGATATTATGAATACCACATATACACCGTGACTAGTTATACCATATTATCAATACAACATATAGACTGTGACTAGTTATAGCATATTATGGATACCATATATAGACTGGGACTAGTTATAGGATATTATGAATATCACATATAGACTGGGACTAGTTATAGAATATTATGAATACCATGTAGTCTGGGAATAGTTATAGGATAATATAAATACTATATATAAACTGGGACTAGCTATAGGATATGATGAAAACCACATATAGACTGTGACTAGCTATAGGATATCATGAATACCACATATAGACTGTGACTAGTTATAGAATATTATGAATACCATATATAGACTGGGACTAGTTATAGCATATTATGAATACCATATATAGACTGGGACTAGTTATTGGATATTATGAATACCATATATAGACTGGGACTTGTTATTGGATATTATGAATACCATATATAGACTGTGACTAGTTATAGGATATTATAAATACCACATATAGACTGTGACTAGTTATAGTATATAATGAATACCAGATATAGACTGGGACTAGTTATAGGATATTATGAATACCACATATAGACTGTGACTAGTTATAACATATTGTGGATACCATATATAGACTGGGACTAGTTATAGGATATTATGAATATCACATATAGACTGGGACTAGTTTTAGAATATTATAAATACCATGTAGTCTGGGAATAGTTATTGGATATTATAAATACTATATATAAACTGGGACTAGTTATATGATTCTTTGCAAACCTTATATAGACTTTGACTAGTTATCACCATACCACATGTTGTATACCATATTCATACCAGGACTTGTTATAGGATATTATGAATACCATATACATACTGGGATTTGTTATAGGATATTATGAATACCATATATACTGGGACTAGCTATAGGATATTATGAATACCACATATAGACTGTGACTGAATATATATATATATATATATATATATATATATATATATATAATGTGAAGGACAACTATATACATATATCATGTATAGATCCTCGGTATACAACATATAGACTAGTTGCATACAATGATACCAACTAGAGTGGGATCAGGGAGCTGCCCTCAGATCATTCTATTTGAGAACTGGAAGTTGTTCTTTTGTTGTGCAGGTTGAGGGTTGCTGCTATCAAGTCAGGCAGTGTAAGGGAAGCTGCTATCAAACAATGCAGTGTGAGATCATGTTTTGGGAGAGGGATCTCTGCTCGGGGGGCTCTATTCTCATGTCATGTACGTTATGGTGGTCTTAACTCTTGAGTATAGTGTCACTAGGGAGATGCAATGAGAGAGCTACAGTATCAGATCATGTATTGTAAGGTATGGATGTTTTGTTTTCACACTGAGGGTTAGCTTCATTATGGGAGCTGCTGTCACACCAAGCAATGTGACAGGGTAGCTGCTCTCTGACCTTGTAGTTTAAGTGGAACCGCACCCTGCACCCAGGTCATGCAGTGTAGGGAACTGCTTTTCTCAGATCAGACACAATGTAAAGAAAGCTATTCTTAAGGGGAGCTGCTGTCACATCAAGCAATGTGAAAGGGTAGCTGCTTTCAGATCTTACAGTTTAAGGGAAACTGCACGCAGATGATGCAGACTAGTGAGAGTTGTTCTTCTGCCATGAAGTGGAAAAACATTATCAGAGATCATGCAGGGTGAGAGGCAGCTGCTTTAAAACCATGTAATGTGAGGGGGGCTGCTCTCAGATTATTCATCCACTGAGCACAACACTGTACATTTCAGTAGCAAGCTGCTGTATAAATCATTTGACGATTTTGTTTTCATCCCTAACCGAAGCAAAACATTTTTGCAATGATTATATAGAATCCAACAATATACATTTGCTCCGATCTAGCACTTAACATTACCATATTACCATCCAAGTAGTGGGAAATCTCACAGTAGCCAGCTGTCTGCCCTGATGTATTGCTCTCTATGCTGCTTCCTGGTGGGGGGAATGGTGGCAGTTAAGGTGACTTTATTATTTTGATAGCTGTTGTTGTTTTGTTTTCTGTAGCACTGAAATTGTTTTGTTTTGTGCGCTTAATATTACCTTATATGATATCCTCTCTGCATCCTCAAGCCCCTTGATCTTCCTTTCTCCCACAACACAATTTGACTGTTGTTGTTTTTTTTAAATATTATTTTTCATTAGATTTACTATAGTGTCAAGGAGTGCTACTGGTGTGATCTCGAGATAAACAAGTTTAATGCTCTAGCTAGTGCATACCCAGAAGACAGAGGCTGGCTGAGCATGATGGGAAATGTAGTTTTTAAACATCTGCAGTGCCAAGGTTTGCCATCACCACTCTAGGAGAACACTTCCCTCACCCAATTGCCCTCAGTTTGTTTGTTTTTTGTCATTTTTTTTGTTTTTGTTTTTTTGATTGAGGCAAACAATTCTTACATTACAGAAATAAGGAGATATGATTTTGTTGTGTTTATTTTGAATGTCATGCCCTTCCCATCTGTTTTTTTTTCTCCCACTCTTTCTTCCCATACACTGATGTTCTCTCACCCCCTGATGTTCCTTTTCCATATTCGTTCTGCCATTATTTATAGTTCTTATTTTTTCTTCCTTTTCCAAATCCAATCCTGTGTCAAACTCCCTCCTGACTAATTTTAGCTTTAAAAGAAAATGCATAAGTGACTTTATAAAGACTTTACTAAACAAAATACCTTTCATTTGCCCAAACCCTTTCATCCTGTACAAAATATCAGGTTAGTACAATTTTTATTCCTGAGAGCCAGAGGGATGGTATACATATTAATATAAGGACAGTTAAGTCAGTGTTTCTGATCTGCTAATTAAACGCATGAAATAACTTAAAAAAAAAAAAAAAACAACATAATTTCCTCCATTAATGATTTATAGAAATGGGGAGAAATCACTTTAATGTTGCTCCTAAAGAACATTAACGGATGATCTCTTTATCCATCAGGGATTATTCTGTTACCAGCCAGAGCAGACACCTTAAAAGTGGACAAATTAAGGGTGTTAAAGGATTAATCACTTCAGCCTTTCATCAGTTTGCTCTTTGCAATTCCAATTTTAGTTTTTTACCGCTTCACTGCCAAGAGCTCCAACAATGTGCAGTATCATACTTACAATCTAATATATCAGTGAAAGGGTTAAATTCTGGGTGATCAGATGTTTGGAATATGGCTCCTAAGATTTATTTTTTTGTTCTTTTTATGCTTCCAACCTTTTTCTTGCTGACATAGAGAGAGAGATTTAATTGGTTTCCAGGGCGATTTCTCCACATTTGCCTCATTGCCCCATTCATCTGCCATTCACTAAATACAATGAAGTAAACTGAATTGCAAAACGTAGGCAAAAACGGTGTCTGTAGCTGAGTTAGATTATATTTCCAAATCATCAATTTTATGTTACATTTTGCAATTCAGTTTTCAGTTCAATGAATTTTGGTGTGTTTTTTTTATTTTATTTTTATTTTAAATAAACACCGTAGTTGGTTATGCTGGACTGCTGTCTTTCAGTTTAGTTTGTTTTGACTTGTATGAATGTGTTTGTGTGTGTGAGTATAGATGTATGTGCTTTACTAGATAATCACTGTAAAATGGTGGATCACAAACAGGATTGATTATCCACTGAAAGTGATTATCACCTGCTATATCCTTCCCCCACGAACAGTAGATAATTGATGACATACTGTAAATATGTGCATTTACATACCACGAGAGTGATGGTACAACGCCTTCTACATATCTTTAGTTAAGCTAGTCAATCACTAAAGATACTTTGTTAGTTTAATGTCTTTTGACTCAAGCATTACCATTCTTAAAATGTCTTATTTCTAGATAATTAGAAGCAACACTATGGAAATGGCAGTAACAGGTTTAACTATCAATCTACCATGTAAACATATTGTTTTACATGCCATGCTGGCACTTGAAGGGTTACTGGATAGCATTGGTAATAATTAAAGGAATTTGGTTTCTAAACCCTGTTAAAATATTTGGCTGTACAGGCTCTGCTCGTTTGCACTATTAATATTTCTTGGTCTTTATTTCCAATTTTTCTATGTAGCAGTAAAGAATTATTCTACCGCAACTCCCAAGTCTGCTGCAGAAATAGACCAAGCAGAGACTTTACCCTAATCCTGAAAAAACCCGTATTATGGCTGTGGTATATGTACCGGCATAGCCTTTAAATAAAAGCCCCCAATCTGCTGAAGATAAAAAAAAATAAAAAATGAAGATTAGATATTAATACGGTTCCCTTGCATTAGTACAGATTAGACATTAACCATAGTTGCCAATTGTCCAGAATTTACCAGAACAGTAATAGATTAAAGTGCAAACTCTTTCACTATATCACTTAGTGATATTACAATTTCCACCAACAATACTTAGTAGTATTTAATTAAACACCAAGTGTTTGATAAAAAAGATGTACATAGAAAGGAACTTCCCTCTAGATAGTTATTTTCTATTTCCCTATAGTTGGATTGACCCTAAAATTTGTATCTATTTACCAGAACATTTGCCATGTGTTGGGCTCCTGTAAGTACTGCATTCTATGGGTGGAAATACCAGTGGCGCAGCCAGTGTAGCCATCCCAGGGCTCTATGGAAGGTTAATGTTAATGTTTTTCAAATGTTGGAAAATGTGCTTTAACTGTTCTTTTTCATAACATTTTTCTACTTTGCTTATTCCCTAAAAAGTATTCATAGCTATTAATGATATAGTCTCAAGCCCCCAAACTAAGGGATTTTGATACTTTACTTGAGCACAGTCTATTCTTTTCTGTTGAGTTATTTACCTGGGCTCCTTGACTTTATCAACGTTCATCATAAATTTCCCAAATCTGTCCATCCCCTGATGAATAATGCACTAATATAATTCATGCAGTTAATCATTGTATTATTTTGGGTTCCAAAACCCCACAAATGCCTCAATGCATTTGCCTTTACAGATATATATATATTTTGATCAAGATATAAAAAATATGAGCAGTCACAGCATATCTACAAGGATAAAAAAATACCATATGAAGATATTAAGAGTGCAGCTTTTCCCTAGACACTTATATTAGTTTAAAGATGGCTTTTATTTTAGCACTCATTGAATAGGTATGACAGTTTTGGCTAGATACCTTAGCACTGTGCTGTTTTAAGAAAACTGTCCTTGAGCACAATATAACGTCAGACAGTGGTTTTATTGACTAAGTGACCCATTTCCTACCACAAACTCTAACACGTTATTGTTTAAAGTTGGCCTCTGTAGACTCAGTGCTGTTATATTGATGACATTCAATTACAAAGTGTAAACATTGAATATTACCCCTTATTCACAGTAGTATAAAAATAGCTTTGTATAATAGAACAAACTAAATGCTTTCAGAAAATACATTTTTCAGCAATAAGCAATTTAAATTCCAGCAAGGTGATGCTTATTCTTGCATACATACTTTTTAGCATTATAAAATCATGTCAATGTAGGCAACAGGCACAATAACAAGTGGAGGGCCCAAAAAGGTCACAAAAGAGCAGGTAGGTAAAAAAAAAAATAGAATAAAATTGTATTAATTTTAGCACTAAAGAAATAAAACAGTTTAATGCCATTAAGGTACATAGTACTACTTGAAAGTATCAAATGTAGTGAGCTATTAATGAATGAGGTTTGCTGACTTCAAATAAAGCAAGAAACCTTAGGAGATTATAATTAGCCCTATGAGTTTACCTTTTACCTGTTTCCTTTGTCTGTTGGCGGATTCTGAAATGCATAATGAGCCGATGATGAGTTGATTTGAGTGTAGTGTAATCTGTGGGCTCTCTCACTGCGGTAAGAAAGCTGCTCAATCTAAAATCACAATATAATGAGGTGAAAAAAATTGCATGGCACTAATTGTATGGGAATTTCACACACCATATGTAAAAAGATGCTATATCTTGTTCTGGAAAGAGATGGTTACATTGGAGAGTGAAAAGCGTTATAGGAATTTAAAGTTCTTGGACATTATTTATCTGACTGTTCTAAGGATTGTTTTAAAAAAAAAAAAAAAGGATGTTCCTACATGATTGTTTATTGATGGATCGTTTCACTGTTATTCTAAGCGGTAAAAATCTATATTTCTATGTTACATATATATGGGATCATTTCACTAAAGGGCAAGTGAGTCATGAGAACCGAATTGCAAAATAAAGGCCAAAACAACATATTTGGAAATAAAAACAATCTACAACTCTATTGAAATGGAAAACTGTTCAAGAGGATTATTTGAATAATTATAGTAGTAGCGGTCGTCAATTCTCCATACTGCAGTATATATTTGCTTTTGTACCATCAATAATGACTCTCTAAATTATAGCTCAAACAGCCCATCTACTTTTATAATATATATAAATTATAAATTGTGCTTTTTTATAAATATATATATATATATATATATATATATATATATATATATATATATATATAGCATTTGAAAAAAACCTGCATAGGGTATACATTAAAATATGCATATACTTTATTGATGAACTTACACTACCCAACGGTAGCTCTCAATGTCGTTATCTTAATCTTAAAATTCGAGAGCCTGAGCCTAGCTATTTGTTGACTCCTTGATGCTAAAATGAGCAATTGTGCATAAGGCAAGGGCAAGCAGTCTGCAATTCAACAGCTGTAGCATTTCTGCAACTACCATCATCCCTTGCCAGCCTACGGGTTCTAGAACGCTAAAAGACTACTACATATCTATTCCTATTTATCCATTTATTACAAAAACAAATCAATAGCATAGACACATGTGCTGCTAAATACAGATTTGCTTCTCACATTTTCAACTAATTACTCAATCTTTTCACTAGGCATTCTATATCGTATCGTAAGCAGCAACATCATTCAAACATGCATTGGCAAGATGACAAATTACATGAATCGTCTTATTCACTTACAAATAACAAATAGAATGGAAAAGGATGTGTAAAACTGACCACAACCGCAGTCTATTTTCAGATTACATACTGCAAGAGTCTATTCCCCATGCACTGTTACACAAAATTTATGGAGACAGATACCATTATGCCAAATTGGACGCCACTCAGAACACTAAATGAATTAATATTCTAATGGTTTCCAGGTAAAGCTTACTTTGCTTCATAGATATTATCTCTCTGGATCGTGTTACTTTGAAAACAGTTCCATGACATTACAAATTAGTACACCTAACTAAAGCCATGTGCTTTAAAACGATGCCTTTAAAACTGACTTGCCCAGCCTTGGCTCTCAAACGAATGTTGGACTACAAGGTTTCAGAGAATTCTGGGAAATATAATTAATTGATATCCAGAGAGTCAAAGTAGGGCACACCTAATCAATAGCCTCTGCCATCTTTAATCATTTTTGTATTACTGTTAATCTTTAGTACCCATTTTTTTTACTATTAAGAATTTATATTCTGAAAGGTTAATATTTTTAAATCTATTGTTTAAGTGGATTCCAATATATTTTGGTAATGGTCCAGTTCGTGTTAAATAATTGACTTTTGTGCAGTTGCATTATGTACGGAAGTCGACCTTTTTGATGTGAGGACATTTTACACCCACAAACTGAAATACACCTGCACTAAATCTTCAAAACCAATTAGTGAAGTCAAGAGTCTACTGATTGCAGGATAGGTTTTATTTTTATACCTAAGACAATCTACTATTCGATGCAGACTCATCCTCCTCCATTCGTGGGCACTTTGCGAATGGAAAATGCAATTTGCAGGATGACTTTTTGTGATTGTAACAGACAGAACATGCAGGATTAAGGAATGCTGAGGGATTTATTGAAAAAAAAATGACAAAGTACATTGAATGTAGAAAAACAGAATTATATAAAAGTCAGGGTGGACTGAATCCTTTCCTCTGCGTTTTAACTTGTCAACTTCATGTCAGATCTTAAAGATTCTCTCTGATCCAGCAATGGATTTCATATTGTTTGATATAACCGTTTTTTGTTTTTTATATGTATACATATGAATTCGGGGATTTTGGGATCAGTATAGATATGTTGTCTCCTGTAAAATGAATATTAAAACATAGATTTTGCATTTTCAATGCTTAAAAGTGATATTACCTTTTTTGTAGAAAACTTCTTGCTTGTGACAGCTGGGTTCTTATTTCTAAAATATGCAGATCGTCAAAATATAGATACTTCAAGCATATTTTGGACCAATGTACTAACTATTTAGTAATGAAGAGGTGACTTGGACAGTCGTGATTACAGTTGTCAGAAAGCATGGCCCAGAAAGAGAACTGCTAGAAGTTCTTCTTTCAGATGTTACATAGTTACATAGTTACATAGTTAGATAGCTGAAAAGAGACTTGCGTCCATCAAGTTCAGCCTTCCTCACACCTGTTTGGCGAGGGGACTCTGGCCGGTTCTCAGATGCCCAGGCAGATGTGTCATCATCACGCACAACATAATCATACTAAATGTGTCAGTGCTTCTTATATAGAAGGATTGGATTGACAGATTGTGGTAGACTTGGAGATTCATTTCGGAATGCATGGCAGTTCGGCGAAGAATATTTGATTTCACAATGGCCACGTGGTAGAATCTCGGGTGGACAGACTTGCACAAGCCTGAACGTGTGTTTTCAATTGTCATTCATTGAGCCTTTCTTGGCACCAGAAAAACAATGGATATGTAATGAAGAGACAGTTTTTTGTTTGGCGGTAGGGCCTCCCAGTCATATGGGCTGTCACGTGGGACCTCCTGTCCAGTCGATAGAGGGAGGAAGCCAGTTATCAGCTAGCACTGATTGGAGCACTAGAGAAAACTAGAGCCGGAGATAGGCGATTGTCAGGCATTTTGTCATTCCTCCTAGTGTGAGACTATTTTACCAATATACAGTTCGTCAAAAGTTAATTTTTGTTAACTGGAAAGAACCCTTTGGGGACTGTGGTGTTAGGGAAAAATTAATTTTGCCTTGGCTGGGTCACTGATTCAACTGCAACAAAAGATTAACAATATACAGCTGTGAAATGGTTTGTTTGTTTTTGTGAACTGTTTGAAGGATAGAAAATCCTATTTATTTTTTATTTATTTTTTTTCTGACTGTGTTCAGTCCAGTGTGCGCTGTGCAAGTGTTTCTTAATGTCAAACAAAAAATCATTACATCAGTAAAGCCACCAAGCACTTATGCATTTTGCAACACAAACACCAATTTTTGTTGAATAAAGTTGTTAGTTTACATAGTACGTGTTACCAACACTGGTATAGTAGATACCCTGTTCGCCTATTTCCTCCTGAACTGCTGAGCCTGAGTGATTATAGCTTGCAGTTCGGGTGTAGATTTGAACGATTCCAGACGAATGCAGCATCCAAGTAGTTTCTCCCAAGCAAATAGACAGTTACGCAAAATTAGCCTAAATTTCATAAAGGGTACAACTGGCATTATTTGAATGGGTACCATATTGGCTTTTATGCAAGTCCCCATGCAAGGACCTTGTGGGGGACAGGGACACAAAGTTTACAACCAATCGTAACACAATGACAAAGTGTGACACTCCCAATACAAACAGATAATTCCCTCCTCTCTGTCTGTGAGATAATTGAGTCAGATAAAGTAATAACTCAATTATCTCCAGGCAGAAAAAACAAATTTTTCATAAAACCTGAAAAGTACCCTAAAACACATAAAATCCCCATAAAATCCCCTTATATGTCCTGATAGCCCTGATCTGGGTGACCAACATATCCAAAAATCACCCAGATCAGTTCAGGGGTTTTGGAATTTTATGGAAGTCCCATTTGGACCGACCGCACACGAGGCTCCTGCCCAGAAACAGTTCCATGAGTTTAGGCTGTGCGGCCGGTCTATTTCAAAAAGTCACAAAAATGAATAAATGCTCAAATGGAACCCCCTAGCTCATAGCAGCGATTGTTCCCCTGGTTCGTGGGAATCAAACTACCGAACAGCGCTCTCCTGGCTGTTCGGGTAAAGGAAGCAGGTGTTCGTATACTTTGACCGGTCTTCGGGAAGTCGATTGTCCGATTTTAGTTCCAGGCACTCAACGACCAAGTCCCACTGCCTCCTTTCGTGCGAACACAGGGATAGCATTTAATTGACTGTTTCCTTTGAAGATAATGAGCCAGGGGGTGGTCGGTGTTCGGTCCACCATAAGCAATAGTGCCATAGCTTCTGAGAGTTGGAACACCACGGACATGCAGACTGCTTACACCTCTACAACTGCTGCCTCCATCACCATTGCCACCACCACCAGTATTAGCAGTATTTGATCCAAGGCAATCTTAACAGCATTATTGGTTCCCAAGCAAATCGATAAAATTAAGCTTATATTTCATAATCAGACTGCTTAATGCATATACACACTGCTAAATACAAACACACACATACACACACACACATACAGCAAGCATCCTTCCCTCGTTCCTCACATACTGGGGCATTGAAAGCAGACCATTAAAATCAGCATGGTACTTGCTCTCAGGACTCAGATACTGCCGCCATGCTTTCATTCCTTCTGCTATTTGTCCTGGCACAGGACAGAAGTCAGTAGCGTGTGGATGCTGCACCCTTGTGCTTTCTTGGTGTGTGTCTGTATGCCGGGCAGGCCGTGGAGGTGGCCTGGCATTTATTGAGCCATTCATTTTTGGCACTTGGCACCCATATATTGCAAATTGCTAATATTTGCTGACATGTACAGTGGGTTACCTTCCGTGGTAAGGAGTATACAGCTTAATGTGTGGTAAGGGCAAATTCAACAGAGCAAACACAGGTTATTTTTCAGATTATGGCATCAGACATTTATACATGGAATGGGTGTTCCATGCTACTTACCTGCCTGCCTAAGGGCATATGAAGTTCCCACTATGCCCACAACAAGCTCAGACATCCTGAAATAAACCAGGGGAGAAAGGCAATTTATCTCTAAAGTGAGCAAGGTGAAGTGCTTTAGGTGTGTGGAAAATTCCTTTAACTTATGCTTCACTTTCTAATATTAAACATGACACACAATGTATAATATAAGAAGTACATAGTGGGAGTTGTGGCATGTGGCTTATTGTTACACTATGTTGGCATGTGCCTAAAATGATGGATTATATGCATAGATTCAGCAGATAGCTCCAAGCTCCCAACATCTTCATTGTCTCAGGTCTCCTCCAAGTACATATCCTTCACAACAAACCCCAGAGATGTAAAGAGGGGACACCTGATCTCAGAACCTACAAAACAAATAACAGTATCAGGAAAGTTATCTCCAGTCAGTTGTAACCTCTCCTTGCCTGGGCTTTAACGCCTTATTTCTTTTTGACATAAGTCCTGGGCCCTAGCATCCTTTCTCCCCTGGAGCCGTGGCTGCCTCTGTACAGTTCTTGCCCTGCACTGCCTGCCACTGTACAGCACTAAACAGTACTGGCTGCCTGTGTATAGCACTGTAATGCCACCCTATGTCCAAACAGCACTGGATGCCTCTGTGCTGCACTTGCTGTCTCTGTACTGCACAGTGCTGGCTCTCCCACTCCATACAAGCCTATGGGGAGCACCTGTCACCTGCACAAGGTATTGGTTATTAGATATTTCAGAAGTAGCTCATTCCAAATTCGGAGGGGGGAGGGGTACACAGGAGTAATCCCAACATAGTGAGTCATTATTATGTACGATTATTATGTACGACTATTATGTGGCTATGGGACCCCTATGCTCATGGGGCACCCGGGCAACTACCTAGCGCACCCATACGTTAAAACAACACTGATTCACCCTCTGGATAATTAGATTAGTAGCATGTCCTCTACATCTGATTTAACACTCAGGAGGTTATTGAACTAGCTGTTTTGTTAGATGGAGCTGCAGTGACAGTGGGAGAACTTGTGCTGTTCCACTGGCACTGCAGCTCCATCTAACATAGCTAGTTCAAGTGTAATACCCCCAACCAAAGTAGTAACTAAGTGAGAGTACAGCAGAGTGTATTTTGTGGTGGCCATCAGAAGCACTATTGAGTGAAGACTTACTGTATAGTACCAAAGTACTGTCTCCAATGTCTGGTCTTGCTGGTGGCAGTGATGAATCCGGTGATGATAATTTTGTTTGCCCACCACTGCAGACATCGAACTTTTACCGTTGGCTCAGTAACTACTCTACTATGGGTATGATGAGTCAGAGGAATTACAAGAGGAGAGTGTGGAGAGGACAGGCAGCAGCCCATTACACGTAGAGATGGATTACCAGTTTGGGACCCCCTTCATACTTTACGTGGGGTGGTTAGCAAATTAATGGTTCTGAGAAGCTTGCATAAGCACTGGGCCCGAGGCCGTTGACTAGGGTCACCATTTGGTTAATGTTGACATGATTGCATGGAAGCATAGCTGACTTGGAGAATGTTTCCAGTTCAGTTACTTTGAACTTAAATTTTTAATTCACTTTGAATTTAATTTAAATTCCTGACAATCCTAACTTTAGTAAATAACGCTGCTAGTGATTTTTAGTTTAACATGTACCTTTGTGTCTCTCATATTGATCGTCCAGGGGTTTTCTTTTAAAGATTCCAGTTCATAGAATGTGTGAAAAGGGCAAGAGAAAAGATTAAAAAAGTGAACCAATATTTTTATTGCTCAATAAACTGTTTATTGCCTCCTACATTCCCACTGACTGACAAAACCCAAATGCCATCAGAGCCTGGAAGTGACACACATAATGGTCCTCCCAGTGTGCTGATTTATGCTTGTTTCTTCTACATCTGAATTTTAATAATGTTCTGTTTTGGGCAATGTATAATATTAGGAACTTGGGGATACTCGTTGAGAGAAGAAATCCTTTAAGTAACTCTTTTGTTTAATCTGGATCTGCACATTACCATACACACAATATTTAATAAATTAAATAGACAGTATAATATGTATGGTACAGAGCACGTCTGAAAAATAACATTTAAGTGGGCGGAAACAGGTGGCAACCTTGGCTCTGCATCAAGCAAAACAAAACCCTTGAACTGATCCCTTTCCATCAATAATGAAATTTTAAACATACCGGTATATGCAAGTTAGATTTAGCAACAGTAAATGAAGACTGTTGCTACTTTTTATTTCTTTTTTAGAATCACTATGGGTTTTTTCTGTGTGGTTTTTCTTTTTAATCATAAATTACATAGTATGTTGGGCTGTCCAAGTGCAGTAAGGGCAGTACAATTTAATAATAATTTATTAAAATCCATAATATAACCCATTCTGAATAATTCTTACATACAGCCAGCATTTTTACATACAGATGGCATTACAATGCATTCCTATAAATGCAATCAGAGGCAATCACTTAGCAGGGCATTTGACCAATTTTAGTAAATTAGCATTTACTTTTATTTTTATAGTTGGAATATTAACATACAACATAGTTCCTGCTTTGATTTGTGTTTACGTCTGCACATAATTTCAGCAACAACACTCATGAAGATGCCTGCCAGTTTTTTTTAAAATGACAGGACCTGTAGACTTCTATTTTGTACCACAAAAAAGTGCAAAAAATCAATAATTTAAAAGAAATAAAATAGCTGCTGGTACACTCGTGAAGGGAATTCCTCTCTTAAACAGCACCAAAATACCAAAATATTGCACTGATTATATCATACTATTATTTATATTCTAACACAATTATATATATTTTCTAATTTTTGTGTATGTTATTTTTAATTAAACAATCCAATGGTTTGAGTGGTTAATTGACAGTCATTCAATGTGCACTTTGTTTTGGGTTTTTCAGATGTTTTGTAACCCATCATATAGGTTTTCCTGATAATCTATACATTTGCCTACTTTTTAACACTATAGGGTAAGGAATACATGTTTGTGTTCCTGCCCCTATAGTGTTCCTTTAAGAGATCAAGTAAATGTTATCATTGCCATTCATCCTGAGACCTACACATTCACCCTAAGATCACAATAACCTTCGCATTTAGCTCACACCCCTTAGGTTATGTATATTTCACTCCATTGCCCTAATACAAAATAAATAGAAATCATTGTTAGTAGATATAGTACATTAAAAAAATGTACATGCATTTAATTATGCAGTTTTTCATTGGAGTCATTTTTAAAACCAGCTTCCTAAACATGCAGTTCTCTTGTTTGAAACCTTTACAGACCCTCCCCATCTCACCCCACCCTGACTTTCTGTGGCTGTCCAATTACAGACGTCCTAAAGCAGTTCAATGAAAAGTCTTTTCAAGGCAGATGCTCTTAGCATTTGCAGCCTCTTGAGTTTAGCTCCACTGAGCTAACCAAACCAGGTTAACTATGTAACAGGACGTGTTGTCTGCTTGAAAGCCAAGGGGGTAAAATAAGGTTAGTTTATAAAAATGTCATTTTCTACATAAATCTGCATTTGTTTTAAAATGAAAAAAACAAAACAAAAAACACTCTTCACACGAAGAGCTTTTCAACAAGCTAAAGTGCTTTACGGGTCTGGAGTATCCCTTTAGGAATCTGGCCATTAACTCTGACATTCTAAAAGTCTATGTATTCACAGAGTGTCCAGGTACTGCATGCCTATGCATCCAGTATAACCTGCGTAACACTACAAACGGCATTCATGCTGCTCCATTCCCAAACTAAAACAATCTTCAAAAACAAACAGGCATTAACTTGTAGATAAAAACGAGAGAATGAGCAGACAAGAGCAGCTAATGGGTTTTTATCCGTTGTAACAATCTAGATTTTTGTGTTTCTATGTGACCTTCAGCCTTCAAAACACCTGCAAACAGCTGCTTGTGAACATAAACTGAGTATTTATTTCACTACCTCCGGTTTGCGTTCGTCTGCCGAAAGAAAATTCCAGGTAGATATACCATAAACTACCGCTACCATGCTGTGCTTAGAATGATTCCTAGATTTTTCCAGCTGGGTAACCACAGAATGTACATTACAGTCTGAAAATAACCTAGTGGTGCTCACTGATAAAGTGTTTGAGGCAGTGTTTTACTGCACGCATTGGCAGTCTCAGTGTTCTGAACGAATTCCCTTTGCTCGAGTACAAAGCACAAAATCACTGAATGTACGGAAAAAGAACTGCAGACCACCAAATATTAAAAACATATAAAGGAGGTACACAAAACAAAGTAATTACATTAAAATGTGTCTCATTTTTTTTTCTCATTTATCGTTTTTATTGATTCATATTTGCAACACATATCATGGTATGCAGTTTATATTTCACTGACATAAACATCGTTTGCTGATAACATTTACATTGCGTCATGTAACTTGTCATATTATCAGATGATTTATCAGGCGGTTTCTGATGTGATGCATACAGCGGCGTAACATACATTTTGTTATTTTTTGTCTAACTGGGAGGGGCATGGGGTACAGAAGAGAAAAAGGAGGGGGGGAAGGGGGATCCCTGGACTCGGCTACATATCACAAGCTAGCGAGTGTTAACACATTGACTTGCACATCGTGAGGGAGTGATCACTCATTTAAATCCAATCGTACTTACTACTTGTGATGCCATTTGGCGTCTAAGTAGCTACCCAACATGCCCATTCCTTGTCATATTTTTCTGGGCACCTTTTCATCTTGCTGGCCATTTTCTCATATGCACTTATTGTATCCATTTTGTTGTTGATAATATCTATCTGAGGGACTTGCTTGCTCTTCCAAATACCGGCTAATGCTACTTTTGCCACCGTGAGTATATTTAAGATCACTTTTTTGTGAGGGTGTGTGTCTAGGTTTTGCATAACGTGTAGTAAGTATTTTTCTGGATGCAGAGGAATACATATGCTAGTCCTACGTGAGATCAAGGTTTGGATTTGTATCCAGTAGTCATCTAGTAAAGGGCATGTCCAGAACATGTGAAGCATGGTTCCAGTGTCTGCCTCGCATCTCCAGCATAGGTTCGTAGCGCCTGTGTACATACTTGCTAGCCTCTGTGGTACTAGATACCACCTCATATTTATTTTGCAGTAAGCCTCCCATAGCGAGAGGCTGCTCGATGCTTGTTTTGTATTTGCCATTGCAGACTGCCACTCTGCTTGGGGGATTTGATAGCCTAGTTCTTTCTCCCATTTTGACATGTACTGCAGTTTATCTGGGATAGTGCCTGTGATTAGCGCATTATAACAAAAGGAGAAGGGTTTTGTGAGTCTGTTCAATAATAAGTGGCTTGGTTGAAGTGCCGGAGTTTTGGTTCGAACAACTGTATGTTTGCTACGGGTTTGTATTATGTTTTTAATTCTCAAGTAGAGATACAGATCTCTAGGGTCTAATCCCAACTCTTCTTTTAAGTCAGAGAATGGTTTTACCTCGTCTCCCATCATTAGGTCATTTATTAATCTCGCTCCTTTGTTCAGCCACTTACCCATCTGTATGCCCGGGGAGTAGGCTGCTAATGTTGTGATTGGTGCTTCCCTAAAGAGTCGTGTCGGGTCCAACCCCACCATACATGGGCTGAATACCCCGGGGGGAACCAAAAAACTCGCTTTGTTTGCCAAAGCACAACATGACCAAATGCTTGACTACAATGAATGTATAACTGAAACAGATCATTGTCATAGCTACCGACAATCCAGCAAAACTGGATCCTGTGGACCCGCCCCACACTTTGAAAGCTTTCCAGAAGTTCAAATCTATTGGGCACTGTGGCAGAAATGCCTCTGCCACGTGTTCTTGGAGGGTCCTGCTTGCCAGCCTCCTGCCTCAGGGCTATGGGCTCTGCAATATACCTTGCCAAATGCCCTTTAAAAGTCTCAGTTTGTGTGATTTATGTACTTTTGTACTCCAGAAAGAGACCGACCGTTAGCCCTGTTCACATGGAACTGTTTTGGGCATAGGACCATGTGCACAGTCGGTCAAAATTATGACTTCCATGGAAATCCCGAACCCCTGAACCGATCTGGGTGATTTTTGGATATGTTGGTCCCTCAGATTGGGGCTATCAGAGGATGTGACTTTTGTGAGGTTTCTATGTGTTTTAGGGGTACTTTGGGGTGTTGTTGTATTGCATGTCTCTTATACTGAGAAATGATGTAATTATACGCTTGTGTACTCAAGTAAGGGGGAGGGATTCAGGGCCGGACTGGCCCACCGGGATACCGGGAAATTTCCCGGTGGGCCGCGGCACCTGGGGGCTGCTCTGGCAATATATGTGCCACCGGGTGGCCGGTCCGGTGGCACACACTTTGAGGGGGCTGCCCGGCAGGCGGCCGCATTGCACGCTGCAGCCTCACCGGTCCGGCGGCACACCTAATGCTGAGGGCTGAGGGAGGAGCATGTCTCTCTACCATGCTCCCTCGCGGTTCCCACAATCCCCAGCAGCATCAGTGCTGGGGATTGTGGGAACCGCGAGGGAGCATGGTAGAGAGACATGCTCCTCCCTCCCCCTTCAGCCCTCAGCATTAACAGTGCTGCCGGACCGGCGAGGCTGCAGCGTGCAATGCGGCTGGCCCCCTGACTCCTTTTAGGTGGGTGGGGGTGATGGAAGTGGGGGGGTGAATAGAGAGAGAGACAGAGGGGGGGGTGAAGAGAGAGAGAGAGAGACAGAGGGGGGTGAAGAGAGAGAGAGACAGAGGGGGGTGAAGAGAGAGAGAGAGACAGAGGGGGGTGAATAGAGAGAGACAGAGGGGGGTGAATAGAGAGAGAGAGACAGAGGGGGGAAGAGATAGAGAGACAGAGGGGGGAATAGAGAGAGAGACAGAGGGGGGGAATAGAGAGAGAGACAGAGGGGGTGAATAGAGAGAGAGAGACAGAGGGGGGTGAATAGAGAGAGAGACAGGGGGGGGGTGAATAGAGAGAGAGAGACAGAGGGGGGTGAATAGAGAGAGAGAGACAGAGGGGGGGTGAATAGAGAGAGAGACGGGGGGGTGAATAGAGAGAGAGACAGAGGGGGGAGAGTGCCACAGGGAGAGGGGGGAGAGTGAGACACAAGGGGGGAGAGAGGGGCGAATAGAGAGAGACAGAGGAGGAGGGAGAGTGCCACAGGGAAAGGAGGGATAAAGAGACAGAGGGGGGAGAGTGAGACACAAGGGGAGAAAGAGGGGCGAATAGAGAGAGACAGAGGGGGAGGGAGAGTGCCACAGGGAAAGGGGTGAGAAAGAGACAGAGGGGGGAGAGTGAGACACAAGGGGAGAAAGAGGGGTGAATAGAGAGAGACAGAGGGGTTGGGAGAGTGCCACAGGGAAAGGAGGGAGAAAGAGACAGAGGGGGGAGAGTGAGACACAAGGGGAGAAAGAGGCGTAAATAGAGAGAGACAGGTTGAGGGAGAGTGCCACAGGGAAAGGAGGGAGAAAGAGACAGAGGGGGGAGAGTGAGACACAAGGGGATAAAGAAGGGTGAATAGAGAGAGACAGAGGGGGAGGGAGAGTGCCACAGGGAAAGGAGGGAGAAAGAGACAGAGGGGGGAGAGTGAGACACAAGGGGAGAAAGAGGGGTGAATAGAGAGAGACAGTGCCACAGGGAAAGGGGGGAGAAAGAGACAGAGGGGGGAGAGTGAGACACAAGGGGAGAAAGAGGGGTGAATAGAGAGAGACAGAGGGGGAGGGAGAGTGCCACAGGGAAACTCTAGCCCTGGAGCTACGGGCTAGAGTTCACTCTCACCACTGCGACCACCAGGGATTACTGGTGGTCCAAGTGGTGAGAGTGAACTCTAGCCCCATACAAACACTGCCCACACACACCATACACATTCACACACTGCCCCCCCCATACACACACACAGACCCCCATACACGCATTCCCCTGCACACACAGCCACCCATACACACATTGCCCCACGCACCCTACACACTGAACCTTTCACACACATTGCACCCCTCACACATTGCACCACTGCTCCTATACCCTACTACAGCCCCATATCCCAGCAGACCCCAGGTAAGTTGTCAAACTGTACTTAAACGGTTTGACTACTTACTCTGGGAGCGGGTCCCGGCACTCCTGGCACCATACCCACTACACAGAGCAGTATGGGTTATTGTGCATGGATTATTTCTTTAAATAATCTATAGGTGCCCCTCCTGAGATCAGGCTCTGGATCCGCCACTGATTTATATTATATATATATATGCCTATTATATTTACACATGTATTAATGTACATTTATATATGCATAATACACTAAGAAATGTCATTGATATGTACAATATGTAATAAGCAGATATTGGCCCAGTCTTGTTGCTAGGTGCATAATCCAGCACAATAACATATTTAAAGTGAAGAATGCACCAACAGGACCTCAAAATAAACAAGATAACGTCATTTTTTACAGTTGTGCCCTACATACATTCACCATTTCAGTCCCATTACCAAGCTTTCCTTAATATGTCAAGGTAGTTGGACTGAAACATTGGTTATATGCAAAGGCACGTCTGCTTAAAATAAATCTGCACTCTTTTTTTTAAGCCTATATGTGCTTTTTTTCACGTTGGAGTAATAATTTTAATTTTAAGTTATCTTTTCTAACTCTGTATCTGCACACTATGCTGGCACGACGCATTATGGGGCTGGTAAATAATTTTTTTCCAGGGCTGCTTTTAATTCCCAGTCCGGCCCTGGAGGGATTACCCTGTTTTGTGTGGGAGTGTCCTGGACCTGAGAGCCAATGTAATTACAGTGTGTACTTTGCCATAGTCCCCTCTCAGGTCCAGTGGGGAATGCCCCTGGAATATGTTATAGTAAACCCTTTGCATGGGGACCTATAAGGCCAGTTGTGGCTGCCATTAAACCAGTTCCTCTTCACCCTCAACATAGAGCCTTGTCTCATCTGTGGAGAGGACAGCTATATTCACTCTGGGGATTGCTGTACTCCTTATACTCCTATGAATCATAATCACTAGCTCTTGTAAGAGCTATCTTGCTATACTCTCTGGAGTAGGAGAGGTCTAAAGGAATGTGCCAAACACCTAAAGCACTTCAGCTTGCTAACTTTAGGGTTAAATTGCCTGTCTCCCCATGCTTATTTCAGAAAAATTATAATTTGAAGAAAAATCGACACTTTCATAAAACATCTTTGTCACACCTACCCAGCTGTCAATCAGACAGGGTTCTCTGCCTTACTCGCATAATATTAATATTGATTTTGACTATGTGATGCTGGATAATACTGCATATGATACTGTACGTGTAGCCGTTTCTTTTTCCCTACATACATACTTGTCCCAGCCATGTGCTGCATTCCAAGTACTACTGTCCTAGATTCATCTGAGGGGTGTTCCATGAATTAATTTCTACTATTACCCTCCCTCTTTCTCTATCTATCTATCTATCTATCTATCTACCTATCCATCTATCTATCTATCTATCTATCTACCTATCCATCTATCTCTCTATCTCTCTATTATTTCACTGTAACAAATGCCAAAAGCTTTTTTATCACTTTTTATGTACATGATAAATGACTAGGATGCTTTCGGGTACAAATAAAAAGACAAATCGACTTGATATTCTAGTTTGACAAGTATTTATTTCAAGGTTATCATCTTTAAAGGGACATGCCAGGCTACAATGACCTCCAATTACTTTTTAAGTATTCATGTGATTACCAACCTTGGCAATGTCACCAGTGATCAATAATCCTGGCAATGTCATCAAGGATGGCTAGTCCTAGCACTGTCTACAAAACTCGTGTCCCTAGTGATGGCTTGCCATGACAATCTAACAAGATTTGAGATAGAGTTGCAGCTATAAGGTGGCAACTTGTGCTGTAGTAGTATCATGAAAATTATATTTTAAGTCATTCTGCTCTGTCACTTTGAATCTTTTCTTAAAGATGGAATTTTTACAAACAGCTCTTTTAAACTTCTTTTAAATTATAAACAATCAAAAGACAGAGACTACTTTGTCTCATGTAAGTGTAGACCTTTGTCAGTCTTTGGAATGGGCAAAGCTATCACTGCCACATCCTGCAATTTCCCATCTGCCATTGGAGTATCTGCCATTGACCCTGTTTTGTACTCTTGCACCTGCATAATACTAATAGTGACAACAGAAGGTGTAGCCACTAAGACCCAAAAAAGCATGGCGTCAGAAATATGGGGTAGGGAAGTATATCTCACTAACTACAATCTCTCCAGGTCATCAATATACCAGACCACAAAATGCATATTTCCATAGGTGACAGAAGCATTTAAAAGATAAAATTAACCCTGAACTAAATGCTTGTGTTCCTATATGCATTTAAAAGTATATTCTTTATTTTTTTTGGTTGTATGTGAGACAAGCTGTTTTAAGACCAGACAATACATCAGATGGAGTTCTTTTTCTATTTAACCAGTTTTCTCTTTACATTTATTAAATTGTTTTACTACTGACAAATGTGTGGATGTGGAAAGACTAAACATAATATTCAAGAAAAAAAAGCACAGTTAAAAAAATCCAACAGATGCATGCCTTGAAAAAAGTCTGGATGGAGCATATTCTTGGGAGACTATAAAGAAATCTGATATTTAAAAATTTAAAATAACATAATATGGGCCAGGGTAACCACATTTTTGTGTATGTATATATATATATCTGAAATGCTAAATACATGGGGGTTTATTTAGTAAGCACAGAATGCACATTAGAATTACACATATTAAATATACTAGTGTCTGTTGAATATGGCGCAAGAGGATTGACAAAAGAAAGCACTTGTTATCAGTACAAATGAAAAGAAAATCTATGATATGTCTGTCTATCCATCTGTCTGTCTATCCATCTACTCTCCCACCCACCTATCCAAACATCCATCTGTCCATCCAGTTAAAAAAACACTCCAGGCACCATAATAAGTTCATGTAAATCAAATTGTTATGGTGCCAAGAGGCCCTCAAGCACACTCTAACCTCAAGGGGTTAAACTGTTCTCGAACAGTTTAACCCCAAAGTAAGCCTCCAGTGCCAATCTCAACTCCCCTCAGGCCGCCTCCTGCTTCTGAAATTTCAGTTTCAGCAAGCGTGGAGTGCTGCCGATCAGGGGCGCACTGATTGGCTAAGAGTGGTCAGCTGACTCTCTTAGCCAATCAGTGACTCCCCGTTCACAAAATTAGCTTGGCAAAGGTGCGTTTCTCAAATGGTTTAACCAATTGAGGTAAGAGTGTACCTGGAGGCACCACAAGGCACCATAACAATTTCACTTTTAGGTGAAGTTGTTATGGTGCTTAAACTGTCCCTTTAATTTTCATCTGACTTCTTTTAGACTCAGACGTATGCATAATATATGCTACTATATTCACTTAAAGAAGAGTTGAATTTCAGATAGAAAACAATAAGGGATCTTATTGGATCTTATTATATATATAAATTTGTATTTGGGTCATGAATACAAAAAGGATGAAATCATACATGTGTTAAAATAAGACCACTAGGAAGCATTGAGACTTCATGATAAATATGATGTACATTTTTTTTTCATATAGCTCTGTAATAACTGAGTGTGTAACCCCTTGAGTTCCGAGTAGGTGATTTTTAAAAGACCAACTAGTAGTTCTGAAAAATGTATGCAGATATATCATTTTAAAGTGTCATGGAGTTACATTCATGTTAACTGAAATATTCTCCTCAGATTCAGCTATAAATGGAATTCCAGCTTTAACAATCATCAGCACCAACCTGCACTGTGAATTCATGTTCCAGGCTGAAGGTACGCATCACAGTATTTGATTCAGAGATCATGACGATGTACTCAATGGGGCTCTGCTCAAGTTTTTATTAATTTGGCTTTTCAACCCCACTATGCTTTTTGAGACGTTTATGCTGTGGACTGAATGATAGGGGAGAGCAGGAGAGCCCTTCCTACATTTGGTTCTCCTGCTCTCTGGCACAGAAGCCATAGCACATGCATTGTTTTTACTGTGGTTATGCCTGCTCAGCTATAACAGAATAGGAATGGACACAAATGCATTGTTATTGAAGCCAGTGTGTTGGAGTAATATAGGAGGATTGCCCTGTTTGAACAAGTGTCCACAAGCAGGGAAATTCAAATCCGAACACGAGTGTGACATAGGCAGGACAGCACGTGGGTATTACAAAAATTTAACACCGACGGAGCTGTGGACATGACGCCAAAACGAATGCAAGTATCTCAAATAACTCAATCAAATATGAAATTTATATCTATAGTTAATAATAAATTCATTCTTGGATGGGGATGTTAGTTTTACGTTAAAGTGAACCTCTCGTGGCCAATGGCATACAGTGCAATGAAGATGAACATTTTCAAACATTCATATATGAAGAAAAATAGTAACTGTGAGATAAAAACAAGAACCAAGAACTCAAGAGACTTGTATATTCAAAAAAAACTCATTTTGCAGAATGTAATTAACATCTCAATGACTCAGTGTGATTTGAGTAACATTCATATATCAGTAATCCAGCAGAGGGGGTAGATGTGAATACAGAGAAATGCTTAAAAGATCAGGGTGACTGCAAACATGTACTACATGGGAAATAAAATCAAGCACAGTGACAAGTAACCGAGCATCTTAGATGTCTCAAAAATACATTTCCCTAAGGCCTTTTAACTGCTGGCAAAATCAACGTGTCTGTGTATAAATGATAGATAATATCAAATAACTGACCATTTAATAATTAGACATTTTTACTGTGATGGAAGCTGTGTCGTAGCCTGAATTAAAGAGATAAATATGAAATATCTACGTAGATAAAACTATGTACAGACTGTACGTACGATGTACATCATCCAATTTAGCTTTTTGCTAATGAACTCTTTCCAGTATATCTTCTTCGTATGGATCCAAGATTACAATTAGACACTATTGTTCTGTGCATTAGTCACAGTTCTGCTGAGCACGCCCCAGGTAGTGAAGATTTGTTTTTTGCATTTTGCTATAATAATAACTCATGATGAGATTCAGATAGCTTCCCTCTGTAAAGCAAGCCTGCATTGAAATGTTCTGTTGACAAGATAGCAATAAATTTTTTTAAGAACCTTCACCCCAGTCATTAGGTATATCAACTTAACTCATTTTTAGTTTTCAAAAATGGTTAAGAATAGAATGGTGACTGAGTTATGCCTCACCAAATAGTCTTTTTAATGGGCTGTTAGGTGAAGTTTGAGCACCATTTTTTTTTAAATTGTCCTATTTATAGTTAAATCCCCCCTCTCGTAATATTGTAAAGCGCTACAGAATCTGTTGGCGCTATAAATGGCAATAATAATAATAATAATAATAAAGTGATGGACTGCAAATCTCCAGAAGGATAAAAATATAGGGAGGGGATTTCAAATGAAGGCCATTAAAGCATTATAGGATACTATTGGGTGGATTTATCAAGGAAATGTGGGTGCTACTCTGGATTCAAAGTGTTAAATGATTTAAGACATTAAGTTAGTTGCCATGGTGATGGTTCCCAATCAAACACTTTGCTGCAGAATAGCGTCTGTTGTTACCTTGTTAAAACTTGTGGTCCTGGTGACTGTAAGGTCACTTTAAATTTGAAATTCACTCTGAATTCCTGACAGTTATAACTTTAGTGAATAACCCTGAGAGATTGTTTAATATATATATATATATATATATATATATATATATACAGGGCCGCCATCAGGGGGTGACAACCATGACGGTTGTCACGGGCCCGGCGGCCCTGGGGGGCCCGGACTGCTCTGGCAGTTCGGGCCCCACTTTCCCTCCCTGCACACATAGATAGCGAATATCGCTATCTATGTGTGCAGCCGCGGGCCCCCGGCTTCCCTGTTACCGAAGAGGGGGCCCAGGCAGCACACAGCCTCTCCTCTTCTCCTCTCTGCTAATAAATCTCGCGAGACCCGGTTGCCATGGCAACGCTCCGCGGGTCTCGCGAGATTTGTTGGAGGAGAGAAGAGAAGAAGCTGTGTGCTGCCTGGGCCCCCTCTGCGGTAACAGGGAACCCAGGGGGCCCCACCATGCCACCAGACCACCAGGGATGGAATCTCCCCCCTCCCTGGACAAAGGTAAGCAGGGAGGGGGGAGAAACTATTTAATTAAATGTAATTTTTTTTTTTTTTTAAATATGTTAAAATGCCCCTTCCTCCCTTTCCCCCTCCCCCCAGATTGCACATTTACACACACACACACACACTACATACACTACATACACTGACACAACACACACACACTACATTCACTGACACAACACACACACACTACATTCACTGACACAACACACACACTGCATACACTGACACAACACACACACTACATACACTGACACAACACACACACTACATACACTGACACAACACACACACTGCATACACTGACACAACACACACTACATACACTGACACAACACACACACTACATACACTAACACAACACACACACTACATACACTGACACAACACACACACTACATACACTGACACAACACACACACTGCATGCACTGACACAACACACACACTACATACACTAACACAACACACACTAACACAACACACACAACACACACACTGCATACACTGACACAACACACACACACACACACACACACACTGTATACACTAACACAACACACACACTACATACTGACACAACACACACACTAACACAACACACACACTACATACACTGACACAACACACACACTGCATACACCAACACAACACACACTGCATACCCTAACAACACACACTGCATACACTAACACAACACACCCTGCATACCCTGACACAACACACCCTGCATACCCTGACACAACACACACTGCATACACTGACACAACACACACTGCATATACTGACACAACACACTGCATACACTAACAACACACACTCTGCATACACTGACACAACACACAGACACTGCATATATTAACACAACACACACTGCATACACTAACACACTCTGCATACACCAACACAACACACACTGCATACACTAACACAACACACACACTGCATACACTAACACAACACACACACTGCATACACTAACACAACACACACTGCATACACTAACACAACACACACTCTGCATACACTAACACAACACACACTGCATACACTAACACAACACACACTCTGCATACACTGACACAACACACACTGCATACACTAATACAACACACACACTGCATACACTAACACACACACCGCATACACTAACACACACACTGCATACACTATACTGACACACACTCTGCATTCGCTACACATTAACACACTCTGCATTCACTACACTAACACACACTCTGCATCCGCTACACACTAACACACTCTCTGCATTCAATACACATTAACACTCTGCATTCACTACACTAACACACACTCTGCATCCACTACACACTAACACACTCTCTGCATTCACTACACATTAACACTCTGCATTCACTACACTAACACACACTCTGCATCCACTACACACTAACACACTCTTTGCATTCACTACACATTAACACACTCTCTGCATTCACTACACTAACACACACTCTGCATTCACTACAAATTTACACACACACTACATTCATTACACTGACACACTCTGCATTCACTACACCCTAACACACACTCTGCATTTATTACACACTAGCACACACTCTGCATTCACTAAACTATGCACACACTCTGGATTCACTATACTGACACACACTCTGCATTCACTACACTAACATACACTCTGCATCAACTGTACACACAGCATCCACTACACAAACATCCTGTATTCACAGTACACACACTACATCCACCACAAATTGAAACACTCTGCATTCACTATACACAGACACTGCGTCTAATACACACACTACATCCACTACAGACACTGCATCCACTAAACACATTTCATCTAGTACATACAAACACTACATCCACTACACAAACACACACTACATCACTGTACACACACTACATCCACTACTCAAACATACTCTGTGTTCACTATACACACTGCATCCGCTACACAAACACACTCTGCATTCACTGCACAAACAGTATCTAATACACACAAACACTACATCCATTACACACGTTCTAATTCACTTCCACTATACACACCACATTCAGTCCTGCATCATTGTCAGCGGACTAGGTAGGGCGTGGGCGGGCCCGGGAGGGAGGGGGCGGGGGGGGGCCCAGACCTTGTGCTTTGTCAGGGGCCCCAAAATTTCTGATGGCAGCCCTGTATATATATATATATATAGTGAGGGCTTGCGCTCCTGGTGTAATCCTGTGGTGCCCGGTGCTGGTCTGGCAAGGATCATGCAGAAATGACCGCACTCCAAGGACTTTATAGAGATTTTCAAATAAAATGTAACTTTTATTCAATCCATATAAAAAGTCAACGTTTCCGCTCCCACATGGAGCTTTCATCAGGACAAAATATGTTTTGTCCTGATGAAAGCTCCATGTGGGAGCTGAAACGTTGACTTTTTAAATGGATTGAATAAAAGTAAAATTTTATTTGAAAATCTCTAAAATTTCTGCTATGTCTATATATATATATATATATTATATTATTAGCATATGATCAAAACACTGAAACATTTATGTAAGTGAATTAGGTTGCATTGAAGAAGCTAAACTAGGTAAAAGGCCATGCTTTTTAATAAGAGGGTGAAATTGTTAAATATAATGTAACAAAATAGTTTACAAAATAATTCTCCATAAGAAGTGGTAGAGGAAATTTAAAACACTTGTAAAGATAAACACATAATTATTCATCACGGCAAAAGTGTTGGGTACACAGGATAGCCATCCAGCAGAAGTCGTAGGAATTAAAACATTCATTGGACAGGTTTAAGGCTAAACTTGGCATAACACAAGGTTAGAATTTATAACAGACAAAAAAATGGTGTAAAATTCTGCAAATTCCTGAGTTTCTGATCAGATGGGAAGTGTCACGGCTCCCGGTCCGTGACACCACGTGACCACACCGATTGGTGAGGTCACTTAAATAATAAATAAGACTTACCTAAGTCGCGGCGGAGCACAGCCAGATCCTCCGGCACGTCCATCCCCAGTGAGCACGGCCTTCATATGGACGCCGGCCACTATAAAAGCAGCACAAGATATAGCCCTGCCTCCAGCAGGGTTAGAGGTCACGCAGACGTGCGTGTGCGGCCACACAAAGAGCGCACACGCACTTTCTGGAGTCAGGTGACCCCTGTCCACTAATGAATGGGAAGGGCTATATAATTCCATTTCTTTATTTCTCTTTGCCCTGTCGTGGTTTCCACTTCTTTGGTTATCCGAGAGCACGTTTGGTATATGGATTCCTGGTTTTTGATCTTGGCTTATTCTGATTATATTCTTATTCTGGTATCCCTGACCCTTAGGCTTTGTCTTCTCGTTTATGCTCCTGCCTGTGTCCCTGACTTTGGCTTGTTTCTGACTATTCTTTCTACATGAAATCCGACCATTCTATGGATCGGTAATACGTTTTTCTAGTTGACTTGATTCTGCGTGTTGGGCCATGACCCCCTCCTGACAGGAAGTAGGGGAATTACAAAGCACATTCATATAATAATCATTCTGAACTGTGATTAAATATGTATCGTTTCATGGTATTACTGTTTGTATTGAAGCCAAGAATGCTATTGAACTTGAGTGTCAATAAAATCATGAATAACGTCAATGAATAGATCACTTAAATATGGATTTTTGCACATAAAAGGTCAATGCATTTCAGTGTTCAGCACATACACCTTACTATCCTTAGGTATGATTCTACAAATCCAGGACTGTCTAAAATTGAGTTTTTAATAAGGCATAGTGCTATTTTTTTTATAACTTGTCTACAAAGAATAGCACTAGTGGAAATCCCAATTCTCAAGTTACTTGGGAACAAGGCTAATTTTGCATTGGCAGGGAGCACTATCAACATGAGAACACAAGATTATCCATTGACAAGCTGTATAAATAAATCAAACTGTTTTCAGCAGTTGTACAAGAATATACAAGAATCATGTCTAGCTTTGGGGTTCCTTGTTGGATAGCAATCTTTAAAGCAGTTTACCAAAATATTGCAATATGGAAAGTGGCAGCTTCTGAGAAATGTGTGCATGGGAGGATGCTGCTAGAATTAATATTGCCAGAAATTCTCAGGGTGCTTTAAAAATTATACTGAACATGGCGTAGACCTTAAAGGCTAAACACAGGGAATACATATTTAATTTTTCTGTAGCTGGTTTTATATTTAAAGGGACACTATAGTCACAAAAACAACTTTAGCTTAATGAAATAGTTTTGGTGTATAGATCATGTCCCTGCAGTCTCACTGCTCAATTATCTGCCATTTAGGAGTTAAATCACTATGTATATGCACCCTAGTCACACCTCCCTGCATGTGACTTGCACAGCATCCCTAAACACTTCCTGGAGAGTCATCTAATGTTTATCCTTCCTTTATTGCAAGCACTGTTTAATTTAGATTTTCGTATCCCCTGCTATGTTAATAGCTTGCTAGGCCCTGCAAGAGCATCCTGTATGTGATTAAAGTTCAATTTACAGAGCAGGACATAAAAGTGTTTAAGGTAAGTTACATCTGATTGAAAGTGAAACCAATTATTTTTCATGCAGGCTGTGTCAGTCAGAGCCAGGGGAGGTGTGGAAAGAGCTGCATAAACAGAAACAGTGATGTAACTGCTAAATGGCAGTGCCTTGAGCAGTAAAACTTCAGAGGCATGATCTATACACTAAAACTGCCTCATTAAGCTAAAGTTGTTTAGGTGACTATAGAGTCCCTTTAAAATTGAATCATTACTTTGGTGGAAATTCTAACACTGAATAAAACAATGAAATTCCCCTATAACCTATGTTAACCTTTATGTCATGTACTGTTCTGTTTTCTTTAAACAAATATTACACATTTAGCAATTGACACCACAATCTAATACTTAGTAACCTGTAGTGCTGTGAGCTTCCAGATTGTTATCTGACTACATCTGGGGTCTGCTACTCTGGACTTCCCCATGTATTCCCCAGACTCACCACTATAACAACCCACATTCCCACTTCAGAGGTATATATATGTATGTGTTTGAATTTTCATATAGAATCAGAGATACCCATGCACTGTATCACTCATAATTTTATGTGCAGGGTATCCTCTATCATATTGATACCCCATGCTACATAATACCTCTTTGACAGTATCCAACTTGTAATCAACTTTTGGTAATATTATATTTGATTTACAAATACCTGCCTTTTTACTAGAAGTAGAGGTCCACCCTATTTCTTTATATTGATCTGTTGGATACCATAAGCTATGCTTAAGCAGTTGGTCCTATTTTAATATTTAGTTTTTTTTCTTTTCACTACACTTTGTACTCCCATTGTCGTTTTTTTCTTATTTATCCAGTTAGGGATCCAAATGAAGTTATTTCATATTTTTTCTTGCTCTCTTGAAAATAAGGCAATTTGTACCTACTACTGGGCTTTAAGCCTGTAATTAGGGTACTTGGACTGGTATCGGGCTTGCTCCTTTGCAAATCATGCAAATCATACCCTACAACCATTACAACTTCGGTGAAAGTTTTCTTCCTTTCAATGTCGCTGTACTTTTCCCGACACTACAATCTAGTTCAGCCATGACACAGTCAAGGCACACATTGCATTGGAGGAGGATAAACAGAAACAATGTTTCTGGTTTTCCTCCTCCACTTACTATTTTCCCTCTTGGCCATTAATTATCTCCACCTCCATGAAGGTATGTGATCCAAGTTGTGAAAAAGGTCTCTAAATAGAAAATGTGTTTGTAACAGTGACTGACAGGGAGCCAAAATGGAGGTGCTCAGTTACAAGATTGAGGTAAATACAGCTCATTGATTACTACAAAAAATTGATTACTAAAAAAAATTCATACTTCAGAAACACATATTTATTAAATAAGTGGTGGTTAAAATATTATAGGTGCTCGAATCTCTCTATCTTCATTAGGGAAGATGTAATTATTTTCACATCACTCTCCGGTTTTGCTGTTTCCCTCTTATTCAGAAAAAGCATTTTCTCAGCATTTTATTAGGAAAAACATCTCTATATGATTTGAAAGCCTATGCCTTTTCCATAAATAATTATTTGTTAGTGTCAAATTTTGCCCCATAATTTTTTTTTTTTTTTTTTTTTTTATGGAGTGATTCATTTTAGACTGTAAGAATGTAATACAAATCATGGGCATCGGAAGGCTTAATAATAGAATGACGACACTGAATGTCCATTAACATTGCTTTAAAATAAAAACAAAATCACTAAACAGCTAAAAACATAAAAATAGCTGGAGGTACAGAGTATAAAGTATATCAGTCATTAATTAATTCATTCATTCCCAACTGCTTCTCTCACTTGCTTTCCTTTCGTCTTAAAGTCACGGAATCCCATTCTTGGCAGGGGCTCAAGAGCCTTCTTGCAGAATTATCTAAAGCAATAGAAAGTATTTTAGTCTGTTTTACTTCTTAAGAGGCTCTCTGGTTACCCATTTCCAAGTAGCCTCCACTGTGCAGGATGTTTGAATGTATTTGTAACATCTGGCTTCTTATAGTCAGTGTATTTTATTTATTTATTTTTCTGTGTGCTGCACATCACTGGTTAACACTGATTCAACATGGTTTATTGTTCCAATCGGAGCATCTTTAACCCTTTGTGTGTGCTGCAAATTGAAGCATTTAGCAGTGTGCTGGAAAACCACGGCCTGACGCTTCATTAATTGGAGTGATTGTTACAGCGTGTCACCTTTTCAAGGCTCTGTTAGTTCCAGGTCAACGGAGTAAGAACAGTCTAGCTTTTTCCCCACAAGATTTATTATACCAGAAATAAACATATTAATTTCTTTGAGTTTTAATACTGTGTTATATTTGTCACAATTATTAGAATAATGTTACAATACATTTAAACAGGTTTATGTGTATTAATTATTTTTTTTTTTATTATTAATATTTTATTTTTCAATAAAGTAATGGGGGATACAGAAAAGAGAAAGGGGAGAGGAGGGGGTGGGGTACATCACAAAGTCTTTCAATGTGCCGTACAGCTGATTTCAAGTTACATACAACCTGTTTTTCTCAGGCTCTGTTTGTGACGGTGACTAAATAAGGTGGGGCTTTTGGCCCGAAAAAGGATGAGGGAAGGGTTAATAACCAGGGGTATTAACATGTCTTGTCAAACTTTGTTGGGATATAACCAATTGTGGTGTCACTGAAGTGTGTCATCTTGGTACTTATCATCTACCTTGGAGGAAGCGCGAGCATATGTGTATGGGTGTGGGTTTCTGTTAATTTAGTTGTATACATAGCGGAGCCCATTTTTATAGCCAGCTTTTGGGTGTTACGGGCGGTTGGGGGTTGCTCTGTTCTTGGTAGTGGCTTATAATGTTCGGGAAAAGGCTCGACCCATATATTTATGGGTAAGTCACATTACTTGCCGTTGATTGGCATATACATTGGCCCATAACGTCCAGGCTTCTCTCAGTGCCTGTGATTGTCTGGGTGAGGTTGTGGCCATACGTTCATACGTGTAGTATAGATGGATTTTATCCAACAGTTGCTGTCTAGATGGACAGAGGTCTCGTTTCCAGTTTGTCGCTATAAGGTTCCTAGCCGCCAGTATAATAAGCATAGCTACTTGCTTCATGGGTTTGGATAGGGGAGCGGGGAATAGTAAGAATAGGCAGACTGATGGATTGAGGGTAACATTCTTGACATTTAGGGATTTGAGGATGCTGTCCACATGTCGCCAAAGTGGCAACAGGACAGGGCATTCCCACCAAACGTGGATCATTGTGCGTTTTTGCACCTCCAGCACTCCGCTGTGACCATGGGGTATATTTTGTGTAGTCTACTAGGCGGTAGGTACCACCTGTAAATCAATTTTTTGTGGGCTTCCACATGGGAGTAGCAGTTGGTGACACCTTTAAGTGCATTAAGAGAGTGTAGCCAGGCGTCTCCTGATGGAGAGGAGGCATATTCCACTCGCCATTGTTTTTCGTAGGGAAAGTGCTTGGTAGCGGTATTGCGTAGTAGCGAAGCATAACATAAAGAGAGGGACTTGGGTTTAGTGGGTGCCTGCCAGCATCTGTCATATATAGTGTCTAGGGAGTGGTGGTCGTAGAGTGTGATGTCTACTTGTGTAAGAATTTTATGAGCCGCAATACTTTTAAGTTGGAGGTATTGAAAAATGGAAGAATTCGGTAGTCCGTACTTCTTTTGGAGGTCCGGAAAGGGCATAAGCTGTTGGTTGTGGTAAGTGTCCGCTATATGTGTGATACCCTGTTTCTTCCAAGAGTTCCACGTCAATCCTGGGGCTAGGGAGCTTAGGGCTGCTATCGGAGCTCTCGGATGGAATTTTTTAGTTTTGCTCATAGAGTGGTGTAGGGTATCCCATTGGTTCAACGTGAGGACTGAGGTGTGGAACATGTGGGATGTGTGTGGTCGGAATTGCGGGGGTGTCCAAAAAATCGGTATTAGTGAGCCCTCAGGTGCAGTGGCGTGCTCCATATCTACCCATTGGAAGGTTCCTTTGGTGGCGTGGAGTTTAATTGCCGCCTCCAGAAGTGATGCTTTGTGATACTTGGCAACGTCTGGGAGGCCTAGGCCTCCCTGCTGTGGGCGCTGTTGGAGGAGTGAGTTTGCTAGTCGTGGTCTACGTGCCTCCCACACAAAGGAGGAGATTATGGCCTGTAAGTGTTTGTAAAACTTCGGGCTAGCGTAGATAGGTAACATTCTAAATTTATACAGTAGTTTTGGGAGTAGCATCATCTTAACTGAGTTTATCCTACCCAGCCAGGAGAGTTTCACTTTTTTCCATTGATGGGTATGTGTTGTGCAGAGTGATAGTAAGGGTTTAAAGTTAAGATCAAAAATTGTTGTGGGGGATGGCCCGAGCTTTACCCCTAGGTAGGTGATGTCATTAGTTCTCCAGTCAAAGGGGCCTGTTTGAGTTGTAATTGCAGTGCATTCGGTAAATTGATTGGGAGGGCTTGTGTTTTGCTCTGGTTAAGTTTGTAATATGATAGTTGTCCGAATAGGCGTAGTAGTTGTATTAGTGCTGGTACTGATGTTTCAGGATCTTTTACTGTGAGCAAGATATCATCCGCAAACATAGAGAGACAGTATGTGTGGTTTTTTATAGGTATACCTGTGATCGAGCCGTGGTGTCTGATTTTGGACGCTAAGGGTTCTAGTGATAGGATAAAGAGAAGCGGTGACAGAGGGCATCCTTGTCTGGTGCCATTGGTAATAAGGAAGGGTCTAGATAGGAAGCCTGAGTTGGATACTTTTGCTTGGGGGTCGTTGTATAGGGCCATAATGCCTGCTATGAGGCCCTCCGGGAACCCGAATCTGCGGTGGACTTGTTGCATATATTCCCAATTGATTCTATCAAAAGCCTTTTCGGCATCAAGGGCTAAAATTAGGCCTTTCGTTTGTGACTTGTGCATGTGTGATAGTACGTTTATGATTTTTCGCGTGTTGTCCGAGCCTTGTCTACCTTTAATGAACCCAGACTGGTCGTTATGGATCAGTGTAGGTAGAATTCGGGATAGCCTATTGGCCAAGAGTTTGGCATACATTTTGACATCCGTATTGATAAGGGAGATCGGCCTAAAGTTCTGGCAGAGTGTTGGTGGTTTACCTGGTTTGGGGAGTGTCGATATATGGGCTGTTAGCATGTCTCTGGGTATTTGCCCTGAAGTGTAGCAGGAGTTAAAGAGATTCGTCATGTGGGGTGCGAGGAGTTTGGTGTAGGTTTGGTAGTATAAATTGGTGAAATCGTCTGGTCCTGGAGCTTTTTGTTTGGGCAGGTCATGGATAATCTTTTCCACTTCCTGTATTGTGAACGGGGAGGTGAGAGTTGCTATGTCTTCGGCCTTTAGGCTAGGGACATCTATGGATTGTAGGAAGTCTATAATAGATTGGGGAGAAGGTGGTACTGTCTGTGGATCATCTTTAAGATTGTATAAGGAGCTATAGTAGGATGCGAATTCGTTCACTATGTCCTGTGGGTTGATGATTTTGGGTTGTTTGGGATTCTGTATGAACGCTATCTTAGAGGTTTGCATCTTGGTTTTGAGTTGTGCGGCTAGTAGGGCCCCAGCTTTATTCCCAGTGGCAAAGAATTTGTGTTTGTATCTCTGTAATAGATAGGTAGTTTTCTCTAGTTCTAGTTGTTGGAGATCTTTGTGTAGTGCGGTTAGTCGTGCGTGTGAGTCTTTAGAGGGTTGTAGTTTATTTTTGTGTGTGAGATCTGTGATGTCCTGTATGAGTTTTGTGTAATGTAGTTTGCGTTGTTTTTGTTGGTAACTGGCTATTTTAATAATCGTGCCTCTGATGACTGCCTTATGTGCCTGCCATAATATCTCTATATTTGTATCTTCCGTCGCGTTTTCTTTGAAGTATGTTTCTATGTCTCGTTGTATGCTAGCCACTGTGTCTTGGCTGGCGAGCAAGGTGTCATTTAGTCTCCAGGTGCCTTTTCCTTTGAACGTGTGCTGTTCTTGGATGGTCAGTAGTATAGGTGCGTGGTCTGACCACGTTATAAGGCCTATTTCTGCTGTCTGGATTCTGTCTATGTATTTGGTGGGTATCAAGAATCTGTCTATCCTTGTGTATGTATTGTGCGCTGCAGAGTGAAAAGTATAGTCTTTGTCAGTGGGATGGAGTATTCTCCAGGGGTCTACAAAGTCGTGTTTGAGGATGGTGTGTGCGATCTTAGAGGTGAGGGTTGTTAATTGCTTGGTTGTTTTCGAGTGAACTGGGTGGCATGCAGATGTGTCTATGGAAGCATTCAACAGTAAGTTGGTATCCCCTCCAATTATGGTGTCACCAAAGCAATATAATGAAAGTAAGCCAAATATTTTAACCATAAACTCATGTTGGTTGTCATTTGGTCCATAGATGTTGACCAGTGTGTATGGGTCATTGTTGATATAACATTGAATGATTAAGTATCTACCGTGCTTGTCACCAATTTTTTTCACCAATGTGAAGGATGCATCTTTGCTAATTAGAGTGGTTACTCCTCGTTTCTTTGATTTATAACATGAGTGGAAATCATGGGGGTATAGGGCAGAGTTAAATTTGGGTCTACTGCCCCATTTGAAGTGGGTTTCCTGGTAGAAAGCTATCTGGGCTTTGGATTTCTTGGCTTCTTCTAGCGCTAGCCGTCGTTTATGGGGTGTGTTTAGGCCTTTTGTGTTTAATTATATAATTGTAAGGGTCATTCTACATGTTTTAGGGAATCTGCTACATAGGTCATTGGTTTTTTAACGTAATGCTCCATTCCCTATCTGCCATGGAGGTAGACACCCTGTTGTACTTTATAGGTTGCGTTATGGGATTTTGTGGATATGGCCATAGTGTTTTCAGGTGCGATTTACCTGTTTTTAAAGTGGCACAGCTGGTTGTGGGGAGGGAGGTGCCATGGGCTTTAGTTGTACACAACGTGCATGATGCCCGTGCATGGAGCCCCGTGGTGGAGTAGTAGGTTATGGTGGGGTGTGACACTAGTGGCACGATATTAACATACAGAGACATAAACAATATAAACAATATAACATTTTGAACTATATACACATTGCCGTCAGGGGTGGTACTGGTGGGTACAAACGGCATAGAGGAGGCCATTATTGGCCTGGTGGGGGGTCGGTGGATTAACCTGCAAGAGGCTCTAATTTTGGATATAGAAATTCTGTATAGAACGCAACGCAAGCGTAACCGGAAGTGCACCGAACCAGGAAGTATGGCGCACGGCTGCTTACTTCGCGCCGAAAACGAATTTAAAAAGGAGAACTTTGGCACTTCATATTATGCTTGCATAAGGACAGCATCTGGATATTTGCCCCTGAGGAAGTTCAACTCTGAACGAAACGCGTAGGGCCGTTTTTAGTGTATAGTGTATTTTTTTTTATATTGTGTATTTATTTGTTTTATTTGGCTATTCTGCTCTCGTGGATTCTGGATCAAAGTGTTTCCACCTGATGTGCCTTTTTGACACTTCGTTCTTGTAAGTGTGATACTAAATAAATCGTATATTTTTTACTGAGATACCCTGCACTATCATTATTTTCTATTCTTCCTATGCATGCTACTGAGGTTCCAAGGTCCTGAAGTCGTTACATTGATTCTAGTGATATGCCTACAATCAAATTGGGTTTGTGAGTGCAAATCATTCTTATCCATTAACCCATTACTTTTGCAAACAATATTGCCCTATGTCTATTCTTTATTGTTGTATTGTAGATTGCCTTTTGGTATTTTCTGTATAGAATGTTTGTATAGTTTGTGTGCCACCCATGAGTGGTCTTGGAAAGTCGGCAGATTATGTGTTAGGGGGCTTAACATGGTACCCCAAAATACCGATGTAAATTATATCAAGTTAGGGCAACTCTGGCGTACAGAGTTGCTGTCAGGCCGTAATAACGGGTAAAGGCTGGCAAGTCATGCCGTGTGTTACAAAGTCACTAAACTGTACTCCAGTCTCTTGATATCTGTACAGGGGAGCGTCTTGGTGGGATCTGCACCTCATCGCCGGTTGAAGTTGATATGGGTATGTTCCATTCTTTAAGCATGCGTTGTCCTTCTTCTACAGTGAGGATATGTTTGACAACGCCGTTCCGTCTGAGCATCAGCCGGGCTGGAAAACCCCATCTGTAGATAATATTGGCCTTTCTCAGAGCTGTGGTGATTGGTGCCAGTGCTTTCCTCCGAAGGAGTGTGGCCGCCGAGAGATCAGTGAAAATCTTTATGTTTGCGTATTTACCCGGCAGTTCAGGGAGAAGTCTGGACGCCCTCATGATTTTGTCCTTGGACGTAAAATAATGAAATTTTGCTATAGTGTCTCTTGGAAGGGATGTCGGCAGATTCTTAGGCCGCGGGAGGCGGTGAATTCTGTCCAGTAGAAGTTCAGGTGATGTTAATTCCGGGGACAGGGCATGAAAGAGGTCTGCTGCAAAGTGTGGTAAATCATTTGGGGGTATATCTTCAGGTATACCTCGTATGCGCACGTTGCTCCTCCTGTCCCTATCCTCGTGGTCAGTTACTTTATTCGTCAGAAAATCAAGTTTTGCGGTGATGTCTGTATATGCAGCAGCTAATGTGTTGTGCGCACTTATAATCTCGTCTGTTTTATCTTCAAGATGAGCAGTACGCTCACCTATTGCATGGATGTCGGCTTTGATGTCTTTTGCCAGCTTAGTAAATTCCATTTGCATGGAGCTTTTAAGTTCTGTCAGCATTCTCTGGATAGAGGAGTCTGTGGCTGGTGCAGAGGCATGCGTGGAAATGGTTGTGTTGTCGCTGCCATCTGAGCAGGACGCCGGCGAGGACGGGTTCGACGAGGACGGGTTATCAGCGCCATCTTGGATTTTTTTTCGCGGCGAGGTAAGCGCCGGTATTAGCAGTTCTGCCGGTTTTTGTTTAAGCTTTTTGGTTGCACGATGTGCCATGATCATCGGGCACTCAGGGAAGCTCGTGTCTATATCTTATAACGCTGGTATAGTCGCTGTGTGTAGCCTCGTGTGCAGGAGCTCGTGGCTTACACGTCCGTCTTGGTTCGTCGCGTGGCCACGCCCCCTCTGTATTAATTATTTTAAAGATAATGTGTATGTATTTGGTTTTTACATAGATGTTTTGACTTTCCATTTCGCAATTCTGTTGCCTTGCTAGTGCTTGAATAAATAAATATATATATATATATATATAATAATAGAATGACGACACTCATAGGAAAAAGAGTCCTTGCACACAAGCTAAATATAGCAAAAGGATTTTGCCGGGTGCCAGCCGAGGTTCAATTATCCAAAGAAAAACAATACATAGGGCTGCACTCACGGTTAGAGTTTTTTTTTTTTTTTTTTTTTTATTCTTTATTTTTGTTGTGCAGAAAAGTTTGACAGACGTGTCTGCAGTGCCATAATAGCAGTAGCAAGCAAGATTAGGCATTCATTCATGGAGAGAACAAAAGATAAAGTTGCACATTTTGCTAAAGTAACATATTAATACGAATTATGTTGTTAGGTGATTCAAACTTAAAAACAGAATAGAATTACAAACGGTTTTATAACCTAGCGTCTTCGTGGTGTATAGCACACGGTTGGAGATTTAAAATCTTCAATGCCTTATTTCATTCATTAAAAAAGATCGATATTTCAGTCCAGCTTGTGGACTTTCCTCAGGATCAAGACATATAAAATGGCATGAAAAAACGAACTAATATATACAGACTACATTAAATACATAAGTGAATAATTAGTGGTAAAAAAGCTTACCCAAGGTGAATTGTATTGCCATCGGCGTTCTGCTGGGTGCCGTGCGCATGTGTGCATAAGCTCCGCCCCCTAAGTGACGTGATAACGTAAGTGCGTGATGACGGGCGGCTCGTTCCCATGGCTACATATGTAAATACAGGAAATGTCCACCACAGTGATTCGAAAGGCTTAATGCCTTAAAGAAAACAGTATTAAAGATAATATTATGAATAAAAAGAATAAAGAATAGCTTCATATAGCTATACTATGAAAGGAGTGGAAGTTATAAGTATAATTCTATAATGATGAGCCTTGTTGCCGCTGTGTATAAAGTGGCTAATGCTGCAATGAAAGTGACAAAGCTAAAAAAAAAAAGTGCATAAAGTGATATAGAAATTACTAAAAAGTGCTTAATTATAACAAAGTGCAAAAAGCATCACAGATGTGCCAAGTATAAATAGCAGAGTCTTGTATATTAATAAACATTAATAAACATTAATAAGTGTAGACAGCACTCAACAGGATAACATCCTGGTTTTAAACTTTTGTTGAAAAAGTAAATTTTTCTTAATAACTCTATTATTGTATATAATTATGGCTCGAGGACGTATTTCATAAACTCAATAAAGGGAAAATATTAGATTCGTATTAATAACAATTGTATCCCCATTGTTAGAATCAAGAGTTCTAATGAACCATTAGGTGATACTACACAAACTCAAATATAAGTTCTTGATACAGTTTGTTATCCGAGTGCTATAAATCTACTAGACAGACATACACATTAAAATTGCAACGAAAAAATTATACAATATAAAATCAACAGCAAGCAGTAAACTCTATGGGAAATGTCAGATAATTTTGCAGTTCACTCCAAATATTGAGATAAAAGGACATAATTCAGGTAGCAGTCTCTTAGATGAAAAAATAAAATAAAAATATCATAAAAATGAATAGAAAGGAATTGTTTCGTTTAATCCCTTAGGATGTAAGGTACCCAGCTCGTAGATCCAATACGCTTCCCGGTTCAATAAAAGCTTGCCACGGTCACCACCTCTCAGAGATAAGGGTACATGTTCGATACCTATGAATTTCAGTGCTGTCAGTGGATGATTTTGTTGTAAAAAATGCTTTGCCACTGGTTTATCTGTTTTTCCATCCCTATATGCAAGTCTTATACTGGATCTGTGTCCTCTAATTCTTTCGCATAAGGCAGTTTCAGTTTTCCCAATATATGAGAGGCCACATGGACAGGATAGCTTGTATATCACATGTGTAGTTTTGCAAGTGATGGTATGTTTGTTGGTGTGGGGGTGGCTGAAAATATGTGTAGGTACCATGTGACTGCATGTAACTCAACCTAGGCAGCGCACAGAGCCGCGATTTTGATGACTCTTGGAGGGTAGATAGCTTTTGCTAGGGTCTGTATGGACTAAAAGATCTTTGAGATTACGATTTCTCTTGAAGCTCAACATAGGTTGTTCTTTAAACACCTTAGGTAATGTGTCGTCGTTAGAGACCATTCTCCAGTTTCTTCGTATAGCATCAACTGTTTGTGGACTTTTCTGATATATATATATATATGGATTAAACAGACAAACAATAATATATAACAATACAAAAGGTATTACGAGATACTAATTTCACATTTAGTTTACATCTGCAGCACTGGACTAGTGTGGCTACAAACTCTAATATATATATATATATATATATATATATATATATATTTACAGAAATGTACAGTGAGCTTCTTGTATATAATGATTAGGAAGAGGTGAGCCACTTCAGTAAGCTTATAGTAAAATAACTCAGTCTTTATCAAAATGTATTGAAATATTATGCAATACAATACAAAATGTAATTTGCAAACAAAAATGGTATGCCATACAATCCATAAATATAATTAGATTAATACAGGTACTCAAACATATACGTTGTATATGTATATATGTGTGTGTGTATATATATATTTATATATATATATATATATATATATATATATATATAAAAGAGAGAATCTCACTCACAGTACTCATATGTCTCGTCTCAGAGACCATCATTCATTCAACACACTCAGACATTGGAACATTATTGTAACACAGCATTAATCTGAAGTTCCCATCAATGCTCATTTGACATTCTATCAGCATATATCTAAAACTTCCACAAAGCACTCATAGCTCTCTACATTCATATTACTGTACATTCAAACTTTCACAGATTCAGAGACTGTCCCAATGTTGAGGGTTTGCTTTGCTTCCTGATATTTAACTTCAAAGAAATAGCCCCAGTAGTATATAATTAAACATGCTTGTGCTGTGCAAACTAAATTGTGGATGTTTAACCTCCCAACATAGATCTTCTGGAAGTCGAGACGGGTGGACTAAGTCCTAAGGGGGCATCGCCAGAGATGCGAGCTGCGTCACTAGTGATGCCCACGATTAGCGGGTTGCCTGATCTTATCCAAAAAGGTGCGGTCAACCCAAAATCACAGGCAGCCTCGCCAGTCCCCAGCTTTCAGGACCATGCAGGAAGCTCTGCTGAAGTGCTCCCTGCATGATCCTTGTGCCAGCTGCACAACAGAAGTGTATCTAATGATGCGTTTTCAGGAAAGTTCCCTGGTGTCCCCAGATATGAGACACTCGCGAACTAAAGCAGGAAAGTAAACCAAAATTGGTACTGTCCCACAGAAAGCAGAACAGTTTAGAGGCATGGTACTCTGCACATGAATTGCCCTTGAGGCATGCCAGGATGACACGACCCCATTTGCATTATTACCACCCTCAAATGTTAAAAGTATGATGCAGGACACAATAACAATGTCATACATACTGGACGTCATATACACTCACAGCAGCCCACATAGTACTTATGAAGCATTCTTATCATCTTGTATACCACACTGTCACAGAGAATCTGGTAAAAATACTTCCTGCATCCTATATTCTGAATGTATGTATCCATATGTATACAGCCACTGGCAGGCCTGCCAAGGGAGATCAAATATATCCATTACAGAGGCAATGCAACCTTACGTCGCAGGAGATGGAGCCTGGGTAACTATCATTGTGCACCTCTCCTGGGTTACCACAGCAACACTCTGATGTAACATACTGCCAGGGATTGTAAGAAGTATCTTCACCCTGCGGATGTGCAGGCTGAAGGCACTAAGTTTCACCTGAGCACCAGGTCACCATAGTCATGCCCTCCTCCCAAGCTAAGAAGCAGGGTGGCGGGAATAACCTTTAAAAAACACAAAAATAATATCAAAACAATAAAAACTATTCTCCTCTCACTCTCCACCAGAACACAGCCTTAACCCACCCAACAAACTTACACCCCCACAAAGTCACACACACTCATCCACTATACACACACTCTTCCTTACACATAAACACATGCATACACTACATTCCCTATACACACATACTCTACATTCCCTAAATAAATAGATTACATCCCCTTCAAAAACACACTACATCCCCTACACACATACTCTACATTCACTAAACTCACACCACATACCCTATACACACACTTGCTACGTTTCCAATACCCACACACAATACATCCCCCATAAACATACGCTGAACTTCACTGTATTTATTGTTGTTTGTTTGTTTGTTTTTACAAATTTCTAGTTAAAATGTCTTGGTGCATTTTATATTTTAGTGCATTTGATTTTCTAAAAAATTATAGCGATTAAATAATTTTTAAGGATTTAGCAATTGACAGCACGATCTAGTTTAGTCCAGGCACATCCAGGGCAATGTTGCATTGGAGGAGAAGAAATAGAAATACAGTACTTAACTCCACTATGTTTAATGACCGAAAAGAGCAGAACGTGAACAATGATTGACAGGGAGACAAGATTGAGTTTCTAAGTTCTAAGATAGAAATTAATATAAGCGTGGATTTCTAAATTCAATTATATTTTCCAGGGCTCGAAAACACCATATATGTTAACTAAAACGATTACGTAAACATACCATTAAAATCATGTAAGATAACTACTCCCCTTTAATTTGTGGGAAGTTCGGTTAATCTTTTTTAAACTTTTTCTTTAATTTGCTCCAACAGTGACAGTTTCCAAGTTTCTTTCCTAACCTTCTGCAGGGAATGATCCTTAATATAAAAAAATATATTTTGCATACTGTAGGCTGATGAATACATACAGCCAATTTAATTAGGGAAAGCTAAAATGAGCTGGGAAATATAATTATGAGATTCAAGGATTACTGTAGGTATTGTGCAGATGCAATAAAGGTGTCTGCAAGTTGTATAGCAGGCCAGTTATTTGACGATGTATGAGTCACCTCGCCTGGGGCTGCAACACAGAAAGAAAAATCCTCAACAGCTTGGTTTCTTGAAGGCTCTGTATTTTTGAGAAATAGGTTCGAATTCTGAAAACTAAAATGCAAAGACATAAGTCAGACAAAATGTGTGGTATTTCCTCAACAAATGGACACAATATGTATGGTCATAGTACAGGGATTAGAAAACATTTTTCCCAAACCCTATAGATAAACCCTTTTAGCTTTTTTACTATAGCTGTATATTATCAGTATTCGTAGGAATGGAAAAATTACTGAAATTCCAAAACACCAGTTTATAAGATTCTGTATAAAAAAAAAATAACTGGCTGAATTATTCATAAGACAGACTGCTCATCACCAAGAGCGCCATAGAGAAAGTTGGTTGTGGCTACTCACTAACCCTACCAAGAAGCCCTAGTCTGTCTTCTCAGCTTAGCCATGCTAGACCTCTTAAAGGTCCATTTGAGACCCTTCTATCTTCCTAATCTAAGTGCTGTGTTTCCTATTTCAGACCCTCTTGTCAGTGTCTCTTATCTTCATACTCACTTGCTTTTTTCAATCACCTATGCCAACTTCAAAGCCAGATCAGCACTTCATATCCCAACAAATACATCTACTCTTTTTGTTTCATGCAACACAAACATTTCAAACCTTTGTGTTAATGTCAAATACTTCTGCTAATTTTGGAAGTCTCATGATCTTCCTGTCCTAATTGCTGTGCACTCCCAAAATGTTTTGACTGAAGTCATAGGCATGCACACAGGGCATGCCAGGTACTCCCTAATGCGGTTGTAGTGCCACCTTCTGCACAAGCTGGCAGGTAAATCAGACAATCTCTCTGACCTGTCCTTGGCTCCCTGAACATATGGGAGCCAAATGCCTGGTGTAGCGTGGGCGGAGCTGAGCCTGGTAAGTGACAGAAGGCGTTATTAATCCTTTCTGCACCACGGGGGGGCCTTTAGGGGGCCTTGACCGAGGGGGAAGCAATAGTGCCAGGAAAACGAGTTTGTTTTCCTGGCTCTATAGTTTCCCTTTAAGCTGCTGTCATTAAAACGTAGGCAACGGTCACATTAATATAGGGCAGAGTGAGACATATGTCCTAGTTCTACCAGGGAATAGGACCACAGAGGTGATTTGTGCATTAGGGTTTCCATTATTTGAAATGCTTGGTTTTTCTAATTTTTTGTAAAATGTATTTCCTTAACACCTTCCTTGGGCAAAAATAATGGGGTTGTAGTTACAGTACATGATTATACATTGCATAAGCCTGCCACAACGTCAATGCACCCCATTCTTGGCAGGTCCTACTCTGACAGCCTAATGTCTGCTTAACCCACTTGCTTGGAAAATCCATCCTACTGGTGCTCTCTGCAGTACTAGGTTAAATTGGACCCTAGAATGAGGCACTTGTGACAGGGAGGAATTCACCATCCATGTAATATATATATATATATATATATATATATATATATATATATATATACACATACATTAAAAAGACACAAATAATATCAAATATATGATTCACTCTTGTACTGTGTCACATAGTACAAGAACTGAAATATAATTAGATGTATGTAGGTCTGTTACCAGAGCAACACCAGAAGTTTGTTAAAGGGACACTTTAGAGTGGGTTAACCGCCCATTTTTTTTAAAAAAATGCATTCACATGATTCATACAAATACTTAAACTGGGAAAAATGTAAACAAAAAACCTCTTTTAGGGCTAAAACATGATTCTGCTCTAGCAAACATGACTTTATCCAAGAAATTTCACAGCTCTCATCCAATCCTTCTACAGAAAAAAAAAAAAAAGTGCACATATGTATAAGTTCACAAAAAGAAAGCACTTGCACCACAAACGACTACTTATTCACGTTAAAGTGAACCTATCATGCATATTTTAACTTTGACAATTCCTGTTTAGTTCAATCTACAGTGTCTGAATAAAATATGTTTTTACTAACTTTTTACACATCTTGTTCATCTTTTTGTCATACTCACCTACTGCTCAATGTTTATAGTGCTGTCATCAGCCGGTCCTCGTGGGTGGCAACCTATTTTCTGTGGGAAGCATTGTAATGCTCAATGTTAATTGTCACGGACTCCCTGATTGCAGCCAGGCCTGGAGATGTCTTCTCTTACAGGCAGATGTTGGCATGGAGTCTATGCCACTAATTTTACCGAGAGAGATGGTAAATTTTTTTTTTTTTTTTTGTATAAATTCTTTTCAAATAATCTTCATTAAAGTTTTACATATTTGTATAACAACAAGAATATAAACATTGTATTAGAGGTAGGAAGGGAAGGGGAACTTGGAAATGGAAAAGAATAACCATCCAGCATCAAAATAGGCATAACAGTGTATATGGCAAAAAAATGAATAAAAAAATATGTTTTTACATCAATGCACTTTAATAATAAATATGTCAAAGACCATATGCTGTTTTGATTTTTTCTTCCCACTTATCCCAATTGTATTTTAATATTGGGAAATCACGCATATTAGCTCTATGCGATAATTCGTGTGCCTTGTTTTCTAGAATCAAATTAAAAACTTCCCTGAGAGATGGCACATCTTGGGACTTCCAATATCTAGGTAAACAGGATGTAGCAGCGATCAAAATGTGGCTTTTTAGTATAAATTATTTTATTCAGTTTGTTACAAAAATACACATAACAGCAAAACTGCACAAATCGAGTTACATTGCTACGTAATCGATACATTCACATTAAACAAACAAACAAACATATTACACCATTATCTGCGGGGTCGGGCAGGGGGGGGGGAATCTGTCTTAGAGAGAGATGGTAAATATTGAAAGCGCTGTTAAGTGAAATCTATACATTGATAAGCAGTTTTAATAGCATGAGGTATAGAAAGTATGAGGAGTAGTGATGTCGCGGACATAAAATTTTCCGTTCGCGAACGACGAATGCGAACTTCCGCAAATGTTCGCGAACGGGCGAACCGGGCGAACCGCCATAGACTTCAATAGGCAGGCGAATTGTAAAACACACAGGGACTCTTTCTGGCCACAATAGTGATGGAAAAGTTGTTTCAAGGGGACTAACACCTGGACTGTGGCATGCCAAAGGGGGATCCATGGCAAAACTCCCATGGAAAATTACATAGTTGATGCAGAGTCTGGTTTTAATCCATAAAGGGCATAAATCACCTAACATTCCTAAATTGTTTGGAATAACGTGCTTTAAAACATCAGGTATGATGTTGTATCGATCAGGTAGTGTAAGGGTTATGCCCGCTTCACAGTGACAGACCAAACTCCCCGTTTAACGCACCGCAAACAACCACAAACAGTCCATTTGCACAACCGCAAACTCCCCATTTGCACAAGGTTGGATACCAAGCTAGCCATGTCCCGTTCCTTGTCCTCACTGATGTAATTGAAGGTCTCTTCCTCCACCCAGCCACGTACAACACCAAGGGTCCCCGAAAAGTGACAACAAGCCCCCTGTATTATTTTTTTTTTTTTTAAATGTACACTACTGTTACACCAGATATGAGTTGCACTGGTGTGACACTGTGCCCTGGCAGGCCCTGAAATGCACACGTGTGAAGGAAACTGACTGCTATTATTTCACAGTCAAATTTCTAGTTTTTTTTTTAATGTACACTACTGTTACACCAGATATGAGTTGCACTTGTGTGACACTGTGCCCTGGCAGGCCCTGAAACGCACACGTGTGAAGGAAACTGACTGCTATTATATTACAGTCAAAAAAGTTTTTTTTTTTTTTTTTTAAATGCAAGCTATTGTGACACCAGATATGAGTGGTGGCACTGGGCAAGTGGGCACAGTATACGCTGTGAGCCTGACACACACGCTGGCAGGCAGGCAACTGCAATTAGATTACACAGGAAAAAAAAAAAAAGCAGACTGATGTTCTAGCCCTAAAAAGGGCTTTTTGGGGTGCTGTACTTACAGCAGAGATCAGATGAGTCCTTCAGGACTGTAGTGGACACTGAATACACTAGCCTAGCTATCGATTACCCTATTAAATCAGCAGCAGCTACACTGACCCTCCTCTCACTAAGAATGCAGCTTCCGGGGGGCGGGGCCTAGCTGTCATGGAGGAAAGACGCACTTCGTGTGAGCTCCCTCAATATCTCACTTTAAGCAGCTATCAACAAGCGAATTTCACCCCAGAAGGGGATGACCCAGCAATGTTGCTCCTACCTGACCGACCCGACATGCTTAATAGCGGTCAGCAACTCGACAGAGTCTTACTTACCTCCGCGTGGCAAGTGTGGCCTGGTGCTCACCGGGCAGGAGAGGCGTCCGATCTCCCGATCCTGGGATGCCCAGGAGCAGCTACTTCCCGGCAGGAGCTCCGTTAACCCCCCCTCGGACTGGTGGGGGTTATCCCGGTCCACCCCTGAGAGGCTGTCTGGAGCTAATGGACGCACAGAGCACAGCCGCCCAGGCTGACATACTCATCTGCGACTCTCCCAATATGGCGGCAGCCGCGTGTCCTCCTGGTACCAACAAAGCATGGCAGGATATTGAGTCTAAGCTGGACAGACTCTTTAATCAATTTTGGAAGCAAATAACAAGCAGGAAGCCCCAACAAGCTCCACCACAGCTAAACGAAGCAGTCCCCATTAAAATCCACCAACGCAAAAGGCGTCGAAGACGGGACCGGAGGCACAAACAGAAATGCAGAGCCTGCCCCACGTCAAGCACTCGCCTCCACCTTAATCCACCACAATCCCGCACCGGACGTGAAGCACCACCGGGACAGATCCGACCACCCGACAAAACAAGCTTCCACCACCTCAAGCCGTGAACCCGGCACTCAGCCAGAGACTTGCCTTTGTTGTTCCAGGTATCAGAGACTCCCAGGGTCTGCACCTGGCGCCCAGAAGGGATCGGATGAGCACAAGCAGTAAACAGCAGCCTGCCAAGCATGTCCCACTATAGCCGATCCTCCACACCATGCCTTTGATCACATGAACTGATCTCTGCACATTAACTAATCGTAAAGTAGCAAGCATTTAAACATGTCATTATTTCACCTCCTAAAGAGTTTATTGTCGTAGTTCCTTACATGCCTTTACCTTACCGTTCATGTATTAATTTATTCACTAGTCTCATCTCATGGGGCGACTCACACTTGATTTATAACTAGTGGTGGAGCTGCTGATATAAATACACAGTTGATAACGTGCAAGCTACACCCTAAACATGACAGCCATCTTTCACAACAATGTACTGCTATATACTCATACCCTCAGTGCAACTAGCCTTGATATACGCACGTTCAGCCTAGCATGCTCAAATATAACACACTTCAGTCTACAAAAAAAAAAAAAAGAATGCAGCTTCCGAATGAATCTAAAATGGATGCTGTCCAGGAGGTGGGAGGCTCTGGGAGGGAGGGTCTCCTGCTGATTGGCTGGAATGTGTCTCCTGACTGTGAGGTACAGGTTCAAAGTTTACTCAATGATGATGAATAGGGGGCGGACCGGACATCGCATATGTTGGGCATCCGTGGCGAACGCGAACAAGGTATGTTCGCCAGGAACTATTCGCCAGCGAACTGTTCGGGACATCTCTAGTCAGGATAGATTCCTCTGGAATGTTAGGTACGGGTTGAGATGGTACGCATACCAGTGTCTCAGGGGCCAAATAAGCATTTCTGGACAAAAGTGTCTGATGGGCCTGGGCAATCTGGTCCATACGGTGATCCTGTTCTTAAAATATTAGCTCGTATGAGGCCATTTGCTGTCCAAAACCTGCAGGGCCCATGGTCCTATCATAATGTCATGATGTAATACCCCAACATGCAGAGTTTAGGATAGCAAGGGACAAGACTAGGATATAACTTATTACCTGTACTTAGAATGGCCAGACTAAATGTCAGACAGAGACAAAGCGTAATCAGAAACGAGACAAGGTCATGGTATCAGAGAGACTACGAAAACGAGAACAAGCCAGAGTCAGGTAGATGGTAATCAGTCACACGGGCAAACAAGACAGGAAAGGGTTAAAGATAAATTCAGAGTCAAGAACAAAGCCATGGTCAATACCAAAATAAACAAAATAGATCAAGGAACGCACTAAAGGGTACTGACACAGAAACCACGATAGGACAAAGTGGATAGGGCTAGGGAAATTTAAATATCCTTTAACATTTGATTGGCCCACGTCATGCCTACGCCCCCAAAACGTTCGTGTGTGGGGGTGCTGGAATGACGTGGGCCAATGGGAGCCTGAATCAACTTTTGGCTCCCACTGCCCCTTTAAGAGCGAGCTTGTGACTCGAGCCGTGCTCCTAGTGCCAGGCGGGCCACGTGACCGATCACTGCGGTCAGTGCATGCGGCTAAGTCAGAAGAGGAGATCAAGCCGCATGTGGCTCGTGTGGAGGCAGGAGTGATCCAGCCATGCGCGGCTCAAGCTTAGGAGCCAGGTCGGTCCCAGGATAAGGTAAATACAGCCACAACCACTTATCCCAATCACACACCTTTCCTAACGTCCTATCCCATTAAAAGCATATTACCGCGTATTTAATAAAACAGATAGACCCCCTACTTCATCCAAGTTACCGATCGATGGTTCGATATTCTGAGCCCTCTCTGATTTACTGTACACGACTATTCGATATTCCCACAAATTTTATATAGCATTTTATGTTTGTTTGAGACCACCTTAAAAATATTGGATATCGCTTAAAATCACGATCACTATATACTTTCTCTACAAACCTCTAAAACAAACCAAACTACTCATCCATCCGCTATACCACTTTATCCCACCTAGAACTAGTGCCCAGTTAAAATACTTGACCCACGTTAAAATACTTACCCACACTCAGTCATGCCACACACATTTCACCACTACTCTCACTGAATCCCTCTGACTACGGCTAAATTCATCTTCTACATCAGAACACTACTCCTAAGATTGGGTTGTATCCATGTCTCGGGTCTTTCATTTAGAATAGGGGCAGCTTCGGTCTCCTTCAACACTGGCACTCCAGTGCATATTATTAAAGTATTGGGCAGATGGAAATCCTCAGTTTACAACCGATATATTCCTCATCCCGAGAAAGAAATGAGGAAAGCTTTTAAAAGTTTGGCTTTGTAAATTTGATGCAATAAGTGTGTTTTTTTTAATACCTTTTCACCCTCTTTGCATGAACCCGATTTACATATATTACTAATATGTTTCTGAACATATATATTATATTATTCACTCACTCACTCTCTGGGCCGGCTTAAGATATCATGCTGCCTAGGTCCAATGATAAATGACTATGGGGGATAATGTATAATAAACACAGGTTACTGGCTATGGGGGGAGGGGAGGATAATGTATAATAAACACAGGTTACTGGCTATGGGGGGATAATGTATAATAAACACAGGTTACCGGCTATGGGGGATAATGTATAATAAACACAGGTTACTGGCTATGGAGGATACTGTATAATAAACACAGGTTACTGGCTATGGAGGATACTGTATAATAAACACAGGTTACTGGCTATGTAGGATACTGTATAATAAACACAGGTTACTGGCTATGTGGGATAATGTATAATAAACACAGGTTACTGGCTATGGAGGATAATGTATAATAAACACAAAAAAAAAAAAAAAAAAGAATGCAGCTTCAGAATCAATCTAAATTGTATGCTGTCTAGGAGGTGGGAGGGTTTGGGAGGGAGGGTCTGCTGCTGATTGGCTGGAATGTGTCTGCTGACTGTGAGGTACAGGGTCAAAGTTTACTCAATGATGACGAATAGGGGGCGAACCGAACATCGCATATGTTCGCCGTCCTGGCGAACAAGCTATGTTCGCCAGGAACTATTCGCCAGCGAACCGTTCGGGTCATCACTAATGAGGAGTACTACCTTAAAAGCTCAAGTAATAAGTACAGGTACAAAATACATGACAGGTACCATTTGAAAACAAACTTAAAGTAAGCTACTCACACAGATCCACAGATTATCAAGCTTTTGATTGCTGCCATTTGTACCAAATTCCTTGGGGAGTGTGATTTTTGTGCTGCTCCTCCTTTTATTATGACATCCACACAGTGTTATGTACTAAATTGGTAATTATTGGGAGTTCAAAGTGAATTTCAAATGTAATAAATGACCGAGCTGGAAATAATTCAATCATTAATAATCGTTAATCTAGCTCTGTAAAAACTGAATTGACTTTTATAAAGGTTTTTCAGCCTCATTCTAGAGTAAATAATGGGCTTCTCTGAAGCTCAGCTACATTAAAAAACAAAATGTATTTCTCGCTGAGCAGATAAGTTACTGTCTGTTAGAGATTTACATGTGGTTATGAAAGGATTTATGCATTATGTTTAACCATTCCATCCCCCCTACTTCAGCAACTCACAAGGTAAAATCCAAGCACTTAAAACATTTTTGCTTGCTGAAGTGCCTCAGGATTAAATTTCCACTCCCTGCAGGATTCTTTAAAAATATAATGATTTCAACTAAAATTGGTACTTTAATAAAACACCTTGCAGGAATGGTTTTCTGCCTTGCTCGCTTTGAACTTTGTTCAAAGCAGAAGAGACAAGCTGCGCCAATCTCAGCACTAGCCATTAAAACTCTTTTATTGAGCTCTAATGCAGCTAATTGAGAAGAGAATGCTTGACCAGTCACACACATGCATTATTTGTCATCAAGGCTTCTCAATAAGAAGCCACTGATTGAACAAGTGCAGAAAGATAAGTCCTGCGCTCACTCCCATCACTGGGCGGCTGCAATGACTAGAGTACACATCAGCCCCAATATATAGTAAAAACCAAAGAAAAACAAGTTACCTGCGCTCTCTCCTTAATCCCTATGTATTTTTAAACAAATATGTTTTTTAGTTTCCTCCAATGGCCATGAGAGGATGAGCCCACCTGCCAACATCAAGGCAGACCCCCCTAGTTGGGTCCTAACTCACCTTGCTTCTTTGAGCCTCTGGCAAAAATCTCTACTGAGACAGAAAGGGGTATTTTTTTATATACACCCCTATACATTATCAACCCTTAATAGGGAACACATGGGATGGGCGGCTGCATTGTAACAAGGCTGAGTGATACAAAAAATGGATACAAATGCAGAAAGATAAGTCCTGCGCTCACTCCCATCACTGGGCGGCTGCAAATGACAACAGTACACATCAGCCCCAATATATAGTAAAAACCAAAGAAAAACAAGTTACCTGTGCTCTCTCCTTAATCCCTAAAGGGATTAAAACTTGTTTTTCTTTGGTTTTTACTATATATTGGGGCTGATGTGTACTGTAGACATTGCAGCCACCCAGTGATGGGAGAGAGCGCAGGACTTATCTTTCTGCACTTGTATCCATTTTTTTATGTTACCCAATGACAGCCCTAGAAGACAGACCCATGCCTTTGACAGTTTCTCTTTAGCTATGCCATGCACACTCTTTTACAAAGCGAGGAAAAAATTAGAAAGATTATTGTTTTTTCTGTTGGATGACAAACAAATGAAAAGTAAAATAAATGCTTTACCCCATTTTTTTTGTCAAAATGTAATCAATATTGCTTCCTGGTGACATGTGAACTCAGTACATTTTCTGCACATTTAATAGTGATGCTGACAGTGTATTTGTGAAAATGGGAAGGATAATTAGTAGAAAAGATCTGTTGTCACATCATCACTTGCATTTCACACCTATTGTGGAGCATAAAAGAGACTTCAGAGAATACACTGATCAAAACCAAATAAGAAGTTTGCTACCCAATTCATTCTTTAAAGGAAAACTATAGTGTTAGGAATACAAATTTGTATGTTTTCACCTACAGGGTAAGAGGAAAGGGACACTGCACCAAGACCACTTTAAAGGGATACTATAGTGCCAGGAATACAAAGCTGTAGCTTCCTCTGCCTCCCCCATCTCTCACCCCATCCCCCTCTCCCTCTCCCCTCCCTGCCCCACCTCCCCCCCACAGATTATAGAACCCTTTATTTACTTACTTGGATCCCAGTGCCGATGTCCATCCACATGTTTGTTCCTGGCTCCGCCCTCTCTGATCGTCCGACACAAGCGGGCTCTAATGCGCAGGTGCAGCAAATGGCGCACACGCATTAGACCTCCCTATAGGAAAGCATTGAATCAATGGGGAACAACCTGATGCTGGAGGTTCTCAGGTAGAGCGTGAGGACGTCCAGCGTCAGATAACAGACCAAAGGTATGTTTCAATACAGGAAGCCCTCTAGTGGCTGTTTGGTAGACAGCCACTGAGGGCAGACTTAGTTCTCTGGAACTACATTGTCCTTTTAATAGGATGACATAGTATGGGTGCACATAGTGTCCCTTTAATAATGAGTACTAAAATAAATTGAAAAACATCCATGTTTCTCCCAAAGATTTTAACTATATCTTCTAAGTGTGCATTATGACAGCAAACACTACATAAACATTTAGAAAATAAACGTGTCATCAATTCAATATTTGTATTTAGTAAGCTTAACAATTTTTACAAGTAGAATAAAATTTCCTCAAATACAACATTTAGATAAAAATATATATGAAAAAAACAAAAATAGTTGGATTGGTGGCTCTTACCACATAAAAATAATGTTAATTCAGATGTAGTCATAAATCCCACAAGGAGAAAAATATTGGAACTAGGAGAATAGGGACCACTATTAATCATTTTTTTTTTAGGTGGCCTTGGACTGGGTTAGCGACATGTGATTTTAAGAGAACACATGACATGCCAGCATGTTTAATATCATGTGATGTTTCATGGCAGAGCATCCTGGTTGTAACGTATTCTGGCCAGTTATTTTACTCCCTTCATCCTTTCATTGTGATTTGTGACCAGGGAGGTATCTGAAATATGGATTCTCTAGTTACGCAAATGAAGGTGATTAAGCATAGAAAAGTGAGGGAACCACCGGGGGTTAACTGGTTGTATACAGTTTATATTTAGCCTTCAAAGGATTTTCCAGCGGAAGATGAAAAAGCCCCAAACAGACTAAAGAGTGCATGTGAAATGCTTTCCTCGCTCTTTGAAGGGCGCCGGGGAACAGCTGGTGGGATCCGAAGGGAGTTCTCAGTTCCTCTCTTACTCTCTCTGAACACTGAAGGATTTACTTACCGTCTCCAAATGTCTGTGTTATAATGTTAATATAATAAGGACATTAGTAGCTAACCAAGTAATACTGTTTTACAAACAATTATGCTGTGTAAATAATGCAGTTGTTTGGAAACTGCAACAGTTATTGCATGACAGACTACAAGAGTCACTAAAAGTCCAACAATTTATCATCAAAAGTTGACATCTTTTCTGCCATTTAAAGAGACGTGTCAAAAAATTTTGCATTTTAAATGAGTAAAATCACACATATTTATTTATTCACTGGGTTATTTACTAAAGTGAGAATTCAATGTAAATTTAAAATTTGAGATCAGAGTAGCCAAACTTAAAGGGAAACTATAGGCTAGGAATACAAAATTGTATCCCTGTCCTAAAGTGCCCCCTTCACTTGCGCCACCCTCCCCTCGTAGTGATAAACTGTTAAAAACCCATTTGTCAATAATCTGAATCCAGTGCTAATGTCCCTCATCGGACCTAATGCACAGGCCACGATCACATGGATGATCAACCAGTGCTTTCATCTGCTAAAACCTATGTGGTTTTAGCAGATGATATCCAGTATAGCATAGCATGAGGACGTCCAGCACTAGTTAGGCGACCAAAAGTAACCTAACCACCCGGAAACGCCTCTAGTGGCTGTCTGGTAGACAGCCGCTAGAGGGTGGCGTTAACCTGAAAAGGTAATTATTGAAGTTTCTCAATAACTGCAATAATTACAATTGCAGGGTTAAAGGGGACAGGGACATTGCACCCAAAACACTTAAATCAGCTGAAGTTGTCTTGTCTTAGTTTACTTACAGGATTCTTCCAGTTTGGCTATTTTGACCTGCTATTTCAAATTCACTTTGAATTCTTACTTTAGGAATTCTCATTTCCTTTTTTTAATCCAGATATATAATACTCTAATTTGGGGAACTCATCGCAAAAATGACTGATACTGTGTAGCAAATATAATAATAATAATATTGTAGCCATTTTTGCCAGCATTGTCATAGGCATCATTTTTGCTGCCTGAATGGTCATCCTGAATTTGCTTTGTATAGAAATTTATGCCATACTAAACAGCATCATGGATTCAATTCTGCCAAACTGAAAAAAAAAAAAATTGCCAAAGCAAAATTTTGGAACTATATCCTACAACACTGCACAATGCAATTTTTTAAATATACGTTCTTCTTATCTTTTTCATTGTTAGACTGCACATCTTTCCAGTTTGTATTCATAGGTTGGCATTACACAGATATAGATAGATGTTGGTACTTAAGGCACTTGTCCCATAATTTAAAACGATTCCTGTGCCCATTAAAGGCAGAGCGGCACCACTAACCTCCTTGAAAAGTCTCATTCGATTGACAGACTGGCTCCTTCTGGTGTAACACCTGTTTAAACTGAGTATTACATTTATCCCTGGGTTGCAGAGGAACTAGAATGTTAGTCTCATACCCGAGCACCTGTGTCCTGCCTCATCTATTTCCTTACCCTAAATTACATGTACAATAGAAAGGTGAAATTGAGGGAAATGTGTGCATTGACGTGTGCCTCGAGGACTCCAGCAAACCTCTGAAATTCCCTGTCTGCCTCACATTCTGAAAACACATTTGATTATTCCTTTCATCTGATTATGAGAAAATCCCGACTTCTCATGGGTTAGGTACCTGGCAGCCCTATGAATATTACAAACACCCCTCACCCCCAAGTAACAAACTTCCTCCTGATAATTGTGACCTATATATATATAATGATAATCTATTCTGGTCCCGTTTCCATGGCGATACGGAACGTAGAACATGGGGACTCCATATGAAAGCAATTTCCCCTGCTGTTCCCCATGACAGAAAAGACAATATTCAATCCATAGAGTGAGTTCTCCTTGGGTGGGAATGTGAAGAGAGGTTTAATCATGGCTAGTTCCAGAGAAAAGAAGAGGATTCGCAGGTGGCAGGAGGTGGAAATTAAGAATGTTAACCCTTCAATTGACAGAGGGAAAACATATAAATAAAATATAGTATAATATAATATGTAAGTCTTTCTACTGGCACACAAAGAGTAAAGAGGCATTTTTCTTCATAAAACTCTATTTCCTGTTTGTTACTAAATGCCATTATTTTTAATTAGAATGTATGTCTTCAGGAGTTGAGATGTGCATTTAACCCTTTCAGTGCCAGAAAAAAGTGACATATGATTATGAGAGGCATTCCAAAGACAGCGTTCCAAAAGTGGAATAAAAAGGAGATACAATTCAGTAACTAAAATCAGTGATGCTTCTACAAAATGCATACTAAAAGGGTGTAATTAGCAACATGTAAAAGGATTACCCAGTGCAGCCCTGAAATATACTTTTTTCATTAGCGTTCCTGATCACAGTGACAAAATAGTCACTGTGGGTTACACTCCACTGATTCCTAGAATTCCTTTGCATATTGCCAATTTGTAGCTGTAACAGCAAAACTAGCTTATAATGTTGTATTGTCATTTGCAGATATTTAATGAACTGTCCCAAGCTGTGACGTAGAACATCAGTGAAGCAATTTATTTACTAAACAATGGGTTTTGATGGGATGACAGCCAACAGGCAAAGTTTAAGCCAAAAGTACAATAGTTAGTAAAGACAGGAAAGCAGTGGTAGTGGGGTAATAGAGATGTTCCAATATTAAATAATTAACATATGTGAATAGTCTACAATGTGTCTGTGATTGGAGCACGTAGAGAGAAGTAGCACTTTTGGCTGTAGAGTAGCTCCACAAGAAAAATAAACTTGTAGCATCTCAACAAATAGGATGAAAAAAAGAGAAAACGATGGATAACAAAATTGGATCCAATTTGTCAACTCACACGTTCTCATTCTTAGTGCGCTTAGTGAATCCACCTCTAAGTATTGTCATTCCCAAAGTTAGGTTACTTACCCACACATCACGTGATTTTATTTCTGCATGTTTTATCATCTGTTTCATTAGTATTTACACAATTCACAATTGGCCCATTCTCTCTCTCTCTCTCTCTCTCTCTCTCTCTCTCTCTCTCTCTCTCTCTCTCTCTCTCTCTCTCTCTCTCTCTCTGTCTGTGTGTCTCCCTGTCTGTTTATTGAGATTCTATCTAGTACATAACATTTGACTGTTAATATAAATCATTGAAGTGGTTTACTCTCTCTGAAAGCTAAATGCCATGCCTAGATTTGTCACTTTTTGTGCATCCCTGTGTTTCAGCCTGAGGTTAAGAATTGCAATTAAAGCCCAGACTTTTAATAAGCTATTGACATCTGCCCAGTAGACGTTATTGCTAGTTTTCTATAGTATTTTCATCTTACAGGGTAATATATTGGTGTGCAGAGTGTATGCTGGAGGCAAGACATGCTTTGTAAAACATAGAACAAATATGCTAATTTGATTGTATACTAAAGCTAGACAACAAGTTGCTGTGCGGCAGTTGTTTGGTCGCTGTTGCTCGTGATCCAGATCACTGGAGTTGTAGACTACCAACAGCTGTAGAACAGCAGGCTACCTAGACATCTTGTGCTCCTCTACATGCACGTATGCTTCTATACGCAAAAAAAGCACATTTTATTTTTCTGCCTTCTAGTTTTAGAATGTAGCCCAACTGTAGACTAAATGTGGAGAAAAAATATTTTATAGAGCTGTAGATAAACAGCAGTAAACTAGTAAACCTGAATCAAGAATACTGTAGATCAAGAGTAGTCAAACTTTAAATACCTACTGCCCACTAATGTATCTTTTTTTCATGGTAAAATGTCCTTACTACCCACCGGTGCCGCATTAACCCGCGCAAGTGCAAACATTTTTTAGAAAGGAGGGTTTTAAAAAAAAAAAAATTTTTTTTTTTTATTTATTTGCTTCCTTTTCCTTTTTTTTCTCCTTTTCCTTTCTTCTCTTTTTTTCCTTCCTTTTTGCAATCACCAAGGCTGAACTAGGTAGCGCACCTTATTATTAGCCAACAACAAAAAATAAGACAGAAAAAAGCGATATCTATATACCAGGGGTCTCTTTTTCCTTTTTCTTTATTCTCTCCTACTCCTTCCTTCACTTCTTTTCGTTTTCCTTCTTTCTTTTATTTTATGTTAAGCAAACCAAGTAAACAGAAAATAACAAAACTTAGCTTGCCAAAGTTCAATATCAGCTACTCTTAACATCACACTCCTTCCTTTCCCTGCTTTCACGTCGAGTTCTTCAGTTCCCCTCCTCTTCTGGCGTGTTACATCATCATGCCCCATCCCGTTTAGGAGTGCAGCCATCGAAAGAGATTTAGCAAACAGAGACGTTCACGCAATGCGTGTTTTCCGTTTTTGTGAACATGCTCTTGTGCCAGAAAACCGAGGGTCTCGGATAAAACCCACCAATGCCCACCATGAAAGTTTGAATCACGCACTAGAGGGCGGTAGGGACCAGGTTGACCTGCGTCCACCCTCAATGGTATATCTGACAACTGATGTACTCAGTAATAGGGGTAATAAGTTCTATTGTATGTAAGAATGTCCTATACCAGCACTTTATAAACTGAAAAAATTATTATAATTAATTATTAATTAATTATGTTTTAAAAAGGTTTGCTAATGCGTTTAATTATATGGTTGTTTATAAAGATCAACTTCTTAATTCATGCTGTCTGGAATATAATTATTGAGTAGTAATGTCAGGCTAAGTGCTTTTAAATACAAGGAGTGAAATACTTTCTGTTTGTTTATATGTTTGTATATTTGTTTTGTTTTGTATATGTATTATATATAGTGCATTCATACACCCACCTCCCTTTCTACAAATAAATCACTATAATTACTTATGTGTAATTACTGTAACTGCACATAATTAATCATTAAGAATGGTGGGAGTTGGAGTTGAGAGGTTGATGTACAGTCTAAAATAGATTGATGGACCACATGCTAGTCAACACTATTTTATTTTGACCAACAAGAGATCATGGAGAGATTAGGGGGTAAATTCATGAAATACAACTTTCATTGGGCTCATAAACATTATTTGAATTGCATATGCACTCTTTTTTTTTTTTACTAATACTATTAGTCATTTGATATTTTATTATTATGTGAATGTAATCAATAGTAAAATTATAAGGAAAAATAAAAATAAAAAGTAACAAATAAATATTATAAATGTATTAATGGTGAATGAAGTAATGATTTTATGCATGAGAAAATGAGAATAAAATGGCATATACATGAATGCAAACATGATAATTTTTATACATACCTTCATAGTGTTTCATCTGATTTTAATAGGTAACAAAAAGGCAGCCAAAAAAATGCAAATTTGGTTGGAATAACCAAACCAAATATGTCTTTTGTGAGTAGAGAGATGGATAACTTTTGATTGTGACATCTCATTTTTGACAGCTGATCTGCATTTAGCTGCTAGTTTGCTGTTAATGGGACTTTGTAGTCTACACACATAAACATTTCATATAATTGAAGTGGTTATAGTTTTATTTATTTATTTATTATTGCTATTTATAAAGCGCACACAGATTCCGCAGCGCTGTACAATTAGTTGAGAAACGTACAATATACACATACAAATACAAGGGGTAAGAGAGCCCTGCCCGTAAGCTGATATCTAGCCATTGGAGCTCTTTTATACAAAGTGCTTGGCTAGATGGCCCGTGAGCTTACAATCTAAAGGTGAATGGATTTCCCTGGTGCCATACCTCCATTCAGTGTTAAACCATTTTGGCCTGATTCAATGAAAAATACAAGACGATCTTTCTTGAAAAAATACATTTAGTTATCTGGTATGTGCAAGATGATCACAAAAAAGATCGTAAAATTGTGATTACCCGCTGATAACTGAATAAACTTAATGCCTAAATAGATGAGTATCATTCCAGCATTCAAACCAGAAATTGTGTCAATTCATTGTTTAGTAAATAAACCATTTTAATTCTTAGAAAATCATTAATGTATTCTTTTTGGTAAAACGTGTTCTTAATGAATACTTTTATAGTAGGCAATAAATACGTTCCTTATATAGCCAGACTACCTCTATAAACCTTTCTCTATCACAGACAGAGGGCACCAGTAATGGCATAATGCGAGGGGTTCCCTGTCCGTAAAAAGGAAAACTCTCCTCTACCTGTTAGATAAATAATATAAAGGCTGCTTACCCCCTAGGGCTCTTAGACGCGGTCACAAATGTCCCCCTTATTGTTACACCAGATGTTTGCATTTCATTTAACTGCTTGTTCTGTTTCTAGATTCCAAGTGTTCCATTACAAACAATGGATTACAGGACATCCACATTAACAATTAATGTTACATAATAACAAATCTTCTTCAGATGCCTTTTACGGTGTCAATTAACCTGCCACAGGTAATATGCTTAATTTAACAACATAACGCCTGCATATGCTTTTTCTTTCTTTAGCATACAGATCAGATTTATGTGTTATGTGAAGGAATAATAGCTGTAACGACAAATGATTTACCAGCGATAAATTATTTTGTTTGCTGGCTATAAAGCAGCTCTGAAAGCCTACAAATTATTTTGTTTGCCAGGGGTTCCCTGAAATATTTACAATGCAATTCAAATATTTATTTAACTGCGCAAGTACCGAGCATTGGATGCGTTAAAGACAAAGCCTTCAGTTTATTAATGTCCCTGTCAAAGTTAGGGTGGCATTCAGAATTAGTCCAGGCTCTTCTTCGTCTGTTGATCATATCCAGGGAGCAAAGAGGGGTTAGAGGACTAAGAGGACCTCAGTTGTGCCAATGAATGCAAAGTTCAGAAATAGCTACAGGCTGCCCGAATTACATTGACAGCTTGGGATTCAAATATACAGACATATTTACAGAACAGAGAGTTTTGTTAGTTGGCAGCTGAGCACCAAAATTAACACCATAATAACCAGTTTGGATAAAAATTCTTGATCAGTTTTGATGATTTAAATCAGGGGTGCCCAAAAGGTAGATCCCTAGTTGTTTTAAAACTACAGCTTCCATGATGCTTTGTCATTCTAAAGGCATTCTAAAGGCATGCAAAGCATCATGGGAGTTGTAGTTCTACAACATCTGGAAATCCACCTATTGGGCATCCCTGATCTAAATGTTGTCAATGCAAAACAACTCACTAGTTAGTGAATGAGTCTTTTGCACTCACTCTGAAAATCAGGGCCTTTAAGAAGGCTGTTTATAACGCGTGAAGAAAGGTCAGCAGCTATCCCAAAACACAATTATCGAAAAGTAGATCGACATCCGCACAGCTCTCCTAATCTACTGCACAGAAGGTAGAAATTTCATATTTCTGGAAGCATCTGTTTGCTGTCGTTTTCAACACTCTGTATGCCTTAAAAGAGAGATGATACATATATGGACATTTGTCCTTTACATAAGCAAGATACATTGCATGATCTCTATGAAAGAACATTTCGTCTAAATTATTGCACACATTTTTTTCTTTTTCTTTTTCTTTTTCTGTCGCCCCAATTTTTTTTTTTTAAGTCTTATTGTTTATACATCATAAAACACAAAAAATGTACGCCAGGTCTGTGCAAAGGTGCTTACTGGTTTCAGACTCCTACATGAGGCACAAAGATCAATAATGCATAGAGCACTTCTTCAAATATATAGAACTACATAAATATGTGTTTCCTGCCTTGTTTGAAAATTACCTAGAACTTGTGTTGTGTTTTATTAGATGCTCAGTTTACTCTTAAATTTTATATTAAAGGCTGAACAAATAACTTAACAGACAAGGCACAGCCAGGGAATACAATGCAAATTAGAAAGAAAAGGAAAAATAAATTTTTTTATCCCCCTCTTTTCTGTATACTTTCTCTATGATTGACAGGGAGCTTAGATGGCGGCACCCACATGCAGGAAATAAAGAGTTGTAGATTTCTAGATTTCACTTTATATCTCACACAATACATGTACATGTTTGTTACAGGAATAGGTAAACATAATATTACAAATTCTGGTAGAGACTGTGATTAACTACACATAAATTGATATGACTTATATTGAATACCTGTCCAGCAGCAAGCACATGCAAGCACATGCAGGTATAAACTCTTAATAGCTCCCAACTGATTCCTCTTCTTCAACTGTCACTAGTCTAATACTATCCTTACCTTTTGTGTCATTTTACCCCACTCCCTCTAGCATGTAAGCTCATTGAGCAGGGCCCTCAACCCCTCTGTTCTTGTGTGTCCAACTTGTCTGGTTACAACTACATGTCTGTTCGTCCACCCATTGTAAAGCGCTGCGGAATTTGACGGCGCTCTATAAATAATATAATAATAATAATAAGCAATAAGCTAAAAAGAGTGCAATTATGTATTGGTCCAAAGGCCAGACTTGAACATTCATGACATGTCACACTCACATGTGCTAGAGTAAAGCAAAGCCTCTTCCTCTACACAGCGCCTGCCACATAAAACCTGCTAGAGTGGACAAATAAGGTCAACAGGAGCCAAAGATGTAAAAGGGAATAGTATAGAATAGTAAAAATTGTCTTGTGAATTGTCACACTTTACTCGAGTTTACAGGAAATACAAGCTGAAACTTCAATTAATATATAATCAATTTAACATTGATCAGACTTAGTTGGGTAGGGAATAGTAACTAGTAGCCCAACACATTTCACATGACGAAACAAGTGAAAAAGACTAGTTAACCTGGACATGACCTCACTCCCACCACCATTCCGAAGAGCTGCTGCTGTCACCATTATTATGCCTGAATGTCGTAGAATACTATACTTATTACAGTTTTGGGGTTATTTGTACTAATATGTGAACCATTCAATATTCAGAGTGTTTAGCATGGTACCTTTCATTCAATTTCTGGAACTTTTTTTGCTTTCTATTCTTCATGTTGTTAAATAATACTTCATCTTAAAAATATTTTCATTCCAAATAAAAGTGAGCCTAAAACTACTTTTGGAAACTTCAATACATCTAAGTGTCACCTTCAAAGCAAGTCAGGGTCTTAGAAAGTCAAGTTACTAAATAAAATGGGCTGCGTCTCGGACCATGCAACAAACTATGCTCTGGCTCCACTCCCTTAATCACTGTGATATTATTTACTATGCATTTGGTTTCTTTATGGTGTGAACTTTCCAAAGCCAATATACAGAGACCTGGGAGCAACTGAACCAGGAACCAGCACCAGGTCCTTAGAAACCGTTTGCAAGAGAGAAGAAGGTTCAGGCACGAACCATTGCTGCTGGACATTTCGGTTTCAATAAATGTGTCTCTTTATGGTGTGAAGACCTGGAATAGCAGGAGTAGTAAACACTAACACAGTTATGTAATTAAGATGTGCATAAGGACATAATTAAGTAAAATCAGTGTGAGATTTGATCATGGGCATACCAGGTTACCTGTAGTTTGTAATCAGCCTCTGAAGGTGAACAAAAATGTAAAAAAGAATATTATTATATTGTGAATATAATAATGTGCAAAATGTGTATACATGAAAAATTTATACTCAAATGTCGAACTCTTTGAGGTCTTTGGTTCTTGGTGACTAAAATAAGAACATTTTGACAGAGTTAGGTTGAGGTCCAAGATTTGCTTTAACCCAAGGGAAGGTTAAATAACAGGCAAATATTACGACTTATTTTACAAGGAAAACAGGCAGACTGGAAAACAAGAAATTGAGTTGATAAAAAAAATAAAAAACAACCATCAACGAATCATCCCAGCGGAGCAATGGAGTGAGCAGAATATATAAATCAACCAAGATGTGTTACGCGATTGGGAAGTCCTTGGGAAGGTCAATGTGTAGATTATTCGATTGTGACAGTGATGGTAAATCAGAGGAACCAAACTGGAAACTGCAGATATCTTTAAAGCTTTTCCATTGTTTTGTCTTTGTACAGCTATGTAGTTATTGTGACAGTCAGTGTCCTTACAGCAGCTGCAGATTATATAGTTGGGGCTGGTTAAGGCTGGGGCCATTAATTTGTTAATGATATAGGACCTCACGGTTCACAGACACTACGTCTGGCCACAGTACAAGTTCCAGATGTAATGTGTCTTCTCACCTATCTAAGCTGTGTAATAAAATATTGGTGTAATGATGCCTAAGTATTTAATTAACTCCTTTCTCAGATAGCTACAGTTTCTTGGCCTCCCATAGGGGTTGTTTTGCTTATCAGGGGATCGAAACAGAAATATCCATGTGTGAATTCTTAGAGTATAAGGACATAGCTTAACATGTCTCTGATATCTAGCACTTACCTGTCTTTACAAAGGCAACATTTCTCAGTTTCTTTGTTCAGATGCCATTGAAATGATTGCTTGAAGTTTGCTCATTATTTCCCTTGGTGTTCGGAATAAATATACATCCTGACACTGTAATGTTTGGGATGGGTGTCTAACTATTTCAGAATCTGAGTACTAAAAGGCAACCTCAGTCACTCAAATCACTGGAGATTGCTACTTCTATATCTTAGGCAAGTCTGGGCGTGAGAAAGTAAGGAAAAATTATTACAATGTAAAAATATCGACAAATAAAAGGATATGAATGAAAATGAACCAGTCAGGAGTTGGAAATGCATCAAGCCCAGCAAAAAGACACAGACCAGATTGTTAGAGGGAGACCATTAAATCATTGAATACAACTGATCTCATAAACACTTTCCACCCTTCTTTTCAAGGGAAGCAGAAGTCTGTGCCTGTTTGGTACATATCTCCTTTGCCTAATCACCATTATACTCTACAAACCCTAACGTATGAAAGCACCAGCGTATTGCACTATTCAATGCCACAAAGACAGCAATATCCTTTCTTCATTAAGAGTTTTTTACATCCTTTTCTACCTTTTTTTCTATGCTTTCTTGGGCTTAAAGTAAGGACCTTGTGACTATGTAATGCGTCCATATGGCCATATTGTGTTATATGCATTGTGAGTACATACATCAAAGCACTATCACTTTAATTGTTTAATTTTGACACTGCATTTTTTGTATTGTGTTTATCACACTAATGTTGCATTGCATAAATATATATACACTGCCTGGCCAAAAAAAAGTTGCCTCCAAAAAAAAGGTCACACACTCTAATATTTAATTGGACTGCCTTTAGCTTTGATTACAGCACACATTCACTGTGGCATTGGTTCGATAAGCTTCTGCAATGTCACAAGATTTATTTCCATCAAGTGTTGCCTAATTTTTCAAGATCTTGTATTGCTGATGGGAGAGTCGGACCACTGTGCAAAGCCTTCTCCAACACATCCCAAAGATTCTTAATGGGGTTAAGGTTTGGACTTTCCACGTGTGTGTGAAAAGGATGTCTCATGCTCCCTGAACCACTCTTTCACAATTTTAGCCTGATGAATCCTGGCATTGTCATCTTGGAATATGGCCGTGCCATCAGGAAAGAAAAAAATCAATTGATGGAAAAACCTGGTCATTCCGTATATTCAGGTAGTCAGCTGACCTCATTCTTTGGGCACATAATGTTGCTGAACCCAGACCTGGCCAACTGCAGCAACCCCAGATCATAGCACTGCCCCCACAGGCTTGTACAGTAGGCACTAGGCATGATGGGTGCATCACTTCATCTGCCTCTCTTCTTACCCGGATGCACCCATCACTGGTGGTTCCCCACTATCCTTCCAGTTTTTTTTTTTTTTTTTTTTAAAGATTCTTTATTTTTCATTTTCCATTTTTCATAAACAAAGGTTGTTGAACGTTTTTACAGAACTTCCAGTTTTTAATAATGCATTGGACAGTTCTTAACCAAATTTAAGTAGCTTCTTCAATCGCCTTAGATGTTTTCTCTGCTTGATGCATGCCAATGATTTGACCCTTCTCAAACAGACTAACATATTTTCCACAACCACAGGATGTGTCTTTCGACATGGTTGTTTAAGAAATGAGAAGCTACTCATTGCATCAGTTGGGGTTAAATAACTTGTTACCAGCTGAAAGATAATTGCCCATGCAGTAACTATCCAATAGGAAGCTCTTACCTATTTGCTTAGTTAGATCCAGGTGGTAGCTTTTTTTGGCCAGGCAGTGTATATTCATAATGCTTTTACATCTGATTATGTGAAAACACTCTAGATCTAGCACTATTTAATTTGTCTCACATGCTGGAATTAGTGTAAGACCCACCAATGGTGGGATACTGTGATGTAGTGGTGGGCTTAACACTTTATGGCCATATGGTGGTACTGAATCCCCATCTTTGCTTGCTGAAAAATGTGATTTTAGGCAGCCTTATAAAATGTAAAACTGTATTTTTGTGTGCACGCTGCTCCTTAGTCTGTATATAGGACTCCCGTTTAGGCCTGTCCACATCTAATTTTTATGTTTTCCAATGTTGCAAGATATTAAAATGTAAGCCAAAGTTCTAAGAAGTTCGATAGGGAAAAGACTATAAAGTGCTGGTAAGTGTCCCCTAAACCTTTCCAACACTGGAGTCTCCTATGAGCCTGATGCATCTGCATCTAACAGCATAAGTATATTCACCAACCAGGGAAATGTGCGAAATTGTAACTTAAATTGCAAATTTAGATCAAAATAGCAAAGTTGGAAAAATAGCTGAACTTTAAAATGTGCCCAAATCATCTGTTTTGGCCTAAAACCTGCAATTTCCCTGCTGTTTTTGTGAATAAACACACTGTATTCTGTGAATAGAATGTTCATTAGCCTTTTAGTGAGATATACATTAATATGCAATATGCTTATATATGAGATACATTTATGTAGCAATGTGCCCTGAGTTGGGTCTGTTCTATGTCTTTGCTGGTATATCTCTATTCAAAGATTATTGCTACTAGTCATAATAGCGGAATCTGTCAATCACGATGCAAGATCCTGTGTTTGAGGACTTGCAGACATCTGCTTGCCTTCCACAGAACACATATGTTCAGAGAAACTATTTCAAAATGATCAGAGCGATACAAGGCATCAGCAACACTCTCTATTCTAAAACTGACTCTAATTCGTCATTACTTCTTACATATTCTCTTGCGTGCAATTCCTTTTCAAAGAAGCAGAAGTCTCTGCCTGTTTGGTACACATCTCCTCTGCCCGATCCCCATTATATTCTACAAACGCTAATGTATGAAAGCACCAGCGTGTTGCACTATTCAATGCAACAAGGACACTGTGAAAGCAAGATCCTTTCTTCATTAAGGAATATTAAGGCAATAGGACACAAGCAACTGAGTTTCCCTTTGATTACAGTGCATGGGTCCTGCAATTAGCAGCAACATTATTAACCTTTTCTTGCCAGAGGAGTGTGCTATGTCATCGCACAATTCCTGACACAGAAAATGGTCTGATTTTTGTGCAGAATTCTCCATACAAATATCATGTAGGACTGGATCAGGACATATAGAACTGGATTCTATTTTAGGGTTTACTCTGCTTACTGAATAGTAATTTTCCCATGGAATTCAACAGAATAATTGCTATTGAGTAAGCAGAATAAACCCTTACACTTCTAAGAGAATCCAGCCCATAGTGTGCAACATAGGGCTGTATTCACTAAGCAGTGAGATACAGGAGATTTCTACAGAGTTGGAGCACTGCTTTTGCCCTAATTGTGACAGTTGTCAGTATGTCACAAATCACTGTTTAGTGAATAAACCGCAATCTGTGCTGAAAGGCATTGAAGCACCAGACTTGGTTTATCTCATTTCACTTGCTCAGCTAATGTCAAAAAAGATAAAAGCAGTTAAAGAATTAAAACATCGGGCTAATGCCAAGAAAAACAAGTAAAAAATTGTCTTGATCCATATCGTCTCTTTCGATAATAAAATAAACAGAGATAAAATCTCATTCAAATAAACACTTTTCTGGCTTAGTATCATTAGATATACCAGGATCTTTCAACATGTCTTTGTTTTATTTTATTTTTCAATGTAATGACTTATTTGTCTCCTTGTATAAAGATAAACAAGATGAATGCTTTGACTAGCTTTAAAAAATAAATTTTTTTGTATACTTTTGCTTCAGCAAGATCACAATTGTGGCATTCATGGCATGAGTTATCGTAAGGATTCCCCAGACCAGGGGGAAAAAAGATAGCCCACCAGCTAGTATAGAACTAAAACTCCCGTAATGCTTTTACAGGCTATTGACATGGTCTGCCTATTGCCATGAACAGATAGTTGGATCATAGGCGTCTGCTGGGGGCATAATCGTAATGACGCCAATGAACCCTTTTTGCAGGGCTGGACTGGGGATACAAAGCAGCAATGGAAACAAATGTTGCATGTAGTGTGTGTATGTGTGTCTATCTGTATAAATATAGATGTGTGTGTGTGTATTATTGGTATGTTTCTTTTTCTAATTCAAAATATTGGTTCTATCAGTGTAAAAATTTAATTATACACTTACAGTAAGCATACTCACATGCAGACACAGACCATCTCACTGACACAAGCAAACAGACAATCTCATTGATACACAAACTCATTGACATAAAAACACAAGCTCACTGATACACACAAATAGGGGTGGGGCTTGAATGTGGGGGCAGAGCATAAAGGCAACACATTGCTGGGGATTCGGAAGGGAGCCTCACAACCAGAATTTGGTCTCCAGCACCTCACACCAGCCCCCAGCACCTCCCTCTTTCTTTCCCTCCGACGGAGCTGTCACAGTCCAATAGAAAATTGCATGTGGGGAGGGAACATGGTGAAAAATCCAGAGGGAGGGGGGCAAGTGACTGTCCCCTCTGCGGATGCCCATGAGTTGGATATAGATTATTGCTGACATAAACAATGCTAATTGTCCCTCTATTACTTTTTGTGGTCCTGCTTTTCAGGAACACAGACACAGAAAAATCACTCACAAGTACAGGCATTCAATTACATTTTTGCAGCTGTGCAAAACCATTTTCAATACTGCTCCCTCTTTTTGTGCATACATACAACCTCTACTTTTTGTGCATGTACATTTTGTGCCATAGTCTCTCTCTTCGGTATGACCCTGACCTTGAAGCAGACACAAAGGAGGAAAGGAAGCCTTTAACGAGCACTCAATAGGCAGGGGGTAACCCTCGAAGACTACCAGGGTAGTGGCAAACAAATGACCCTGACCTTGGTTTCATAATATATTTTCTCAAATTTTGATTTATGACTGTCCTGTCATGTAAGGATACTCACTAAGCATTGTAGAAAGGACTCCTGTGATTAAATCCCAGTATATAGCAATGACGTTTCCAAGTTCTACATTCAGTCAGTTCATTTTAGAATGTCCTGTGCAAACATCCAATACGTGAACCCAGCAATAGTGTCTTTGTGAAGCAAGATAGAATCTTAATATAACAGATTTCTCTGGGGGTAATTTCTTACAATATCTCAGGGTTAGCTTATCTGTAAAATTCTCAGGTATACCCTTACAAGCTGTGCTTGGCCCTGTAAAAGTTAAGAAAATATTCTTAGGAAACTGAAGGCAGAAGTGCATTAAACATTTACACCAAATAACCACTAGCTTCCAGCAGAATTCATCTTCATCTTGAAAGATGAAGAAAAAACTTGCTCGAACTGATTTATTAGATAGATTCTCAGGTAAGGCAAGAAATGTTCCTACAGGACTGGAAAATAATCCTTTGACTCTGATTGAAAAATAAAGTTTTAGGAACAGCACCCATCACCATTTCCATATGGCAAATCACCTTATTTTCTTACTAAAAGCCCAGTACAAGAATGTCTAGAACTGGCTCTCCACTCGGTGTCAAATTATATTCCTCAGAATTCCAAGAAATGTCACTGTAACGGAATCACCTGTACTCCGACCGAGTACCTTCCGTTGATGGACGCTTCCTAGCTTGCGCCGAGGACCACAAGCACCGCACCGGAAACCACAACCACCTCAGACTCCACAACTGCCGTAGCTTAACTGGAGTCTCGCCGTCTTCCTTCCACCCTGGATCAGCCTCTGTCCTCCAGGACCGTGTGGGAAAGACCTCTCCTCCAGGAGAGCGTATCAGGAACAGCTCTTAAAAGAGCTAAGTGATTAGAGCTCAGGGGAGTATACAGAGTATAGCAATCCCCAGTGTGAATATAGCAGTTCCCTACAATAACGAGACAAGGCTACATATTGAGGGTTAAGCAGGAACAGAATGCACTGAGACTTTATTGCTTCTTTTATGCAGGTTTTTCCACAAGGTTACCACCCACATGGTCTTGTGGAATAGCCAATCAACCACGTACAATACAGTTAAACACTCCCATTCTTTCCAGCCAAATCCTCCCCTCTGCCTGTGATAGAATTACTGTACACAATGGTCTAATGTAATTATCACAGGCAGGAAAATGCAGTTTTTATCCAATTCTTATAACTTTAAAAGTATACATGCAATATTGATATAAGTTACATATTCTAAATCCACATACTCCATATACAAACATATCCAAAAATCATACAATTTGGTCCAGTGGTTCAAAAGATAGATTGAGGAGGGACAAAGCAGCTGGTTTCAACTGGTCTGGCAGTGTCCCTGGGACAACGCCCTGCTGGAGAACAATGGACAGGAAAAGGGGGAGGGGAAGAGGCACATTCTCCCATGAAATCAAAGGGGCAGAAACAGTGCAATAAAATCCAATATGCCCAAATAACGTTTCTAAAGGGCAAACTCTCCCAGGGGCCATAGTCACAAGGCAAGAGGATGGCAGTTAGTCCTCTCCAGGCATAAGTTGCGAAGGGCACCCAACAAAACCGGGCCATGGATAAACATTACTGCTCTACAGTATCTTATTGTGATAACAACTCTATCATGTTAACAGAATGTCATTATGTCTAGATTTTAAAAGCTGTGATCTATTGATTAATTTATTCACTATAACGATTCACCAACAGATTCTAAGGGCCAAAGCGTTCAATGTTACCAGGTTACAGCGAAGATGACGTATGAGTAACATTTAAACCACTTGAGTAGGTAATGCTGTTTAATTATCCTTGCTGCAATAGTTTATAATTAGATGTGATGCCATTTTGTTCTCTATTACAATTAATGACGTAGAGAGATGGAATGGAGTCGCATAATGTGTGACATGTAGATTGCAAATCCTCAGAAAAGCAAACTGATTTTAATAGACTTTGGAATTAATGGATAGCATGTTAGAAATCTTGCTGAGATGCAAAACACCTTGATTTGTTGTCAATCATGCAGATGATTTGTCTATTTCTGGTGCATTATTATTTCCGTTTTGGTCTTTGGAAACATATGTAATCTTTCTGCTCATTATATTCTGCAAAGAATGAAGAGAAATCGCTGTTTGCATGCACTTGTACGCAGTTGCTACTGCAATACAGGGTTATATTCCTTATGTACATTGTGCATTGGGATTAAGGGGAAAAAAAGAATGTGAGAAATGCAATAGAGAGGCAGAAAGAGCATTGGATTTATGGACCATTTAAAGAAATGGTTATCCTATAGATGCACAGTCCTTGCTTCTGATTAAAGGAACACTATGGGGGTTTACTTACCTTTTCTCCTTCGCTGTGCTGGTCTCCAGCATCCCTATCCCCCTTTTTGGCTGAGATCATCAAGACTGATGATCTCAGCCAATCCAATGCTTGGAGTAAAGTTTTATTTCACTTATTTCAGCATAAGAGCCTCTAGTGGCAGGTTAGCCCTGTAGTAAAAACATTTCCAGCAATGTTTCCGGCAATGTTTTTATCTGCAGTGTTAAAGTGTGTGTGTTGGACTTGGGAGGGAGCATGGCACTGATCTGGGTGCCTCTAGTGTTCCTTTAAGATATAGGTTTATTTCAGTGACATACATGCTATTTTACAATGCTGATGATACCTCAGGGCAGATATCTCTAGAAGAAATCCAGTCTTTCAGGTTCAATCTCTAACAATAAATGTCTTTGAGAGTTTAGAAGGATACTGAACATTCTACTTTCAATCTAAATGTGGCTATGCTCTAGAAAGTTTTTATCAGTTCTGCCAGATTGCTATAGCAACCAGCACGCTTGAACCCCCCCCCCCCCTCAGAAATCAGCCAATTTAGCCTATTATTTCAATGATAGCCTTTGCTACAGCATTCTAGAGGTCAGTAGACATTGCACCGTCCCCTTATATTCTGCTAACCATTACTGAAAGGTTAATGATGGAGAGCATAGAACATAATCAGAGCTGAGCAACTGATGGGCGGGTTGGTGGAACAGTTATTGGAGGTGACTTTGTAATATGTGCATCTTTAGGAAATTTCTAGTGATACTTGGTATACACACGTATATGTTTCTACACTTTGAGTGTCATTGATTAACACCTTAAGGACCAAACTTCTGTAATAAAAGGGAATCATGACATGTCACACATGTCATGTGTCCTTAAGGGGTTAAACAGGTACATTTGAAAAACAGCTGAAATTGGGAAATTTTGCCACTCAGCTATTTTAACCTATAAAAATGCAGTACTAATTTAACTATATTACAGTTCACTCACCCTTAGTTAATTCAGATGCTAACCATGCACTGTGTTCTAGAACATAAAAAAGGTCTACCAGCACTAGTGATGTCGCGAACATAACATTTTCGGTTCGCGAATGGCGAACGAGAACTTCCGCAAATGTTCGCGAACCGCCATAGACTTCAATGGGCAGGCGAATTTTAAAACCCACAGGGACTCTTTCTGGCCACAATAGTGATGGAAAAGTTGTTTCAAGGGGACTAACACCTGGACTGTGGCATGCCGGAGGGGGATCCATGGCAAAACTCCCATGGAAAATTGCACAGTTCATGCAGAGTCTGGTTTTAATCCATAAAGGGCAAAAAATCACCTAACATTCCTAAATCACAATGGATATGGATTGACACCTGACATATGACATATTGACACCTTGACATATGGATTGACACCTGTCCTCATAGACCCTGATACACACTGACACAGAGCAGAATAGGAACTGTTCCCCCTACATAGGGTCACTTAGCAGATATGTATTGACACCTGTCCTCAGAGACCCTGATACACACTGACACAGAGCAGAATAGGGACTGTTCCCCCTACATAGGGTCACTTGGCAGATATGGATTGACACCTGTGCTCAGGGACCCTGATACACACTGACACAGAGCAGAATAGGGACTGTTCCCCCTACATAGGGTCACTTGGCAGATATGTATTGACACCTGTCCTCAGAGACCCTGATACACACTGACACAGAGCAGAATAGGGACTGTTCCCCCTACATAGGGTCACTTGGCAGATATGGATTGACACCTGTCCTCAGAGACCCTGATACACACTGACACAGAGCAGAATAGGGAATATTCACTAAATGCCAAACATTGTTATACAGGGGAATATTCAGTAAATAAGGATAAGGGGGAGGGGGACCTACTGTCCTCCCCCCCAGCCCCCACCACTGCGCGGTGTGTGGGGGCCATAAATCACAATGAGGGGGACCTACTGTCCTCCAGCCTGCCCCCACCCGTGAGCGGTGGGTGGGGGCCATAAAAATAATGAGGGGGGGGGGACCTACTGTATGATGTTGTATCGATTAGGTAGTGTAAGGGTTACGCCCGCTTCAAGTGACAGACCAAACTACCCGTTTAACGCACCGCAAACAACCGCAAACAGTCCATTTGCACAACTGCAAACTCCCCATTTGCACAAGGTTGGATACCAAGCTAGCCATGCCCTGTTCCTTGTCCTCACTGATGTCATTGAAGGTCTCTTCCTCCACCCAGCCACGTACAACACCAAGGGTCCCCGAAAGGTGACAACAAGCCCCCTGGGACGCCTGCTGTGTTTGGTCTTCCACCTCCTCAAAGCCACCTTCCTCCTCTGACTCCTCTTCTTCAGACTCCTCTCTCTGCGTTGCCTCTCTCTGTGTTATTATAAGGTGTATTAAGTAGTACTATTCTTATCAGTTTAATCCCTGTTACGAGTAGAGGACTATTTCCTTGTTTCGCCAAACCCCTTCAAAGATGGAAAAAGCGGTATGAGTGGAAGAAACGAGGAAATGTGGTCAGGTGGTGGTGCCAGCCCCACGGAGGGCTTGTACCCAGGTATGCTAATAAACTGAAAAAAGAAAAAATCTCCCAAGAAGGAGATCTAAAACTGGCATAGGAAAAGGTTAGACAACTATAATAAAGTGATACCTACAAATCCTAGTGAGCATAGGTGTATAATAGAGGGAGAAAGGGAAAGCAGAATAATGCTTCCTAATACCGTGGTTAGTACCCTTTGTTAAAGTAAATTGAATAATATACAAAAGTCTTTATTGTATCATTTATAAATAACAAAGGTATACTATACTCATTCCACTATAGTGGCTAATTGTGCAATAATGGTAATACTATTACCTATTATATAATATTGCCAGGGGCAAGGAAATTCCCTCTAAATGGGTATAGGCAGAGAGTATGGAGACCGGAGTGATGCTGTCATAAAAAGTGTCAATAAGGTGATATAAAGTTAAATGTATCACAGACACACAGCCACCCTTTCTCTTAGCTAGTTTCCAGAAATGACGGATAGGTAAAAGGGCCATAAAGACTCAGAGAGGTCTAAGAAGAATCCTCTAAACTAGCCCTAATCTCCTTAAACACCTTCAAGGGTGTTCTAAGCTAAAGCTCAATCTAAACGTTTAGATTACTGCCTGATTTCCCATCACTGATGCTGGCTAGGAATAACACTGTGCAAGACAAAGAGTGGGTCTAAGTGCCCATAGTGCAGGAAAGTGTCTGTAGTGTAGTGAAGTGAAAAAGAGAATAACGAGCTGGCGCCCAAGAGAATAACGAGCTGGCGCCCTATCAGGGGACGTGTATATGGCATCGATTTTAGGAACCGGGAGATGGAAAAAGATGCTTGGTCGGTCCTCCTACTTCAAATTTGGGGCACTGCGCGTGCAATCTAATGTGCCACCAGATAGGAGTGGTGTGTTAAGTAGTACTATTCCTATCATTTTAATCCCTGTTATGTGCCTTTTTTTTTGTTTGGTTTTTGAAGCCACAGTGTAGCACCAGAGGCCCGAAAAATTAGGCATGTACACATGCCTGAAAAATTAGGTATTGTTGCAGCCGCTGCTGTAGCAGCAGCCAGAAAAATTGATGTTTGTTTCCCAGGCAGAAAGTGCCCTAAAACATTGCGGCTTGAACCCTAGTTGGTGGCGGATAAGTCACGCAAGTCAACGGCATTCAGAGCTAAAATACAGCAGCGTGTGGACCATTTTTAGCCCAAGGCAGCTCATCTCATCAAGCCTTTTTTAGTCGAATGTATCGCCCACTGTCGGTCCCTTCGTGATCCATCCCTCATTCATCTTAATAAAGGTGAGGTAATCTAGACTTTTTTGACCTAGGCGACTTCTCTTCTCAGTGACAATACCTCCTGCTGCACTGAAGGTCCTTTCTGACAGGACACTTGAAGCGGGGCAGGCCAGAAGTTCTATTGCTAATTGGGATAGCTCAGGCCACAGGTCAAGCCTGCACACCCAGTAGTCAAGGGGTTCATCGCTCCTCAGAGTGTCGATATCTGCAGTTAAGGCGAGGTAGTCTGCTACCTGTCGGTCAAGTCGTTCTCTGAGGGTGGATCCCGAAGGGCTGTGGCAATGCGTAGGACTTAAAAAGCTCCGCATGTCTGTCAAGCATCCTGTCCTTGCCGGGGTGGTCGTGGGAGGAGGAGGATTACTTTCACCTCTTCCCCTGTTAGATTCCCGTTGTGCTGTGACATCACCCTTATACCCTGTGTAAAGCATACTTTATAATTTATTTTGCAAATGCTGCATCCTTTCCGACTTGTTGTAATTTGGTAACATTTCAGCGACTTTCTGCTTATACCGGGGGTCTAGTAGTGTGGACACCCAGTACAGGTCATTCTTCTTCAGTTTTTTTATACGAGGGTCCCTCAACAGGCACGACAGCATGAAAGACCCCATTTGCACAAGGTTGGATGCCGATCTACTCATTTCCCGTTCCTCCTCCTCAGTGATCTCAATGAAGAGATGATAATGTTCTTCCCCCCAGCCACGTACAACACCACGGGTACCAGATAGGTGACAACGAGCACCCTGGGATGCCTGTTGTGGTTGGTCTTCCTCCTCCTCCTCAAAGCCACATTCCTCCTCTGACTCCTCTTCCTCACAATCCTCTTCCAGCGTTGCCGCAGGTCCAGCAAGCGATGCTGATAAGGCTGTTTCTGGTGGTGATGGTGACCACAACTCTTCCTCTTCCTCTTCACGCTCATCTACGGCCTGATCCAGCACTCTTCGCAGGGCATGCTCCAGGAAGAAAACAAATGGTATGATGTCGCTGATGGTGCCTTCGGTCCGACTGACTAGGTTTGTCACCTTCTCAAAAGGACTTATGCACAAAGTGTTGCACGATCAGATTACACACATGTGCCATGCACGGCACATGTGTCAACTTGCCCAACTTCAATGCGTTGCGTTGTCACAAACCACTTTGCCGATCTCCAGTTGCTGCTGAGTCAGCCACTTTTCCACCTGTGCATTCAGGGCAGACAGGAGTGCTTGTCCGGTGTGACTCTCTGATTTCAAGCAATTCAAACCCAAGACGGTGTGACACTGCCGTATCCGGGATGTGGAATAGTACCTGGGGAGCTGGGGGGTGCCGTTGATGTGGAGCAAGACGCAGCAGCAGAAGAGGATCCAGCCAAGGAGGTTATGGAAGAGGATGGAGTAGGAGGAGTAGAGGAGGTGGCAGCAGGCCTGCCTGCAAGTAATGGCGGTGTCACCAACTCATCTGCAGAGCCACGCATTCCATGCTTGGCAGCCGTCAGCAGGTTTACCCAATACGCAGTGTAGGTGATATACGTGAGCTCTGCAATGACGGCATTCTGGTGGTGGACACAGCATGCGTTGATTGGCGTGCTGTCGGGCTGACCCCGGGTGCCGATGCATGCTGTCTGACTGTGCCACTAGCTCCTTGCGACGACCTCCCCCTGCTTCCAACTCGCCTCCTCCTCCTCTCTGTATCCCCATCTGAACTTTCGCCCTGTTCTTCTTCTCTTCTAGCGGGCACCCATGTGACATTCGTGGACGCATCGTCATCATCAACCGCTTCACTTATATCTGACAACTCAGCAAAGGAAGCAGCAGCGGGTACAACATCATCATCATCACACCGTACGTCCATGTGTGTAATGCTGCCTGACTGAGTCATATCCCTGTTATCTACATCCTCTGGCAATAATGGTTGCGTATCGCTCATTTCTTCAAACGGATGTGTAAATAACTCCTCTGACAGATAAAGTGAAGCCACTGTGGTGCTAGTGTTGGTGGTGGCGGCAGGCGGGTGAGTGGTATCTTGAGAGGTGCCCGAAGCTAAGCTGGAGGAGGATGGTGCGTCAAGGTTCCGAGCGGAAGCTGTAGAAGATTGGGTGTCCTGTGTTAGCCAGTCAACTATGTCCTCAGATCTTTTCAAGTTCAGGGTACGTGGCCTCTGAAAACTGGGCATTATTCTAGGGTAAAAGGGAATCACAGCACCACGACCACGACGGCCCCTGCGGGGTGGCCTGCCTCTACCTGTCATTTTTGGGGGGGATTAGTGGTATTATGCGTGCAAGCTACTTTGAGACCAGATATGAGTGGCACTGTGCAGTGGCAGAGGTTGGCAGAGTACACGCTGTAGGCCTGACACACACTTATGAAGGACACTGACTGCTATTATATTACAGTCAAAAAAGTTTTTTGGTTTTTAAATGCATGCTATTGTGACACCAGATAAGAGTGGCAATGTGCACTGGCAGAGGTTGGCAGAGTAGACGCTGTAGGCCTGACATACCCGCTTGAAGACAACTAACTGCTATTCAATCTATAACAGTGAAAAAAGTTTTGGGGTTTTTAAATGCAATCTATTGAGACACCAGATAAGAGTGGTACTGTGCACTGGCAGAGGTTGGCAGAGTACACGCTGTAGGCCTGACACACACTTGTGAAGGACACTGACTGCTATTAGATTACAGTCAAAAACTTTTTTTGTTTTTAAATGCACGCTATTGTGACACCAGATATGAGTGGCACTGTACACTGGCAGAGGTTGGCAGAGTACACGCTGTAGGCCTGACACCCGCTTGAAGGACACTGACTGCTATTATATTACAGTCAAAAACTTTTTTGTTTTTAAATGCACGCTATTGTGATACCAGATATGAGTGGCACTGGCAGAGGTTGGCAGAGTACACGCTGTAGGCCTGACACACACTTATGAAGGACACTGACTGCTATTATATTACAGTCAAAAACTTTTTTGTTTTTAAATGCACGCTATTGTGACACCAGATATGAGTGGCACTGTGCACTGGCAGAGGTTGGCAGAGTACACGCTGTAGGCCTGACCCCCGCTTGAAGGACACTGACTGCTATTAGATTACAGTCAAAAACTTTTTTTGTTTTTAAATGCACGCTATTGTGACACCAGATATGAGTGGCACTGTGCACTGGCAGAGGTTGGCAGAGTACACGCTGTAGGCCTGACACACAGACGCTTGCAGACAACTAACTGCTATTCAATCTATTACAGTGAAAATAATGTTTTTGTTTTTAAATGCACGCTATTGTGACACCAGATATGAGTGGCACTGTGCACTGGCAGAGGTTGGCAGAGTACACGCTGTAGGCCTGACCCCCGCTTGAAGGACACTGACTGCTATTAGATTACAGTCAAAAACTTTTTTTGTTTTTAAATGCACGCTATTGTGACACCAGATATGAGTGGCACTGTGCACTGGCAGAGGTTGGCAGAGTACACGCTGTAGGCCTGACACACAGACGCTTGCAGACAACTAACTGCTATTCAATCTATTACAGTGAAAAAAACATTTTTGTTTTTAAATGCGAGCTATTGTGACACCAGATATGAGTGGTGGCACTGGGCAAGTGGGCACAATATCCACTGTGAGCCTGACACAGAAGCTGGCAGGCAGGCAACTGCAATTAGATTACACAGGGAAAAAAAAGCAGACTGATGTTCTAGCCCTAGAAAGGGCTTTTTGGGGTGCTGTCCTTACAGCAGAGATCAGATGAGTCCTTCAGGACTGTAGTGGACACTGAATACACTAGCCTAGCTATCCATTTCCCTATCAAATCAGCAGCAGCTACACTTTCCCTCCTCTTACTAAGAATGCAGCTTCAGAATGAATCTAAAATGGATGCTGTACAGGAGGTGGGAGGGTCTGGAAGGGAGGGTCTGCTGCTGATTGGCTGAAAAGTGTCTGCTGACTGTGAGGCACAGGGTAAAGGTTTACTCAATTATGATGAATAGGGTCGGATCGAACCGCGCATATGTTCGCCCGCCGTGGCGAACGCGAACACGCTATGTTCGCCAGGAACTGTTCGCCAGGAACTGTTCGCCAGGAACTATTCGCCAGCGAACCGTTTGGTACATCACTAACCAGCACCCTCTGTATATGTACTCACTAATTGTAAGCTGCAAAAACAATCTCTGACTCCACAACTATTAAATGGAGATCAGTGTAAATCCAAAATGGAAAATGTCCAGCAAAACGTCAATAAGTCAATAAGTCAAACTTGAGAAGGACCTGTCTTAAGGTTGTAACAATGCTCAGCTTGCTAAGGGGACCTCAATAATTTCAAATCCTTTCTCACCTATTGACATTTGCTGGACATTTTTCTTTTTGGATATACACTGTGCTCTGGTTACATTATGAGCAAGCCCTATCATGTCAATTGATACTACTTAATTTAATTATGGTGGGTGCTATCTCAGAATTGAGGAAGGTGAACTACCTCTTAGATGATTTAGATTTAATATCATTCATAAATCTATTTACTGAAAAGCTCAGACTTGTTTCTCTGGAAGATGCCATATCTCTATATTGTGTGCATCATTAAAACTCACAAATGTGATTGGCAAGAATTTCCAGAAGTGTAGGTAGCAGCTGAGCCCTTGACGTCTCATTTGTGCTATCTGAGTTGATTAATGGGTTTTCTGCTCAATTGGTTAGGAATTGATATAGTAAATGCTGTATACAGGTGACAATTGTTCCAGTTAAAGCAATACAAAGTCTATAATACATGTTACCAAGCAAGAATAAAATCACATTTTCTCTCCAGTTAGCTTGCCTTTCAGGTTAGGGCTTTTAAACCTGCTGAAGAAGACATATCATATTTAGCTAGCCCTCTTCTTGATCTCCTCCAACATACTCTCAATGAGCAAATATCAAAATAGGGACTTTTTTCAGACAATGGGGAGATTTATCAAAGTGTTCTAAAAAGAGGTGCAAAATGTAAAGTGCCAGCTGGTCTCAGGAGTTTCCATGGTATTTGACCCACCTTTAATACTTAAGACCACTTTTTTGAACAGGCCACTTTAATAAATCCCCTGTTGTGTCTTAAAGTTTAGTCAATGGTAAGTGATATTTTAAAATATCTTAGGCGAGCTTGTGATGTACTCATTTACTGATTGCACCACGTATGGAAAAGCATTACCCAAAAGGCTGCTTGAGTACAGACTCAGAGCAGGACCTTCTGGACCTGGAGTTTGGCTTCTGACTGTGAGGGGCCCTCTCGGAATATAAAAATATCTCCCTGAATAGCCTGAGCCCCCTCACCTTCTCAATGGATGCAGATCACTTTAAGGTGGAGATCTTCATGTTATCTGCAAACGATATTGGTGTAGGCCACAACGCTCTCCTCCCAGACCACAAGGGATCTGACTTTTAAAATCACTCTCCACTAGACCACCATGGATCCAGTTCAGTGTGCCCACAACTGAACCACCAGGGACAACAGCCCTATCCTGTCAAATGGTGAGCAGAGGGGGGCAAAATAAGAACTTCCCTACACACACACTCAGACACTACACACATACACACAAAACTAAGCCATATTCCCCTACACACACAGCATTAACACCCCTCCACACATAAAATTCATCCACCACAGACACAATGCACACACACAACCAATGCACACAGGCTCACTTACTCTCCCCCGACATACAGCTCTCAGTCTCATTTCCAAGAGGCAAACTGGTTAAGTGCATATTGTACCTTAATAAATATTTCTCTTTATATAGAAGAGCATAGGAACGAATTTCTCTCCATGATTGGCATTTCTCCTTGAATAAATTTAAATCGATATTCGAATTTTCTCTCCAGGTTTCTACAAGTAGTTTTCTTCCTGTATTTTAGATAAGGTCAGCAACTTGTACCAAACCATACTGTAGTGTTGTGTAGTGCTGTGAGAACAGAACGCAAATTTCTATTACCGAGTAACGGAAATAATCTCCCCTCCCTAAACCCATCGGTCACCCATGTGCTGATCACATTCTCAGGCGTGATTTATGTATGCAGTTGACAATTAGGCTAAATTATTATGGATCAGCCTAAATGACAATCCTTTGTTTCAAAGAGTGGACAATGTGCCTGCAGAATGCTTGTAGCAATTTAATGTATTGTCTGAAATACAATGTTTTCTTAGCAGACCTGACTGTATCCGTGGTCTCTTCTAAATATAACTTTGCTCAATTAGGGTCTGGAGTACCCTATGATACTCTAACCTCTGAATCCCAGCTTTTTCAGAGCCCAGCTACCATTATGCTATTTCTGTATTAAATCATCAGACTTATAAAATGAGATATATTGATAAATATTATTAATAGATCAAGTAGAAACAACTCTTCTCATACTTAGTAAAGCTTTCACAAAGTATGTAAGTGTAGTTCATTTCGAGTTACTGTTCCTTCTTGGGCCCATTTCATGTTAGCTGATTGCTTTTAGGCCCAGCTAGTTACTTTACTGTAAGCTGTAAGTTTGGATTTAATGGAACACTCCAAACACCATAGTCACTACAGCATGCTGTAATGATGATGGTGCCTGTAGCGCCTTGACACCACCTTTATTGTGAGTAGTAAAGCTGTTTTAGAAGAGTTTGACTTCTTACCTGGAGTTTGTCAGATGCTGTTCCCTACCCTCACTACCTCAGCCAGTGAGTCCAGAGGTCAGCCCTGTGGTGCACAGCTTAGTTCATAGGCTGAGAGTGATCAGCTGACACTCCCAGCCAATAGGCTTTCCCTGAACATTCAAAAACAGTTTTAAAACGTTAATAGGGCGTGGGGCACTCATGGCACCAGCATGCTGTTGTGGTTCTGGTGCTTGGAGTGCTCCCTTAACCAGATTATTTACTCAAGTGGTCTGGATATAATACAGTGAGAGTTATTAAGGCAAACCTGGGCTAGTTCTTAAGGGTCTGAATTTTGGAGTCCATTCAAAACTGGGTTAGCCAATCTGTACCGCTGGCATAGATGAGAATCTTGGGCCTAAGACATTCACCAAGAACAAATGTATTCAAAGTGCTTCCAGTGTGAAGTATAACATATTCTGGGCACCAACTCAAGTGTATTTGATAAGTTCATCCTCATATTCATACCATATTTTACTCCACATTCCAATAGTTTAGCAATTTTACACAGATCAATCCACCTCATTAATCATGCCTCCCCTTTTCACAAGATTGTGAAGGCATGCCGTGTAGCTCAACCAATGAGAACTCAGTGTGAGATGAACTACTGACATGAATCTGCTCACACTGCTCTTATTGGTAGTGCTACACAGTATGCCTTCCAATTAAGAAGACATTTTGTTAAAGAGGAGGTATGGTTCAGCGTTATGCTGGAGAAATCTGAATTTAATCACTTATTTATTTTTTAGCTAAACAGCTAAAGAGATTTCAGAAGGGAAAACAAATTTCAGTTCAGTATTTACAGATGAAAATGAAGGAAAGGGGCCTCAGTTAGGAAAAAGGACAAATTAGTCATTTGTTACATGTGAATTTTTACAGGAAGAGGTACTATTTCAACTGTCAACAGTAAATACAAATAAGTCAATGGGACTTGATGGAATACACCCAAAGTTATTAAAAGAGCTTATTTAACAGATTTATTTAAAAAAAATCATTGTTAACAGGAGTAGTCCCGGAAGATTGGAAGTTAGCGAATGTTGTGCCCATCCACAAGAAAGGTAGTAGGGAGGACTCGGGCAACTATAGACCAGTAAGCTTTACTTCAGTAGTGGGGAAAGTGATGGAAACCATGTTAAAGGATAGGATTGTTGAACATCTAAAATCACATGGATTTCAAGATCAGAGACAACATGGGTTTACTTCAGGGAGATCATGCCAAATTAATCTTATTGATTTTTTTGATTGGGTAACTAAAATAATTGATCAGAGTGGTGCAGTAGACATTGCTTACCTAGATTTCAGTAAGACTTTTGACACTGTTGCACATAGAAGACTTATCAATAAACTGCAATCATTAAGTTTGGATTCCAATATTCTTGAATGGGTAAGGCAGTGGCTGAGTGACAGGCAACAGAGGGTTGTAGTCAATAGAGTATATTTGAAGCATGGGCTTGTCACCAGTAGGGTACCTCAGGGATCTGTACTTGGACCCATTCTCTTTAATATTTTTATTAGTGATATTGCATAAGGTCTTAATGTTAAGGTATGTCTTTTTGCTGATGATACTAAGATATGTAACAGGTGATGTTCCAGGAGGGACAAGCCAAATGGCAAATGATTTAGGTAAACTAGAAAATAGTCAGAGTTGTGACAACTGACATTTAATGTGGATAGGTGTAAGATAATGCATCTTGGATGTAAAAGCCCAAGGGCAGAGTACATAATATTTGATAGAGTCCAACCTCAACATCTGAGAAAAGGGATTTAGGGGTAATTATTTCAGATACTTAAAGGTAGGCAGATAGAGCAGCAGGAAATGCTAGCATAATGCTTGGTTATATAGGGACTGGTATTAGCAGTAGAAAGAGGGAAGTGCTCATGCCATTGTACAGAACACTGGTGAGACCTCACTTGGAGTATTTATTGTATTCAGTACTGGAGACCGTATCTCCATAAGGATATTGATACCTTAGAGAGAGTTCAGAGATTGCAGGATAAAACCTACAAGGAAAGGTTAAAGGAACTTAACATGTATACCTTGGAGGAGCAGACTATATTTAAAAGAAGAAAAACTACCACAACAAGAGAACATAGTCTTAAATTAGAGGGGCTTAAAGGTAATATCAGGAAGTATTACTTTACTGAGAGGGTAGGGGATGCATGGAATAGCTTTCCAGCCGAAGTGGTAGAGGTTAACACAGTAAAGGAGTTTAAGCATTTGTGAGATAGGCATAAGGTTATCCTAATTATAAGATATGGCCAAGGACTAATGAAAGTATTTAGAAAATTGGGCAGACTAGATGGGCTGAATGGTTCTTATCTGCCATCACATTCTATGTATCTATTCTATGTTTCTATTTAATTATGCATTTTGCCATTGGAGGTATATGTAAAACCAGATTGCAAAAGCTGAAGTTCACTTGTTTGCTGCATTCGCAAGCCCTCCTCTTCTAATCCCACTCAGGCTTTCTGTGGCTGTCCAATCACAGATTTACAAATGCAGCTAAATGAGAAGTCTTTGCAAAGCAGGTGCTCTGAGCAAATTGCTGCCTCTTGAATTTAGCTCTACTGAGCTAACCAAACCAGGAAGTAACATGACCTGCTGGAAGTCATGGGGTGTAACCAGGTTAATTTATAAAAGTGTCAATTTCTTTTTAAATCTGCACTTTTTGTAAAATGAAAAATAGGACACAATCTTCACAGATAAAGCACTTCAGCAAGCTAAAGGGCTTTAGGGGTGCAGAGTACCCCTTAATGTGTGTTTGTGCCCAGAGTGTTTAACTTAACTCTCTGTTATTTTTATATATAGTAAAAAAAAAAAACAGCTAATGGGAAAAGACCCTAAATAAGGTTAGTGAGGATCAGCACATATACATGTCCCTATTTACCTCGGCACCACACGAAGCTAGTGCCTACCTGCACCGGAAATCCCTCAAACAGATATCGCTAGAAAGTGCATTGTGCTCCCTACATGTGAAATGAATAAAATACAACAGAGAGCTTTCTAGCGATATCTGTTTGAGGGATTTTCGGTGCAGGTAGGCACTAGCTTCGTGTGGTGCCGAGGTAAATAGGGACATGTATATGTGCTGATCCTCAATAACCTTATTTATGGTCTTTTCCCATTAGCTGGGAACTTTGTACAGGTTATAGGTAGTATCAGTGCCCTATGTCTCTTACCCTCTGGTGGTACTTTGAAGGGGTAGACAGTGCTTTATGGTTAGACTGTAGCCCAGCATCTGGTGTTTATATTCTAGGTAGGATTTATCCCTAGTACCTTGCCTCTCTTTTTGCCAATCAGATGCAAGCTGGTCATTACCCACTCCTCACCTCCTAGGTCATTACCTGCCCTAACATTAGGATATATGTTTATCTAGTTGTTACTCTTTTTTGTAGAAGAGAGCTCTCCGTCTAGTAACCCATTTAGCTGATGTTAATAACGTTTTTGCTTGTTCTATACGGCTACTAATAGATTGGACTGGGCTCTTTTCCTATTAATCACCTTCTACGGAAGGGATTATTGGAAATTATTTTCTTTGTTCTTAACTTGGCCATGGAGACACAGGTTTTTTAATGCTTTTGTGGTGTGAACATTCCCAGTGGCCCACCTGGAACCACACCTAGACTAACTTCTTTCTCTTCCTAGACTCCGTCCAACAGGGATTTATCAAGCTTTCGTCCTGCCCATAAGCAATGGCTTTTGTAATGTAGCTGTGACTCTGAGGTTTAGTGGAGGAGTCCATCAAATCAGTAAACTATAAGATACAAGAGGAATGCCAAAGCCAGGGTTTTGAAAAGATCACCAGACCATGCATTCAGGTATCCAAATGGACAAGATGGAACAAGACAGAGACTAATTGAACATATTAATTTATTAAATAAACAATATATTATAAAGGTAGATACGTCATATATTGTCATACTTCTGATACATTTACATAATTGTGTGAAGGTTTATAACCAGAAAGCAAAAAAAAAAATGTTGTATTGCAAGTAGGAAACAATGTTCTGAAATTAGATTCTCGAATTTATCAAAAAAGGGAGAAACACAAAACACCAGACTGCTTTGGGAATATTGTTTTTTTAAATAATTACACATTGTATATAATATTTTAATGTGTGTTTCTAAAGTCGAGGGGTTTTTAATGGGGCACGGGATATTTTTTATATATATATATATATATATTTAACAAGATCAGTTAATCATTATAAATGCTGCATTTGTTTTCTTATCTAAATAATATATTAGCCATCGATTAAAACCTAATGAAAGTAAAGTGTTTTTTTTGGTCTGTGGCACTGGGAATTTATCATTGTCAGAGTGTAAGTATTTAATATAACACAGGCGAGCTGGCCAGAAAAAAAGATTAAATAATCAAAATCTAAAGCAGTTGATAAGCAAGGGTATGACACGATTACAGGAGCACACAACTATATTATCTGTGATCCAAACACTCAATTTCTGGATATTCCTGATCAGCAGAGGGGTGTCAAGGGGGCATTTTTTTCCCCGCGCCACTGTTAAAGAGAGGATTTTGGGCAACTGCCTCACAGAACAGTACTAAATATATTATGCAACTATATTTTTATATTATTGTGCTCCACTTGCTGCAGTAATAGTATAAAACATTTAAAAGGACACTGTAGTCAATAGAACAACTTCAGCTTAACGTATGTAAAGTGCTCCACCAATGTACAACAGAATGTTGCTAGTTATAGAGCATGATTAAACTACCAAAATAATACATCTTTATTAGTCCCTCATAAGGGTTAAATGAGAAAATAGTTAAAAAAGATAAAGACCTCTGGCTATTATGCTATCTCTATAAATTACACATCATCTTGGCTAAATACTGAAACAGTAGCAGTATACTGGTGGACTGTTGCTGATTTTAAGCAACAGTGTATCAATGTATCAGTAGCCAGTATTAGTGAGGTGTAAAGTTAGAAATAAGAGGAAAACCTACTGCAATAAATGATTTCAAAGAATGTATTAGTAACCCACATATGATTTAGGCAAGTATATTTACAATAGATGTGGAAAAAATAGAGAATTGAAAAATCTTTGAAATAAAGAGGGGGTGTAAATTCGTCAGGGAGATATGAAGATAAAACAGAGTGTTTGGGAGAGAGAACGGCAGCGTATTTCGAACCAAAAAACTATATATGGTCGAGATGCTAGCCGATATAGATCAAACCCCAATGACAACCCTCGGTTATTCCCCCCCCCACCCCCCCCCCAAAAAAAAAAAACTGACTGGCACATCCAATGATTTTGATTCATTTGTGACTCTTCTGAATGACAATAATCTTAACTTAAGGTTTACTGCAGAATTTGGTGGGAAATCTCTTAACTTTCTAGATCTGACTATCTCAATTGATAGTCGAAAGTCCATCCAGACTACCCTTTTTAAAAATCCCACAGCATCCAACAGCCTCTTGACCTGGGATAGCTTTCATCCCAAACCCTTGAAACAGGGTATACCCATTGGTCAATACCTAAGGGCACGCAGAAATTGCAGCACTATTCAGGAATTTAAAACCCAAGCTGACATTCTGGGACAACAATTCAAGGATAAAGGCCAACCGATGCCTTAAAAAAGCATACAAGAGAGCTCTTGAATCAGATAGGGAGACCCTTCTGACTAACAAATGACCTCTGCCTACTAACCCTCCTCCACGAATGATTGCAACATTTGATGCAGGATGGGATAAAGTGAAGTTTGGTATTCAGAGATTCTGGCCTCTCTTGACTGGAGATATTCATCTTAAAAACTTTCTAGGCCCTAAAGGGGAAAAAACCTTAGAGATCTCCTAGTCCCCAGTCACTTCCAATTAAAACGCACCCACACTAAGTTGTGGACCTGGTTGAATAGACCCATTTTTGGCTCCTTTCAATGCGGACGTTGTGTCGCTTGTAAATATATTAAACGGGATTCTAAAACAGTATCTGACAGTGAAAATAAACAAACCTTTACAATCACTTCATTCTTTAACTGTAACACCACAGGTTTAGTGTACTTGCTCACTTGTGAATGTGATTGTAAATATGTGGGCAAAACTTTTCGCCCTTTCAAAGAGAGGATCAAGGAACACATAAGGTCACCCAAAGTTAGTATCGAAACTCCAATTGCTCGCCACTTGAAGGAACACCATTCAGGCAAATCACATGGTCTAAGATTCTGTGGCCTTGAATTGGTGAAACGAGATAAAAGAAGAGGTGACTATGACAGGTTCCCAAGACAGCGCAAAAGCTTCTGGATCTAACGCCTCAAAACACTACAACCCAAAGGGTTAAATAAAGGCTTCTCATTTGCACCATATATTTTAATTTAAATATGTATATACCTTATTATTTTTGGAATTGGAAAGGTTATAATTGGAGGAATTTAATCCTTGTACAGTTTGGACTTTTATTTTCTCAGTATAGCTTATATTTAAGTACTCCTACTGTTATATTGGGATTTCAATTTATATCATTTTATTGATTTCTTCTCACACTTTAAAGCAGACCTTCTCCCCCAATTTCATTTCCATAATATGGTGGATAAGGATAGGCTTTATCCATCTATTTCATTTTTACAATATGGTGGAGAAGGATAGGATATATCCATTCATTCATATTTCTAGCCCACTGCTATTTATTTATTTATTTAATTATATTTATTTTCATTATTAATTTTTACTCAGTTTGATTTCAATGTAATAGAACTTCTAATACTGACCCTCAATTATTATTTCCTTTATATCCACTTTATAATTATCCTTTATTTGGTATATACTATACTTAACGTATGATCAGTTTAATCTAATTCAATATAATTTAACTTCATAGATGAACTACATATACACATGTATCTTCTGCCAGGGATATTTCATAAATATTTCACTGCTCTGGCACTATAAGGGGATCTCAGTAGCATCACTTATTCAACCCTGCCCCTTCACAGTGCGTCCGTAATGCATACTATGACATCACAAAATAGGCGGGCACAGCTGGGTTTAAAATGTGGCGCCAGTTTCACAGTCGGTTAGCTCTTGACAAAGGTGCCTGTGTGCGCCGAAACGCGCGTTGGGCATACTGACATCCCGACATACTTATGTACATTTAGACTTCGGCTTTTTTCATTTTTAACTTATTAGAGGATGAGGGGGGTTAGATCTTAGATTAATTATTGATTAGGTCTTATTTCTAGCGGGGACCAGATAGGTCCGCAAATAGATCGGACAGATTTTCTTTTAGTGAGTCTTTGATAGCCTAGTACTCGTTATTTACTTTAGGGAGTACGCTCCAGACAAATAGCACTTAGCTAGCTGTGCCTGTGCCGTGCTGTGCTCTATCAATACTAGTGGAGCCTTGTCTACACTTAAGGAGCGATCTCTCTGTAGATTTAGGTCTGGGCTACCTCTCACTATTGTTTGTCCTAGACCATTATATAATTATCTAATTTCTGTTTTTCGTCACTTTCTTTTTTTCTTTTGTGGGGGGGGAGGGGGAGTTATAACCGAGTGATGTCATTGGGGTTTGATCTGTATCGGCTAGCATCTCGACCATATATAGTTTTTTGGTTCGAAATACGCTGCCGTTCTCTCTCCCAAACACTCTTTTTTTATCTCCATATCTCCCTGACGAATTTACACCCCCTCTTAAGATTTTTCAATTCTCTATTTTTTCCACATCTATTGTAAATATACTTGCTGCAATCATATGTGGGTTACTAATACATTCTTTGAAATCATTTATTGCAGTAGGTTTTCCTCTAATTTCTAACTTTACACCTCACTAATACTGGCTACTGATACATTGATACACTGTTGCTTAAAATCAGCAACAGTTCACCAGTATACTGCTACTGTTTCAGTATTTAGCCAAGATGATGTGTCATTTATAGAGATAGCATAATAGCCAGAGGTCTTTATCTTTTTTAACTATTTTCTCATTTAACCCTTATGAGGGACTAATAAAGATGTATTATTTTGGTAGTTCCATCATGCTCTATAACTAGCAACATTCTGTTGTACATTGGTGGAGCACTTTACGTCTTGGGTATAGAGACCTGATTTGGGAGCACTGGTTTAGTTAACCCATTCCCGTCTCTTCTTTATTTATTCATTTTCTGGGTTATGCCCTAATACCCTTCAACCATCACATTCTCGGTGGGCGACTCTGTTCACTCACTGTGACTGTATAGTTCTACAGCTTAATGTAGTTGTTCTGGTTGGTGAGTATAGCATGTCCCTGCAAGCTTTTTGCTGTAAACACTGTCTTTTCAGAGAAAAGGCAGTGTTTACTTTGCTATTTAGGGACACCTCAAGTGGCAGTCACTCCTCAGACGTCCACTAAAGGTGTTTTCTGGGTCTGTCCTGCACAATGTGCAGTACTGATGTTCAGCGTCTCCATTCTCTGCATGGAGAAACTGCACTTTCCCCATAGAGATGCATTGAGTAATTGCATCTCTATAAGGAGAGGCTGGGTGGCTAGAGTGGTGTTGTGCCGTGCATGTGCATTAGCCTCCCAATGTTTCTTTTGGGAACACATTTAGATTGGCTGAGATTATCAGTTTTGATGATGTCAGCCAAGGGGGCAGAGCATGGGTTGATCCAGTGCTGGCAGACCTTATATATTTTACTTATCTATAATATTGCATATATGCTCTGCCATTTTTTTTTTTTAATCCATAGAAGCTTCAACATCCAAAAGCTGTGTCGCTAACCAATGCTTTGTCTGACATGTTACATTTTAAGTAGCCTGAATAGGCAGGCATCCTTAATTTAAGACCATGTGGTTGGGGGTGTAAGGAGGGGACAGGATTTTGAGGAATTGTTAAGAGACTTCGTGAACGACTGACAATTATATATGCAATCTAATTTAGAAGACCCGATCGTTTTTTCACAGACTCGTTTTTAAAAATGCTCCCCCTCCCTAGTTTATAGACAGATTGCTGTGAATGTTATTGCTGAGTAACTCTGTTACACACACAAACTGACCAAAAAATGAGATCTCCTATGGTTGAGCTAAAGTGGGTGCATGGGGTGCCCTGTGCCCTGATGCTTTGCCTTACAAAGTGACCGGTAAGCTTGTTTTAGCTCTGCCACTTTAGAAAAAGAGTATTTATTTGCACAAGAAGAGGATCCAAACACTTCACATAATGCATACTTAGAATTAAAAGGCTAGCTGGGCTAGTGTCAGCTGTGATGAAAACAGCCATATATACACATGACACACATAGCCTGTACACTGGCAGAATGTTGTAAGGAATGAGGTCCTCAAACATCGGCAGTGACTTGGTTAATCATCATTTCATTTTACACAGCTAATCATTATTGCTAATGACCATATACCCTAAATGGGTGGTTTCCTATGGTGATCAACTAGCAGGTAGTGGTAGAGAGGTGCAATATTTAAAAAGAGCAGATGTACGAAAGAGCTATGGAACCATTTATTACTAATTTACTAATGCAGATATGTATATGACTCTCAGCTCTCTCCAGGGCTTAAGACAAATTAGCTCTTCTGTTGCTTTAAGTATAACATATCAACTAACTGAGATTTTAAAAACTATTTCATGCTGATTGTCAGTTTTCAAATAAAAAAAAGTATGTTTATTAAATACTGCCTAGTGGCAGATCCATCCTAAGTGCTCTTTATCACTTGTAGCTACGGTTTTATTGATCCAAAGAATAACCAAGTGACTTTAAGACACAGCTGGCTCGGAGAAGAACCAATTGAAATGTTTTAAATAGAAATGACCTTGCTGCTCAAAACATATTATTTGTATTCACCTTTATTCTGCAAGAGGCTGATATCACAATGTTCTCTGACCTTCCCAGTAAATAAAGGGTTAATCATGTTCCTGGGCCTGGCCAATTTATTCTGTGACAGGCAGAGCTATCGGGTAAAGGGAGCCTTTGCCTCGAATGAAATAAGGAGTTTAATCAGTCTTGCTGTCTCTTTGTATGATTATTATGCTGGGAGCATACTTACGTGCACAAAATTCACTCCATTTATGTATAGCTGGAAATCAAAGCAGTTTCCACGCTGGGGAAGCCTTCAAGGTAGAATATTCAACACAACGATTGTCCTTCCATCTTCGTACCAATTGCAAGGAGCCCCACATGTTGCCTAATGTTGCCAGTGCAGCTGTGTATGGAATAAACGGAGCCATAGAAACTGACAGCAGATAAGGAGCACTCCTGTGCAGTTTCACAAACTGCTGTTAAAGCTCAGTTGAGATTTGATCTTTGGATATATTCCATACTGAGGTTACATTAATCCCAGCCTACATTGTTTCACAATTCCATTGCATATGAAAGAGACAAAGTCCTTGCTAATGGAGGCTATGAGGTTCTGTATAATAACACTGGTGGTACTGCTAGAGAATGGAGAGATTGCAGAGGCAAGAGATGGCATCCAAAATTGTGCCTTACTGAGTTTATTGGCATTGATTCAAAGCCCATTCTTAGTAAAAGAAAAACATTAGGAAAGTGGAACACTTACATTTTCCTGCATCCAGTTTTCTCCGACCTTTGACTAACCCCACTGCTAAAAACAAATGCGTCTTGAAGTTTTCAAGTTGTGTAACACCAATGGTGTAGACTACTCAGAGAGTGCAGATGCAGCCAACTCCCAGTCTTCCACCTGTTCAGCTACTTTCGTGAGATACTGCTGATAACCCACTGGTCACAAGGAACACAGGAATACAAAGCTGTAATCCTAACACTAACGTGTTCCTTTGTCCCCCCCTGCCCTCTCCCAGCATTGGAAAATGTTAAATATCCCTTTATGCACTTACCCGGTTCCAACGCGAGGTACACCTCCTCCAACATCATCCAATTTGGGAATCTAATGAGCATAAGTGGCCAACGGCGCACGTGCATGAGGCCTTCCCCAAAGTAAAGCATTACTTTTCCTATGTGGTTTTCTCTGACACTGGATGTTCTCATGCAGTACGCAAGGACATCCAGTGTTGTTTAACAGAGTCAAACTTCATGAAACTCAAGGAGGTGCCTCCAGTGACTGTCTGGCTAATTGTAGGACTAAGGGGCACCCAGAACACTTCAATGATATGACATGGTCTGGGTGCCTACAGTATCCCTTTAAGACCAAGTACATAACACAGAACATGACCAGACATCTGACTTAGATAAAGGTTTATGGAGGCCAAGTCTAAATTATATATTAAATATCTATATATTCAGGCTATAGATCTACTGTTTCCGTATTCTTATCAAAGAAATTCAGATACTAAAATCACAAAGTGCTAGTTTTGTTTGTGAAAAACGCCGGTGTCAACTGTCGATTTGAAAGCACTTCTAATGAACCAAGAAATGATCATGGAGGTGTCACTCAGAATAAGACAAGTGTGGAAAAACAAGTATATTAATGTATTCAGGTCAAGACTTTGTCTGTACCCATCCTGGTTACAATCTATATGTCAACACACTCCTACACAAAAATTCAATTAAAATAGATGAAGATTAAGTACTGAGAATGTTCACATGATATGGCTAATATTCCTTCATTTTTTTTTTGCACCTAGTTAACAAAATAGAAGTAAGATAATTGCTTTGTATTAGTTTAGGATTTTTTGTAAAATAGAAAACCGTATTTTGAGTTGGATTTCTGTGATATATAAATGGATCATGTATATGTAAGCACAGCATTATTTGCTATTTCCTCTACAAACTTAAAAAAAAAAAGTTGTGTAATAAGCAAGAATGTTCATTTGAAACATGGACACATTAAAACACAACAATGGAAATATAGGTGTAATCAATTATTTGTGTATTTCACAACTAAAAAACCCCAAAATAAAACAGAATTATAATGCGTTCACACTAAGTAGAAAAGTGAGAGACACAAGGGAGGGCATGATAGAAGTAGAAAAGTGGGAGGGAGAGATGTGGGTGTGAACAGGGCAAGCATTTTTGCAGCCCTAGGCAAAAAACATTTTTGCCGCCCCATTCGCTCCTCAGTGGTCCTGTAGGTTTAACCCCACAAAATAAAAGTTTGCCTTACCTTGAAGAGTTAAACAAGACTCTAGTAGCTGTCACACTGACAGCCACTAGAAACAACTACAATGCCATGTTTACATATACACAAACACACACAGACTCACACTCATGCACTCACTCACACTTAATGGCCCACACAATCACAATCAGTGACCAATGCACACATAAGTTCACTGACTCACGCAGAGTGACACACACACATGCACACACTGGCCCAAGCATACCACACACAATGACCCGATCAGACACACACACAGACCCGAGCAGACACACGCACACAGAGACCGAAGCAGACACACACTGACCCAAGCAGATACACACACTGATCCAGACACACATACACACTAATCCAGACACACACATACAGACTCAAGCAGATACATATACTAATCCAGACACACAGACACAAGAAGATACACACACCGACCCAAGCACAAACATAGACCCAAGAAGACACACACTCTGATCCAGACACACGCAAATACACACACTGATCCAGAAAAACACACACTGAACCAAGCAGACACACACACTGATCCAGACAGACACACACACTGACCAAAGCACACACACACATACTGACTGAAACAGGCTGACACACACACACACCCTGAAGTCCCCCTCTTGCCTAAACCATCAGTAAAGCTGCTCCCGGTGCTCTCCTTTAAGAAGCGCCCCAGGCAGCCACCTAATCGGCCAATAGGACGCACCGGCCCTGGGTGTGAAGTTAAAAGTGGAGGTATGGTGAGACATGTATTGAAAGGCCCATAAATTTAGACTCACAGGGTAATTCACTAAATTCACAGGATAATTCACTAAACAATGGATTTTGTCTGAATAGATCTGGGGAAAATAGCCAATTTGTAACTGCAAAGGTAATCCTGAAATGTTCTAATGCTAATTTCAGTGAAAATTCGGCAGATCCAACCAAATCTGTGTCAGTTGGTTGGAGTCAATCAGTGCTTTTTCACATCCATTCCTTATACAAAATATAGGATTCTAAATATATACAAAGCACCGATTTTAAAGGATCACTATAGGGTCAGGAACACAAACATGTATTCCTGTCCCTATATGTGTTAACACCACCATCTAGCCCCCTGGGCCCCTCATGCCTCCATAAATATAGTAAAAATCTTACAGTATTCAAGCCTGAAGCTTGCTGTTAGACTCAGAAAAACAAGCAGTCTGCTGACATGTGGTAGCCTGATCGAATCACAGTGCTTCCCCATTGGATTGGCTGAGACTGACAAAGAGGCAGATCAGGGGCAGAGCCAGCATGATTCAAACATAGCCCTGGCCAGTCAGCATCTCCTCATAGAGATTAATTGAACCAACGAATCTCTATGAGGAAAGTTCCGGTCTGCTTGCAGAGAGAGGAGATACTGAATCACAGGATGCTGTGCACAGTGCTGCCCTGTGCTCTGCTGACAGCATATCTGAGTAGATGGATGCATATTATGCCTCTATCAACTCCAAAGTCCCTCTGTTCACTCTGAGTGACTGCAACTGGAGGTGTTCCTAGCTTTCAATGTAAACACTATATTTTCTCAGAAAATACAGTGTTTACATGAGAAATGCTGCAGGGAGCTATAGTTCTCACCTGAACAACCTCATTAAGCTTAAGTTGTTCAGGTGACTATAGTGTCCCTTTAAACTTAGTCCGGACTGAATGCATCCAATAGAATGCAAATTTGCAAATTCATTCACTTGTATTTTGCTAATTAACAATAATGTAAAGCAGGAAAATAGTTAGTAAACTCTTGATAGCCAGCCAACACATCACATTAAAAAGTGTGAAATGGAAAAGCCTATAGGAGTCAATATGGGATTCTAGAGACTTGCCTGGGAACACTCCATACTGAGTCCCATTTAGATCCTGCTTTGCAATATCCAGATTTTACATTTCAAATGGCATGTAATTCACCCAATAGTCTTACCCATTTTGTATGGGGCATTTTGGAGTTTAGTGAATTACCCTGACAGTGACATGCCTTACAAGTAGACACCTACATCCTGACAGGCACACACAGACTTATTTAGAAAAGTGAGAATTCAAAGTGGATTTAAAGTGCATATCAAATTAGAAAGCATAGCTGACTAACAGCTTTCCAGTTTGGCTATTTTGAATGTAAAGGAACACTATAGTGTCAGGAATACAAACATGTATTTCTGACACAATAGAGTTAAACTAACTATTTAGGTCGTAGTCCCCCCATAGATTGCAATACAAAGGTGATTTTTCCTACCTTTTCTCCCATGCTGTGCCGGTCTTTACACAGTTGGCTCTACCTCCATGGCTGAGATTATTCAGCGTGATAATCTAAGCCAATCCAATGCTCTTCTATGGTAAAGCATTGGGAGGCAATTGCGCATGTGCCATCAAAATGCTGTGCTGCGCAGATCAGCATCTCCTACGAGGAACGTTCAGTGACTCCATGCAGAGTGTCTGCCACTAAAGGTGTTACTAGGCAGCAATATAAACGCTGCCCTTTCTCTGGAAATGCAGGATTTACACTGAAAAGCATGCAGGGACAGGCTATAGACACCAGAACCACTACATAAAGCTGTAGTGGTGCTGGTGGCAGAGCCCCTTTAAATTTGAAATTCACTTTTAGTTCTCACTTCAGAAATTAACCCTGACAGACTTACTTTCTCAAATACACTAACACACACAGTAGCATTATTAATATACTACTGTACTCATATGCACAACACTGTGTTCAGGCACTAACATACTGCATTTAAGAACTACATTTAGACACAGAAAAACAAGTCTCACACACAAATCTACAAATACATTCCACAACCTATATTGACACATACCATACACTCTACATATATATGAGGTATGTCCGCAAAGTATCCATCCATATCATATGAAAAATAGAGACATTTATTGAAGAAGATACAAGAAACATTGTACATAGGTCAATAACATCTTAGTCCCTTCAAAGTAGGCACCGTGGGACCTTACACAGTTCTCCCAGTATCCCTTCTACTGTTCAAAATATTTTGCAACATCCTTTGTTGATATCGCCATCAGCGATTTACCTGAATCTCATCGATGGTCTGAGAACTCTTCGCTTTCAAACGTGATATTAGTTTTGGGAAAAGCCAGAAGTTGCAGGGCACCAAATCTTTCAACAGATTCTCAACCATCTTTGACTCATTTGTGCCACATTTCTATTGGCACTGCACTCATTGCATCGTCCCCGAAAGTCTTCTGAATCATCAGAATAGTTTCCGCAGAGAAATGTTCAAACTTAATGCACAATTTGATGCAGGTTTGTTGCTTTACTCACTCAGTCATTTTCAATGCAACGGCCACACAGTACACATGCTCATACAACGGCTACTGACTAGTACGGTAAGTAGTCATTGTTTCTGAATGCACATTCCAGTCCACTTTCTGGTGCCAGGTTACATCAATGTTACGCAAACTGTTCTCAATATGTTAACATTGGCTAGACTTTTTCCTCACAAACCTTCACACACACACACACTGGTTCCACAAACACTGACACATGCAAATAAAATGACTAATGTACACTAAGGGTAGGCAACCTTTGGCACTCCCGGTGTTGTGGACTACATCTCCACTGATGCTATGACAGTGCGCACACATATATATTTGCATTCTGATCCTACACATCAAAACAACCCCGCATTCACAAACCCAGACACTATAAACAAATACACCCTTACATTATAATACAGACAGGGCTATTACAAAAGTGAAAATGCAAAATGTATTTCATATTTAAGCCCAAAATAGTTAAACTGGAAGCACAGCCAAGTTAGAGAATGTTTCTTAGTTTCTTAGTGAATTACCCTAACATAATAAAGCTATACAAAAAGTCACATGCATTCACATAACTTCCCTGCTCTGGAATTTACTGATAATATTAAATAACAAATTACCATTAACCTGCACTGACTTGGACAATACACATACTAAAACATACATTAATACACCTGCCATGAGGCTAAATGCACACATACAAAAACACATAGGCGTGTATTCAATGAACTAGGATTGCTGCAGGGTTGGCAAAAAATGTTCAATATTCTTGAGACGTTGTTAGATTTTTAATAGAGACTAGAGCAAAAGGCAGACTTCATCCTGAATAGTGGCACTGCGAAGAACTGTTCAAAGTCTCATATGGTGCTCAAATGGTAGTGAAGAAACTGGCAGAAGTATAATGGAACACTGAGTCAAAACATGGGTACTGGCATTAGAAATCAATTTCTTATATCTTCTGCCAATCTACTTATCATTAATCTTCATGGAATATGCTGACTATGGAAATAATATGACATATCACTTGTTTGTTTTGCAACACATTGCTTGCAATAAAAAGCCAGGTAATAGACAATTTGTACAACATCTAAATTTGCAAATTGTTTTATAGGATACATCCATTTTTTTTTTTTTTTTGGTTATGCTAAAACAATATATTTTAGTTTGACATATTTGTTGGTTGAGCAATACTTGTAGCAAAAATCAAGAGTTTTTCTGTCCACCAGTTTTGGACTGTGTGTACAAACATTCACAGTCAGCAATGCGACTGGCTAGACATGTTTAAGTTGTCTGTAGCTGAAATGCTCCTAGCCACAGAGGTCCACACAACCTAAAGTAACAAACTTATTTGTCTCATGTTGCAATAAACAAGCCACTGGCTATTAATTACTGATTAGTGCTTTAATAGGTGGAAAATAGGTTCTAGCATTCTTGTCTGATACAAAAACATATTCTGCTTCTCTTCTATTTTTATTTGGTAATAGTCAGTACAATTGAATATCCCCAGAAAAAAAGTCTTCCACCTAATAATAGAATAAAATGTGCAGAGGACTGTGAGAGATTTAAGTAGAAGTACGTCTTTATTGATTGAGCTGTGTTCTGCTGTCATGACGTAGAACTACAGAATGCTACTCTGTACTTTGCTGCATGATGTGTAGACGTGCAGAACATACTGAAATGGTTTAAGAGACGAGGCTTGTCTATTGTTCATTTGAGAGCACTTGTAACGATGCAATATGTCAAGATAGGAATATGAAGGTGTCGATCAGAATCAGTCAAGTGTGGAATATTTTTATGCAAATATATTTGGGTCAAAACTAGGTTCACACCCTTCCTCATGTATATATACATGAGGTTTAAATGTTGTGGCTGATCATTATATATATATATATATATATATATATATATATATATATATATATATATATATACACACTGATCAGCCACAACATTAAAACCACTGATAGGTGAAGTGAATAAAATTGATTATATTATTACAATGGCACCTGCCAAGGGTGGAATACATTATTAGACAGCAAGTGAAAAGACAGTTCTTGAATTTCATGTGTTGGAAGCAGAAAAGGCTTGAAGACTGGGTCAGAGCATCTACAAAAATGGCAAGTTTTGTGGGGTGTGATGGGTATGCAGTGGTTAGTACTTGCCAAAAGTGATGCAAAGAAGGACAACCGGTGAACTGGCATCAGGATCATGGAGGCCCAAGGAAAGTGAAGGCTAGCATGTCTGGTCTGATCACACGGAAGATCCATTGTAGCTCAAATTGCTGAAAACCATAATGCTGGCCATGATAGAAAGGTGTCAGAACACAAAGTGATCGGCCATAGTGCCCTTGGATGACCCCTGTCCACAGCCAAAAGCGCCTTCAAGCAGCAGAACTTGACCATGGAGTAATCGAAGAAGGTTCCCTGGTCTGATAGGCATGTTTTCTTTTTAATAAGGTGAATGACCGGGTGTGTATGCGTCATTTACCTGGGGGAGAGATGGCAGCAGGATGCACTATGGGAAGAAGGCAGGGTGGCGGAGGCAGTGTTAAGGTCTGGATGTTACTTTGTTAGTGTTATGCTCCTGTTAGACAGTGTTATGCTCCTGTCATTACTGTGGACGTTACTTTGACATTTACCTCCTACCTAGAGACTGTTGCAGACCATGTACCCCTTCATGGCAATGGTGTTCCCTAATGGCCGTAGCTTCTATCAGCAGGATAATACACCCTGCCACACTGCAAACATTGCTCAGGGATTGCTTGAGGAACATTAAAAAGAGTTCAAGGGTTTGCCTTGGCCTCCAAATTCCCCATATTGTAATCCGATTGACACACAGGACACATTCAGAAATCTTGTGGAATCCATGCCTAAATACATTAGAGCTGTTTTGGCAGCAAGAGGGGGCATACACAATATTAGGCAGGTGGTTTAAATATTGTGGCAAAGGCCCGATTGCCACACAAACATCAGAGACATATAGCTGTGCATTCATGCCTACCCCGTCTGCACAATCCCTATAACGCCAACACAGGCAGTCAAACCAGAATAGAATAGGACAGGCGGCCACATTCTAAAAATGATAAATATATTACATGATTTTCTTAATCTAATTGCTGCCATAACCTGGGATAACCCCTTCCCTTAAAACACAGCACAAAACGGCAACTTCTTAAGCAGCAAACAACGGCAACTTGTTACTCAGCTTGGGTACCATAATGTTACAATAACTACGTCATTCACGACCAAACACTAAACTGCTACATGCTCTCTCCTATTGAAGGGTCACTGGTTAGTTTCTTACAAAAGCCTACCACGCATCTCTGTGGCCCCTGTTTTAAAAATCAATGTGGGTTTATTTCTATATTGGAACTGTACAGATCACATTGTTACTATTTGCAACTTCTACATCCTGCACTTGTTAATTCTCTCTTTAAACCTGTCATAACTACAATTATAACGAGAAATAAAGATTGTAAAAAAAAAAAAAAAAATGTTGTGGCTGATCAGTGTAATTGATTTATTAATTAAAAATCCTGACATGACATTCATTTGTAAATATGTGTGATACTAAACTGTTAAGTATAACTGGGAATGAATTAGATCTATTGAAACTTCACTGTATTCCCCAAAGACTGTAAAAACATTCTCCATTTCACAGTGTTCTGAAAATTAATGTTGGTGTGATGAAAATATCACTTAGAAATGCTATGGTACATGGGTACTCCTCAGTATCCCGTTATTTTAAGTGACAGTGTGGATTAAACCCTTATCTAAGATTTTTGGGATTAATAAAGCAATCATGATAAAAACTATGTTGACTATTAAGGATGCCTTAATATTTTCTTTAATTTTAAAGTATCTTATGGAGATAGAGGGTGCTTAACCTCAATTCAATGGTTCTCATTTTATTGACTGGGATGACCCAGAATATATTTTAGAGGTACCATAAGCAGAATCGAGAAATGTTGATGTCTGGAAAATAGTGGAAGCTTTATAAGACTTGTTTTAGAAATTCCTTTTAGAAACTGTGAGCCTAGAAAAATCACACAATCTCTATTTGACCTGAATACTCATGAAAAAAAAAGACTTATTATAAACATGGTGTTGAGAAACTTTAAGTGTTTAAACATATATAGTTATTCACTAAATTGAGACTTCAAAGTGCATTTTAAATTTAAAGGGACACTATAGTGTCATGAATACAAACGTGTATTCCTGACACTACCATGTTAAAAACACTATTTTGGTGTCTGGTGTCCCCCTCCCACCCTCCCCCCCTTTCCTCATGCAAAAGGGTGAAAACTGACCTTCATTCCAGCGCCATTCAATGCCGCCGTGGCTGGCTTAGCCCCCACTCCACTTTTCTCTAAAAAGGCAGCGTTTACACTAAAAAGCATGCAAGGGCAGGCTGTAGATACCAGTATAGTCAAACTGGATCAATATTCTTAGTCAGCTATGCATTCAGTTTGGCTACTTTGGCCTTAAATTTGAAAGTCACTTTGGACTCTCACTCTAGTAAATAACTCTGCTAGTTAGTGAACTATTTACTATAATTTTTTTTACTTTTTATTTTATTTTGCTGGTAGAATTATTTATTTATTTATTTATTTATTTACCAATCGAGTTGATTAACTGTCAGAAAGAAATCTTCCTATATCACCCATCCACTCTTTTTTACTACCCTGCTGTTTGGGAATGATTTGTTGCGCCCTTATGGCAAAAAAAATCTATGGAGTATTGCAGTGAATTTGTCTACTTTGAGTTTTTAGTGTTATTGAGCTTATCATTTGACACTGTCCATAACTGTGTTTATTTTCTTGCAAACAGTGCAATACATTGTGAAGTATCACACTCATTATCCACTTTAACACAAACCCTTTGAGACATTCTATCAAACATAGGACATTGATGAAGGTGATGGTGTGTGTGAATGTGGAATCTCTTGAGGTAGGATGAGAAGTGAGCTCTCTCTGAAGTCAGAAAAATCCTTTAAAAGAGGAAGATAGAAAAATCTGCTTTTTATATCTGTTGAACAGATCTGATGTAAAAAGTAAAAAAAATCATCCTGGTTTTTGAGGCGCTTCTAAATTTTAACAGCAGACAACCTAGAAAAAGTAATATTTGATTTATTATTTGTATTTATTATTGGCTGAAATAAGTATGTTATATTACTTTAAATCACTATAGATAGATTTCTTAGATAGATACCTTTTATTTTTATATCTGTAAATTCAATGACAACCTTTGATTTTTGTTCTGCATTCGTTAGTGCACATGACGATTATGCAAACCAATGCATTCTGTTCTACTCAATGCATCATGATTACTTCAGTGATTTTAAGTGATCATGGTGTTTGGAGTCTGTAAGTACAATTCATGAAGAAACGTAGTACATGCAGAGTTAAAGCGTTGCCGTAAATGTAACTCCAACTCTGACATCATCATTATCCAACATAAGTTCCAACTTGGCTAATGTTACATTTGTGCATATTGGATGTATGTCATTAGTACTTATAAAATGCTTGTGACAGACAGCCAATATAAACAGACAGGGGTGTTGCTTGAGTCAAAATAGAACCAGGGCTTAATCCTAAAACTGGGTGACATCTTCTAATCCTCAACACCCTTAAGATACATATCTTCATGCACCCACAGTTATATAAAAACACACATTCACAGTTAAATAATTGGAGACATATACATTCACAGATACATACATACAGCCATAGATGCCCAAACATGCACAGGCACACACATACATAAACACTCAGGAACACCCTCAAATATACACAGGTGCACAGAAGCATACATACACACAGTCATGTATTGACACAGAAAGGCACATACAGAGAGGCATACATAGACAAGCATGCACTGATAGAGACACATACAGACAGACAAGCACACACAGACAGACACACTGATAGAGACACATACAGATAGACAAGCACACACAGACAAACATGCAATGACAGAGATGCATACAGACAGGGACATAAAGACAAACATAGGCACATACACACTATATCACTAAAAAAAATAATACCTATGATGGGGGAAGGTGGGTAGCGTCGGGCAGGTAAATAGTTGATGCTGCTCTCCTTGTCAGCCAGTCTTATGCTTAGTAGTGCAAGGCATTGCATTGTTAGAGACAGTGGCGTACATACCGCGGTCGCAGGGTTGCAGCTGCGACCGGACCCGTCACTCTAGGGGGCCCGGCTGTCCTGCGGACGCCTGCGACCGGGTGCCCACCGCCATGTGTTGCGGCCCCGGCCACGCGGTATGATTGCCGGGGTCACAAGGGGTCCATGGGGTGGCCCATGCTGTGAGACGCTGGGAGGATGTGACTTCCCCGGCCACTCCTCCCAGCAACCACCAGGAGCCGCACTGGAGGAAGGAGAGGGAGTCAGAGTGGGAAGTCCGTGGAATGGGGGGGGGAGGGTAAGGTAGGGGTGCCCATGGATCAGTTTTGCACCGGGGCCCCATGGATGGTGTATTGGCCACTGGTTAGAGACACCAGGATATGACATCATATTCATGTCTATTTATCTAAACCGTGCTGCCTGAATGTGCCCCAAATCTATTTGGCCCCACAGGCAGCACTGAGCTCCAAATTTTGTAGTATAGTGCTTTGTGCTGCTCTCCCCACATGGTGTGCTCTGTCATTTTTGGCAGTTCTAAGCCGAAACTCTGGACTGGGAAAGCAGCACAGACTTGGGATTCTTGGAAACAGGCTACATGCTGCCTGTGGGGCCTAAAAGGTTTGGAGCTAAGTAGCCCCACATTCAGGCTGGAGACCCCCCCCCCCCCCACCAATGAAAGCTTACACAGGTCCAACCTTCAGGCCCCTCAGTAAAGAGACATCACAGGTAGAGGGTCAAGCTGCAGGGAGAAATTAGTTTTGGCATATGATTTACATTAAAGGGATACTCTGGGCACTAACAAAACTTATCAAATTTAAGTTGCTATGGTGCCGGGAGACCCCTGGAGGCACTCTTAGCTCCAGGGGATAAACCATTCTTGAATGGTTTAACCCCAAAGTTGCCTCCAACGATGATGTCCACTCCTCCCAGCATGGCATCCGGCTTCTGAAACTTCAGGCAGGGGCACTGATGATTGGTGACTTCCCATTCACAAAACTGTCTTGAAAAGAAAAGTACCTTTTCCAAGCCAGTTTAGTGAATGGAGAGTCACTGATTGGCTGAGAGCATCAGCTGACTGCTGTCAGCTAGTCAGCACCGCCCCTGCCCAGCAGCAATCAGCACTTCCCGAATCTGAAATTTCAAAAGCTTGCTGCTTCCTGAAGGGGAGTGCACATCACTGCTGGAGGCAACTTTGGGGTTAAACTATTCAAGAACAGTTTCACTTCTTGCGATAAGAGTGCCTTCATGTGCCTCCTGGCACCATAATAATTTCATTTAGATTAAGTTGTTTTGGTGCCTGGATTGTCCCTTTAAGTTTTTAATTTCTTTTTTATTTTCAGAGATTTTAATAAAACTCAATTTTTGGTTGGGATAACCCTTTAACCCCTTAAGGACCAAACTTCTGGAATAAAAGGGAATCATGACATGTCACACATGTCATGTGTCCTTAAGGGGTTAAACAGAAAGGACACATGTTGCTTTTTCTAGATATTAAATAGATCCTGGGGATACAAGTTATTATAGTGCATCTCCAAGGTACTTATTTTATGAACCCTGATAATATGAAAGAACCTAGACTGTTTGAACAGACACAAGAGATACTGCATCCTGAGCACTAACCACTGAGCTAATTCCCTGACTTGGGTAATAAATGTTCTAACACCAGAAATATGACAGTCTGTATTTCTCACCCACGCAAACAATTTCTCTAGAATCAGGGGAATACAGAACAATGCTTGGGTTTATATTCTTTAAATGTGGCAAAAATACTGTACGTCCAAAAAGTATTTGATTTACAGTATATTTTAATTGGTGAGAATGGGCATAAAACACATTAGTTTTAAAAATGAATAGCTACAACTGAAAAATGTAAAAATATATTTGAAATAAATATATTAAATGTGATGAGTAAACAGATAATCCTCATTAAAAAAATAATACTTAAAATAATGCAACACCCTTCAGTTATTCAAATGACACCCATATAACAACTGCACCCGTCAATCACCTCAGTTCCACTCAAATCATTCACATGGCACCGAATTACCCATCTCTGGCACCCCATGGTAGAGAAATTACATGTAGTACCCATTCATCTCAATGGCTCCAATATGGCACACCAATACGCTGATAGGCCCTGCATTGCAGTATGCAGTCATCCCATTTACTCCACCATAAGTCACATTGACCTTTACAAAGAAGGGAAGGATAAGCAAACTTCAGCACTCCAGATATCTTGAAATATATATCCAATATACTCTTACATACTTAATGCTGGCAAAGCACCATGGAATATGTAGTCCACAACATCTGGAGTGACAAAGTTTGCCTACCCCTGGTCTACAGAATGCTTCAAACTTAGGTAGATTGTCATTTTACAGATTAAGGAGCAGCACACACAAAACAAAATACAGTTTTAAATCACCTGTCTCAGGAAACAAATTCATTTACAGCATGTGGCTCCATTGTGTTAACCCCACCACTATGATATGGCACGATATGGTATGACTCACCATATTTAACCCCCCAAAAAGTGCCAAAGATGGATCTTAGGCACCTAGAATTATCTGGATACCACTAAATGTTCTCTGGGCTTAACCATTGAATCCAAAATAGAGAAATAAAGCAAAAGCCGTGTACAACACTCTCCTATGGACCTATAAAGACTGCAGTGAGCTAGGTTAGCAAAATCATAAAAAGATGTGAGTAAGTTCAACACTTATGAGACCAATCTGTAGATAAGTATATACAATGGTGACACTCCACCTTTCTTAGTTTGTATGTGCCATTTAAAACATTGTATTTAAAAAATAAAACAAGTGTCCATAAATGGAGGGATTCTATGCTGATTTATGTAGTGTCCATGTCTAAACCCACTATAAACATGGGTAAACTGAAAGCATAAAATAATTTCCCCAGCTACCTATATCAACAAGTCCTAAAACTTTTACTGCATTAAAAAAAAAAGGGAAATGAAGAACAGAAATATAGATAAAACACCATCAAGTGAATAAGTCCCTAAATATAGATATATCACCATTAGGCGGATAAGTCCCTAAATAGTAATGCAGGTGGAAACACATAGGACATCTCTTTAGTGAAAGGGAAAAAAACAACGAGAATTAATAGGGAAGGTTAAAGTCTGGCAAAAGCGTAATATTACATTTCCTCCTCCAATTTTTTTCGAAAGATAGGACATTTTAACCCCTTAAGGACCAAACTTCTGGATTAAAAGGGAATCATGACATGTCACACATGTGATGTGTCCTTAAGGGGTTAATTAAGTCGCCTTGTAAAATTTAAAAGCGTGTGTGTGTGTGTGTGATGTTCCGTAATCTGTATTTTGTATATACTTTGGTCTGTATAGCAGCTCCACTACTGAGAAATGCATGTTCTGGGTGTGCCCCTAATTCCTTTTCTTTATTTGTTTATCAGGTGGCTATTTTAGCCAGTGCTAAACACGACCCTGGGCTAACAGTTTTCTTATATATATATTTGGCGCTATATACATAATAAAATAATAATAATATCACTATTTTGTGGGTACCATTTTGCTGTCCTCAGCTGTTGCTGAGATTTTGTTTTGTGTTTAGGCAATAGCTGCTCAGTCAAGTCCTACAACAGCTGCATGAATCACCTCAGACTAATGCTGCGCGTGTGTAAATGAGGATGAAAGAGGATTTAAGTGATTATAAAAGGACAGGCAAGAGCTTAATGCAGTCAGCGTCTGCAGAGGAAGCCCAGACTCCTTAGTAGATCTGGATAAAGGTGCCTTCCTTTCTACAAACATATGCAAAAATCACTTTTTATAAGTCATTCCACATAATAATCATTTAATCTTTCCTTTATCCAGTGTAGACCTTTCTGGCAACCAAACCTGTTACACTGTAACGTTCGGATTGCAATGCCAAGAGCTATCTTTAATGTTATAAGGAATACACAAAGACTTCTGATGTATATGTATATGACTAAATAAAATGATATATATTTGATATGTGTGTGTATTTATGTGTATTAGAATTTGATATCAAGGAAACCTGCTGGATTGCAAGTTCTATAAATAAAATTGCTGTCGGTGCTGTAATGCTTTCGTTCGTGAAGTCTGCATTGAAGAGCTCACGATGATTTCTGACTGCCATTAGTGGAATGGTAGCAGGCACTTTATAAACAGAATCTAGACTACTAATACCTGTGTGAAAAGCAAGTCAGATCCAATGTGCTGTGCACATGATATAATATACACATATATAATGTATAAAATATTCGGTACATACTGCAATATGTATGTTAGGCTTATACCATAATATATGGTATAAAAATGCTGGAATAAATAAGTTATTTAACTAGAGAATAAGAATCAATATCAAGTGATGGAACTGTATCTGAATTTAAGTGGCCATCAATAAATCTTAAACAGATAACCAAACTGCCGGGATGTTGCCTTGTTCTGGAGAGCTGACTTGTTCACTGAGCTCTTTGTGTCTCCCAGCTTCCCAGAGTCCCTTTTAACTCCCTCCTATGGGTTTTGGTTACGTGTCCGTGATGCGATGCTCTTCACATGGGTATATTCCTCTCTGATCTGCATGGTAAAGGATAGCATAATGTTAATTCAACAGTGATATATGTTTTATTTGTTGTACAAAGAACTGGGGAAAAGTAATGCAGTGTACAATAAATATATGGAGCAATCAATACATAATATATAATCCCACAAAAGTAATTAAGATAAGATATATATATATATATATATATATATAAAAGATATAATGTGAACTCTAGCAGTGGGAAGTAGTAAGTGCTAAGACCCAGACTTAAACTTCATTAAAATTGCCATCTGCACATTCTAGAGCTCTTTGTCCCAAACATAAAAAAATACTTACAAAAATACATATGTGTGACTTCCAATCCATCCTTCCAACTGCTGTTAGAGTACAGCTTAGTGTTCCTAGATTTCCTCATTAAAGAGGAAAAACTGCTTCCTGAGAAGGGACACTTCTTTCTTCATTCTCCCCAGAAAAAAATAACCTAATAAAATTCAGAGCCTATCAAATGTCAAGTGGCTACGTGATATGACTCAGCAGGAGCCACTTACAGTGTAAAATTGAATGCATTGTTTAAGCTACTGCATTGTGTAAGAATTAATTGCACATAAACTTATCTTTTCTCGTCAAGTACTGTGCATTGTTGTCAGTGAAAAAAAAAACTGCCAAGGGGTGGAGCGATGATGTAGCATGCGTTGCGTGCGTCCTTGTGGAACATGGCTGAGGGGGCAATTGAGGGAGCCAACCAAGAGCTGAAGGGACAGCTCGATCTACCCGGCGTATTACCTGGGTTGCTCCATGGATCCACACATAACGGTCAAAGAGGACCAGATGCTGGGTTGAGAAGTAGGGAGCTACTCATCTTTCTGAGCTATGTACTACAGCCAGTTTCTCCACGGATAACGTTATCAAGGGAGTACAACCAGCGAGAACCTAACACACTGATAGCAGGAGAAAACAGCAAGCTGCAATAAAGCAGATCTGGAGTACTTCACCAAATCTAAGTGCCCAATGTTACAAAATGTATGCGCATAGTCTGTAGGAGATTGTACAAACATGATAGTATAAATATTTGGTCATTTGATTACTAAAGGGCTCTTGAGAAATAGGGGAATATGTAAGACACTATAAAGAGCAAAATTCAGGGAGCAATATATGAGCTAAAGTTCATTTAATTTTGCTCACAGTGTCGACTGCCTGGTAGTCTTAAGTGGGTCGGGTTAATACTCCTTGTGGTGTTTTTTGTTAGTTTGATTTATTTATTTATTTTATTTATGTTAAATACAAAAGAAATATCATAACAAAACCAAATATATCATTATTCCAAGTTTATAATCTCTAGAGAGGGATTAAACAAACCAAGAAAAGAAATGGCTACTAAAAAGACACAAAATGGCAAGCATTTGAAAAAAGAAAAGAAAAAGAAAACAAAACAGAAAGATGCCTTCCTTTTTTTTTCACCACATCCCCCCAGGTAATAAGTCAAACCTGGAGGAATCTCTCCTATCAAATATTCCAACAGAGGGAGATATTAACAAAGGACAAATGGAGGAAAATCAAGAATCAAGAGAAGGGAGAAACAAATATGACCATCTACTCAGATACCTAGACACACAATTTGGGAAATTGAGAGAAGAAATCTAAGTTAATACCCTGCATATTAAGAAACAACTTCTGACCTACGAATACAAGGGATAGAATAGAAATTAAACGGGATGGAATACAAGGAAATAGCCCACAAAGAACATCTGGCACTAGAAAAGAAAACGGCTGACATAGAGAACAAGTTGATAGACCTGGAGGACCGGTCAAGACGGAACAACTTACGAATCATAACAGTATCAGAACAAATAATTGCAACGAATCTGGAGCCATATATCAAACACCTGGATTTTATCAAACACCTGGATGTGGAATGGGACACCAGAATCCCTATGATGGAGAGATGCCATAGAGTGAATAAACCTAAAGGTGTCCCAGACCACCTCCCAAGAGATGTACTGATATGCTGTGCCTCTTCGAAACTTAAGACGCAAATATTGAGCGCTACAAGAAGTAACAAATGCGCAGAAGAATATGAAACCCTGAAAATATTTCAGGACCTGTCATGGTCAACCAGACAAAAGAGGAAATCCTTTTCTGATGGTACATTCATTTTGAGATATAATAATATTAATTACCGATAGGGGTTCCCCACGAAAATTATTATATCACCTAAAGGAAAGATTACACCCATAGACCGAGTAGAAGATCTAAAAAGGTTAACTGCAAACAAAATTGAAAGCAGCTCCAATCAACAGTTAATAAACAGCGAGGCCCCAACTACATAAAAAGAAAGGATAAAAAGAGAAAGCGAGAAGGGAGGAAAAATTGGCACTAGTGAAAGTTAATTCCTCAAGTATGGGAGACCGAAGAGAAGAATATATGAAATAAGAAGAATCACGGATAAATATACATATTTGAGCTTAGAAGTACAGGGGAAGAATGGGGAAAGATGCGCAAGTAAAATTAGGAACTTAGGGGAAATATAAGTAACAAGTTAAGCAATGCACAAAGTGAACTATATTTATCCTCATATAAAGGTCCACAATAACTAAGAATGAAATGACACAAAATGCACATTAAATAAACACTAAGAATAAAGAGAAGATAGAGTAACACAGAAAGGTACACACCTATAGGTGGGGGGTGGGGCGGGGGGGAGTAAAGGAAAAGAGAAAATAGACAAAAAATAAGATACAATAGAGAGACTAGATTAGACACAATATAAATGTTGCACACTGAGGAAATAAAGTAATACTGAGTAGAAACACTTATATAATGATTGAGTTAACAATAAGCTGAAAGGTGTGTGTGCTTAGTTTTATGGGGTCTTCTTTTGTCCCGACTCCTTTCCATCTGTTTTTCTAGTAGTGCCTAGTTTTCTACTAGTTTCTAGTAGGTCAGGCTTCCATAGATCGTATACCCTCAGTACGCTCTTCCCACACGACATATGGGACCCATATCCGAGTAATGTATTTTATTACTCGAGATACTGTGTGGCGGGGTTTTTTTGCCATACAAAATTTATGTCTTAGGTTGATTCCAACTTTTTGGAACAACCCATTTTATTTTTATGTAAACACAAATAAAGATTGTTTTCTTGTTTTTAACAAATACATGGTAACTTTTGAAGAGAGAGAGCCTGAGAACTGATAGAAAACTGTAATTTAAGTTAACTTCAATAAATGCCTGTGGGATCAACACACCCTGTAAAAGGTCTATGATTTTACATTTCTTGAAAAAAAATCAGGTACAAGTCTGTGCCCTTCAAGAAATCCATTGGACAAAATCCATAAAAATACAATAGGTGTATTGTGTGGCATTCATGTTTGCAAAAAATTTTTCCTTAAATATTAAATATAAAGAACTTGACCCAGAAGGCCGATACATTATTTTAATATGTGAAATAAACAATAACCTATTCACATTAGTTAAACATTTGTGCACCAAACAAATCTACAATAAACTTTATTATAAAGGTTGTAAGAAAATAGAGCAGATTAAGCAAGGGTTGGTACTAATTATGGGGGACTTTAATAGCATAGTTGACCCTCTGAAAGATAGAAAGAGCCAGAATGACCGAAAGAGTAGGAAGTGAGAATAGAATGCAAAATGTATTGAATAATTATAATTTGAGAGACATATGGAGAACATTTCACCCCAATGACCTATTGACCTTATTTTGGGAAATATGACCATGCTATATCAAGTTAAAAGAATAGAGATACAGGATATAGCATGGTCAGATCATAGCCCTATTATGTTAGAATGTAAAGATACCTTTGATACTTTCTGCAAAGATTGGCGCCTTAAAGACTGTATGTTACACAAAAAGAAGAATGTTGAAGAGATTAAGAGAATAACCAATCTCTTCTTTTTAGAAAATGAAAACAAAGGCACACCAGATATCATGGTCTGGTGCGCTTATAAAAGCGTAGTTAGAAGTCACATGAAAAAAATGGCAGCCAATGCAAATAAAAAAGGAACACCGCCTCTTTTCAAACTATATATAACACTAAGTGATTATAAAAGGCAGAACAAAATAACACCCTCTACACAAAAAGCAAGATAGATTGCAGAAATAGAAAAACAGATAAACAACCAGTTAATGAACAAAGAAGCTAAATAGTTAGAATTATTACACTCCAAGTGGTATCTAAGGGGCAATAAGCCAGAAGCACTAATGACCGTTGACTAACAAACTGAGAAACACGAAAGAGTAATATATAAAATAAAGGATAAAGAAGCCTATCTAATGGCCTCAGAAAAAATAAGAAACGCATTTGAAAGATTTTTATCGAGATCTATATAACCTACCAGAAGAAATATAGAAGAAGAGATTGAGAAATTTTTCCAAAACATACATATGCCAAAAATCCTACCCGACCAATAAAAACTGGTAAACCAGCCCATAACAGAAGTAGAGGTTAGTAAATCAATAAATAAGCTTAAAACAAAGACTGCTCCAGGCCCAGGCAGCTTTACAAACAAATTTTATAAAATATTGAAAAATCAACTAAAAGGAGAACTCTCTAATATTTTTAATTATATAATGAGAACAGGAGGCTGTCCTGGACAGTTGTTAAGAGCGAATATTGTCCCCATCCCAAAAGCAGATAAAGATCCAGAATTGATTGGCAATTATAGACCTATTTCGCTAATCAATACTGATATTAAAATTCTGTCTTCTATTCTTGCTGAAAGATTAAAAACAGTTATACCACAACTAACCAACAATGATCAGGTAGGAATTATACCAGGGAGGTCCTCAATCAACCATCTCAGAAAATTAATAAACATATTAGAAGAAAAAAATAACAATGGAATCCCTCTAATGTTACTGTCAATAGACGCAGATAAAGTGTTTGACAGGGTTGGCTGGGGTTTTATGTTTGCCAAACAATTTTGAATTGCTGGTTCAATACTACAAGCTATATACACTCTTTACAACTTTCCATCAGCAAATGATCACAGGGTCAGGATTTACATCACAAAACTTTAAGATTAAAAATGGGACAAGACAAAGATGTCCTCTTTCTCCTTTACTGTACATAATAGTGTTTTTAATAAGACAAAATAAAAAATAAAAATTAAAGGTTTCACGAACTCATTAGGACAAACAAAACAAAATATCTATGAAGACGACATCCTATTAACAGTAGAAGAACCAAAAATATCTGTCCCAGGGTTACTGAAGGAGATAAAGAAATACTTAAATGTCTCAGGATATAAAATGAACCTAGAGAAATCAATATTCTTTGCTAAAAATATGAGCAATAGTCTTATTAACTTTCTTATACAAAACATTGGGTTTCCTGAAAATAAAGACAGGCTTAATTATTTGGGGATAACCATACCCTCAGATATAAAAGACCTAATAGAAGCCAACTTCTTACCCCTATTAAAACAAACCAATAAAAACCCCAAGGGAATGGAAGGGATTGGGTTTCTCTTGGTCGGGTGGAATCTCCTAAAAGCATATATTTTACCAAAATGGTTGTATTTATGGAGAATGATCCCTCTCAACTTCCCAGAAGACTGGTTATCTTTACTTCATTCATCCTTCTGTTATTTTGTATGGGGCGGTAAGAAAGCAAGGGTTAAAATGAAAAATTTGGCTAGGTCAAGGCAAGATGGAGGTCTGGGGTGTCCAGAAATTTTGCTTGTTATCTAGCCAGTAGACTTTTCCACATATTGCTCTCTCAAAACAATGTGGAAAATCAAGAACCATGGTACAAAATGGAAAAGGCTAAAACTGGGGTAGGTAATCTATCCTCACTATTTTGAGTCTTAGACTTAAACAAAAAATCTATTAAAGAGGCGCGAACTAAATCACAGACACTTAAAGAACTAACGAGCTGGTGGGATAAATTCACAACTAACATAGGACTCAGAAATTGAATAATAGATGCGCTTACATTTTCTACCATTTCAGATATGTTAGATAATATAAAAATAGACACTTGGAAGACTGGGGGGGATAAGGGAATTTAAAAACATATTAGTGGAACACAAAATTAAGTCCTTCAATTATATTATGGAGGAATGTAATATTCCCCCTAAAGAAACTTTTAATTATCTGCGAATCAAAGGTTTTATGGCAGAATATCTCCTTAAAAATAATTGGGAGAAAATGATAAATCTCATACACCTTCTCGAATTAAAGAACTATAAAAACGTATTCACTAAAGTTATATATAGATGGAGGCATGATAAACCTATAGGATTGATCAATACATGGGGAAAAGAGCTACAAATACATATAGAAGAAGAAGAAGTGGATAAGTTCTCTAAACACAAATCAAACTTTCAAACAGATGGTACCCAACACCGAAACGTTTAAAAAAAGTATTTCCAGAGTCATCAGATAGGTGTTGGAAATGTAATGTCAATGAAGGCAATTTGATCCACATTTGGTGGCAATGTGTACCTGTAAATACATTTTGGAAAGATGTAATCAATGCAATATATCAAATATCGGAAATTAAACTAGTATTTAAGCCGGAAGTGGTCCTGTTAAACCTAAACTGGTCTAAAACGACAAAAAAAGTATTAATGTTAATATTACATATTATTACGGCAGCTAAATTACTTCTAGCACGGAATTGGAAAACAGGGAAAATTCCATGCATTCAAGAATTAATAACACAAGTCATATGGCAGGCAAAAATGGAAAGGGGTATATTGGTGGACTCAGGAAATAGATATACCCAAATAGAAGACTAGGACATATGGATAGATAAAATGGAAACTATAACTTAACAATTATCACAATAGAGTTAAAAGTTATACCCGTGTGCTCTCTCTTTTGCTGCCCCCCTCTTTTTTTTTTAAATAATAACATTCCAGGGCAAGAAGTAACATTATTATGCTCCTCTCTTCTGTACTCTTGCTCAACATTTAACAACTGTAAGGTTTACTTCCTGCTATAGAGAGGGGAGGTGATAGGGAAGAAGAGGGAAGGAAAAAGGAGAGGGGAAAATAATATGATTCCAAAACCAGCAGATAAACAGAATTATAAAATCAATTTTATTACACTAGGCATAAGGTGTGCTCTCTCTCTCCAAAGATAGACGGGGAAAGGTAAGATTAATAAACAGGAATTCACAATAGGATTTAACAATTAGGGCAGGGGGTGGGATGGATTTGGGTGTGAAGGATTGGGGAGTATAACAGGACATGAATACATAAGTAAATCCCTTTTTTATCCCTTTTGCCTCTTATCATCTATAAATTATAAGAAATAAAAAATGGAGAAGATTAAGAAAGGATAAGAAACCTAAGGGTAAGGAGGAGAAGGAGAAATCTGGGAAATATTTATGACAAGAGTACCAAAGCATGAAACACAATAGCATTAGCTAAAAATGTATAAGGCAGGTACACGTCTGAAATATATATAAAAACATTTTTTTTAAAAAGTACTGTGCATGTACACAAACAAATTTAAATTTGGCAAATAATGTTTCCTGTGATCTCAAAACTAAGAACAAAAACGCAAAAAACTATTGAGGTATTTGCTGGGGTGAATATCACAACAGAGGTACTTCTGCTGCACTTAACCTTCCTGTGATGCTCCAAGCACCTGTATGTACACTGGGGCATTTAACAGAGAAATGTCACAGGTGTGCCCAGTATTATGTCCAACTGTTTTGTTGCAAAAGTTAACTAATTGACCAGGCAAAGCATGTGAATTTAAATAAAATATACTATAAAAAAAAAATTCTAATAATTCTAGCACAACCAATAGCTAACTTTTAGTTAGCTTTCAGGTCGTGCTAAGATCTAGGAAGTGACAGTTTCTCTTTAATTGAGGATGATGATGCAGAAAGTCAATACTACCTGTCTACATTGATGAAATGAAACTACTCTTTAAAAGATCACTTTGCTTTTTGAAGTATTGTATATTAAAGGCACACTCCAGATCCCTAAAAAAGTGTGTCCTATTTTTTTCATTTTGCAAAAAGTGGCGATTTCAGTAAAAAATTGACACTTTTATAAATATACTGGTTACACCCCCTGACTTTCAACGGGTAATGTTACTTCCTAGTTTTTTTTAGCTCTGTGAAGCTAAATTCAATATGCAGCAATGGCCCAGAGCACCTGCCTTGCAAAGACTTCTCATTGAGCTGCATTGTGAAGTCTGTGATTGGACAGTCACAGAAAGCCTTGGCACGATTAGAAAGGATGCCTTGTAAAGGCAACAGACAAGAGAACTGCAACTTTTGCAAGCTGTTTTTAAATATTCCCCCATTGGAAAAATGCATTTATTAATTGCATGCAAGTTTTTATTTGGTATATCCCCCATTGGAAAAATGCATTTATTAATTGCATGCAAGTTTTTATTTGGTATATATCTACTAAACTGTGTTTTTTTTATTTGTTTTGTATTTGGGCAGTGGAGTGTCTCTTTAAAATGAAATGTGTTGACTACAAAACCCATCAACCAACCACTGTCCAGTAGGAACTCTATAATTATGTAGGACCTTTTCTCACACTTGGAATACTGCCCAATGCACCATTCTGATTAATGTCCGTGCATTACCCTGTATGGTAGTGTGAGATGGGGAAGTTATTTTTGGAGAGAGTGTTGTTGAACTCTACCTGAATGGCTGCAAGCTTTTCTCTGAACCTGAATGGGAATTCATCTGGGAATTAAGTCAATGCCTGCAAAACAGGTTTCTCGAGATAAAAATAGCATTATGTTCTGTTATAATCTTTCTCTATATATGTTAAATGATAACGGTATCTGGACTTCACACCATTGAATAAAACATTGAAAATCATCTAGGACTTGTGTTAGCATTTTTTCATTATATGGTCCATTTTCTTTTGAATTTATATTAAAGATTTAGCAAATGACATCATAATCCAGTTCAGACAAGGCAAAGTCAGAACAAGTATTGCAGATAAAGAGGAGAAATAGAAAAATTGTTTAATTCTTTTTTTATCTGTATGATTTAGCTACACTGGCAGCCAGGTGCAAAGGACAGATCTAACAATGATTTACAGGGAGCTATATTGGTTAAATGTAGGGATAAGTAAACATAATATTAAGTTACGTTTTTAAAATGTATGTCATTTTTAAATGATGTTCTTATGTATCCATATGCTCTTTTTTTCTACTATACTGCGTACATGGTATTCAGAAGGTAGCCCTAGTCAGTACCAACCAGTGGCCTAGTAAAATCCCTAAATGGATACAGCAGAGCAATCTAAGCCGTTTTCTTTATATGAGATTAACATATGTCAATCATATAAAGACCTGTATATTTCATTTATGGTTTTGTGTTCTATATCTTCCCAAATGGAGTGAACATGCAAATATATATAAATATGCAAATGTTGTATTCATTTATTTTCACTGAGATGAAAACTTTATAATTGTGGATAGGATTTTTTATGCAACAAAATAATTCACAGTCATCCAAAAAAAGGTCAGTTTTTGAAATATTTGAAAATATTTTCATATAACAGAATAAGCTACTATGGTGTACATGGAGTCGTTTTCTAAAGTTTTTTACTTAGTACACTCATATTCTATCTACCTCTAGAAACCCAGCAACGCACACCGGCAATAGGTTATATAGTGTTAAACTGTGACAATCGCGCAGTTTTTTCTACAAGGAGAAATGTTGATCTTGCTCCGATTGTTTATTTGAACTTGAGGGGTGGTTTATATCCACAGCTAAATAACTCTCCCTCCTTCTATAGTCTCTTGACTTCTTAGAAAATAATAGGAGAGAAATTGTTTGAAAGAAATAAAATAAATTACCAAATATGTTTATCAAGTGATACTTATAACAAGCAGTTATTCCTCCAAAACAAGAAGTGGTTTATGCATGCCAATAGTGAAGGCTTTCTACAAATATTTTTTTTAAGGGTGTATAAATGTCTAATTATAACTTAAAGGAACACACCGGGCACCAAAAGAACATAAACGGGAAAAAGGCAAAACACAGCAGGGGAGGATGGGTGTTTACTGTTGGGAGCAGACAACCCTTAGAGTTCCAACAACTGAAGATACGTCCAGGCATACTGGCTAGTCCTTTAAAGAAGTGTATTCACAAACCAAACATGTGATGTTTCATCTACAAATGTCTTTCTCAAACACAACGTTACATTTGGAGAAACAATGCCACATGTTGAGTTTATAAATAAACCTATTTAAAGGATTGTTCAATGTGCCTGGCCATTTCTTAAATTATTGTTGAGAACCTTAGACATTATTAAAGAACTAAATCATTAAAGGGTTACTCAGAGTACTATAACCACTTTACTGATCTGAAGTGGTCATGTGCTTGAATCTTTATGTGCGGCATTTAACTATGAAAATGCTGCAAATGCAGAGAAAAGCTCTTTTGCTGTTGGAGGTGGAACTCCAGTGTCATTAGCTGGTCTGGTCTCTTATCAACTGATAGCTGGTTGATTGGAAATGTATGGATACAAAAAATTGTCAAGTTTCTTTCCCTGTTATAAAGCATGGTACTGATAATATTGCTATTCATCTGTTCACCAACCCACTTAACATTCTGTATATCCCAGTACAGAAAACAATTTGCATTCGCAGTATACCTGATGCAAATAGCATTGTTTAGCTAAAAAAATATAGCATCAAATTCTCTTTCATCATGGATCCTTGGATGGACAAAGGGCTTAAATGAATGTGAAGAATAACCTTGATTTGCTGACGAAGTTACAGGATGACTTCTTAATCAATTTAATGCAATCCTGTAGCATCCTCACCCTTTATATATGCACTGTAACAGGACGAGCTGTTCTTTGCAAAGAATGTAGACTGCATGGTACAGATCCCTGAAATTCAAATCCAGAAATTAACTGCTTGTTAAAGGAAACATAAGAAAAACTATCATCGCCCGTAGCCTTTACATTGTTAGTTGTTCTTGTTTCTAGTTGTACATCTGCCTCCCCTTAAATGGGCACTCCAGACCCCTAAAGCACTTCGGCTTTATGTGTGAAGAGTGTGTCCTGTTTTTTTTTTTTTTTCAATTTGAAAAAGGGGAAATTTCAATAGAAATTTACACTCTTATAAATTAATGGTTACACCCTCTGGCTTTCAACAGACAACAGGTCTTGTTACTACCTGGTCTGGTTAGCTCAGTGGAGCTAAATTTAAGAGGCAGCAATTGCCCAGAGCACATGCCTTGCAAGGACCATTCATTGAGCTGCATTGGGAAGTCTGTGATTGGACAGCCACAGAAAGCCTGGGCGGGGTTAGAAGGGGATGGTTTGCAAAGACAACAGACAAAAGAACTGCAGGAGTTGCAAGATGCCTTTAGATATACCCCTAATTAAAAAAAATGCATAATTAAATGCATGCAGGTTTTCATTTGGGGTATATCTACTAAAATGTTATATTTTTTATTTTGTATTTGGGCAGTGGAGTGTCCCTTTGAATTTAAGGCCTTGCATTTTAATTCTCTTTGAATTCACTTTGAATTCTCACTTTAGTGAATGACTATGACCAACCAAAGCACTATCTGCCCTGACAATGACAGGAAGTTTACAGAACCAGTAACTACATATATAAGTTACAATTTCTCTGCTTGGTGTAAGAATGGGCACTGTCTTTGGTATACTCATCTACAAACTTGATAACAACTACACTTGTTTTGTTAAAGTTTCTGCTAAATGGAAAAAAGGAGAGCCTAGTTTACCTTGTGCCTCGTTTATTAGCCTGTGATGGATAATATGTTTCATGACCGCATTTCTCAATTACACAATTGCTATGACTTGACCCCTCTGCGGAGTTCCCTGTACAATGATTTCTATGAGTGATCGAGAGGATAATGCAGCAGCGGCCATGCTGCGTTGCATATCACTGATAAAGACCTATTGGCAATAGGCATCATCATAGACGAAATGTGTTATTGGCGAGACTTGGATGCCACTTTCACAGACAGAAAGATCCATCATGTTGACATAGCCTGGCGTCAAAGAGATTTAAAAATGCACCACGCTTACCTCTTGTTGTTTATAAACAGCACAAAAGCATCTGCCAGTATCCTTTTTCTAATGTGAGTATGTGTTTCTACACATGTAAATAGGTAAATATATTTCCAAATTAATAGGTTAATATATCTCCAAATTAATAGGTTAATATATTTCCAAATCAATAGGTTAATATATTTCCAAATGAAATGCAATGTCTGCATTACATTTTTTGGTTTAGTATGTTGGGGTTTTTGAGGTTATCTGCCTCTTACTCAATGAGGACTAAGATTTTTTTTTTAAACAGTCACTGATCACATGATGATCCACGTAAGAATGTCCTGAATTATCCGCCAGTCTGAGACACACTACCATTGATGAGATGATGATCAAAGATTTAATATAGTGATGACAATGCACGGGTATTCTTTTAACTCTATGAAAACTAAACCTGTTTCACTGTGTTTTTTGACTGTTTCTGACAGTTGAATGGTTAAAAAGAGGGCACTGATGTCATAATATGGTATTATCTTTGTTGAGAGAAACAAAGCAATCTACGCATCCCTCCGCGCCAGGGATGAGGGTTAATAAATCTTATTCCTGAATTTTGTTTGCTAAAAAACAAAAAAAAAAAATATTGAGTCCATAATGTAGATAAGTGATAGTATGATTAAGTTTAAAGGATGGCTGAGCATGGTTAGAAAGTATTATGACATATCCAACCTAAAGCTAAACACATCTTTCCTGGCTAGTTGTAAAGAATTTCTGGTGTGTGGTATGTAAGTTCTTATCTTCTGTGAGCAAATGTTCCTATATTTAATTCAGATGTGTAGTTCTGTAGTAAACTTACACAAAAAAAAACCTGATAAACATGCCCCACAGAACTAAGGAACCAATTCCACGACACAGCCTCTAACTGCCCTGCTTATGTAATGTACAAAGATGGATGTTATAGGGTAAAACTAGCCCTTACATAAAGGTAATGCAGCGTTATAAAACTTTTTTTTTTAAATAAATCCTGCACTGGAATTTTTATTGCTAACCCACCCAAGTGCTCTCGGCCAATAAACATTGTCCAGGTTGGTCAGAACAGATATCGGTAATGCAGACATGTAATATGTATTAGAAATGTTGCTGGAGAGGACATAGGCTATGCGAACCAGTAAAAATTATAGGATGCTGGCAATAACATATTTGCACCAACTCAAAACTCAGCTGCAGTAGTTATGGTACTTGTAATGTCCCTTCATCTATTGTGAGTGATTTGGATTTAAAGGGCGGTTCTAACCCATTACCTCAGCCTTGTTGTGTTTTGTTAGTACAGGTGAACACTGTTGAGCTATGTGGTTTATCCTCTGGCACTGTTGTGTGTATGAAAGCTATTAAACACATTGAACATGTGACAGGTAAGGCCACTCACAACCATCTCCGAGAGAAACAGTGTAATTCCCCTATGGCAGCATTCAGTCTCAGCTCCGTGCAATTCATACCTAGTTAGAAAATGTATTTACGCTTATCGGGGAACGTGATACCAGTCTAACACATTAGATTACATAAATATAATACTTATACAATAATGGATTATTATTCGTGGTATATCCATTTTATTTTCTTATTATTATAATATCCTTCATCTATAGCCCTATAGAAGACAACCTCTTGCATTTTCTGTGCTGTGGACATCTCCTTTGTTGCTCATCCTTCTGACTAGGTGACCTGTCTTAACATTTTGTACCTCTCAGAGGAGTTAAACACTTCAGACCAGAGCCAACTGGAAATGCTGCTACTCTGTCCTCATTCCTTATAAACGCAGAGTGTTATCTGATTGGTTTTAGATGAAAGCTTCACAGAGCTTCAGAGGCCTTTATATGGGAATATCACAGACGAGTCCAGATGCTTTTTTTGGGCTGTTTTCTTTGTTGGTTTTTTTTTTTGTTGTTTTTTTTTTCTATGAGTTTCATTCTTAAACCATTTATCTTGCTATAATGAAAGGCCATATTTATTTTTTTGGGACTAGTGATGAGTGATTGGTCATTTTCACCTTCTATGGCAAACCAATGGTTTTAAGAGCAGAACTATCTAAACAGCTTCTCAGGCTTGGCAAAAAAAAAAAAATATCAAGCAAGTATTTTTCAGAATTTTAAATATGAAATCTAAGTTTCTGTGTTCCAAGAAGTGAAACTATTTAACTATAAGATGACAAAAATAAAAAATATATTTATGTTTTAACATTTAGTCAATGCAGTGCATACAATCCAACATTGTTTTCCTAATTTCAGAGAGTATGCAGGAATTGTAGACAAGGGGACCAAACAAAGTTTAGATCTGCTAACAGATTTTTAAGGGTTTATTTACTAAACCATCAGTATGTATTTTTAATTGTTTTTAACTTGGCTAATTTATTATAAAAGCTGCCAATAAACTATTTAGCAAAAAGATTTAATTATTTTAAATGATCTGTTCCTACTGCTTAAAATGCTTGAGACTCTCAAATCTACATATTTTTTTCCCATACAGATTTTCTGTTTTTAAGCAGTCAAATGTGTATATATCTGGGATCTACACCAGGGATCTTAAACTCTGCCCCCTCCCCCAAGATCTTGATAGTCCAAGACTCCTAAAAAAGTATTTAAAAATAACACAGATTGCCAGAGAATGAAAGGAGTTGTATTTTAGCAACATCTGAAGGGACATAGTTGGAGATACCTGATCTACGCAGAAGTAACATTTCTTTTACTGCTATTTTTTATTATATTTATTAATTTATCGGCACGAGTGTATGTTTGCCAAATGACTGCATGATAAACAAGATGAATGTAAATTCTGTGTTATCCTTAATTGACTCCAAATAAGATTCAGTGTTGAGGCAGAATTATTGGTGCATCTTGGGCTAGTCTGACATTTAATAAACCAAGAAAGCAGAGAGAATGTGACAAAAACCGTTAATGGAATTATTTTCTTATAATTCACTGCGTCTCATATTTTATTCTTGCTAAAGGCACACATCAGCGAAAGAGACACTTTATGTACACTTGTGCAGGAGCCAAACTAGGCAGAAGGATTCTCAGCCTGCCACTGCGTCTGTACCATCCATAAATCGAAAAGATAATAAGGAGTTATTCCAGGAAAATAAAACAACGTGTTTGTAGTTATTTATTTTCTGCTATACATATGGACTACATTTGCTTTGTAACAGAGACTGCCTGGTAAGACATTGCCCTTAACCGGGGAATTCTGGGAATGTTTTTTTGGGGGCTTGATATTTGTTTCAAACTATAGGAAGATGAAAGACAATAAATAGGCAGCAATATACAAATATATGTCTTCATAGTAGAGGACCGACATTCGCTAACAGGTTGAGAAATAGGGTACTGAAAATTGGGAAATATAAGTAGGTTATAAAATACCTACACTTCGGGATTTATTTAAAATAACAGTGAACATAATAATGAGCATAATGAGACTGTTTTGGGGTACAATGGTTAAATTACTGACCAGATTTAATACCGTAAACCCTTTACAGCTGATATGCATTTTGTAAAAATAATGCATAACATTTAGTTTCAACATGTAGGACATCTCTGGCATATAAAATGATAACATGACAATATTTATTCATGGCATATATTATGGATTTATCTACTAAACACTGAACTGTAGTGAACTGAAAACCGCAGGTAATAAATACAGCTTGAAAAAGTTTGCCTAAATTGTACAATTTTGGTTTCAATTCACTATGCTTCAGTGTTAAGTGAATGAAAGCCTTGATGTAAATAAGGTTTTTCTAGAGAACCTGCTTACGTTTCTGTTTTAGTACTTGGGTAGGTCAACGTGAGACTAGATATAATAATTTAATTCGCTTTCTCCCAAGTAGAGCCAGGTTGCGATTTTTTCATTCCGTCTTTAGGTGGCATGAGCATGTGTTACTGATGCACATGAGCAAAAATACAAAATAGATGTGTATGAAAAATTTTAAAAGTGCATGGAATCCTCCATAAATGATATTGCTCACATGCAAAATGAGATTCCATAGACATCCATTTTTTATTGCACAGGAAAAAGATTTCATCCTTCAGTTGTTGCTCACAATGGTGATGTGAAAACGTAAGCTCTGCCCTTTGCAACATTGGTGCATTAGTCTCTTGCATACAATCCCTTATTTCAAATGGACAAAGAGGGCACTTTCATTTTAGGGGTGTTATTGGGGGTGTGGTCATAGGCAGGCTGTTCTGAGAAATTGTATGTGACTTATAGATAATATGTTTTGCAACTAAAATGTAATTTAGAACAAACAGTATCTTATTTTCACGGATTGATTTCAAAACAAATATTTTTTTGACACAGCTTAATGTAGTTGTTCTGGTGAGTAGAATCATTACCTGCAGGTGTAAAGACTGCCTTTTCAGAGAAGAGGCAGTGTTTACATTGCCCCATAGGGATACCTCCACTGGCCACTCCTCAGATGGCCACACTATGCATGGAGAGTCTGACCTTTACTCATAGAGATGCATTGATTCTCATCCTTCTTATCTTCTTCTCATCCTCTGTAATCTCGGTCTACAACATACCGCTCTCTCCTGGTGCTCTTCCTACCTCTCCCAGCACTCGTTCAGTGTTTCTTTCTTGGCCTCTGCCTCTTCTCCCGAATCCCTCTCTGTTGATGTTCCCCAAGGGTCTGTCCTTGGTCTCCTATTGTTCTCAATCTACACTGCCTCCCTTGGTAAACTCATCCGTTCCTTCTGATTCCAGTATAATTTCTATGCGGATGACATGCAAATTTATCTGTCTCCCCTGATTTCTCACCACCCCTCTTAACTCGTGTCTCTGACTGCCTCTCTGCTATTTCCAACTGGATGGATGCTCATTTCCTTAAACTGAACCTGTCCAAGTGTTGCTACTCCCTTGAGTGTGTTCCTCCAAGTCAATGGCACTACCATCCGCTCTACCTCTAAGGCTCGCTGCCTAGGTGTTCTCTTTGACTCTGACCTCTCCTTCACCCCTCATGTCCAATCAATTGCCAAATCCTGCCACTTCCATCTCAAAAATATTGCACATCCGACCCTATTTAACGTCTGATACGGCAAAGGTACTTGTCCATACCGCTGTCCTCTCTTGCCTTGACTACTGTAATCTACCTCTCAGTGGTCTTACATGTTCCCAACTTGCCCCGTTACAGCATTACAGCAGCGTGGCTCATCTTCCTGTCTACCCGCACCTCCTATGCCTTCCCACTATATCAGTCCCTACATTGGCTTCCCGTAAGATATAGGACTCAATTTAAGATCCTGATAATTGCCTATAGATCTCTGCACAATGCTGCTCCGACCTACTTATCCTCACTATTACACAAATATGTCCCATCTAGGCCCCTACACTCTGCCGGAGACCTACATCTAACCTCTGTTCTATTAGACAGCCACTAAAGGGAACTTCCTGCTCTATAGCACAGGTTTTCTGTGCTAGAGCGTCGCTGGACGTCCTCACTCTGTGTGAGGAACTCCAGCGTCACTCAATTCCCCATAGGAAAGCATTGAAAATCGCTTTTAATGCTTTCCTATGGGGTGCGCTAATGCGCATGCGCGGCATTGCCGCGCATGCGCATTAGGTCTCCTCGGCCGGTGGGCGGGATCAGTCTCGCCCACCGGCCGACATAGGCAGAAGGTGGAGCGGCGGGGGAGGAGCAGGCAGCGACGTGGGACATGTCGCTGCCTCAGGTAAGTCACTGAAGGGGTTTTCACCCCTTCAGCAACTAGGGATTGGGGGGTGGGAGGGAGAGGAATTCTGCAATGCCAGGAAAACGGATTGTTTTCCTGGCACTGGAGATTCCCTTTAAATACTTTTCTAGGGCTGCACCGTTCCTATAGAACACCCTTCCCCTCTCTGACTTTCACCCAATCTCCACTCCTTCAAAAAAATCTTTGAAAACTTACTTCTTTAGGAAAGAATATCGATTAAACTATGAACAGCTTTCCCTTCCCGCATCCTGATTTCTCTCCTGAAACTGTCATCAAAACAAAACACTAAGCCCTCAATGAATACTATCCTAGCAACCTACTTATCTACCCTACCCTTACCTTTTGCGTCACATTACCCCACTCCCTCTAGCATGTAAGCTCTTTGAGCAGGGCCCTCAATTTGTCTGTTAGTCCACCCATTGTACAGCCCTAAGGAACTTGTTGGTGCTTTATAAAGAGTAATAATAATATTTAGGATAGAAAAAGAGGGACAGGAATATGGGCCCGAAATATGGACTTTCCTACTTCCACTTGGGAGGTATATGCCTTTTTTCATGTATATACTGATATCCAAGTAAATGCCAATGCTGACTTTAGAAGTTTTTCATAGGAAAACCCCAGAAATTACAAGTGCTGCTATAAAAGGAACTACACAGGTTGCCTTGGTAAGAATATCTACTAATCAAGCTTCGTCTGGGGATGTTATACCACTTATTCTCCAACACTATGTCGCAACATTGATAATTTCATATAATGACTCACTGTCAAGGATTGAGAGGTGTCAAATCAGAATTGGGGGGGGGGGGGGGGGGGGGGGGATGGAGTAAATGGGAGCAAGTGATGCAACTCAGAAGCCAGGGACGGTTGTTGCATTAAGACACAAATGATTGCCAATTTGGCAAGTGGCTGTGTGTGCTTTCCAGCAAGAAAGTTGCCCGCCATGTAGCTGCTAATATGATCTTGTATGAGCAGAAATACACTGGTGCACCCAAACACAGCCACAAGGATATTTACTTTACTCTGGTGCCAACAGAAGTTGGACACTTAAAGAACTAAACAGGAGGGACAGGGATCACAAATATGGACTGTCTCACCAGATATTTGGGGTAGAGTATACTTTTAACACTACTGACTACTACTACTACTGACAGTTGTTGAGTAACGACAAAAAAATTGCAGATTTTTACCCAAAATAGACAAAAAATAATAATTTCCTTGTAAATTTTCCACCATTCCTGGTTTAGACAATAAGCCCATTCCCTTTTTTAACATGTTAAGTACTAGATTTGCTTGGTACGGCTCTAATGCATGCTTACTCTCTCTCTAAGTTATATTTGAACATTCCCAATCACGTCAAGACTATAGATATCATAATTAACAAACATTACACTCATTTGATACACTCATTTGCATAACTGTTAAAGTCCATGTATATCTGTGTATACTTAAAGGAACACTACAGTCTCAGGAACACAAACATGTATTCCTGACCCTATAGTGTTAAAACACTATCTAGCCCCCTGGCCCCCACTTAAATATGGTAAAATCTTACCTTTATTCCAGTCTGCCAGTGCTGGCTCTGCCCCTGATCTGCCTCCTTGGCTGACATCATCAGAAGTAATGATCTGAGCCAATCACAATGCTTTCCCATAGGAAAGCATTAGGTCGACTGAGATTGCCAAGGGGGTGGGGCATTGGATGGAACCAAATACCAGCGTGGCCAGTCAGCATCTCATCATATTGTGCATATACATGTACACCGTAATTAGCAGCTGATGTAAAAAAGTTTTTGCAACAAATGTTCACTGTTACATACCATTTATTTGGAGGTATCACAGTAAAAGTGTTGGGAAAAACAAACATTCTTCCCTCTTCCTGATAAAGAAGCCTCTGGAGCCAACATTGTTATTAAAATGGATTCAGAAAGCACTGACATATTTCCCTAGCTTGTTTAACCGTTTAAGTGCTGATGGAATATCCCACCAAATAGGAGGTGGATTTAGCTAACTCTGTGGGATTGTGGAGTTAATAGGAGTACAATCATTGATAAATTAAATGAACAATAGAAAAAAACACAGTATGGTCAATAAGGCAATAAGAAAGGCTGCTTTTCAGAGCTTAACTAGTAGAGGTTCAATTAGGACCTTGCAATTATTGCATGAATCATTACATACTATGGAATGCGTAGACCTTTAATACAATCCTTCTAGTACAATTCCTGCTGTTCCCACATATATGAATAATATCTTTCCTTTCTCTCCCTGTGACATTACACTTCAGTCTTCCTTCTCAGGATCTAAATTTAGAGTACACCCAGAGAAGTGGGGAAATAATGACATGTTTACCCATGAAGAAGAGAACGAGCAGAATGTATTCCTTTTCGAAAAAATAGTTTTATTTCCTGTAAAATGAATGCACGCCATATTTGCTTTTAGATAGCAAGCTCTTAGGGACACGGATTGAATTGAGAACTAGAGTAAGGTAAAATCTATGAATTGCTCACACTAAAGATTATTAAGGGTACAGGAGTTTAGAATTCTCTAATAATATTTAGATTGTGGTATTGTTTTAACCTGTTTTGAGAAACACTGCTACAGAGGACACCTTCCATTTCATTTCCATTTAAATGTTCTAATGTATATATGATACATTTTCTGTTTGTTATTTTCTGATCCTTCCACCATCAGCAGCTACAGCAGATAATGCACAGACAGAGGTATCAGGGGAGCTGTCACAGAATAGGCAAGGGAATGTGTATTTTGTCCTTCTGCGGCTTTGGGGGTCCACTATCACTTTGTGCTTTATCCCCCCTCCTCTCCCTCCCCTCTCAAACCTCTCTCTGTCACCAGACGCACTCGCAGCCATTTATTGAGTTTGCGTTTCTCCTGATAGCATCCTTAATGCACTTGTCAAGCAGAGAACCACATAATTGATGGAATTCCATTTAAGGGAGAATAAACGAGAGACAGATGATATAAGGCAAAATAATAAAAAAAAATACAGCTGTTCCTACGTGGTTAGAAGGATGGAATCCTCATTTCCTATTGTAATACTTTGTCAGATTTCTGTTTGTCTCTTTCGTCATTAAACATTGGGACTTCTCTTTGCAGATCACGTGTAGCAGAAAATAGATATCATGATGAATCTAGACCCAATTTATAATACATGTAATGTATAAATGATGTTGAATTCCACGGGCTGTGGCTGACAGGCTCCTCTAACTGATGTCTGGATTACGTATGACATGTTATTACTTTGTCCCCGCGTTTCATTTTATATCTCAGCCATTTTCATTCATGCGTTTCTTTGCTCATTTTGTACTTAACTCTTTCCTTGCAGGCATATACTTTCACACTGTGCACTAACTCTCTACTTATCTTTATTTGTTTGTTGTTCATTTGGAGAAAGGAGATTTCTACTAGCCTGCAATTCATTTTTATTTTTAATCTTAGATATAGATCGGTGGTTTAAGGGCAAATAGGAATCCAATATTACTCCCCAACATCAGTACATAATTGACATAATATTGATAAAACTATATTTTTATTCATAATATAAACACATTTTTTCGTTATATGTACACGTCAACCTTCTGTGATACACAAATTAAAGAATAATTTAATTTACTGAAATATTTCAGATTACAGTGGAGGTGACCTAATTTCTAAAGCGTTACACTGACCGTAAGTTTGTTTCAATGACATTACTATGATTGTATGATTCTTTATCAGACAACAGCAGAACTATTTCTATTTTTGTATACTTTTTTCCTTATATAATTTGACAAATGTTTCCTGCTAAACTTAATATGATTAGGATAATGGACAATAATTTGTTATTCTTTGTAGATTTTCCTACAAACCCCATGGCTCTAGTAACCCTCCCTTCCTCAAACACCTTATTCGTATTGTCCATAGATTATTAGATAGTAGATTAATTGATATTAAAAGGGAAACAGTTGTCAAGGGTCTGGAGTTTTCAGGTGACAACTTTTTATCTGCATGTGTGTGTCTGTGTGTTTGTATTGGCATATATTAAAATTACAAAAAATATCATACGCAACCTGTACTATAATTATTTCCAAATTGGTCCCAATTGTGTGCTTTGAACTACTCTTCGAGTACAGCAGATAAAACAAGGTCTTCTAGACTGGAATTATTTCTCCATATCCTAGCTTGGTAGACTTACCACTATCAAAATTATGGTACTCCAGTGTATGTTATATTTATTCCAATCCCTCCCCATAACTGCACCCATGTAGGACTTATAGCTACATGAAAAAAAAAAAACAACTAATTGACACATTAATTTGGGGAGACAAATGGCCACAAGTATCTTAAAACATAGTGTAGGTTCCCACCCTGGCTTGGGGTTAAACCCTATCCTAGTTTAAGACATATATATAGTTAATACAATGTTAAACAAAAATATGCACACCAGTGAAGCCATAAGATTTGCTTTTCCCACAGATATGACAAATCTGCAGTGATGTTGCTAACGCAAAGGATTCTGGGTGGGCATATGCAAATTAGTTTAACAAAGAATCACATTTTTGTCTCATTCCATTTTAAACATGGATTCCTTGGAGTCTTTGAAACACAACTAAGGAAAAGATGCAAAGCCAGTGAACCACTCATGGATAGCTGTTTCATTGTTAATGCAAATCATCAGCATGAGGTTAGTTACTGGTTTGCTATTGAGGCTTGGGAAGCAAAAACCAAAAATGTTATGGTTATGGTGGGGAAACAATTGTGATTGAAAACCCCTTCCACCTGAAGTCTGTGGGGAGTTAATAAAATGTTAAACAAAATCTGCACACCTGTCAAGCCATAAAAAGGTTTTTACCTGATCCTGATGAAAGTCCCGAAAGTAGACTGAAACGTTGGTCTCATTTTAAATAAGTTCTCATTAAAGTCTACAACTTTTAAACTTCAGAAAACCGTGAGTGTTGGTCATCCCTCTGTTCTGTATATTCTGCCCAGTTAACACAAACCATTGGCTGGCATGTACCAATATCCCTAAAAAGATGGGTAGATAAAATTACTATGCTTCCTGACCTTATTGTATTTGATTTCCAAAACAATTGCGGCAAATACCTCTTCCTAAGTACCCTATAAGACTACACTCCATCGAATTTTTAATTTAACCAATTTTCCATTGCCCATGATGTTCCTGTACAGAATTCCTTATTCCAACCAGGAATGCAAGCACGTTAGCTTTTTTAACTTTGTTCAAGCAGACATAATTTGAATCCACAATCTGTTTGGCAATGGTTGTCTTACACAGAAATATCCAGCCAAACTTCTCACCTGTGGACATACCCACACGTACAACCTTATTTGAATCAAGTTGCATCATGGTTAAAACTGGCACCAGACAGTACAATTCACTAATAGTTGTGGTAATTTCTACTTTTACATATCAAGAACAAATTGATAGCTAAAGTTGGATCAGCATGCAGAAGGGCTCTAGGAAATAAGCACTACTGCCATCACGCCAAGAATTCAAATAAATTCTAACTAAAATAAGAGACATAGAACAACTCACAGTTCAACTTCATGATTCTCCGCACCTTTTTTTTTTAAATATTTGATCTCCATGGATGGGTAATTTTACATGGCTATAACTAATGTCTTTATACACCTTGTTTGAAGTATCTCCTTTTTATTCCTTTTTATTAGTTTTTCTCTTTTTTTTTTCTCTTCACCTCTTCACCTCTACTTGATATTTTAAATATTGCAATGATAAACATGTGTGTGTTATTAAGTGTGACTGCTGTTCTATTGTGTATATAAAACACACAGTGTTGCAATATTCTGAAAAACCTGGTAATAATAGCGATAATAACACTCAGTAAAATATTTTATAAACTGGACTGTTTATACAATAGATTGGAAATAATATGATAGATTTTGAAATCAATATTCTCTAAATTGAAAACTAAACGGAACTGAATCCCTTAGAGACCATAATAATCAGGCAATCTTTTTATAATACGATTGCTTGTCAAGTGATATATGAATAGGGATGTGAATGATATGAATGATCTCATAAGCTATTAATCACTTTACAAGCAAAGTTGTCAGAAAAAATTCCTTGTTCAAATAATCATCATAAATGACTACCCCCTTAGCCTTACTTATACAGTTTGGTGAATATATATCTGACACAGGTTGTCTGAAAAGTAGATGCATTCAAAAAATACCTTATGTGATTCGACCATGTTTTTTATTTTTTATTTTGTTAATATTTTCCTTTACTTTATATCTATCTATATATATATATATATATATATATATATATATATATATATATATATATATATATATATATCAGAAAAATAGGTGCACTCACGGGTTTTTAGAAGAAATACTTTGTGTTATTTATTGCATGTAGGCAAAAAGTGACAAACTGGTCCCGATCGTTTGTCACTTTTTGCCTACATGCAATAAATAACACCTTTGAGGCACAATAAGACCCAAAAAGTTAAATTACCTTCCCCAGATGCTTAACTCTAAAGCAGATATGTCGAACGGTGTAGCTTTATCTTGCTGAATATGATTCTCATTTTATGTCAGAATATTATGAGAGTTGCAGTCCATCAACATGTGGTGCCATCATCCCACACTGCTATCCTACTTACTGTATCTTCCACCTGTATTTGTTTTGTTTCCATCTGACAGATTGATTCTGTGCCTAAAACTACAGTTTATAACAACCCTTTAATTTTTATTATTTTTGCTAATTATGTAGTGATTGTCATGTATGGGGCATATTTTAGCAATAATTGAAAATAGTTCTAAATAATGGACTACATGTTATGGCCAAAAGGAGGAGCAGATTTAGTGAAAAATGGACACTACCAGTAAAAAATGAAACGAAACAGGGTCAATGCTATTTCAATTTGTCTAACAAAGAACAATGAGATCTGAAACAACACGGGCTCACATGGGACATTAACTAAAGGAAGAATTATCAAGAATTTTAAATAAAATAAAGTCAAATCAAATATATGGTGAAAATAACCAACTGAAAACATAGCTGAGCAACAATGTTTGGTTCTGAGACATTTGTGTAAATGAGACACAAATATCCAAGCTTGAATAAAATCTCAGTTATTTTTCAGATCTGATATTTTGTCTTAAAATGTTTAATTCTCCAGTTGGTTCTACACAATTCACTGTCTAGTGCAGGGTTCTCCAAACACTGACCTTCCTGATGCTGCTGAACCACAACTCCCATGATTCTCTGGCTATTTGTGTCATTCAAAGAATCATGGGAGATGTAATTCAGCAACATCTGGAGGGCCAGAGTTTGGACGACCTTGGTTTAGTGAATAAATCCCAGCACAGTGAATGTTTCAGTCTCACATGTTCTTCTTCAAGCCTTCTACAATGGATCAATCCTTACAATTAGGAATCATTCATCATCTAAGTGTTTATCAGAAGCAAAGCACCTTCGAGGGACTCTAGCCTTAAGTGCTTACAGTGTTGAAACAACAAAAATGATTGTACTGACACAAGACAAGGTTAGGTATTAAGGAAAGCCAAGCTTAGCATGGTTGAAGTGCAGCGATGTGTGCGAACCCATTGCAGGCTCTTGCTTGGTGTTTTAACTGTGTCAATGGCAAAGAAATACCAGGTAACATCTCAGTGTAAAATTATATTGCATCCATATATCTGCAGGTAACTTGCTTTCATCACAATATGTCAATTAAATGTTTGATTGTACAAAGTGGCACCGTGTCAGATACGCAGACAGGCGCATATTCAGATGGAAGAAATAAGTGGTGTTTAGTGATTCTGTATAATTTGTTCTTGTAATCATTGATTTTATTTTCTAAGCAAACAAGGCAAATACAGTGATTAACCATAACAATATCTAATTTTTATACACGATTGGATACTATTGTAGTAGAAAAATGTGACTGATGGATGTGGGTTATTCTATGTATGTGTATCTTTAAATCACTTTCGTAAGAGTTAAGCTGATTATTTATAGGGAAGCATGCGTCTTTGCATTAATAAAGCTTTAATTAATTCTGCTTTGGTCCTATTTATGGAATGCTTAGAATTCTGGCATCTTCGTCTTGTCACGCTAGTCGGCTTCCCATTGGAAGGTGTATTGGTAGAGACAAGGTTCAAGGCATCTATGCTTCACACTGAAGAGAAGACAGACCTCAGGTGCCAAGGTCAAACTGCTTCCATTATGGCAATAATAATATATCTACACAGTGAGTTATTCGTGGTAATGGAGACTGTGACCACCGCAACGGGGATGTGTCAAGAATCCTAATGAAGATTCCCTCTTGCCCTGTTATGGCTACTCAAATATCTTACAGAGCTGTTTAACGGGTGAGAAGAGCAATACTGATTGAGGGCCATTACAGCTCACGGTGTGAGGATAAGTGGGTTTTTTAAATTATAGTGCAGAAAGGTTTAAGGTTTACCAAAAATAAAATACTGCTCAGCAAGATGCTTCTTAGGAGAGAGGATCAAATAATTGGATTGATCACCTTTTATATATTAGCAAAAATACTAGACATATCATTAATAGAAATAAGAAGGTCATTGTTATCATGTTCTTGAGGCTTAGTAAAGAACTAAATAAAATGAAAAAGTAACATGGGTAAAATTTGATTTTTACCAATATTATATGTATATCCTCCTAATCCAACATCTGGTAGTTTGCATGAACAAACTCTGAGCCGATCTATTTTGCTTAAAGCTATGAACCTGGGAAAATGATCAATTTCACTCTTGTCGATGGGAACATTTTGCTACAGTCCAAACTTGGAATTTTCAGCTTACAGCCGCAAACTAACATTCATTAATTTAGAAGGCAGAAGTTTGCTTTACATACATTAAAATTAGCCTTAAATAAGCAAAAATGGTTTTGGGGTTATTACTCCAAAAGTATTACCCCGTTAACTAAATTAGAAATTGCAAATACTTGGCAAGAAAATTGCAAATAGTTAAGCTGGTAATAAAGCTATTTTTACAACTTTAATACTAAAATATTAACATTTCTCCAAAATTCCATGTTTAGCAAGCAACCGCAGTTGCATTAGCGTACAGTCGTTTATTAATTATGTAGAAAGTAACATTCAAGCAATATGTTATTTAACAATATGTAAAAAGGTAGATAATGCTCAGCCAGTCCATGAAGGGTTTGAACACATAGTTGGACACAAAAGAAGAAAGGCCAAATATATTTTTATAGAATTTAGAATTTATAGATTTTTTTATATAGAATTCTATTAAACCTTAACCAGATAATGAAGGGACACTACAGACAATTCAGACCTTCAAAACACTTTCAATTTCTTCTGTTTTCAATAGAAAATGGCAATTTTATAAATCAACCTTGTTTACACCACATTGACTGTCAAACAAACAGCCGGTTACTTCCTGGTTGATGAGCTCAGTTTAGCTATACTCACAATGCAGGCAATTGCTCAGAGCACCTGCCTTGCAGAGACTTATCATTGCCACAGAAAGTCTGGGCGGAGTTAGGGGGGGAGGGGTTGCAAAGGCTGCAGAATAGGGATCTGTAGCTTTTGCAATCTGTTTTTAAATATAAATCCAATGCCTAAATGTTTAATTAAATGCATGCATCTGTCTAATTTGAAATGCCAAAACAGAGGTCAAGATAGCTGAAAATATCTTTAACTCAGCTATAATCGCAACTTGTCTATTTTTGCCTTTTGGTATGCCATTTGGAATTCATGAAAATTCTTAGTGAATAATCCTGGCAATGTTAGAGGGACACTCAAAATGTCAAAGACACTTAGGGGTTAATAAATCGCTTCAGCGAAGAGAAAGATAAATCAGCACTTTTTTAAATGCTGTCAGACAGCTGAAAGGGTGCACTTCCTTACTTACTTTGAGTAGAAGACAATGCTTCTCACAGAGAACCATTGTTGCAATGCTCCTCTATGACAAGCCTCTTATTGGTATATAAGACCCCAATGCTTTTCTGTGAGAAGCACTGGATTCTCAGCTAATAACTAGTTACAGGTTTGCAGGGGAACTGCAGTGGAAGGCACTCTTAAAAATATATAATAATTCATAATGCTGGAGTGTTCCTTTCAATAAAGGTCTGAATTAAAAAAAAGATAATGTTTAATGTTGTGAAATGTATGTAATATCTGAAGGATTATGCTAACAGGTGCACTGATTGGTCTCAATGCATGACTGCACTCAAGGGAAAAAAATAACAGGTTTTATAGCATCAACATAGATTTTTCTATCTCTCAACGGTGGGAAGGTAGTGACAAGAATAAAGGTTTCATAATCCTGTGACTATCAACATTTCCACTACACTATTTTTAAAAAAAAATAGTGTAACATTACTTTTAAATGTTGCATGCATAACTAACATATAAAAAGCTATTTCAGGGATTTATGAAAAATTCAAATTATGTAAATGCACACAATTGTATTTATTTGTTTATTGATTATTGTGGTTATAAAATATTTAACTGAATATATAGCATTCATTCACTTGCAGAAAATATAATTTTTGTCCCATAGAACGGGTGTCACTGACCTTAGACTGCTGTTGTTTTTTTAAAATTTATTTTATTTTGACGTATTAGATACATACACAAAACTGTGACCGTCAACAGCGCATATATACCAATAGTGAACATCTTTGCGACAGACAGGCCCCGTCGTTTCGCCTATTAGGCTATCACAATATATGTGTACTCTAACTACTACATAGGGAAACATATGTTATAACTTGGGCAACCCACAGATTTTAAAATAGCTTCTGGTAGTGATAGTACATCTTATATAATATATATATGTCCGTATAAATTTCACATTGTATTGTGCGATGTGGAGTGGTCAATTACCTATGGTGACAACAGTGGTGATCCACTTGTTGGTCTAACAAAGACACTTTTAAAACTAAATAAAGCTTGTAGAAGATCATTCATACAGTTGTTCGGTTCTCCTGTACAGCTCAGAATTCATTATTTACAACTTCTAATTATAGTCTTCATGGGTTCTGCTATATTCTCTTGAATATTGTCTGTTCAGGATCCTTTCCGAACCAAGATGTGAATTGCTGGATTTTTATTTAACATTTATCAACTGAAGAGTGATTTCAGCACAGATTTATAGCTGTCAGTGCTATAAATAGCTGAAGGCTTAGTGGTAGGAAAGGTGCTTTATCTGAAATATTTATATTGCTTATTGAGGTTTGCACATAAATCAGATTTCACTTGTGAAATCAGTCTGTCGTCTGTGTTGTGTTTCTTTATTTTAATTGTACATTATTTTAGCGCTGAAAAGGAACAGCATCACTGTACACGACGGAAGCAGTGCAATAAATTGCTCTTACCCCAACAGTACTACCGTTACCCCTTCTTTCTCTTGTTTTGTATACCTCTACAGGTGAAGAGGCCTGGCAAATAAAACAGAGGTGGCTCCTTAGGGGAGATTCATTAAAGTGTTCTGGTCGGTGATGGTTTAATTCCATCATTATTATTTTTATAAAAGTGTTTTACATGTGATCTAAAAGTGACAGTTTTCTTCGTAACAAATTCTGACATTTTTCGCAGAAATTTCAGTTTCAGATAACTCCACATTTAGATTGGTGGATAAGGAGAAATGAAAAAGCATGCTTTTCACCATAAAATGTGGCAGAAAGATTGATAACTCCGTTACATTGTGGAAAAAAAGATGTACAAGCAAAAATGACGGTTAGGGCACAAAAGAAACAACATGAAAAACCAGACAGATTTAATAAATTGCACAAAAAATTCACTAAATATTAGATGGAAATACGTTAGCGACATTTTGATAAATCTCCCCCATGTCTTTATAAATGAGGTCCTACTATTTGCCCTTCTATCACTATGTCCCCCTCTATCTCTTTTTTTTTTATATACTTTTCAATACTGGGAGGTGTGCATTTCAGGTGGGGGTGTGACCGATGGAGAGGGCTCACACTGAACTGTTTTATTTCTCCAGATAACAAGGAACAAACCCGGGATAGCAGGAAACGAGCCCCACATTTGGGACTGGTGGGAAGTATGTTTTGTCACTTACAGAATTCTACATTGGATCGGTTTTATTTTGAATGAAAAAATCACTAAAACACACCAAAATAAATTTGATTTAGAGTGGTTATTCAGCTCTGTATTTACTTTAACAACACAAGAAACAGTGCTTGAACTTGTTAAAATCCCATTACAACATTAAACAGCTGTTGATGCTCACTGCAGAATTGTACAGAAATTCTACTTCTGAATCAGACCTTTTGCAATATTCAGTAGCTCAATATTATGGGCAGCGGGGAAAAGAGTTCTCAGAATGGTTTGTTTCTTTTTGATCAGGTCTTGCTTACTCTCCCTTCTATTCCTCAAGATCAAAAACCTTTTGAGACCCCTGCACTATGTATCAGCCTGTTTATTATCTCCATCTATGTGTGGACTATTGAAGCCAGCTGTCTTCAATGCATTAGAATGATTGAGCTTTTCCACAGGGAACAAAAATGTAAAATAATCTAAACTCAAAGCAAAATGGTCTGCCGAAAGCCAGGAATGGAATGAGATGAAGAGATGATAAGTTTAACATACAGAATTACAGGTATTAGGCACTTTCGTGTTTCCCTAAAAACACCGTTTTGCATCATCTCTATATATATGGATAAAAATGTAAAAAAAAAAAAAGAGAACATTTTATACACAGCCAATTTTAGAATGTTAATTCTAAAGTATGTGCAGAAAGCTATGCAACAATAAGCAAATTAGTATACACAATGTTTCTACAGCCTGCTACTTCATTTAGAATACAGAATAGTGCAGCATTGTATGTATAAAGCCAAACAAAGCTTTAATAATTATGCACTCACAAATATAGGGAGATATAAAAAAAAACACATCAAAATTATAAGGGTTCCACTGACCAAAACTTTGCCTTATTTCTTTGAAAACGCACCAATTAAATGGAGGGAAATCGACAAATGATATAAAAAACAATAAGAGTAACCCTACGCATTTCGTCCCTCCATGCACAAACTTCCTCAGGGACATCCACATTCATTAGTAACATACAATTTAATTTAATGTAGCCGGCCTGGAATTTAACTATCTGTTAGGCACCTCCTTGATTCACAGCTGAAATTAATTTTATTTTCATGTGCGGGTTCCAAGCCTCAATTTGATTGTATGACGTAGATCCGAGATTGGAGATAATGTGTTCCATTATGTGTTACACCTTCGGTCTCATCAATAGTCCACCTATCTCAAAGTAATTTAGTTCAAATAAAGGACATAAAAGACATGAAAAATTAATATTCACTTAGAATATCAGCACACTCACCCATATAAAGGAGAAACAGAAGTGCAAAAAAATGACCTAGATTCACCCCTATTGAAGAAGAGTAGCCAGTCGCCATCAGAATCCTCCACCACCATTTTCCTGGTGGTCTATGAGTTCAGTGCAGGTCATGTGATGCGTCATGACGTCGGACAATGCCTCTGATGTCTTCCATATTTGGTCGCTGAGAAGCAAAGGCTACATCAATATGAAAGACTGAAATTTGGCAAACCCTAGTTGAATATTCAACAAGCTAATTTACAGCATGAAGATGAATAAAACATATAGGAAGATGACTTTTGGCACTTTATAGCTGAATAGAAAGAGTGCAGTTTAAAGCATGTACAGTAATAGCAGACATATAGATAAATGTGACAATCCTGTAACAGCATACTATTAGTAGGTACCCCAGGTAACTGCACATAATATGGGTACACAGGTAAATAAATAAATGAATTATACACTCACTTGTACTCTTAGCTTAGTTTAGCTTAGAACAACCCTGGGGATGCAACTCTGTAAAAAAAAAAAAAAATAGATGGAAAGGACTACTAAATGGTGAGCTGTGATGAATTAACAACCTATTGGCAAAATGTACAACCCAACCAAACTGGAAATGTCTATCCAATTCAACTATTGTGTACTATCATAAATGTGACTACTTGATTGTAAATTCACCAAAATTATCTGTTTAGTAAATACGCCCCATACTAAAAACGCTCTAGTACACACGTTTTTCAAAGTCAAACGCAGAGAGGCACCTGTCAGAGTTTATGTCAAGCAGGTGTTCCCTGTAACTGCCCTTTGTAGTATGATTACCAATTATGGAGGCCGAACAGATGCAGAATAAAGCAAAAAAGTAGCAATTAGCCTGTGGGTGACAAACGAAAACTCTGTAATTGAATTTTATCCGTTTCATTAAAAGTTTCTGCAATGTTGTAATAATATGCAGTTTCTAACTGAAACAGCTAAACAAGAAAACAATCTGCAGAGGGAAATCAAATTAACCTCTTCTCAGTGCTTGTTGTAATATATTTCCCATATTAGAAAGACACTTGTGAATTGTTGATTAGATGCAGAGGTTGAGGAAAAGTACATGACTTTTAACAAGAATTAAAAGTCAAAGTCGGGATGTGTGAGGTTCTAAGGCAACTATGGCTACTTTTGGCACTGCAGGTGTTTTTGACCTACATTTCCCATGATGCTTAGTCATTTGCACTGTCAAGGTCCATGTTATCCTTCGGTGCATTAAGGAAAGGAACATTAATTAGATTAAACCAAAATGAAACACATGCATGTTACTGTAACCATTCTTGATTTCATGTGTCATGTGTTTTAGCATGCAAACAACTTAGGGAACAGAGCCGGTGTTCCATCAGATTTCCTTACCCGTGAAAATCCCCTACCCTCCTCACTTCAGGTGAGGGAAATCAGCTGGATCCTGTGCTAGCACTCCTGCTACTCCTCCACAGCAAGGTCCTGGAAGGTAAGTAAAGCTAGTTTTACACTTTCATTATAGTTAGTGCATTCACTAAGCTTAGGCACACGGGACATTTAGGGTTAATGTTAGGGTTCAAATTAGGGTTAGGGACTTGTTTTTATTTAGTGATATTTCACATTGGATGAATATCTATAAATTGTGATTTTTCCCCCTTTATTTTATAGTTAGAATAGAGTGTGAGAGAGGTTAAAACAACGTACCTACCCCTTAACCCTATATCCCATGTGCCTAAGCTTAGTGAATGCACTAACTATAATGGAAGTGTAAAACTAGCTTTACTTACCTTCCAGGACCTTACTGTGGAGGAGTAAAGTGACGAGGGTAGGGGATTTTCTAGGGGTAGGGGATTTTGATAGTACACCAGCTAACCCCATCCCAACATCATCTAAGCAAACACCAATCGCTATCACTTACTTGATATGTAATGAAAGGGCAACAGAGAAGAGACCTGCAAGCACCCAGCCAGTGTGTTCAATAGCACAAGTGCCCTTATGGAGAATTGTAATCCCCTAGCAATGATAAGATTGGATTGGGGTGATGTCAGCACATCTTATTTTATATTTGTAGTATCATTTATATAATACGCATTTCTATGTTAATGAAAATATATCCTTTTGCAAAATTAGTGCCATCATTAATAGTTCAAGCTTATGCAAACAGAGAATTTGTATTCATTTCTAATTATTTCTAACAGCCAACATATTCCCCAGCACTGTACAATAGACAAGACAAGATAAACAATTAATTGTAGCAAACCATGTTTGATATGGAGGAAGAGTAGGCGAAGAGGGACGGATCCATACAAACTTGCAATCTAAAAGGATCAGGGACAAATACACAGACAGAAATTAGGAAATCAAACGATCTGGATATATGTAAAAGGATGGAAGGGTCGTTTGGAAGGAGGAAGCACATTAGAGACAGCAGAGGAAGGTTGTAGGGGATGAGGCGTTAAGGAAGCAAGCTTCTCTTAAGAAGTGTTTTTTTAAGGACTGCAGAAAGGCAATCTGGGTGCCACCTATGGGCTGGTGGTTATGATTTCTCCGTTGACCTGTACGGTAACAGGGACAGAGATGTAACCTCAGAGGTTTTTCCATTTGGAGTAAGCACTTATAAGTTTATTTTCCTCAACGGTCTTCAGCAGAAACCAACAGATACTGAATATTGTGATCTGTTTTGCAGTGAGTATGAGCGCATTCTCCTTGCAGGTTCACAGAACTTGTCAAATAGAGCGGTATACAGAGACTCCTTCCCCACTCCAGGCATGTTAATCAATATGAATCTGGTGCTGGTTATCAATGATGTCTCATTGATTAAATTCATTCAACATGCCACCACTGCCAGCTCTATAAAAAGGACAGATGCTGCCAAATACACATAACAAAAAAACCTGTATAATTTCTGTAATGGAAATTGCCTCATACGAGGAGGATGCCTCCATATTTGAACCACAGCAGTCTGCAAAAGGAGGAAAATTATGTTAGATCTTTATTGGAAAGAAAAAAAAAGCTGGGAACTGCATTCTGTGTCTAGCACAAATCTTATAAGTATATTTTATCTCTAAGATTCAAACAATATAAGGAAAGTCCTTGGAAATAAAAACAGCAATATATTATTAATAATAAATGGTGTGTAAAACTAATACCGTCACTGGTTTCAATACCGTCACTGGACTTCATAATGAAAGCCTTTGCTGAAATATTTTTGTCCCTGATCCCTACTCTCTGAAAAAACACTCCCCAGTCATCATTATCAACAGAACATCACAATATTATGTCACATCCCTGTACTCTGTCAATAGGACCTTCAACAACTTGGGGGCAGCGATGTGAGAGGTAGCATCAGTAGATCCATAAAATATTTATTCCCTGCAACTATAGCTCTCACATAAATCTCATTGAACTGTTCTATCCCTGCACTGATAGAAGTCCCCACCTGGCTCTTTTTATGGTGTAATGCTATCAACCATCCTGCAGGTGCAGGCCATGTGTTTAATTCTTCCTACACCTATGTACTATTGCCTTTCTTCTTGGAGACATGTTGTCTCCTTTGCTACCTGAAGATCCATGGTTTTCTTACTTTAACCTGCAGACCTGCATGCTACCTCATTTCTACTTTAATATCTTTGTATTAACTTATTTTTTTCACATGGAACCTTGAGGTGACATGCATGTTCTCACTTGCATTGTACTTTTGTGTTCTCTCAGTACCACCTCCATTGACATGTCTCATTGAGTTAAATTGTCACTTAACAACCGTTGAAACTTAGAACCACACCTGCCTGGGCCAACACAAGTAGAAGAAAAGCAGCTGATATTGATTATACTGTGCATGAGATGATAAAATGAAATATGTAGAAAAAGGAACTAATATTTGTATGTAGGAGAAAAAGAAGATTTGGAGGCCTTTATCACTCTTGTCTCTAAGCCGCCATACAATGAAAGGTTCAAAGCCCAACCTTAACTTATCTCACCTTTGTGGTGTCCCTTATAAGCCCTTCTCTTATTTGCAGCAGTTCAACATGTTTCCTGTGACCGTGGATATTAATGGGATATTAGGAAGAAAAAATGAATGGAGGCAAAGTATAAATGAAAAGAGCAAGGTCAGGCAGAGATTTTGTTGCTGAAACTACCCAAGGTTAGAGATGGTCTGGAAGTATCAGACTTTAAGATATACTAGCAAAGTATTTCACCTATTGTAGGTTGTTGATTGGACTAAGATAAAGTTAACTGCATTAGGGAAATCCATTGAAAGAAAAGCAATTGGAAAACCACTCCAAGCACCTAAAGCAAAAGGTGAACAGCAGCATGTTTTTTTATCAAAGCTACTTTACTGGTATGGCACTCATAAGCAAAGAATCTTCTTTTTACCCTCCCCCTCATAAGGAAAAGGTGAATGAAAAAGGGATCAGGACTTTGAAAGCAATTATTTGATTTGGCAGATTTACCCTCAAAAACCTTACTTTGTTCTGCTATAGACCATAAGCCCCTAGAATTCAAATTTACTAACATGATGAGGTTGTCTACACTCACAGTACACATATAACAGATCCTAGTCTAGGGCAAACAGGCTGACAATAATTTTACTTGATTTCCCCTAGATTCCAGAACCATGAGCAAGTATACAGCGATTCCATCTGTAACCCTGTAGAGACGCACACTGTTGCTGAAAAAGATTAAGCATCTCTATAGTCATAAACATACAGAATTTATGCCCTCAGGACTCTGCATCCAGACATATTTCCTCCTGTCATCCTCTGCTACATTTGTCCTTTAGAATGACCGTTGTACGAAATACAGTTGGAAAAATTCCAAGATACTTAAAGAGATTTGAATTGCCCAAACCTGTAATCTGCATGCAGAGTAGGACTCCAGGGACACACACACTGGAGCCAAAGCCTGCAATCTCTCCACTGCTTACGCAGTCCCCCAGCCCTACAAATTCCACAGAGCTGATATCTTTCTAGGTCTGGTGTAAAGTGGCCTTTCGAATACTTGGATGGGAAGTAGGAAGTACACATCCTTATTTGGGCTATTTTGTTAACAATAATAATTCTAAAATAAATTATATACAGCTGTCACTAAGCAATGAACCCAATAAATTACCTCCAACCGTTGGCTTAAAGGACCACTATAGTGCCAGGAAAACATACTCGTTTTCCTGGCACTATAGTGCCCTGAGGGTGCTCTGGGATGAGGAAAGGGTTAAAACTTAACTTTATTCCAGCCCCGGGCGGGGAGCTCTCCTCCTCCTCTCCGCCTCCGATTCTCCCTTTCGGCTGAATGCGCATGCGCGACAAGAGCTGCGCGCACATTCAGCCGGTCTCATAGGAAAGCATTTACAATGCTTTCCTATGGACGCTTGTGTTCTCTCACTGTGATTTTCACAGTGAGAATCAAGCAAGCGCCTCTAGCGACTGTCAGTGAGACAGCCACTAGAGGATTTGGAGGCTGGATTAACCCTATTATAAACATAGCAGTTTCTCTGAAACTGCTATGTTTATAATAAAAAGGGTTAATCCTAAAGGGACCTGGCACCCAGACCACTTCATTAAGCTGAAGTGGTCTGGGTGCCTAGAGTGGTCTTTTAAACCAGTCACCAGTTACCTTTCTTGGGAGATTTTCTGCACATTTATGTATGCATTATTTTGCGTTGGAATAGATTTTAAGAGGTGATCTGTTAATCAAAATATGGATATTGTAATAGAAACTAGGAAGCATATATTTATACTGTAACTAACATGCAGATGTGCTGTGACAATTATATAGAGAAAACACAAAACTCATAGATAACACAGGAAGAAAAAGAGGTAAGGGTAGGTGATGACTAAAACTTTCTGCTGGCGGGGCATGAGGCCTGACCACTGAATGAGCAGGACTCAGGATGAGGGAGCTTCTCAAATTAATAATGATTAATTGCCTCAAACAGGGTGAAATCTTGCAAAATTCAATGATCCATGAAGACTTACTGCAATTAATGCTCCTGGGCAAATCTTGAGCTGTTGCACCCGGTTTTGCCAAGAGCACACTCGTGCCGGAAGCCTGTGCCTTGATTTGAGGTGGAGAAGTGACTAGTCTTCTCCCTTATCAGCCACTTGACTGTGGTTTAGCCTCGTTTACCCCTACTCTAGGCTAGTTGGGTTACATACCTTGAGTCCTTGATGCTCATCCAGTGAGAAACGGTGTCCTGCAAGATCGCTATGTGCTGGTCATGACGACACAGGGCCTCCTGCCATGTGGTCCAGGTCACACCAGCCAATATTGCCATATTATGTACAACCTGGAGGCAAACTTTGACAGAGAAGGCCACTGTCCCTTCAACAACATGCCCGCCTATACCGAAGTTCACCCAAGGATTACCCTTACCTCATCAGCCATGAAAGTGGCAGACCACACATTACCAGCTACGACAATCATTCAAGTGTCAACAGGCCGCACGCGTTTTCCCGGATGGGAGGAAATTGGCCTCCAGGGCTCCTCAAGATAATGACAACATGAAGCCTGCAGCATTTGATTTATCGGGCTGGATGCGAGCTTCATTTTGGCACCACTGGGCTACTCACCTAAGGGGATGGGACAAGTTAGCAAGCTGTATGCCCAATGTGGGTATTGGTTGACTGCCTCTAGTTTCTCTGCATGAGCTGACCTACAATGTTGATGTTGAGCACTCACCTGATCCGCACAGGGACTCCAGCGGCTTCCAAGCAACATATACCCTTGATCTCTGTTATATTTTCTCTTCTATTAAAAAAAATAATTAACAAAAAAAAACACTTTCTTCTGGCTTCCAGGAGCAAGAGAAGGAGGGCGTAGGCAACATAAGAATGAACAGTACACAATTAAATTTGCAGTTAGTTTCCACCAATCATTGCTGATGATACTGAACTGTCCATGAAGTATATTTTCTCAGTCATGGCCCATTTCACATATATTGCACTATTATAGTGCAATGGCCTTTCTAACAGTAAAATATTGACAACACATTTAAAAAATAAATATATTGCTCCTGACTTCCTATTGTTTTGATGAAATGTTGCTTGTGTCGAATATAGATGAATATATCTAGATATATAAAATAACTAAACCAGTAATCTAGATTATGAACTACTACAGACACAATAACCTGGTTGCATTTAGGTTTTTTGACATGGCAGAAATGGCACAAAGGAGACAGCAGAAGCTATAATGGAGCAGTGCTGGGTTAGGTCCTGGTTTTACCAAGCCCACCGTGATACCTAAGGGGAGACATTTCAGCTATTGAAACATCCATGCCAAAATAGCAAGTATAATACTGCATGCATCATCGCAGATACATTGTAATGCTGCTGCATTCCTTAGAGCTCTGTAATAACTCCAGAGAATTAGATGCAATTACAATAACAGCATTTTGATGCATGACATGTTAAGGGTTACATATTGGTTATATAATCATCTAAGGTTGAAAAGAGATTCAAGTCTATTGAGTTCAATCTTTATAAAAAAAAATTCTTATGCCATTGATCCAAAAGAAAAGCATTTGAAGTGATGGCCAATTATGTCACAAAACCGGGGGGGTTTTGCTACCATTTCTTCGTAACTAATGTTTCCCATACCTCATATTAATTTTGTAGCTTGCCTCTTTACTTTTTCTAGTTCTGTAATATCTTCTTTAAAACTGGTACCCAAAATTGCACCACATATTCAAGGTGAGGTTTTATCATTAATTTATAAAGAGGGCAAATGTTGTGTTAATCATGTGAATAAATACTCATTTTTTTTATAGTACAGTACCTTATTAACCTTTGCAATAGTAAATCAATAGTGCACACTGTTTCCTAGTAATAACAATGGTTCCAAATTCTTTTTAACTTACATTTTAATGTACAAGTGGCCTGTGGGTTCCATATTCCAAAATGCATGATTTTGCATTGATCTCTTTTATATCTCAACTGCCACTTGACTGTCTAGTCCCCCAATTTTCCCAAATCCATTAGTAAAGAAGTTATATTGTGTTCAGACTGCATTATTGTATCTAACTTTTTTTTGTCATCAGCAAAAAATGACACTTTTAACGTTTTGGATTTTTTCTTATAGCAATTAAGCACTTTTTACGTACTCTGTCCTGTCATAATTAGTAATCAAGCATGAGCCATGCCTATGGACCATATAGTGCTTTTGGATATATGGCAGTTCTGTGGCAAAAATCACCAAATAAATTAATTGCCTCCGATGTTGTTTATACTTTTTAATTTAATAACTTTGACCTTCAGTTTTTTTTGGTTTTTTTTGTTATTATGCATTACCCCTCCCCCTCATTTTACAAATTGTCAAAAAGAAGATAGATATTATAAACATGGCTCATTGGTTTTAGTAACAGAGGGTGTTATGGTGTTTTTACATTTCATACATAATGGATAATGGGAATCTATGCTTAAGTAATCAATCAGTCAGCAAGCTAATTGAGATGGCAAGAATCCCATTCAAGTTGATTAACCAGTGGTCTCTTGCATGAATATGTTTCAGCCTCTCACACTACCATCACTTGTGGAAGTATACATGTCATTTTTGGGAGTGAGAACTGTTGTTCAGTCACTGAGTGATCTAGCTAGAGAAGCAGTACAGATCTCACATTCTGGTTCAATCTTGCAGCCCCATTATATTAAGATGTTGCAGATATTTTATATTTCCCAGTCTTCTATCGTTATATTCTTTTGTTATATTTTAGGCGTCATGGTATCTGATCTTAATCTATCCCTGATATATTCATTAACAGATTGTCAAATTACTGAATAGGAAAGATGTATCTACTGTTTAATATTTTAATGTTGAGTGGCTTCATTGCACACATAGAGTTGGCCCATCAATATGTTTAATTCCTTTCCCAAAATATGTTTGTTCAAACACCGGAGGGCTGTTTGTCCTTCACGGGAGATGGGAGAGCGAGTGCTCTTAGAGAAAAGGATTAAATATAAATTGTTTAACGGCAGCAAATGGCCTGGAACTTCATCAAAGTACCATCTTTCGCTTGTTATTTAAATGTTCTGAAGATTAACTCTTGCAGCTCCAGAACAGACTTACTGTATCTTGGTATTATAGTAATAAAACGAAAACTACAAATTTATTGTCTGCTTTTTACAGCTAAGATTTAGGGCAGATAATAGAGAATTAAATTCATGAATTTACAGGTACTGAACGATAAATGTATTTCTCGAGACAATTGGAGATATTTAGAAATATTCAACGTTAAAGGGCCTATAATGAAGATGATATGTTGTGAACTATAAGTAGTTGTAAACAAAATTGTTCTGATACTTTAATGGCTATTACAGTTATGTTGAGATATCTTTTACAGCATTTCTGCTGTTGTAAACCAACGCACCCAAGGTTCTTCATCAGTTAGAATTAAATAACCCATGATGTTTGGACTAGCCTTAGGATTTCTGTTTTTAACTGCAGATTATGGCCACATCTATAGTGAACTGTAGTAAAAGATGCCCAATATGGCTGAAATTGAATTAGTTAGCTTTATTTGTATTATTAAGAGCTGTATAGTAATGTATTGATCAAGTGGGGGTCTTTGCTAAGCCTTGCAGGTATTCTGTTCCACTATTGTAGTAGTCATGGTGCTCTGAGTCGTCCCCCCCCCCCCCCCCTAACAATTTTAAAAAGGTTTGACATTGAACTTAGAGTTAGAATTGTGGCACCTGCCTCCACTGCTTCCAACAGAGGAGATAGGAATGCTCCTGCATAGGAGCTTCTGTTAACTTTCCTGAGTTAAGCCTTGCATTGAACGACTTGCTAATCAGCTAAGTCCTGCCCAGTGGTAGTGGAGGCAGGGAGCAGCACCTGGCGGATTCCAGGTCAGCATATTAATGACCATTTGATAAATGGGGGACTGCCAACAATTAACAGATTTCTCAGAATAGCACTACATCTTCAATGTAAATGTACATACAATAAAATGTAAATAAAGCTATAGATTTATAAAAAGCATCTAGACTTGTTATGGCCTTATCTGGATGGACATTAACAGGAGGGTTATGCTAGTTTTCTTGAAATGATGATTAGTGAAAGCCTGAAGTGCTAGCCCATTATGTTACAAAGAAGGGATGGAGCGAGGATAAAGAATGAGTTAAACTTGACAATGTTTGATTGAAGAGTGAACTTTGCCAGACACTGCAGTTAAATGCAGGCTGCTGTGCTGCAATCAAGTCTCTTCTACCCCTGCATGAGGTTGGCAGGATTTCCCTGCGCAAGTAAGACATTAAAGTAAATTGAATCGATCTTCAAGAAGTACTGTGTTTTACAGAAACCTCGCTCGTGCAAGCACTGCAAACCAGGGAATTAATTAACTAGTAAACACTCAAACTTACAGGTGCTCATTGATAATTCTCATACCTGGGAAGAGCTGACCATGCGAACATTTAAAAATATTAATCCCTTTAAGAGCCCATCATGCAGATTATTTGTAATGGCTTAAAATACAGAGGTAATAATCATATGACTTCCATAGCATTTCTTATGAAACCTTAGCGGAACATGTACAAATCCTTAAAGGGACACTTTAAACAAAATACTTATTTTGTTTTGTTTGCACAGATTATGGTACATTGATATTTCCTTCTGTTACTGTATCATCTCACTGGCAGTTGCAGCAGCTTGCAAAATTCATTTTCGGATCTGTTATATTCTAGGCAATGAAGGTCTTAGCTCAGACTCTTTTTTCCAAGTACCGTACGTCATCCCCCCGACGTACTTGGAAACCAGAGTAATGTGAATGTATATTTCCTGGTTAAATACTTTGTTATTTTTATTCTGTGTGTTCTATAATTCTGCTTTTTACCTGGCAATCCTGGAATTCAGAGTTCCCACTCTGACTCCCTCCTCTCCTTCGTCCTGCGCGGCTCCTGGTGTAAGCTGGGAGGACTGACCGAGGCAATCACTTCCTCGCAGCTGTGAGGTCATCAGAGGGGGCCTGGCCACACTGTTAAAGCGCCACAGCGCTGACCAGTCGTCCTGGAAATTAGTTCCGCCACTGATTATACATAAGGCCACCCCCACAACATTTTTCCATTTCTTTAAATTCCTTTAAATTCATGGTCTTGGTAAATTATTCTCATGGTAAGTAGACACTGTGACACCTTGAAGATAAGTGGGCAGATTCTTAGAGCATCAGATTACAGTGAATGGCAATATTTCCAGGTTAAAAGGGCAGATTCTCTTATGGAAAATTCTTCGTTCTAAACACCTTCACTCCTAAAAACATGTATACACATTTTCCAGAGTGGAGGTACTCACCATTACCCATTTTAGACCTGCACCTAATAACAGTTAAGTTTTATTTGTACATAGTTGCAAACCCCACTTCCTTATACATTGCATTACACACTCCATTGTCACTTTTTTTTTTCCTAACTCCATGTCTTAAGGGTTACCCCCTTCCAGGAGTGTGTACCTAATAATTAGATCATTCCCTGTTTTTCTTTTTCTCTGTATGTGTGTATGTATGTGTAGCGGAACCCTGGTAACCCGACCGGTTACCTCCACTAATTCCTCCAGCCATTCAGAAACCCTTACAACAGGCAGGCATTCATTTCCCCCCCAGTAACTGGACACAACACACAGCTCTGGAGGTACAACAGAAATGACTCAGTTTATTTATAGGCTCAATACATGAAAGACATAGAAATACAAGAGGGAACACATAATACAAGGGGAAAACACACAAATAGGCAGTGGGCATGGTACTCAGTGACAGTGGTCCGTCACACATCTCCCGCTTGTCCACCTCCGGCAGCTGCAGCATGACTCACATGGGTCAGCTCGCTACTTCCAGGAGGGGACACTAGTCTATTAGTGCCATGCCCACAACAGTACTTGTCCCCGGCCAGCCCCTACAGTCCTGGGGTCTGACCGGTGTTGACTTAAACATAATGTGCCTTTAGCCCGGGAGGCCATCCATCCCAGGCTCCAGAACACAGGCGGCTCTGAGCCCATAAAACCCCCCACCCAAACAAGTATACTCTCCCCCCCACCCGGCCATTCCATCACCTGTGTCCCTGCTGTTTTCCTGGCTGGCTGAGGATGATGGGTGTCATTTGGGGCGTCCGTTGTGACTTCGCTTCCTGTGTCTCCCTGGGGACTTGGCTGGCTTCTGGGGAGGAAAGACGACTGTACTCTCCCCCTGGCACTGCTCGGGATATTGGGGAGGGGGTGAGCAATCTTCCATCTCCCCCTGCATCTTACTCTGCCGCTGGGGAACGAGACTGGTTGTCTCCATTCCTTGCACCTTGCACTGCCGCTGGGGAATGAGACCAACTGTCTTTATTCCCTGGACCTCACACTGCTGCTGGGGAGGAAGGATGGAACACTTCTCTCCCTGGACCTCCTTTGTGAAGTCTATTAAGTCTCCAGTCTCTAGATCCAGCTGCTGGGGAACAAGACCGGTTGTCTCTGTTCTCTGGATCTCTCACTGCTGCTGGGAAGGAAGGATGAAACGCTTCTCTCCTTGTGCCCGCCATTCTGCTTGGTGCTGCAGGTACTCGGCGCTAGTTTCCTCATGTGCTGTACATTTTCCTCGGCGGGGTTGGGCCCAAAGGAAGCCAGCATCCTCTTTAGTCTCTGGTCCAATGCAGCTTCCGTGTAGCTGGGAGCCATGTTTGTTCGATTAACGACTGCTGGTTCGTTCAGCTGGGAAGTACTCATCCCACCACTTGCCATCAGTTGTAACGGACCCCTAGTAACCCGACTGGTTACCTCCGCTAACTCCCTTCCTACAGCCATTCAGTAACCCTTACAAAAAGTAGGCATCCATTTTGCCCCTAGTAACTGGACACAACACACAGCTCTGAAGGTACAACAAGAATGACTCCATTAATTTTGTTACACATGGTTTTACAGACACAGACCCCTACATGGGGTCTCCAACACAAAATAACAGGGAAGAAGCTGAAGGGGGAGGGAGGAAGGACAAAACATCAAGGTTAAACTAGGCTGGCAGTGTCTCTGTGGCAATGTCCTGCTGTGACAGGAAAGGGATGGGGTTGGGGGGGAGGTACAGGCAGACACTACATTCACAAAAGGAAAGGGGATGGGGAGAGGCACAGAGCAATACATTTCACCCCCCCTTGTTGACCTGCAGCTGCATGTACAGGCACAATACATGAAAAACGTAGACGTACAAGTGGGAACACATAATACAAGGGGGAAACACACAAATGAGCAGTGGGCATGGTACATAGTGACGGCGGTCCGTCACAGTATATGTGTTTGTATGTATTTGTGTGTGTCTGTCTGTGTGTATGTATGTATGTGTGTTTGTGTGTGTGTGTGTGTGTGTGTGTGTGTGTGTGTGTCTGTATGTATGTGTGTGTGTGTATGTCTGTCTGTGTGTCTGTGTATGTGTGTGTTTGTATGTATGTGTTTGTGTGTATGTTTATGTGTGTGTCTGTATGTATGTGTGCCTGTGTGTGTGTGTCTTTGTGTGTTTGTATGTATGTGTCTGTATGTATGTTTATGTGTGTGTCTGTATGCATGTGTGCCTGTGTGTGTGTCTCTGTTTATGTGTGTGTGTGTGTCTCTATGTGTATCTGTTTCTCTGCATGTGTGTGGGTGGGCGACGTATGGGAGGGAGAGGCTAGACAATTAGGGGGGCAGCAGGGGTATATGTATGGGAGTGGGTCCCAGGGCAGTTTTCACACTGGGGCCCCATGGTTTCTAGTTACGCCTCTGTGTATAATACTAAGTAATAATTAGAAGATTATTGAAAATACACAGAAATACAGTCTGCTGCCAATACCTGGTGCAGGTGTGTAATTGTACCTACCACAATAACATGTGGTTGTGCAGTATTATATAAATTAAATATTCATTCTATAAATTAAAAAGCAATAACCTTGTTATGAATTTTCATACTTTTAACTGTCCACAGTATTAGCACAGTATATTTGATGGTAATTTGTTATTTTTGTGTCACAATTCTGATTGATGGTCTGTCTATCTGCCTTCCTGGCACCATGTAGATGACGATTAGTCTGTTTTCACAGTACATTGTACATAATATCAAATCTGTTTGTACAGTATGTGTGCATAGCTAGGGATGTGCTTAGGGCTATTGAGTTTTAATTCAGCTCTGTGGTATGATGTGTTATGCTGACTTGATTTAATGTAGGGTTAGTATAATGTAATTTCTGAAGCTACTTTTCCTAATTTCGTTCTGATACTCAGTTATACGACAACTGTGTTTGTGCAATCAACATAAAATCTTAAAAATGTATAAAAAAAAATCTACAAAATAATAAGTAAATAAATCAAGATCATAAACAGATAATGTGATAGTCTCTGAGACATGCAAAAGCTATTACTAACAGGTCTATTCACTAAAGTGAGAATTCAAAGTCAGATCATTTCAAATTTCAAATTTAATGGAACGCTATAACTGTGTATTCCTGACACTACTGTGTTAAAAACACATTTTAGAGTGCCGGCCCCTCCTTGCCTCCCCGATACAAGGAGTTAAAACTTGTGGCTGGCTCAATCCCTCCGATCTCAGCCAAACCAATACTTTTCCATAGGAAAGCATTTGGAGGCTATTGCACATGTGAGGCAAAACTCTGTGCTTTGCCAATCAGCATCTCATCATAGAGATGCATTGAATTTATGCAGAGAGTGGAAACGCTCAAAGTCAGTGCTGCACACTGGGCAGCACTGACCCAGGAATTATCTCCAGTGGTCGTCTGAGTGACTGCCACTAGAAGTGTTCATTATACAGTAATGTAAACACTGCTTTCTCTCTAAAAAGACACTGTTTACATTAAAATGCTTGCAGGGACATTCTTTACACACCAGAACAACTACATGAAGCTGTAGTTGTTCTGGTGACTGTAGTGCCCTATAAGATCAAAATAGCCTAACTGGAAAAAAATCTCTGTCAGCTATGCTTTCTGTGTGGCCTTAAATTTGAAATTTACTTTGAATTCTCATTTTAGTAAATATCCCTGTACGTTCGTTTTTGGTCTCAAATTTGCCATCTCTTACTCAATAAGTTTCAATTCCAATTTTAGTGAATGAAACCTTATGTTTGTACAAGATACAATTTTGTTTAGTTTTCTGAATAACGTTATGAAAAAATAAATCAAGTTGCGAAATGTGTTCAGCTGATAAATATTATTTTGAAACTAAATGTTTCTCAAAATAGATGTAATACGTTTTACTTTAAGGGCCAAAGTTTCTACATACTTCATGGTATTGCTTATGGTGCAAGGGGCTTTTTAGTAGGGCAGTGACCATCTGTAGCATTCTGGACAAAACCACACAAACCTAAATGTGATCAGTCTAAAATATATATAGGTCATAACATTAAAAAAAAAAAAAAAAAAAAAAAAAATTTGTATTGTATTTCCATATAAAAAAAAAAACCATAACAGTCAGAAGTATCAATGTGGACAATATTGATTCATAATGTTGCCAAACATTTTCCTTTTGCATTATACATTCTGATGATTACATGACATAAATAACTACATACAACATTGACAATATATGCCACTCTTTAGAATAGGAGTAAGCTATAGAACTACAGTTTCTCCGATTCATATAACAATGGAGATACTGTAGTTATCATTTGCATTGTGCTTCGCATTGCCGTAAGACATACAAAGGATCATACATATATAAAGATAAGAAATAGAAACCACAACATGGGTATAATATACCTTACATACTGTCTAGCGAGCGGTGGGGGCCGTGAGCGCGCTGGGGAGGCGGAGAGAGGAGCATATCCTTAAGTAGTATTAAATAGTCAAGGTTGATTGAAGTAATCAGACGTGTCCATGAATTTACCTTCGATGCCCAGTTGAATAGTTTAGGATTGATTTAGCCTGTTATAATATTCGAACCATCTAGACCAAATTTTATTATATTTCGTGATATTGCTGTTATTAAAAAAAAAAAAAAAAACGCTTTTCCCATAACTCCTTGGTGATTAATTTGAGTTAAAATTTCTGTTGCAGGCGGAATATTTGTACTTTTCCAATATCTTGAGATACAGATCTTTATTGCCATTAGTACATTTATCCATAGATATTTTTCATATTTCCTTTGACCCTTAATATTTATATCCTCTTCAACCTATTGTTCCCGTAAGTTTATTTGTAATTGTCCTAGTTATAGTTAAATCCCCTCTCATAATATTGTAAAGCGCTACAGAATCTGTTGGTGCTATATAAATGCCAATAATAATAATAATATGAAAAATAAACTGCTCGGGAGTCAAATCTGGTATCTTTAGATCTAGTTCTTTAGAGAGGTGTAACACAAAGTCTTTTATCGAACTTAAATTTGAACAGTCCCACCATATATGTTTCAATGTTCCCATTTCCCTATTAAATCTCCAACAATGATTTGTGAATTGAGGCTTAAATTTACATAGTCTGGAAGGGACTAAATACCATCTGTTTAAGATTTTGTAGAAGTTTTCCAAGATACTTGTACAATTTACTGATTTTCTAAGATAGTCTATAGACTCCGTCCATGCATGACAAGGGATGATAAGATCTAAGTCTTCTTCCCATTTTAAGATGGTATTTATTTTCATTTCTGGGGTGGATTTATTAATGATTTGTCTAATTTTGGATGATCTTAAAGGTTGCGATCCATACAAGACTAAGCAAGTAATGGTCAATCAGGTTTTGTAAAAGGAAGATCAGGGGGAGATAATAGGAAAATTGCTAATCTAAATCTAAGGATTGATAAGGAAAATTTACCAACCGTGTTTATTGCCGTCGATGCCGAAAAGGCATTCGACAGAGTAAACTGGCAGTTTTTAGATGCCAGTGTATCCAAAGGAGACTGATCTATTATTTGGATTGTTCTAAGAAAGTTCACAATTCTTAAGTATGCAAATCTTTCTTTGTTGGACAGATCATATTTCTGTTGGAGTTCAAAAAAAGGTATTGGGAGAAATATTCGATCCTAGTTGGCCAATATTTACAATATTTTTTCTTAACCACTCGGTTAAATCCAGATCTCGTATAAATAGTTTAGTCATTCCTAAAGGGGTTTTACACAGAAATTGATTATGAGCCAGGAATATTTTGTTTATCTGATCAATTGATTTAAACATTTGTAATATTATCCAATTATCAATTCCTAAATTTTTAAACATTTTACTGTCAAGCCAAAAGAAAAGGAAGGGATCAATTCCTACACACTGTTCTTTCTCTAACTTCTACCATGTTTTGTCTCTAGATTTCTTGTTACCCCATTCCAAGAAATGGGAAAACATTACTGAATTATGAATCATCTGAATGTTGGGAAATGACAATCCTCCCTCTCTTAAGCGTGTTATCATAATTTTTCTGTTGATTCTTGCTTTTTTATCTGACCATACAAAGGAATAGAACAGTTTATCAAACATTTTCAGAATTTTATTTGATACTCTTATTGGGATTGTACGAAATAAATATTCGAGTTTCGGCATAACATATGTGTTTATTGTATTTAATCTACCCATCCATGAAAGTATTAAATTATCCCATTTTTTGATGTGGTCTTTTAAATCTTTAAATAGCTTCATATAGTTTAAATTAACCCATGTTCCTATATCAAAATTTATTAGGGTTCCTCAGTAATTTATTGTTTGTGAGTCCCAGTTATATTTATATTTAAATTTAAGTGATTTTACCTGATCTTGAGTTAAATTTTGGTATATTATTTTTTTTTTTTGTCAATGTATTTTATAGTTTGAAAGAGTACTAAAATCCTCTATGCATTTCATTACCGAGGGAAAATAAGTTTCTGGGTGAGTGAGGGTTAATATTATATTGTGCAAATAACGTTATTCCTCTGTTGGTATCCCTATAATATTTGTAGACTTTCTGATTAACGTTGCAGGAGGTTCGATAGAAAGAACGTACATCAGGGGATCCAAAGGGCAACCCTGACGTGTTCCATTCCTAATATCGAACTAATGTGTATTCAATCCATTGCCAAAAATGTTGGGGGAAGTATATAGTGCCATGGCTAGGTCTTCCTACAATTACAAAAGCTGTCCAAAACCTGGCATCTAAGAATTGCCAGTTTACTCTGTCGAATGCCTTTTCGGCATCGACGGCAATAAAAACGGTTGGTAAATTTTCCTTATCAATCCTTAGATTTAGATTAGCAATTTTCCGAAGTTTATCTCCCCCTGATCTTCCTTTTACAAAACCTGATTGACCATTACTAGCTTAGTCTATTCGCTAAAATTGTAGATAGTATTTTAATATCTAAGTTTATAAGGGAGATAGGACGATAATTTGTAATGAAATTTGTACCTTTTGATGGTTTAGGGATAGGTGTTATTGTAGCACTTAATAACTCAGAAGCAATGTTTTTTGTCAAATTAAGTTCGCTAAACCATCTATGTAGTAAGGGAGATATAGGTTCAAATGTTTTAAAGAAAGAGGCAGTAAAGCCATCTAGACCTGGCGCTTTTCCATTGGAAGCGTTTTTTATTACTATCTTAATATCTTCAATATATATATCATTATTTAATTCAACTAATTTGTCTGGATTAATTAGAGGAAGATTAATTGTATTAAAAAATGAGTTGAGCTCCCCTTTAGTGATGTTATTATCAGGTAAGTTCTATAAAGATGAATAATAATTAGTGAAAGCATTCCCAATTTGTAGGGGAGAAAGAAGGGTTTTAGTTCCTTCTATGATTTATTTTATTGAATGTTTATTTTTTGGGGGGTTTGAGTTTTTTCGATAACTTCCCTACTACTACTACAATACCAGTTTTGTTTACAAGATATAATATTTGTTTTACTCTATTTGTGAGTTATATATTTATCTGTTGTTGAATTGTTTTTATTTGAAGGGCTAATCCAGCAGAAGGATTTTTTTTATTAATTTGTTCGGTCTTGGCTAACGTTAAATATAAATCTGATAATTCAGCTCCCTTTTTCTTTTTCCCCTAGCTTCTAATTTGATTAAGTTACCTCTCATTACACATTTACATTTTGCCCAAAATGTTTAGTTGGAAACATTACCATTATCATTGAATTCAAAGAATTCCTCAGCAAGAAGATCTAGTTGGTCTCTATTCTCCTTATTTAATAGGATTGTTTCGTCGATTCTTCACTGATAACTGGTTTTGTAGGCCAAATCTTTCTTAATTTTGACCTCAATTGGAGCATGATCAGACGAACTGATAGGGCCTATATTTGAGTTTAAGTTAGCCATATTTTTTGAATCAGTCAGAAAAAAATCTATTTATAGATTACTGAATGGAAGGTATTGTCAGAATTTAACTCGCGGCTTTGCCGCGATCCGACACTTCCGAGTTCACGGACTATTGACATGCCTCCTCTGATGCGGCTTCCTCACGCTACTTAGAGAAACTGCGCCAGATTCAAAGTGCTTGATTATTGATTATTTTGAAGCTTCCTGATCAATCAGACCGACTATAAACAAGCTCTCTCTTTCTACAAATTACATGTACCGAACCTGGATTGTTTTAACCGCTGATCTCCATTCTCCTTCCAATTGACTCGGATTACCTTTGGATACTCTCTGCTTTATAAAGCTTATCATCATAACGCAAGTTATATTGTTGGATGATTACCATTCTTTTGGCACTTCAGTTTTCACTACGTGTCATCTTACTAATGTTAATTGGAAGTTATTATGGTATTTACTAAATTAACTTATTCACATGGATTCATCTTATGAACTTTCCATATAAAATAAGTCACCAAAATTATACTCAAGTTCCTTAAAGCTACAGGAACTCTCTCAACAAACTATCTTCATATTGTGTTTCTTAAAGCTACAGGAACTCTTTCATCAAACTTTCTTCATATTGTATTCCTTCAGGCTACAAGAACTCATCACACTCCTACATCTGCATGTCTTGTTCCTTAAAGCTACAGGAACTCTTTCATTAAACTATCTTCATATTGTGTTCCTTAAAGCTACAGGAACTCTTTCATCAAACTATCTTCATATTGTATTCCTTAAAGCTACAGGAACTCTCTCATCAAACTATCTTCATATTGTATTCCTTAAAGCTACAGGAACTCTTCTCATCAAACTATCTTCATGTTGTTCCCTTAAAGCTACAGGAACTATTCTCTGCAAACTTTCTGCATACCGTGTTCCTTAAGGCTACAGGAACACTTCTCATCGAACTCAAATTATCTTCATATTGTGTTCTTCAAATTACTGGGACTGTTCTCATCAATCCACTATTAAATAAACCTTCTTTAAAAATCATTCTATCTCTCCTAATTATTCTATTAGAACCTAAGGGTTCTCCTAATTATAATTCTGCAGTTGAGTTCCACTCCAAAACCATAGGAAGTATTACAGGTATAATCTTTTTAACTTGGGTGTTGAACTCTTCATATATCGTAGAGATGACATAAGTTAAAAGTATCTTGAAGCCATTCAGCCCTTTTTTTTTTTTAAACTTTCATTTTTTTACAAACAATAGATGTTTTTCTATCCCATTTTTTCATTTAAAACAGTATTCCAATCTCCCCCAATCAAGAGTATACCTTTTTTGATTTTATCTATCTTGTTGCATAGCTTTACATAAAATTTTTGCGAGAATTAATTTGGAGCGTACACATTTACCAGAGTGAATATTTTATCATTTAGTTTACATATTGTTAACAAGTAAAACCCCTTCAGTTACTTACTTTGATCCAGTGTGACCTCTCCTCCCCCACCGACATCAGCTCCCGAGTGGAGCGGAATGCGCATGCGCACGCATTCAAACAGTCCATAGGAAAGCGTTTCTCAATGCTTTCCTTGGACGTTCTGCACGCTGAATGCGATGGGTCAGATCCAGCGTCGCAGAAGCGCCTCTAGCGGCTGTCAGGAAGACAGCCACTAGAGGCTGGATTAACTCTGCAATATAAACATAGCAGTTTCTCTGAAACTGCTATGTTTACATCTGAAGGGTTAAACCCTGGGGGACCTGGCACCCAGACCACTTAATTGAGCTGAAGTGGTGTGGGTGACTATATTGTCCCTTTAGTTATAAGCATAAAACTCAGAAATTCACTACATTATATTTATAAAACGAAAAAATGAATATTAGTTTTATGTCAATTTGATTATTATGTTAGAAGCTAAATATTTATGCTACAGTAAGCTGAACCCCAGCATTTGAATAAATATCAAAATGTGCAACTTGTATGATTTACACATACAATAGTATAAAGCATACAATATTGACACGTGGTAAGGTGGACCATTGTATCATTTCTGGTAATCGATTAAAGTTAACCAGTGAGGAATGAATAAGGATAAAAAAGTAACCAAATTTTATTAGATGAATGCACATCAATGCATTAATATACACGTATACATAATCCATGTATTAAACTAAATGAGGTGACAAAACACCTCAATATATATACACAATGATCCCAAAGGATTTTAAAATAAAAGTTATAATAACAAACAAACACAATGAAAACAAATATAGAAACATAGAAACATAGAATGTGACGGCAGATAAGAACCAGCCCATCTAGTCTGCACAATTTTGTAAATACTTTCATTAGTCCCTGGCCTTGAATTTTTTGCTTTTACTGACAAGCCTAATGCAATTTTCTGTGGCCTTCAGTAGTGCAACTTTTAAATAATCCCATTTCTCTTGGACTCCATTTAAATTGCTCCAGTCTGATAATAACTCCTTTACACTTATTCTAATTTTAGAAAAGTCTGTTTTTCTAAAGTCTAAAACTTTTATTTTTGTGTGGTGTGACTCAGTCACTGTTCTTATATTATACCACACTTACTGATGATCACTGGATCCTAAACTTTCACCTACAGTAATATCGGATACCAAATCTCCATTCGTTAACACTAAATCTAGTATGGCCTCTTTACGAGTTGGCTCCTCAATGACTTGTTTTAGAGATAATCCCAGTAGGGAGTTTAGAATATGTGTGCTCCTGGCACAAGCAGCTATTTTTGTTTTCCAATTCACATCAGGAAGATTAAAGTCACTTGTATGATTTACACATACAATAGTATAAAGAATACAAAAATCATATATCTAAAGCACCAAAACCCAAACAAAATCATAACAAATTGCAACTATACAAAAAATAAATAAACAGTCCTAATACATACCAAAGAAAAGCCAGATAATTCAAGATAATGGTGTGAGAGGAGAGAAACGCCAGAGAACAAAAAACAAATCAAATCACGTTTTGGCAAAATTGCCTTTTTTAAATTAAAGGTACCCAACCTGAAAAAGTACAATTATTAAGTAATATAATAAAATGTTCAATGTCTATATTGTGTAGAATATTTTCATGCTGATTTCCAATTAGCTTTGAATCAAACTTGTATAGTGAATAAATTAACAAGAGAAATACATTTTACTTATCAAAGCCCCTACTTCATCCCTAGAGAAAGTATATGTCCTATGAACTTGCTAAACTAACAAATGGTTAAGCCGAGTAAATCGCAGTAAATGTAGTTATCACATTACTCAAACCTGTAGATGACAAGGATTGGGTTTTAATGCATCTTATTCTTTCGGAAAGAATGTTTTAACTAACCTAATAAATAAACAATATACATTGCTGTGACATATTGCAGTAGAATAGGACAGTGAATATAAAACATTTATCATTGTAGAAAAATCTATTCACCCTCCATCCCCACATACACACACACACACATAAACACAAACATACACATACACTCTGTTTTAGTTCAATAACAGTTTGTGAACATCTAGGTTTTTATCTTCCCTGCCAACTGTTCCTAGAGTAGCTTTGGGATTTGGAACCAATTCATTCATCTGTAGAAAAACAATGGGCACTACAATCCAGTCTGTTTAATGGTGACTTCATCATTGTATGAGGTTGGTAGGAATTGCTTCAGGGCTCAGTGATGTCCTTCATGCACCACGAATTATTGAGTTGATCTAATAATTATTATTTTGTTCGGTGCTACCCTAGCCCACATGTTTCTGTTTCTTGAAGACCATTTATATTTCTCAAACACTTGTCAACCCTCATTGATTTTCTCATTCATATGAATTTTTAATATCAAAAATCCTGTTAAAACCAAGTGTTTGGTTCAGTGCTCACAAATCGTACTTGTGTCATTGTTTTGGCGTGTGCCTCTTACATATTCATACATATATATCTATATATGCAGAACCATTAGACCATCAATGATGCATTTGTGGGTAGCTCTTTGTTCATATTTTATGTATATGTGCGCATCCTATGCACTCATGGTTTGCTCAAAATGTTGCCTGCCTCAGAATAATACATTCAGGAACACAAAATCTACACTAGTTTCTCAAGATTGCAGGGTTAAGATCCATAATTGGGTCCCAATGCAATTTGATTAATATCCAAATAGTTGACATAGGCTCTCCATTAGAACCCAATCAACCAACCAATGAATTGTTTATTATCTCAACTATACCTTCCTTATTGCAGTGGCAAGCTGTTTGCCACTTAAAACAGTCTAAGGCAGTTTTTTCACAGCTTATTTCTTATACATGCTATCTTACATAAGAAACATGGGCTCTCAATAATAAATATATTTCAGATGCATGACAAACAAAAACTGTTGATTGACAAAAATCAACAAATAAAGGAATACACACATGTCTTTATGATATAATATTCTTTTTTCTTACTAAAATCCCTATTGTTGAATTTAAATGTTTATCACCTTTACTAAATGCAGTTAAATGTGTCATTTCTTAAAACAAGTGAATGCTCCTTAATTGGTGATTTTTTAAAATCTATTCCTACATGGGATTTGCTGGAACACTCAGGTTCTCACAAGTTGCAATATCTATGTAGTGTATGTCAGTGGATTAATATTTAACTTATATCTCGGAAATATTAGTCATATCACTACATGTCTATGTTATAAAACATAACAGGGCTACACAAACATACACACACACACACACACACACAAACACACACACACATATATTATCAATGTGAGCTCCTCAATCATAATATCCTAGACAGATGCTATTGTACAGCAGTTTAGGAGAGTTACAGATTGGATATTTATGAATAAATATAAAGACGGTAGATTTACTATATCTCTCTATATATTACTCTAGATTAATCCTTAAGTTCATCTCATAACTAAGCTCACAGACAAGCAATCTCATTGAAAGCTCATTGACATAAAACACAAGCTCACTGATACACACAAATAGGCTCACTGACAGATAATCTCACTGACACACACAGACAAGCTTATTGGTACACACACAAACTTAGTAAAAACTCTGACACTCACAGCAGGTTACTAAAGACATTCTTAAAGACACTCATTGGTATACAAACACAAACTTACTACAGACAAGCTTACTAACACACACACGCTCACTACAGAAAAGCTCACTGTCACACACATGTTCCCTACAGACAAGCTCACTGGCACACAAACACACGCTTACTACATACAAGCTCACTGACATACATGCTCACTACAGAAAAAGTTCACTACAGAAAAGCTCACTCATAAACACATATTCACTACAAACTCACTGACACACACACACATGCTCACTACAGAAGAGCTTGTTGACGCACATGCTCACTACAGACAAACTCACTGACACACACACATGTGCACTGGCATGTTTACTACAGATACGCTCACTGACACACACATGCTCCATACAGAAAAGCTCACCAACACACATGCTCACTGCAGAAAAGCTCACTGACATACATGCTCATTACAGACAAACTCACCGACACACACAAGCTCACTACAGACAAGCTCACTTACACACACATGCTCCCTACAGACAAACACACTGACACACACATGCTCACTACAGACAAAGTCACTGACATGCACACAATCTCACACCAGACAAGCTCACTGACACACACACAAGCTCACTAACACACATACACATGCTCACTACAGACAAGCTCATTGACACACACATGCTCACTACAAACTCAGTGACACACACACAAGTTAACAGACACACTCACTGACACACATGCATGCTCACTACAGAAAAGCTCACCGACACACACAAGCTCACTGACAGACAAGCTAACTGACACATATACTAACACAACCATGCTCACTACAGAAAAGTTAACTGACACACACAAGATTGCTTACACATAAGCTCACTGACACAAATATGCTCTCTACAGAAATTCTCATCAACACACATACACATGCTCACTGACACACACATGGTCACTACAAGCTTACTGACACAGACACACATACAAGCTCACTCACTAGCAGGTACACACACACTGTAGCGGAGGTACAATATTCTCCAGGTTATCTCCGCGTATAATCCAAGGGAGACTTAGGAACAAGACAATTGTAAATCCACAAGCAAGGCTTCCAGCAGGTAAAGTAATACAGCATTATCCCAGCAGCAATCCCAATAACTGGACGACACACAGTTTCAGGAGCAGAACTGACAATCTTTATTCCACAGTGCCTTATAAAGCATGCTCCCATGCAAGGGAGGAGTTTTCAACAATTAGTACAGTATCCAATCTGGGATTAGTAACCTCCCACAAATCTCCTCCCCTCAGCTTACATCATAATCCCCTTTACACTGTACTCAGATTCCCCCAGTTCCTGGATGTACCCCTAAACCTAGGGGTACCCCTTTAAATGACACATCCCCTGATAGCCCTGATCTGGGTGAGTAACATATCAAAAAATCACCCAGATCGGACCAGGGGTTCGGGACTTTTATGGAGGTAATAAAAAGACCGACCGCGCAGGATGTAACAGCCGAATTGGGTTCCGTGCGATGGGGCCCTGCGGTCGGTCACCGTATAAGGGAACACTTTACACAAATGGCTAAAGGTACAGCGATTAGGTAGGGTTCACAGGAATCCCCTCGTTCGGTTGTTCCTGTCCACCGAACGAGGGGCCGTTCGGTAGTTTGGAACCATACGGACCGGGCTGGTGGAGGTCTCAGCGGTGTTCACCTAGTCGAGTGTCCGATTTGGGTTCCAGACACTCGATGGCAAAACACCGCTGTTCGGGAGATTGTAAAATGGCCACCACCACATGTTTGTTTCCCGAATGGCGGCCACCCCGAGACAAAGGACCTACCGCATAGCTCGTTAATTACCCGCTTGCAACATTGTTGCCACGGGTAATTGAAGGCACACTTCACACAAGGGAGGTCTGGTTGTTCGGTAGTTTCATTCCCCTACTTTATTCCAATGATTCTACCGAACAATCAGAGGAATACACTTCTTTTAAAACACAAATATTAGTGTTTCAAAACAGTAAAACATAACACAACAATGATATCATCAGTGAAAGTGCTATTTGTGAAAAATGCAAAAAAATTCACTTTCACTGACAATATCATTGCTGTGATATGTTTTACTGTTTTGAAACACTAATATTTGTGTTCAGCAGTCACCTGAGTAAAACAGTACGCCCCGTGTACAGGTTTTAGGGTGTCATGGAAAGTTACAGGGTAAAATACAGTGCATTCAAATTGAATTTGAGACAGCACTATGGATGCCTATTGCGGCCATGTGACCTCTCTTCAAGAGCGATCACATGGACCACGGGGGCATAATTTGCCAAGGGAGGACTGTCTGGGCTGTCAGGCAGTCCCCCCAGACTGGGAGCAACACTGATTGCCAGCGGGGGAACGGCGGCGTTCAGGTAAGTAATCTACTCACTGCGGACGTACTAGCCATTTATCTCCCTGAATGTTTTGAGTTTAGGAGCTATAATGCTGGCAAACCACCAAGGGAGATGTAGTCCACAACATCTGGAGTGCCAAAGGTTTCCTAACCCTGTTCTGCTAGAATGTGAGAAATAATACAGCCTTTCTTGGAAAAAAACCAAAAACCTGTCATGTGATTATCCTTTTTAAATTAAATAGTTTGCTAAAAGCCATACATAATACTTTGCATCTTTATTTTTTAGCTATACTACCCATTTCAATTATGAAAGGCAAACCCATTCAACCTCTTTAGCATTTGCAAAAGGATCAGTAAATGGTTTAAATTAAAAAGAGTGAATTCCTGAATCAGTTTGCCATACACTGGTCTATTATCCATAGTGTGGTGGCATTAATGTCAGTTGTTAGATATTATATATCTTTTAACTTAATAAGTAGAAGGCAATTCCATTAGCCTCTGTTGTGTGGCAAGACCAGCAGTAACTAATATGATTCACAATCAGTGTCGATTTGAAATTGTTTTCCTGCATTTTTTGTGCAGAGCTCTGCAGTTATCAGTGGTAATCAGAATGAATAGCTCTTCAGAATGCATAATATGGGATTCCGTTATAAATGGCACTTTATTGCAAATAATCTAAGAGAGGCCAAAGTGACTGCGTGACTTGCTCTTTTAATAGAAACAATACAGGGACTTATAAATTATAATATTTAAGGTGGTTATCTGAATATCCCATACATTAGACTACCACCCCCACTATCCTCAGCTAGATCGAAGAACAATCTCAGAATAGTCAAAAAAATAAAGGGCATAAATAAAACAGAAAATACATATGTATCTATGTTCTTAACTTACATGAGAAATGTATTATAAAGAGATATCCTATTTAAGAAAAAGAGACTTTTTAAAATTCGTATTAAAGGTACTTTGTCAAGAATGCTTCCTCTAAATGGCACATACATGGCATTGCATCCAAATTATCTTCTTTTTCCCAAGATCCTCTAGTATGATAAATGTGTGTTAGTGAGCAACATTCTCCTTACATGTTTACCAGAGTAGACTAATGCATTTTCTCAGGCTGGATTTTAAAAATGAGAATTAATAAAAAATAAATAAAAAAAAAAGACAGGAGAATTGATGATGGGGATGGGGAAATTATTTAATTTGCATGATATGCCCACCCATCAGATAGCCGTGATGTCAGAGGCTAATGTAATGTCAGACGAGAAGTTAGAGTGTAGTATAATAATACTATGTACATAGCTCTATTTACTATTTTTTTTTTTATGGGAAATCTTCAAATTTAATTTATTCAAAGAAAGTAAGTTCAGATGGGAACAGAGCATATTAAATCATAAATAATGACACCATGGAAAAGTATGTCAACATATAAGCTTGATGACAAAAGGACTTTACCATATCAAGAACACTCTGCTCTGTGATGTACTGAGATATCAAACCAAAAGCAAATTGGTGTAAGAAATAATGACCATCTTACAAGGTTACTTCTTCAGAGAATGTGGACAAATAAAACACAAAAGTGTATGTGAAAATAATTTATAGTATAAAGTATAAACATAAAAAGATTGTAGATGTAGAACTTGAATATAATATAACACAATACATTTTCTATTGTTACAAATTATTAAATTCATTTAAATTACAAGATTTTCATTAATTATATATTGTGTTTGACATGGTTCCCTCTTCCGTCCATGCTGGTTAGAGTTGCTTCCGCTCACATGGCCAGATGAAAAGGAAAAGTATATTTGGGGCCTGTTAGTAGTAGTTCCTCTGATCTATTCCTCCCTAGCTATACTAGAACATTCTGGAAGAAGTTACCAATTAGGGTATATACTTAGGTTTGTCGATATGGAGACACTTGCATTGTTTCACTATCGCCAAAAATGTAATGACGCGCTTTGTTAGGAACAAACTGACACTCTGATCACCCGATAAAATGCATTAAAAACTGGTTAGCAGGAAGACTATTGTAGAGATGTACAGTTTTTTACGTAGGTGCAGGCGCTGTAAAATTTAAATTTATCTCCCTTCACCTCTAAATAGTTTTAACTGTAACTTTTGATAATTAGCACACTGTTATCAAATAGATGATCCCAAGTTGTGTATTTAGTTATATGATATTGAATATTTCAGCTTCATAGGTCAATTTCTAACAGTAGTGAATGGGAGAAGAAGAAGTGGAGAGTAGAAGGAGTGAAAGGGAGAGAAGGTTGGAGAGAGAAAGAATAGGTCAGTTAATCAGCTACTCTAATACCTGAACCAAAAATAGGGCTTGTCACCACACGACCAGATGTCTAATTATAGGGTAAAGCAGCCATGGGGTGCCATAATCTTTATAATGTGTATTTCAAAGGGATGTTGTCAGTGCTTCCATAGACCTGATCTCCTCCACCTTGTCCATTCATTGGGTGAGAGTCGGAACTACTACCACCAGAAAGTACTCTAGCAGCATAGAGAAAGTATTGTCAAACTTTTCTTGTATTTGAAAGGGGCAAAGGCGTGAAATGAAAAATAATACCCCAGGGATAAATGCTGGAAGACAATCCTGGACAGTGCCACCATAGGTGCAGTAATGTTCCAACCCCTATGTGGCACCACACAAATTCTGGTAGAAATGTTAATTCTGTGCAAGTCGAGGCTCTAGTTTAGAGCTCAAAGTGCCTTGTTGATGCAAAATGCATATCTTAGAACACTGTTCATCTTGACCATCCAGTCGAGATCCTCCCACATGGCCATCTAAACATGTAGAAACCAATCTTGAATGTTTATGTAATATACAATAGATGCATGATTCTCTTATTTGAGCACTTTTCTGTGATTTTACCTAAAGCAACCATTTCCAACATGACCAAGAATGCACCTGATAAACAGATGTCCATTGGCTTTCTTACAATATGTATTTAAATGTAAACCAGATAGAAAATTTGCTAACACATGTAGTGATTTATTTAAGCTGGATTCAAAAATGCTGTTATCAAAAAACTATTCCCAGAATTTACACGAAACCATGTGTTGAATACAACATGTCCAATTACCTACAAAGGATCCCCTTGGTTATTATTAAAAAATATTATTTATAAAGTGCCAACATGTTCCAGAGTGCTGTTTAGAAATAAGCGGGGAGAAATAAGAGTGAGAAAATGGAAAATCTCCAGTAATATAAAAAATATGAAGGATTAAAAACACTCTCAATGATAAGTGTGCATATGGGAAATACCAGATGCAAGCTATGCATATTTAAATATGCTAGTGCTGCCTGTTTAATTCTCCTAGGCAGCCAATAAGTAGATATCCAGCTGCTGCAGTGTTCAGACAGGACATGTGCAAGAAAGCCACCGTGGTTATTCAGCGTGTTTGACTTGTTTTGCTTGGGCCTTCCTTCAGGGAAACTTACATGACTTTATTTTATACTTTAAATCTCTCATTTGCTTACCCTATGTAGGTTATTTTTGCAGTCTAGTAATAAGTAGGCTTTCTACTACTATCAAGCAACCCTCCCGATAACCTTTGGCCAGCTTGGATGAAAAGATGTAGAGCTAGTGGTATACAACACAATGAAATGAGATGAAGATGCAACCCATGAATTAATATGGTGTGAATCATTTGCATTGTTTCATAATGATAAGTCCTTGTGATTTGTACCAGCTGCCACTCTAGGCACTATGTCCCATATTTAAATAAATCTATTGGAAGTTTTAGTAGGATTAAGCCTCTGGAGCATTCTAGATTTTTAATGTTATATCTGTACTACTACTATTGTAACTATCATCAGAGCTATAATATTGCCATTTTTGGAATTGCTATAAGTAGCGATTTGATGAATAAATCTCTCTACAATGATTTTCAGGTATAAGAACTTTCAATTAGAAAATGTGTTAAAAGTTATATTATTCGATTAATATATATTTATCTAGGATTAATACATTCTTCCGAACGTTATATTATCAACACAGTTGTAAACACTATCTGTAGGCTATTAAAACATAATTTTATAAACCAGGGCAATAACAAGGCAGATGAAGCTTTACTACCTGCAATTTAGATCAGGATACAGGGATTAATGGTGTCTTCTTTAGATTATGTCTAGTTAGATTCTGATATTGGTTTGTTTATGGCAAAGCAGCAAACTGAGATTTATATAGGTTTTCTTACAGAATGAAAATTGATAATAATTCCAAACAGAAGTAATCTGCAAAGAATAGAACAATCAATAACTCATACTTGTATGCGAAGTGACACTTATATCGATCTGAAGACTATTTTATATTCACGACAGAGTCTTGATATGGAGAATTTCATGTTGATCCATTAAATGCTACGTCAGTCTACAGAGGGCCACCTCCTTCCTCTCTTGACAAGTCAGATACATCTAGAACACAGTGTTGCACTCTTTAATGTCACGAGGCTGTTGGTCACATTCTCATCCAAGATTTTTCTGTTGTAGTTATCAAACAGTTACACAGTAATCTAGTTTGCAAAAAAAGACTCAGGTCCATTGAGTTTAACCTTTAAAAAATAAGGGAAAATATTGCAATTGACAGTGGACCATACTGAGAAACTAATGCATGTAGGAGCCAGCAAGTCCGCCCACCCCTTTGTTCTGTCACTTGATGTTGAAAACACGATGATAAAAGGGGCCAGTTGCTCCTTCATGAAACAAACCTAAAAATACTCAACACCTTTCCCTACCAAGGTCGATGCTCTTGCATGTGTCAGTTAGCAAAAACAGTATTCAACAACATGACTGGAGGGAGAAGAAGGGGCGAGGACTATAAATATAGCTAAATGCTATCCATTATATAGTTTATAAACTGTAAAGGAATCAGTCAAGAGGTCATGGAAAGGGAACGAGGGAGGAATTTCTACTAACTTCTCAAATGACACCATTCAATAACACATATTATTTTTCTATATATATATATATTCATATACTGCTGCCAAAATGTCCTTTTCCCATGAGAACAAGAAAAATCTTCCATCATCTTTATTTATACTAGAAAAAAATAAAAATTAAAAGTCGAGATTTAGTAGGTCAATTGATCGTATTTTACCTTGCATGTGGGTGCTGCAGCAATAATGACCTGCTTGCATGTCATATTACAGTTAATATAGAGTGATGATATTTTCCCAGAATCTACTTATATATAGCTAGGATTGCCAGCTTTCTGCACTTTTGTAATGCCAAAACATCACTCATAGCTCTACATTTAAAGGGGGGCTGTGACAATCAAGGATATTTAATATTATGGTTACTTATTCCTATATTTAACAAATCAGACTGTGTAAAATGTGAAAAGTCAAATTAAGGCCACACTGTTAAACCCCCTCCACAATGAGTATTTCATAAAGATAAATTGCAATCCAGTCAAAATGATTTTGTGTGTTTGTGCTATCTGTGACTTTAAGTGTTTGTATATCGGTTGCTTGTAATATTGTTGTGTATGGTGCAGGGTGTTTGTGACATTGTGTATGTATGTGACCTGCCTGTTGTGTTACGCATCTGTTTTGGCTGCCTGGGGTTGTGTGTGTGCTTCTAATATTTCTATGGGTGATGGAGGGCTATCTAGGCTGTTGTGTATATGGGCTATTTAAGGTTTTGTGTGTATATGTGAACTATCTGTGTTGTTTAGTGTGTGTATGTGGTTTGCTTGTATTATTGGGTGTGTGGTAGGGGCTGTCTGTGGGACTATGTGTGTGTAGGGGGACTGCCTATGGTGTTGAGTGTGCTAATGTGGGGGGACTGTTTGTGGGACTGTGTGTGTGATCTGTCTGTAGCGTTTTGTGAATATTGTATGTGGGGGTGTTTGCAGGGATTTTGTGGGGTGTTCTATATAAACAGAGCCTTTTGCCTTGATTCTACAAGGGGGGCAGGGGAGCAGGAATCCTTATTAATCCTTGATGGTCCAGTGATGGAACTTGCAGTTTTTCGTGCAACCTCCATAGGTGCAGACCCCTTCTAGCACTCACTCAATTCCTATACTTTGTAAGTGAGTAAGAGTGTTGACATGGTAACCGGTTGCAACCCCCTAACACACCAAGAAGCACCATCACAGCGGAAAACTGGTGTCAGTACCTGGGGGGGAGACCACAGGCTCCCTTGCACATCAAGCAAGCACATCAGGCTGGCTGGAAATATCCTCTGGTCCATTTTGGCCAGCAGCCTTGCATGCCGTGCATGGCAGAGGTACCATAGATTGGCCACAAACATTTCAGATGATTGTCTCTCTATTATTCAGAGAGGATACACAATATAATTTTCCAGGTATTGTGTAGGAGTATATTTTTAGAAGAAAAAGTTCTAGAAAAAAAACAAAATAATCCCCTGAAGCATTAAAGTCAAAAGTCTTGATAAACAGAGGGCAGTAAAGGAAGTATCTACTCAAAATCATTTTTTAGGATTCTGTTCTACAATATTCTTGGCTCAAAAACTTTATTGAAAACAGTGACATATTCTGGATTTCAATCACCTGAAGAAAAACCTGAAATTATTTGTTTTCTAGATGGAGACTCAAGCTTCTGTTACTATAAATATCTATGAAGGAGACTGGTTGACTTCACTTGACTTAAAAAATGTGTGTTATCAAATTCCAAGCCATTGAGATCATCAAATGCTTTTCCACGTCTTTGTGTGGGAAAAACACTACCAGTTTCCAGGTCTGTTGTTTGGTTTTAGCCTGGCACCCAGAACATTTACAAAAATATTGATTGCACTTCCATTATCTGGAAAATCTGTTGATCCTGTCAAAGAATTGATAGATTGCATGTCCTTCATACAGACAGTAGACAGTACGTTTCCTGAGACATCATGCCTGGCTTATAAATCTAAATAAAAGTAGTGTGAACCTGTATAGACATAAATTCATGTGTGGCTCAGTTTCCAGCAAGTCTTGTTCTGGAGTTCATGTGCTTACAAGGGACTCCTATCAACAATTAGATTGGTGAGATGGGCATAGTAAGACATCCACCCAACTAAAACAGTCTTCCTGAATCAATTTGATGTTCTAAAAGCAGATTGGAAAGCTTTTTTTCTGCTCAGAACCCAGATAAAGGGAGTTTGAAGAACTACAGTGGAAGATTCTAGTTATAAATTCTAGAATTCTTGTTCTAATTATAAGTTCTTATGATTGGGGTGCTCACCTAGGAACCTGAATGGCAAAAGCAACTTAAGGAACAAGTTAAAGAAAAATCCTAACATCAAGCCTTCTGGCATTTAGAACAGTTTTCAAGACACCAAATCTGTCCTTAAATTCCCATAGAAATAATTGAATCAAGACAGACAACAGAATGACTGCAGCCTTTCTCAGCATTCAAGGGAGAATGAGAATCATTGCAGATTGCATACCCCTAAACCAAAAGTAGTAGAGTCATAAGAATGGAGTCTGTACCGAAAATTCTTTCAGAAGATAATATTTAAATGAAGTCATCCATGGATAAATAACCAAATACAGGAACAATCAAGTACAAAATTCACTTCTCCCACAAACTGGATCAAAGAGATATGGCCTGTATTGTCCCTGCCTTACCACTTCCATCTGGCATGTGTTTTCTCTCTGGTTACTCTAATTAAAAGGGTATTGAGAAAGAGTTGACTATCCAATGTGACAGTTATGGCCATTATTTCTCTCTGGTTGTGGGCACGTTACCTGTCCCTCTTTATAGCTGGTTGGAGATGCTGCTGAGAGGCTGAGAAACTAGTCATATAAAGAATGTAAAGTAATAAAAAAAAAAAAAAAACTAAACAAGAAAACTTTTTTGTCTATAGATTCCTCAGACATGCTTAGTCTGCTCCATCGGAATTTCTAACTTCACCCATTGATTTTGCATTAAGCAGTCAGTTCTTGAACACTATTAAAGAACAGGCCTGCATATTGTCCTGTCTTCTAGGACTTTAAGGGACTAACAGCATTAGTCGAACCTCGTTAAAGGGGTTGTTGTTTCTTAAATATGTGGATCTAAAGGTTTGTGGTTTATAGGTTTTTGGTGTTGAACAGGGTATAATCGGGTCAAGGGTTGAGTACATGGGATAAAGTGGGTAGGAAGTAAGATCTTAAAACATCATCATTTGGCACTGACAGGAGAGAAGTTGTTTTTTAAAAGTTACTTTAGTGGTTACTGTTGTAAATAAAGTGGCCGAGGCAAGTTTAAGGTTTAGTCACCTGCCTTATAACAATGAGCACACGTTTTAAAGCACAAAACTGAAAATGCACATTATGACCTGGAAGGACAGCCGTTACAAAGAAACTGGTAGTTCTGCATTTCCACAAGTCACAAAGAAGAAAACTAATTTGAAAGCTTTTCATGTTACTTTTAAGTGTGAGCAGCTAGAAATGGAAATCTATGTTCCACAAGATCCAGATGGACTTCTACGTGTCTATATGATGCCAAGCATCAGATAAAGGCTTGTCATACCCTAATAATCTGATAAAGTGCAAAAAGTATCATCAAGATGTTGCCATGCAGCTCAACACTTACACATTTAATGCTTGTCATATGGTGCAACATGTACAGCTTAGCAACCATATCTCAAGCTGTGAGGACAAAACGTCCATTAAAACAGGACATTGCTGATGAAAACAGCATTTACAAAAGAGATGTGAAGCATGTGGAATTCCCCTCCATGTTCTGAGGACTGGGACCGAGATTTGCAGAGTAATAATTAATCTGTATTCATGTGGGGGACACCTTTGCACCCTGTCCTAGTTCAAAATCAAGTCTGGCTTCCAGTTTGCGTGCATCTAAATCTCTGCCCTACGTGGTGCTTTGGAAAATAAGGTAATTGAAGGACTGATCTATTACTTAGAGAAATCATTAATTGAAGGACTGATCTATTACTTAGAGAAATCGTACTTCACAGACCTATAAGAGAAGATTCCTCTTTCAAGTGCCTGCTTATTGATAGATAATTTTGGTCTTTTGTTTTGCGTTTTCAAGAGTTAAAATCAGCTTCAATAAAGTTTTGTTATCTAGGACATCATTTCTACACCTTGTTATGAGGAAAGGGTTTGCAAAATGTTTGCTAGATATATCAATTTGAATTGTGACTCCAGCTGTGTGTCATGGGCTACTTTTGTTAGGCACCCATTCCCATAGTAACTGTCCTGAGGAACATTTCCCCCCCCCACATGTTTAAATACTGCTGCTTTTCTCACCGAGGTGGACTTGGTTGAGAAGCATCCATCATGTCTATTTCTTAGGACGCGCTCTCACAGTCCAGCAGATATAGGTTACCCTGGTGGTATTTTATGTAATCAGGTTTTACACACATTTTGTTGTGTTTTATGTATAAAGATTGGTAGCTGCATAACCCTCCATTATCTCAAATAAAAAAAAATTAAAAAAAGTTTATTCTTGTCCATATATCAGTAGGCAATGATAACTTTGTTACTAAACAAGATACAACTGAATGGATTGTTGTTCATTTCAGCTTTACAACTTAGCTGCTTTTATTGTTTTATCTAATAATACATGTAACACAATGAAAACAGTTCAAAGTCCAGCCCCACTTCATATGAAAGTGATTCTGTACTGGTGTCACGTTATAAAGACAATAAATAATTTACCATTATCAATATAAAATAAAATTAATATAGTTGACAATATTCTATGAAGTAGCAAAATGGGGAAAAAACTCTATTTCAAAAATTGTGGAAATGTTATGCTTTGTTGGCCTTAAATTTGCACTTTGAATAAACCATTTATGATTCACGGTGCACTTGATTAACCAGAGTTTGATGTCCTTGATCCAGCTGACTTCAATAAAACACAGTGTGACTTTATGGCATGCTATCAGAGAAAAACGTCCATTGCAGCCAGCAAGACAAGATAGATCTACTTGTAAACAAATAATAACAGATAACATTAACAATAACAAACTAGATTGAAATCCAAGTAAATTAATCTGATCCTGTCTTTTTATTACCATTTGACCAGTATTCTAACAAAACAAAAACAATTTCATAGTATTAAAATACATTTAAAACACTGTTTAATGTACGAATCTGTGTTAAGCAAGCAGATGGCAGTAAGTGCTTAGTGCAGCTCCTAGTGATTTTCGCTAGAGAGCACTCATTGCTAATGTTGAATCTGGTGTGTTACAGTGTTAGGGACTGCTGTAGTTCAAGAGAGTTGGCAAAACATACAGCAGTGTTTTAATACAATCGAAAATCACAGGCTAGTTTTAAACAATAGAACACAGAATGAAAAATATAAAGATTATTTGTTCATTTATAACCAGGGTGTTTTTTTCAATAGAAGAAGCTTCATAAGATACCATTTAGCATTAACAATGCCAGATAGGAAAATAGATAGACAGAAACACAGACATAGATTTTGCCAGAAAAAAAATAATAGGTAGGAAGATGTAGATGAACAAGCCCACATATAAACACAACAATACTAGACAGACAGACAGACAGACAGACATATTTTTAGACAGACACACAAAGGAGCAATACACAGACACATTGACAAAGAATGTCTTGTAGACAGGTTGAGATAAAATACAACAAACTGCAGATAGACTGGTAGAGAGAGAGAATAGAAAAGTCAAACAGAAACATAGAGAAAAAAGGACAGACATTGGCACAAACAGGAAGCTGACAGATAGCATGATTAATAGAGCAATGTACGTTTTGTTTACTCAGCATGGTGGCATATGTGATTCTTCTTAAATACATTTTTTAAGATTTGATTCTAAGGCAAAATCAAATAACTGGAGCAATCACCTTGGAAACCAGTGGAATTATTTAATTTTTGGAACTTGACACCTAAAAAAAAAAAAAAACTGGGTTTCAAATAAACATTTTTAGCCTAAAGTCAAATCAATAGTCAATTGTTGGTTCACTGAATAACCATGAGCTCTGGCAATGCTTTGGCAAGTAGGGTGTTAAACTCCATTCGTTCTGACTGTTTGTGGATCTCAAATAAAGATACTCTGCCTCTTTTTTTCCTGCCATTATCCAACCTCACATTTATGCAGTTTAGGTGAAATGAAACAATGTTTTTCTGGGCTTGTATCCTCACAAGGACTGCGACTAAGAATTCAGAAACCCAGCAAAATCCAGAAGAAGCACGCTCATGAATCATTCATGTGAGGGGCTGAGCATGTAAAAAGGAATCGCTCGCAGAGAGAGAGCGAGAGGCCCTTAAGAAAATGGATTTTATTTATCCTGTTGTACTCACAGTTTAATGACAACACAAACATCCCACTCACCAATACACTACTGCAAAAACTCATACTCATCATTTGGTAACAAAATCAAGATGATCGAAATTATTTGTTCAAGTTAGTAGCTTGTAGGAATTCGGAATATATGGTATATGGTATAAAACAAAAGCAGTTCATGTGTTAGTATGGGCTTCCATTCCCAAAACCAGCTTCCAAATGGCTTACTTGTAAGCCATTGTCTGTTATAAAATACCCTGAAGGGTAGCACTTGGTGTTGCTGTCCAGTAGACCAACCTTCCACAGGACACAATTTAAAAGGCATATATTTATGCTTATTGTAATATTTTAGAATATGGTTTATAGTCGGGCTTGAATAAAAACCTTAAAGGAACACTTTCGTGTTAGCACCCCCCCCCCCCCCCACCCCTTCTTTCCCATCATCCATGAAAGGGATAAAAAAAAACTATTTCAGTCACTTACCTGATTCCAAGGCCCCTCTGCCCTTGGTCTTGCTCCTCTAGAGCTTTTTTTTGGAGGCAAGCACCAGAACTGGCCATGTCCTATTTTAAGTTTCCAATAGGCAATTCAGAGCAGTAATAAGCATATCTCCAAAGGCTCACTAAGCACTGTGCAGTAGCAAAATTATCTGGTTCCAATATGGGAGAATGCCATACAGAATTCCAAAGAGAACTGCATTTTTTATATCTCCCCTATGCTTTTATAAAAGTATCATATGATATTTTAATCCAGGGCCTGCTTGTGTGCCCAAACACATTTAAGGTCCTGCAGATCACTCTTTAGCCTAATGCTTGTCTGTTAATGATGTTATCCATCTGGGGAATTTGATCAGAAATTAAATCATAAGCTGTTAGAGACAGACCAGGGAGGAAAACATACAGAAAATATTTTTTTAAATTGCACAGACTGTTCTGAAGTTTGAAGTATGTTAGCCTTTCCTTGACATGGTAATCACAAACTGTACAAATAAATAAAAGGTCGGAGACCAAAAAAAACATTTTAGCCCAGGGCAAAGCTGGCATTAGATATGGCCTTGAGGTCTTTCTTTTATTGAAAGTCGGAGACAACTTCACAGTCCATTGAATCTATTTTCCCTTGCGTTTTCCTTCTGAAGAGATGACTGATGTCATGTTCGGTATGGAATACAGACAGCCCATTAAACTGACAGACAGATGGACAGAACAGGTAGGGATCTATAGCGAAAGAGACAGATGATAAATTTGTTTTCATCAAATATAAACAAAAAATGCCTTCTACACAAGTTAAAATAAACATTGAATTCAATATTTGCCAAATTGAATTAAGACGATGCATTTGTTGATTAGTTTGCATTGGGACTTAAGCTTTTAAAACAACGGGGGGAATTTATCAAAATATTATGATTTGAAAGGCACTACAATGTTTTAAAAATGGGGCAATTACCACGGAAGCCATTATAATCAATTCCAGTGGTGATTTCTCCACTTTTACAGCATTGCACCACTTTTCAGCTCACGTCTGGTAAATTTCCTCCAGTTTCTCTAATCTAACTTTAATCTAACTCCTAGAATTTTTAACAGGAAATGGAACTGAAGATGTTGCTCCCACGATGTAAACGGAGAGAATGTGGAACAATAAGGTAACGGACAGTTAGCAATGCATTTACTTCTATTCACTTAAAAAGAGAAGTTAATATATTGTTAGCTGTGCGTTCACCAATTTTTCTCCGCGCTGCATAAGGGAACAGGATTTATAATGCAGCAAGTCAAACGAAACCCGGATTTCATACTTAACTATTTTCATATTTTTATCATCCATTTTTATTGGTAGAATACTTTCGACACTTTTTGTTTTGGGGACACTCCAAGCAGCATAACCACAACCTAACAAATTTAGTGTTGCCTCTTTGATTTTTCACACACTGCTTTTAGGAGGTTTGAAAAAAAGTGGAGGTCCCACAGCACCAAAGTCGACCCCTTTCACCTCTTCGAGAAAACTTTAGTATCTGGCCAATACAACAGGTCAACAGGATTCAGCCAAATTCTGTAACTTCTTCAGCCTTGCAGAACTCAAACAGGCTCCCAGTTACACCGCATTGTGTCCTTGGCTTTGGGTCCTGGGGAAAGTCACATTTTTTACAAACATCTTAGAAACAGCTTAATATTACTGCTTGCATGACTACTACAATAATCTTTAGTGGCCATGTTGCTTACGAGTTCCATTTAAACCGTATCAGTGGAGGCAGGCTGGCAGAATGGCATGGGATTGTGGCATTCTTGGCTAATGTAATTTTAAGACTTTTTAAGCTAATGGATACATTTTCAGGCACTGTCCAGGCAGGATACTTTCCCTGCAGTTCAACAACTAATGGGAAGAATGATTAGTCTTTTGGCTGTTTTATTACTGGTTCATTTGGCAAAGACTTGCTCCCTGCCTTAAAAATACCAGCCGGCCTCTGGCAACCAGAACCATTAGGGGTTTCCAAGCATTACTTCAATGTAACTTCATTGTTAAGTTGTTAAGACATTAGTCTCTTTATGTACTGAACTTAGAGTTGTGGTGATTTAACAACCAATTTGCAAAATTAAGTGTAAACCACCAATGCTCCATCTCAAAAAAATTTGAATAATTCTTCCAACAATATTTTTTTTTGTGTTCAGGCCACTTATCAACTAGACATAGTTTGCTGATTAATGTAATACCCACCAAGCTTATTCACTAAAATGTGAATCGTTGGGGAATAAGTCATTTTTAGATGTTAGCCAAATTAGCTTAACTGAAAACTTAACTGAAGATTGAAAGTTACTCAGTTCCTGACAATTCATGCTTCATGTTATAGCCATTCGACATAAAAATACCTATGAAAAATATAACAGTTTGGTACATAATTATTATCAAGTTCAGTAGGTGAACTTAAGCTCTTAATGAGAATTTAAACTCTTAATATGAATTTAGAGGAGAGATTTTTTAATGTTTTAATTTTTATCATAACTGGTATTTTATCATTTGTGTTGCAAAAGTTCTTAATAAAAAAAATATTGTGTGTGTCAGTGTGTTTGTGTATGTGTCAATGTGTGGCAGTGTGTTTATGTATGGGTCAGTGTGTGTCAGTGTCCAGTGTGTTTGTGTATGGGTCAGTGTGGGTGTGTGTCAGTGTGTGTATATGGGTCATACATGCACTCACAAACAACCATACACAAACACACTATAGGTCATTGTGTGTGTCAGTGTTTTTCTGTATGGGTCAGTGTGTGTGTGTTTTTGTATTTGTCAGTGTTGGCGTGTGTCAGTGTGCAGTGTGTTTGTGTATAGGTCAGTGTGTGTGTGTGTCACTGTTTGTTAGTATCAGTCTATCAGAACCACATAACCACAACCACATACAGTGAGCACACACTTTACATACAGTCAGTGTACACACATCACATACAGCAAGTTCACACACATAACATACAGTCAGGACAAACACATCACATACAGCCAGTTCACACCACTCATAGACACACATCCCAGAGAGCCAGAATACACTTGTAAACCTAAATTGGAACATTCCCTTCAGTAAAGGTGACTTCAACTTTGTAATACATTTAGCTATTTTGTACAACACCAACTCCAAAATACCAAAATAATTCTTAACCACTTTACTACCTATTTTTATTTTCATATATGTTGAGGAGGAAATCTAGTTCATAAAGCCTCACTCACCCTCCTTTATTCTCTGGTTATGATTATCAGCCTGTAGAAGAACAGATTTCTCTGCCAGATGCCACTAGTCACTGATATAATTGTGTCACATCTACTGTATGTGAGAAGCATTAGATTTTTCTTTAATACTAACATTTCAGACTCTGTGTGACATATTGTATGATAAAGGACACTGCATACTGTCTAAAGCTTTCCATTTCCCATTCCCAAATATTTGTATCTTTTTTAGAAAGAACGAATAAGTGAAAAAATTAAATTGTGATATTTACATAATTTACATTTGTCTGCAGCAATATATCCACACAATGTTGTATTATGATATGTTTTATACTGACAGCCACAAAAGGTTAAAATGAGCACTGCACTGACATGAAGTGGTATGGGTGACTATAACATCTCTTTAACTGTAGGCAACGTATAGTTGTAGCGGTGGCCCACAATGATATTTTAATGTCTGTAGGTTATTTAAGACATAGCTCAGTTCTTTTCTAATAAGACCATTGATAGGGAAAGGACATGACTGATGTGAAGCTCTTTGATCTATACATTTGTTAACAATTTTCACAGAACAGTACAAGGATATTGATTCCTTCTTCTTATTTACTTTGAAGAGGCTGTGTCATGAAATTGCTGTTACAATCCTATTTTGCTCTGCTGACAATTTTATCTGTATCGTAATGCACTGATGTAAGAAATGTGTGCATGTGTGCAGCGTCAGCAGAGTTGCGCAGCAGAAGCGTGCTGGGCCCATAATCCAGAGATTTATGGATCAAAACCATCCTCTGCTAAAGTATTTGTGGCACGGGGATTGCCGAGTGGTTAAGGCGTTGGACTTAAGATCCAATGGACAAATGTCTTCAAGCCCCACTCCTGGTACATGGTGTCCTCAAATGTCACTGATGGTTTTAACCATCCCAAATATTCAGTAAAGAAGGAGACTATATTTAAAAGAAGAAAAACTACCATAACAAGAGGACATATTCTTAAATTAGAGAGGCAAAGGTTTAAAAATAATATCAGAAAGTATTACTTTACTGAGATGGTAGTGGATGGATGGAAAAGCCTCCCAGCGGAAGTGGTAGAGGTTAACACAGTAAAGGAGTTTAAGTGTGCATGGGATAGGCATATAAGGCTAACAATGGAGTTTAAGTGTGCATGGGATAGGCATATAACTATAAGATAAGGCCAGGGACTAATGAAATTTAGAAAATTGGGCAGACTAGATGGGCCGAATGGTTGTTGTCTGCCATCACATTCTATGTTTCTATGTGTGTGTGGGGGGGTGTATATATATATAATTTCCTTCTAAGTGTATTTTGATATTAATATATATAGTAATATCAAAATGCAGATAGAATGAAATTATATATATATATATATATATATATATATATATATATATATACACACACACACACACAATCCAGCGCACTCGCTTATTCACTAAACAATGATTTCAAATCTTACAGATTGTAATAGTTTTACTTAAGAACACCTCACCTAGATAAAAAATAATGGGGGTTTAGTTACACTATTTGATCAAATATTGCATAAGCCTGCCACAACGTCAATATACCCCATTTTTGGCAGGTCCTACTCTAGCAGCCTAATGCTTGCTCTTATGAGATTAATCCACTTACTTGGGAAATACTTCTTTACTGGGATTCTCTACAAGTCAAGGGTAAATAGGGTTCTGTAATGAGGCACCTGTGACAGGGAAGGATGCAAAACCAAGGAGTTGGCTTGGGCTCCCAATTGTATCAATGAAACCAAGAGGGCTGCACTCATCTGAACATCAGTGCGCTGGATTGTGTATTTTGTACGTTGTATTTTTTGGCCCCAACAGCACCCTATAATGTATGCATGTTCAGATGAGTGCAGCCCTCTTGGTTTTATATGTATGTATATATATATATATATAGATATATAGATATATAGATATATAGATATATATATATAGAGAGAGAGAGAGAGAGAGAGAGAGAGAGAGAGTGAGAGAGAGAGAGAGAGAGAGAGAGAGAGAGAGAGAGAGAGAGAGAGAGAGAGAGAGAGAGAGAGGGTTTAAATCTATGTTTCTTTCTATCAATCTATCTATGGCAGTTTATTTGTGAAAAATGCAAATAACTAATATGAACGCTAACTTTGGCCAGGGTTTGTGACTAAGTGGCAACTAAAAATATTGACTATAACAAATACATTTGAAAAGGGCTGTGAATTAAAAAGGGCATCCCTAAATGCCAAACGACATGTAGCTATATACAAAAAGATGCATACCTTAGTTAATAAGTCAAATTGCTTTATTATATATACAAAATAAACAAGACAAAAACAAGTAACCATAATAACAATATTGCAATCCTACAAAAAACTGTGATAGATGCTATATAACATACACTTAAATCACAAAGGCATAGCAACCCGCTAGCATGTTACCATACTAGCAAATGTGCAAAAACTGAAAATGGGAAAAGCCCAATATTTGAACTTGTAACTTTCCAAAACCCATAAAACTGGTACATGGGGTTACTGTCACTTATGAGACATCGCTGAACACAAATATGTGTATTTTAGTGTATGCAGTAAAAGCTAACAGTATTATGACATTCACAGTTAAAATGTCATGCAGAACTAAGAAAATAACATTTCTTAATTTCTAAAACGTTTTAGATTATATTCATATTAAATGATGTTTTATATATAAATATTTGACGTGAAATGAAAGCTATATTTCTCCTGAACAAAATTATATATAATTAGTGTGGGTGTACTTATTATGAAACAGGTAAATTATGATTGGACAGATATATAGCTCAAATTCCAACTTTGGTTTGGAAAAGAACTAGTACAATTGCCCTCGTCCTTAAGGGGTTAAACCACCATTTGTGTTTGGAGTAACCCATTAAAAATAATGTTTTTAGCAGAGCAAATGGAACTGTCATGCGACCCTGCAACTGTACTGTTATAAGAGTCCAGAAGCTATCTTCCCTTCTCCCTTCAATGCCCTTCAATCTTCCCTTCAATGCCTATGTAGAGCATTAGAGTTTATTCACTAAAATGGGGATTGTGGTAAATTACCAAGTGAATTAGTTTTAGAAAATGTTTTCAGTTTGAATAATTACTTTGAAATGTGGAATTCCTTATTCAATTCACAAATTCACATGTGTGAAGATAGGACAAAGAATAAACCATGTGGCATTCTGAAGGCACAGAATGGGATTGACAGAACAAAATAACATCATGATTGGCAGAGAGCATGAAAACGGCATGAGTGCAATAAAAATGGAATTATAGATAGAAATAAAAAAGAAATAAATTGATAGAGTCACCGAAACAGTAGTACAGGATATTAACTTTTTTTCACCACCAATGATGTGATGGGAAGTCAGAACTAACTTTCTTTAGTAGGATGGATAACATTTTGAATTGTTCCAAATGTCCCTCTAATTCACAGAATGAGATTGGGTATTGGAGATAAATATGGTAACCAGCTTCCCTAAAAAAAAAAAATCCATTTGCCACTGTATCATACAGGAGTCCAGGTTAATGTAGTCCACAGCAAAAAATATAATGTTGAGACTTGACATTTAATCTAAACCTGAAAGGCTGGTAAAGAAGAATTGCATTAATAGCATCAAAATCCCATGGGTAAACACCTCAGGAAATCAGTTTCAAAACTTTTGTTTAAACATTTTGGCTTGGCGGCCACTATTAAAAAAGCATTCTAACCACCAAAACAACTTTAACTTAATAAAGCGATAAAAAAAAAAAAATGTTATTTAAGAGGAAAGGATGATACATAAGACAGTGTTGGTGAATTTCACAACATGAAGTAAAAAGTGCATATTAGTAGCCAACTGACATTTATCCATGACTCACCTTTTTAATAAAAATTAATTAATACAACGTTGAGAGTGAAGGGAGAAAAGAGAAAGGAACAAAGAAGTAAGCAAAGAAAGACAAAATAAAATGGTTGAAGAAGAAAAGGGAAAGGGATGGGGAGAGTAAGGAAGGTCCCGTTCTAAGGGTCACATAAAATGAAGTCATTTTGTTGCATACATCATATCCCTTTAGTCTCACTGCTCAGTTGTATGCTATTTAGGAGTTAAATTGCTTTTGTTTATGTCTGCGTGACATACACAGCCACCAAGAAAAAAATTGTTTCATTTTCAGATTTTACAACGCAGTGTACTTTATAAGTTCTAGTAGTTTAGTAATTTAGAATCTTCTGCTCTGTTAATTGAACTTTAATAATACACAGGTGCTGTAGGCTCTAGCAGGCAATTAACGGTGCAGTAAAGAAGGAATTGCAAATTGTGCAATAAGGGAAGCTTTGACAAATTGACTGTTTTTTTTAAGGAAGTATTTAAGGAGGTTGTATGAGTCTCAGTCGGAGTATATGTGCCTAGGGCTGTATAAACAGAGTGATTTAACTCCTAAATGGGAGATAATTGAACTGTGAGACAGCAGGGGCATCATCTATACAGCAAAATCACTTAATTAAGCTAAGTTGTTTTGGTATTTAGAGTGTCCCTTTAAGTAACTATTAAATGCTCAACCTGAAAATGTTTAACTTTCAAACGAGAAGATACTCCACTAAGTGTAACTGCAAAAAAGTGAAAATCCCAGGCATATAGACTGTTAGCTCGTTTGAGCAGGGTCCTCTTCAACCTATTGTTCCTGTAAGTTTTCTTGTAATTGGCCTATTTATAGTTAAATCCCCCCTCTCATAATATTGTAAAGCGCTAAGGAATCTGTTGGTGCTATATAATATATATTATGGCAATAATAATAAGAGATATCAAAATCAATCCAAACCGAATGCTATTTTCACATGATTTGTCCCATTATCCCCAGTCAACTGGTGTGGATAAGGATAATGGGATCTGTTTCCAAAGAACTCTGGAAGACTGACAATTTAACACCTTGTAATAAATACTGACTTTTATTGAAACAAAATGGCACTTTAAATGAAACTAGTGGTGTAATATTTAAGCATAACTGTGAAAAATGTTGTGTTTTTTTTCAAGATGTTCCCATTTCTATTTTTTTCATGCTAAAAGTTATATATTTGTGTAGTGTATAAAAAAAAAAAGCTATAACTATATTTTAAAAACCATGATATAATGTGTATTTGTCTACTAAATGAATAAGAATGAAACTACCACTGGACAAATAAATGGCACAAATGTAAAAAGCAAATGCAAGCATTGTATTGCCATATCCTATTTATTATAAAAAAAATAAACCATTAACAAAATGTGTCAATGAGATGAAAATGGTTGTGGATACACACCAAGTTTCATTAAACATCAGCTCAAAACTTGTGTTTTTTACTGTTTGGCTTTGATATTTTGCTGTATTCTGTAATTACTGTTTTGTGAATAATGTTTGCTACTAATTTTGGCTCTCATATGTAACACATTTTTTTTTCTTTTCCGCAGATTTTAATGATATCAAGAAAGTAGTCAACTAGCTGTCAACCGCAGACATGAATAACTCAAGCCTAACCAACATTTCGTCAGCAAATAAGACGATGATGGGGAGTCCATATAAAACAGTGGAAGTGGTCTTCATTGTCATTGTGGCTGGATCTCTCAGCCTGGTGACCATCATCGGAAACATTCTAGTAATGGTCTCCATCAAGGTTAATAGACACCTACAGACAGTCAACAATTATTTTCTATTCAGCTTGGCTTGTGCTGATCTGATTATCGGAGTCTTCTCCATGAACTTATACACTCTGTACACTGTAATTGGTTACTGGCCAATAGGTCCAGTGGTTTGCGATCTGTGGCTAGCTCTGGATTACGTTGTTAGCAATGCCTCAGTCATGAATCTCCTAATAATAAGCTTTGATAGATACTTCTGCGTCACTAAACCACTGACCTACCCAGTGAGGCGAACCACTAAAATGGCTGGCATGATGATTGCTGCTGCCTGGGTGCTGTCTTTCATCCTTTGGGCTCCTGCTATCCTCTTTTGGCAATTCATTGTTGGCGGAAGAACTGTTCCAGATGGTGAATGCTATATCCAGTTTTTCTCAAATGCAGCAGTCACTTTTGGTACAGCAATTGCAGCTTTCTACCTACCAGTGATTATAATGACGGTCTTGTACTGGCAGATATCTCGGGCCAGCAAAAGTAGGATAAAAAAAGGCAAAAAAGAACCAGCACCAAACCAAGATCCCATTTCACCAAGCAACGTCCAAGGAAAAATAGTGAAACCCAACAATAACAATCTGTCGGCTGTTGAAGATGGTCTAGAGCACAGCAAAATTCAAAATGGAAAGCCTTCAACTAATTCTGTGATAGAAAGCTGCATTCCAACAGAAGCAGAAGAAAAGGAAATCTCAAATGACTCCACATCTGTGAGTGTTGTCACAAAAGATGATGGAGCATCTAAAGAAGGTCCACAGGCATCTGGATCTCAATCTCAGGCAAAAACGGAAAGTTCTAAGCTTACTTGCATCCGAATAGTTACAAAATCTCCAAAAGGTGACTGTGGGAGCAATAGTGGAACTACAGTAGAGATTGTCCCAGGCGCCAATGGTCGAAATGGTGAAGATAAACAAACCAAGGTGGCCAAAAAGATTGTAAAGATGACCAAACAGCCAGCTAAAAAGAAACTCCCCCCTTCTAGAGAAAAGAAGGTTACAAGGACTATTTTGGCCATACTGTTAGCATTCATTATTACCTGGACACCATACAATGTCATGGTTTTAATCAATACTTTCTGCGATGTGTGCGTGCCCAATACAGTATGGACAATAGGATACTGGCTCTGCTATATTAACAGTACCATCAACCCAGCCTGCTATGCCCTGTGCAATACAACTTTTAAGAAAACCTTTAAACACCTTCTAATGTGCCAATACAAAAACATAGGCTCGGCACGGTAAAAACAAATTGGGAAAAAAAAATCTATCTATATAAAAAAGCGGTAAGAGGAAAGAAAGATGCCATTTAAATATTATGCCATAGCACTTTACATTCGATTATAGAATGTGCAATCTAGGGACGTTTGTTCTGACACAGACCAGTTCCATCTGAAAAAAAAAATATATATATATAAAATAACAAGATCCGCACTTAGAACTATAGAACATAAAAATGAGGGACCGCAATAAACTATTGGACTTACTACGAAAAATGGACATCCCTCAGTCATATTGCTCTTCGATATGAAAACTCCAAAGGGCTGTTGGGTATCCACATTTCCCCCACCCTCCATGTCTGTATTACTAATATACGCATTTGTATGTGTCTTATTGTCTACTGGAGTTAAATTATAAGACGGAAAACTCCATAGGCAGTAAGGAGTATGTGTAAAGGATTGAAAAAAAGGAATTCCAAATTTATATTGCTTTGTTTTCAGTGGTTAAAAAAATCAACGTGTGACATTTGCAACATTTTCACAGGAGACATTCAAATGCTGGCCAATCCCAAGTGACGCAGAATTTTCACATTTTAACTGTTAAACTGGTTTTCTGTGCCTCTGTGTTTCTAGTGACTGTCTTTGAAAATATATCTCAAGTTCAAGCCCTTGTAAAGCAGGGTTACACTAGCGCTTCCTGAAAAAAAAATGAAAAAAATAAATAAAAAAAAAGCCAAGCAATTAAAACATATTTTTTTTTCTTAATATATGGAATATCTTTTATGCAGTAGGTTTTTTTCCTGAATAACCACGATATAAATATCTACTCCCAAGTAATGCACACAATCTGAAAAAAACGAAAGATGTTCTGCTGCTTGAAATGTATTCCATTCACTTTTAATGATGCTGATGGAATGTTAACTAAGGAAAATAAAAACACAGAATTTCTACAGTGTTGGTGCAGTGTTTGCCTTCCAGGTTGTTGTTTTTTTACGGAATGCAACTCCCATTATCCCCAGTCAACTGGCGTGGATAAGGATAATGGGATTTGTTTCCAAAGAACTCTGGAAGACTGCCAATTTAACACCTTGGAATAAATACTGACTTTTATTGAAACAAAATGGCACTTTAAATGACTACAAGGAGATTAAAGGAAAATATATAGAAAGTATTGTGTCACAAAAAAAAAATGTTTTATATCATTACATATAACAAGAGGAGTTTATGACATGATGGAAATAATGTATATCTATGTATATTCTGAATTACTGGATGGTTAGTTATGTGGCATAACGTATGCAATATCTACTCTTTTATTTCTAATGCCACTATTGCAACAATGCTACTTTAATATATCCATGTATTTAGCCTGTTTCTTTCATTGGGAAATCATCCATGCAAAATAATAGAAAAACCCATTTACACGAAGAACTAAGGCAAGGCTGAGCAATGGCCCTACAGTTGCATTTTTGAGGGTTTAAGTCAAATTATCCTTGTCAAGCTAAGCTGTGGCTGAGAGTGATGGGGATTGTAATCTACAACAGATGAAGAGTCACAGGGACCCTGCCCTATATTCTTAGTAATGATGTTTGTGTATTTTCAGATTGATACATCATACTGGGACTTAACAAGAAGCTACCTTGCCTACATGATTTAATTGAACTGTTTTATTTATCGAATGTATGAATTCACTAGTGTATGGGCAAATAACCAATTCACATTTTTTTTTCTTTTTTGTATATCTTCATTTGTGCTCCGATTCTGTGTGGTGCTTACAGTTTCCTGAGCAGTTACAGTTCTACGGCATAATTAGAATGATCAAACTTAGAACACAAGTCTCTGGCTAGTATCACTCAGATAAATATTTATTTTGCCTTCTAGTGAAAGAGCTTTGTTCTTTGCTCAGATTGCCAAGCTGAGAAGGCAGAGAGGTATGTCAAATCCTTGTTGTTTACTAGCATTGGGTTAGATGTTGCCAAGCGACATCACAGAAGCCAAAGGAGAAACAATGTAATACTGAGACAAACAGCAGAATTTAAATTCTTGAGAATCCATTCATTAAGCACTAAGGGTACCCACTAAACAGTGAGTTGGCACACATGACTTGCGTAGATTAAAATTTAGTTTTTCTCCAGTTTGATGTTGAGTGTCAAATCGCAAAAGAATTCACACACATAGATGTTCACTAAACAACGAAATTTGTGGAGCATTGTACATTTTATTCTACATTCACATGTGAGTACAAATTCTCAAACTCAGCTATATTTCCAACAGCTCTTTTGGACCTTTTTTTCTTTTTAATTTATAGGTGCATTTTTGTTTGCTTATTTAACACAAAAGCACAGATAACAGGGACATTCTAGGCACCATACCTACTTCAATAGATTGAAGTGGTTATGGTGAATGGACTCCTTGGGCACATTACCACTTCATGAAATTGATGTGCTTTTGGTGACTGGAGTTTCTTGTCTGCAGCCTTTACAAGTCCACCCCTTGTAATCCCACCCAGACTTTCTGTTGTTTTTTTCCAATCACAGACTTCCAATGCAGCACAGAGAAGTCTTTGCAAAAGAATTATGCGTTGGTGGGGGCAGTATACTGTAGTGGTTAATGTGCTTGGCGTGTTCCTTTATTGTGTGAAAGGCTAATATACAATACAGTACTTTGAAAGACAGACACCCGTCACCCTCCTGCAATACTCCAGGTCAATGCCTTACGAATTATTCAAGATTGGCTGTGGTGATTACTGCCTTGGCTTTTTTGAAGACTTTTTTTCCATCTCAGCAGTTGTGCATGTCATCACGCAGGGTTTTACTGTTTACTGAATAAACCTCCACAAATGTTAAATAGTCTCAATAACATTTTAAGCAATTAATTGGCTCCTCCGGCTTTATTGGGCTCATGGACAGCAAACATGGTAAGTTGGAGGTAGACCATGCAAAAGTGTCAGATGATAGGAGTTGTGAAATCTTGAGGCATATCTTCTATCTGTATATATATATATATATATATATATATATATATAGTTTTCTACCTGGAATGGTTGATTTTGTCATTTAAAGCAATATTTTAATTACAGCACTGCCTATAAAATTACATTTATAATAAATAAAACACTGCATTCATTTTAATAGCTTATAAGACATTTCCCCACCAAGGTTTGCCAAATGCCCATTTTAAAAGGGGATACCAATGAAAAATGCATTCAGTAGGGCAGGGGAAGACGACCTTTGGTACACCAGATATTTTGGACTACATCTCCCCTGATGCTTTAGCAGCATTATGAATGTAAGTGCATTATGGGTGATGTAGTCCACAACATCTGGAGTGCTGAAGGTCACCTTAGGGTAGGGCAGGGGAAAACAACTACTGCACTCCAGATGTTGTGGACAACATCTCTCATGATGCTTTGCCAGCATTATGGCTGTAAGAGCATTGTGAGAGAGGTAGTCCATCTAGAGTGCCGAAGTTGCCTACCCCTAGAATAGGGCAACTTCATGTCCAGGTAGGGATAGTGTGGATTGCATGGGAGGGACCAAGATTATTGTTTATCACTGTCAGTGCACGAACAGAGGGAAAACACTCCCAGCAAGGTGAATGGGCAAAGTCTGTTCAGCCAGTGGCTAGGTCTACGGGCATATTTCATGGCTAGCTTGATGAGCACAATCGATAGCCAGGTCTGCGGATACAGTCAAAGTCTTTGTCAGTGTGTACAGTCTATGGTTTTGTGAGAGGGTCCAATCAGTGGTTACTGAGCAATGTGCACAGTCCATGAATAGGTCAGTGAGTAATGTCCAGAGTTCAGTCCATGAATAGATTAGTGGGTATGGCCATGCAAGAGATCTTTGCCTTAGAGGTCACAAAAACGTAAATGGTAAGGGAACAGCATATCCTGTACTAAAATGTTTCTGAAAATAGCACGGAATTTGTGGCCGCCTCATTTAATCTGCACAATAAGATGCAGAATTCAAAGAACACACATATGAATACACACCCTACTAGGACACTCTGTAAGTGAATGTGTGGCAATTAAATGCATTTGGTATAAAATTGCAAACTGGAACTATACTCTAAGATTAACAAATACTTATGTCACGGTAGGCCCCTTTCTGGAATAACATAAAGTGAAGGATTAACAGATTTATCATTAAAATATATTACTGTAGGTATGAGGGGACCAAGGACCAGGGACCAGGTTAGATACAGCTAACTGTGCACCTCACAACCTGTATCATGACTCTTTCATGCAAGTTTAATGTTGGTTTAAATAAAGGTGTCTTACCCTACTGGCAGCAGTCAAGTGACTAGCATGATTTAGGTATTGCCTTTGGGAGAAAAAAAAATTATATATATATATATATATATATATATATATATACACACAAAAGTGCCTGTGAATGGTTATTAACTCAACACTGCACAGTGCCACTTCCACGGTTAAGAGAATAATAAAGGTTTTCAATATAGACAAGTTCTAAGAGCAGATCAAACAGCATAACTGTAGATAAAGCCATATTTACTAAAGCCTAAATACCCAACCCAAGAGGCCATGGGCAACTATTTTTGATAGGGCATGGCCAAATCTTTTATTAGCAATATAAAAATGGCTTGCAACCTGTAATCCATTTACCAAACATATATATCCAAATAACATTTGCTGGCTTTATAGTCAGAAAGCAGAAGCCCCCTCACCACTCCCAAAAAACTTGCACCAACTTTTAATTGCAAAGATAGCGCTGAGCAGGCTCATAACTGCATGATATGACATCTGAAAGAATGAACAAGGCAAGCTTAAACAAAAAGATGAAGCAAGTTATGGCCAAAGGAAGCTGAAATACACTGGCCAGGCAGACCTTACTCTAACATGAAGCAATGACACTGCATTCCAGGGAACATCTCCAATGCCTCACATACCTTTTTAGTACCACATTAGTCCTCAAACCTTTCCCAAGGTTGTTGCACTTTCATAACTCTTTTGCACCACCGTTGCTCAGACTCTTTATAATACTTCCGTAGTGTCAAGGATCTCAAAGTCTTCCAAATTAAACTCCAGAAATGGTGTTTGGTAGAATTAAACCAGAGATTTCTTTTATGTGCAAGTTGGAAAAATAATTGAATAAGAATTAAATGGAAATGTCACTTTGTGGGTTCTTCATTGTGCAGTAATGACACAATTTTACTTGGATGGGTTGTATGTACATGTCATATTCCCAGAATTCTTCTAGGACATGTCTGTAGATACAGTGATTTTTATGGTGAAGGCATTCCTTATTCATGGTGGGGTTCATCATATTCATCATATTAATAATCACCTCAGCAGAGCTGATTTGGAATTGGTGCATATCTGTGTCATGCTTTCCATATAATTACCCTACAATAATGGTGGCCTGGTCTGCCTATCATTAGGAAATGCTAGTGAGAAAATATAATGCAGACATTTTGGACGGTTTAGTCTTCCTGTGCCAATAACAGCCCCAATTATTTGAAAGTCCATACTATAAATAAACCTGTCACCATGTTGCATTAATTATTTTATTTTTTTAATGGTTCAACATTTCAACCTAACTGCCTTGTGCCTCCACAGCATGGATGGTAACTATGCGAATTATCCAATCCTTCCTTTTGGAAATAATGCTGCTACTCTAAGGGGTTTATTCACTTAACAGCAAATTGTGGTGAATTAAGATTGTAAATTCTAGGTTGAAATAGCCAAGTGGGGAATATAGCTGAATTAGAGAACAGTTGTAATGAAGCTATTATGTCCTAGAATCTAAATTCAACACATTTTCTTTTTAGTGAATAACCCACTCTGTCTTGTTTCAGTTAGAGTGGAAAGCTGCAATAATACACATAATGATTAGCTTGTCACAACTAGTATGCCAATTGCCAAGTGACTGCTGTCAAAGTCTCTAGGAGATAGGAAGAGTTCTAAACACAAGAGTAGAATGTTGATAAGTTAAAATGTGTCAATATTTTCTTCAGAACTGCCAAACATAAAATGATCCATGTAAAAAATGTAAAACTCTATTGATAAATAAAAAAAATGTTTAATCAAATTTGGATCTGTAGTGAGTTTTTTTATTTTTAACATCTTTTAAAATATAATTAATAATGCATTTTAACCTGCTTGCATAAAAATAATTTTGGATGTAACCAGGGACAGATTAAGTGCTGACAATTATGATGGGCCTGATTACAGAATCTTATCAATAGAAAATACTAAAATAGTCATACCTTCCTGGAGGGAAACTCACATAAGAAAACACATGCCATATGCTAATCTCTCGCTTTAATCTTTTAAAGTAAATCCATAAGTAAGGTAAATAATACACAACACGTTTCACCTGCATTTGGAGGCTTTATCAAGTAGAAAAAGCGGTACCTGGCATAGGGGTATATATAAGGGAAGCGCAAATTTGGTTTGGTGCTTTAATGATGTCATGGTCATGTGATAACAATTTCAGTCACATGACCTTGTCTAGGAAAATATATTAGTACATAGTAGTAGTAGTTAATATAGATCATATATGACTAAGGTAGCCATAATGAACTTTTGTATTTATGAGGACACAACATAAAACAAGTATTTGTACAAAAGAGATGTGCATGGTCAATTGACGTGGATCAGTAGCATGCATCACGTAACCAGGACTGATCATGAATGAAGGCTGAAATGGTACCAGATTTGAAGATCTACGTAACACAGTTCTTTTACTGGAAGCCATCAGTGCCATCTTAACAACATTATTGGCCCCCGGACAAAGCAGTGCAATGGGGCCCTGCCTACACAACCAGTCACAGGAATAAAAATGTAAATTATCAATAAAATTACGCTTAGATTTATTGATACCTCCAACAAATGCAATACATTCATACATGACTAATACACAGACTGCTGAATACACACACAAGGACTCCTGAATACACACACACAGAATGCAGAATACATATAGGCTGCTGAATACACACACATGGACGGCTGAATACACACATACATACTGCTGAATACACACAGGCTGCTGTATACACACACACACACACACACAGAACGCAGAACACACACCGGCTGCTGAATACATACACACAGACTACTAAATACACACACAGACTGCAGAATACACACATGCTGCTGTATACACACACAGGCTGCTGAATACATACACACAGACTACTGAATACACACACAGACTGCTGAATACAGACAGGCTGCTGAGTAGACACACACCACTAAATGCATAAACAGACTGCGTAATACACACACACAAACTGCTGAATACATGCAGACTGCTGAATACATACACACAGACTGCTGAATACATACACATACTGGTAAACAAACACACACAGACTGCTGAAAACACACACACAGGCTGCTGAATAAATACACATACTGCTGAAAAAGCACACAGACAGACAGGAGGGGTGCAGTGTGTGTGACAGAGGTGCTGTGTGTGTAAGGGATGATGTGTGTGTGAAGGGTGCTGTGAGTGTGAGAAGGGTGCTGTATATGAGTGTGAGGGGTGCTGTTTGAGGGGTGGTCTGTGTGTGTGGGGGGAAGGGGTTGCATAGGAAAAAGGGATTTGTTTGTTTGTTATTTTTATTTAAAATTAATAAAAATGTTTAAAAAAAAAAAAGCTTAATGTCCCCCCTCAGTGCCCCCACCCTTCTTCTTACCTTTGGTGGGAGGGTAGGACACTGCCAACCATAGTGATCTGGTGCTGAGTAATGATCTATCCTGCAGCTCCTCTGGCTGCAGGCTATCTTCACACCTCCCGCGAGCAGAATGCAATGCGTGGCAACGCTCGGACCAGCATGCTTGCGGGAGGAACTGCCTCCCAGTTCCTCTCTCCCTCTCTTCTTCGCTCTCTTTAACGAATGACCTCTGGGCTGGTATCACCGGCCCAAGAGAGCCCAAACCAAGCAGGCAGGGTGGGCTTTTCCCACAGAAATCTCACTTTCACAGTGCTCTCACTACTGCAAAGGATTCTGGGTAGGCGTATGCAAATGAACTCAACAAAGAACCACATTTTTGCCTCATAATACCACTTTATACATGGATTCCTTGGAGTATGTGTCTGCTGTATACAACAGCTTTTAAACACAACTCAAGGAAGAGGAGCAAAGCCAATGAACCACTCATGAACAGCTGTTTCGTTGTTAATGCAACTCATCAGCATGAGATTGGTTACTGGCTTGCTATGGAGACTAATGGGTTTTCATCCACACTTTTTCCCCCATCACAACTCTTTTGGTATGTATATATATATATATATATATATATATATATATATATATATATATATATGTGTGTGTGTGTTAGGGAAAATTAAACTGGCCGCATTAAAGGGGCCCATCGGATGGCTCATGCTGTTAGGGCCACCCAATTGAAATTAATTTCCAGGGCGTTCGATCAGCGCTGCGGTGCTTTAACAGCGCAACATGGCCCCCTGTGATTATGTCAGAGCTGGGAGGAAGTGACTGCCCCAGTCACTCCTCCCAGCTTACACAGAGCCCACACGGGTGGAAGGAGAGGAGGGAGTCAGAGTGGGAACTCTGGCTCCCATTAGGCTGAGCCACTGGGCCCAAGGGAAAGTGACCCTCCTGCACCTAAAAGGTAGGAAACAGGAGGGTGACTTAAACATTTTGCATTGCATTGTGTGTTAGTGTATGTGTATCTGTATGTATGTTTCTTTATGTGTGTCTGTATGTATGTGTCTGTATGTGTGTGTGTGTGTGTGTCTGTATGTATGTGTCTGTGTGTGTGTGTGTCTGTATGTATATGTGTCTGTGTATGTGTGTGTGTGTGTGTATGTATGTGTCTGTATGTGTGTGTCTGCATGTGTATCTATTTGTCTGCATGCATGGGGGGTTCAGGGACGTGTGGGAGGGTTGGGAAATATAGGGGCAGAATTTGGTGCCTACTCTGGTTTTAGGGTTAATCGTATTAAGTATGAGGCATTAAATGTGACTCTCAAGATACTGTGCAACAAGTAGACAAATTGTCTACTTGAATGGTTAAGGCACCATATCACTTATTTGGGTAAAAAGATAACTCCTATCTGGTTTGATATGTATGGTGCCTATGGCTTTATGATTCCACTTCCAAAGCAGCTCTTTGCAAGATGGCCTCAATCTAACATTTCTTTCTTTGACCCACATCCTGTAGTTTTTATATCTGCTCAGGTCTCTCTCTTTCTCTCATTGATAGTGTCGGATCTAAGATTCAATCTGGGTGTGGTATATAGAACCACTAAGGATATATTTAGGTCCATTTATCTCCTTCATTTTGTATGCTCGCACATGAGACTTTTCAGAAGTAGAGACTCAGAAAGAGCCAGCGTGTTCAGGAAATTAGCACAATGCCTAGAGACACCATTACCCGTGGGTTTCTATACTAAAATGAGAACATCCACCTCCCTACCAAAGCATGCCCATAAGGTTAATTTAATGGTTTAAACCAGTGGTTCCCAAACTTTTTAGGTTCAAGGCACCCTTAATAATCCAGTATTTTTCCAAGGCACCCCAAGTCAAATTTCTAGGTTGTATATCTGTACAGCGCTGCGGCATTTGCTGGCGCTATAGTGTAATGTACAGTGTTGGTGTTTGAAGGTGTGCTTGTAAATAGTTATTGTGTTTTAATACAGGGGTGTGTTTGTATGTAATGTTTGCGTTTATTGCAGGGGTGTGTCTGAAGGTTCACTTTTAAATGTGGATATACATTTGTGTGAAGTATTTATATATATATATATATATATATATTTAGTTTGAATGCAGGAGTGTGTGTGTATGTAATATATGTGTTTGATTGCAGGAGCGTGCTTGTATGTTGTGCTGGTGTTTGACTGCTTGGATGTATGCACATACACTACCACATGCATACATACATACTTACACAGATATTCATGCACATAAATACACTGACACATACACACGCATTTATATAGACACCGACACATACACAAATATAGATACACACATACACACACATAGATACACACCAACATATACACCAACATATACACACAAACATTGATACATGCCCACACCATAACAGAGATACACACACTAACATAAAACCACACATCCTGACACACAGATGAACATACACAGATGTGTGCGTGTGTGTATACATACATACACATACACACACACGCACATACATAGATGCACACCCTGACACACACACACACACACACACTCATACTCACTCAAACACATACACACATACACTCACACATACACTCACACATACAAAAATCCATACTCACACAAACTCATACACACACGCATACACACACACACACACTCTATCTCTCTCTCACACACACACTCAAACTCATACACACACTCATACTCATACACATACTCATACACATACACACACACATACTCATACTCACACACACAAACTCATACACACACTCAAACTCATGCACACATGCATACTCACACTCAAACCCACACTCATACACATACACATACACATACTCATACACACACACACACTCATACACACACAAAGTCAAATTCATACACGTACACACACCCATACTCACACACTCACTCATTCTCACACTCACACACACTCATACACATAAACACACTCACACATATACAAGTGATTTTTGTTCCCTCAAGCTTACCTTATGTGCCTGGAGGGTTGCTTGGAGTCCTGCTACTGTGGGATTGAGGGGTCTGGAGCTCTTTGTGCTCCTCTCCCCTCACGCTGTGACTGCCTCCTTTCAATCCCGCGCCTTCTCTCTGCATGACGCTGGGAGGAAGTGACAGACTGTCACTTCCTCCCAGCTGGCCGACATCACAGAGGTCCAGTCGCGGTCTTAAAGGACCGCGGCACCTGACAGGACCACTGTTCAGTAGTAATGTTATAGCACCAGGGAATCATTCCGCGGCACACAGTTTGGGAACCGCTGGTTTAAACAATGCTTTTCATGAGTTAATTTTTAGCACCGACTTGGCTTTCACCCCATTATGCCTAGCACAGGTCAATACTAGAATTTTTTACTTGGTTAAATTAACTACAGCAATTAAAAAAGTTATGGAACAATTCCTATACATACAATATACCCTGAATGAAAGCTTTTTCCTAATCAGGAATTCCATGCAATATTCTAATACTCTGTGGAATCCTCAGACACAGTAGTGGGGCTTGCTTGGCAGATTTAATAAATCTGTACGTAAGGAGCTATTTTCCTTTCTTGTTTATTTTGCTCTTTCTCACTTCTCTCTTTATTTTTTTTTCTTTACCCTTTACAACCATCTCATTCTCATTGTCTCTCTTCTCACAGCTTTCCATAATGGGAACATTCACCATGAAGTTAAATGCTTGAAAAGGCTTTTTAATACAAACTTTAATTACAAAAAAATGACCCAGTGCATGTATTGAAACACTTTGCTTATTGCTCTGAGGCTGGCTTAGGGAAATAGGAGTTACAGTTCTCTATCAATTGGAAAGATGTGTTTTGGTTACTATTGCCCTAGAATGTCTCCTTACCAAAATTCACAAATAATCATATATTCTGAACGGAGACATTATGCTGATTCCACTGGGACTTCATTTGTATTTAATTGTGTGAGGTTCACATACAGCAGCTCAAATTCCCTGAGCTCTGCAGGTTTTAATAACGCTGGTCATCCACTGAATAATGCCAACTGCTTTATTTTCTATTTTGTTTCTTTTCTATATCTAGAGTAGTACAGTGCTGGATTAGGAGACTATTGGGATTCATACTGTCAAGTAGGGCTGCCATCAGAAATGTTGGGGCCTCTTACACGGTTTAAGACCTGGGCCACTGGTGTGTATGTGTGTAGAGTGGATGCAGAATGTGTGTATAGTGGATGCATAGTATATGTATAGTGAATGCAGGGAGTGTGTGCATATTGGATGCAGTGTTTGTATAGTGGATGTAGAAGGTGTATTGCAGTGTGTGTGTGTCTGTTGTGTTTGCAGTGTGTGTATAGTAGTTGCAGAGGGAGTGTATAGTGGATGCAGTCAGCGTAAAGTGGATGCAGGGGGTGTGTATAGCGTATGCAATGTGTGTAGTGGCTGAAATGTGTGTATAGTGGATGGTGTGTGTTTTGTGTAGTGGATGCCGTATGTGTTCATATATTGGATGCAGTGGATGTGTAAAGTGGATGCAGTGTGTTTTTACTGGATGTAGTATGTCTAATGGAGGCAGTATGTGTGTAGAGGATGCAGTAAGTATGTAGAGGATGCCGTGGTGTGTAGTGGATGCAGAGTGTGTGTTTGCTTAGTGGATGCAGTGTGTGTGTGTGTGTGTGTGTGTGAAGTGAATGCAGTGTTAATCAAGCCCTGGAGTAATATTGTGTTGTTGCAACCCTTTGACACACACGTGCAATCTACTAATCTATTATTTGCTTTATTTAAAAAAGGGAGCAGCTATAGAGCTAAATGCATGCCTCCTAAGTGTCCCTATTATTGGGCATACATCTTTAGATCTCATTTTTTTGTCCTAACTTCTGTCTTTTGTAGGACGCTAATATTGTTAGTGTGTCTAAGTGTATAACACAACTCCAGAAGTAAGAACAGTAATGTGTTTTTAAACTACAATACATGTGCTAAGAAATCAGTCTGTGTAAATAAGATACATTTTTATTGTTTTAAATTACATTTTAGTTTCATAAATGTTTATTAGTAAATTAACAAACCCAACCTCTGGCAGTCCCACCTCTGGCCATATTTCTACACATCTTGCGATCCTCATCCATAACGGAAACGTCTGTGCTCCACTCATCCATCATGTCTAATGCGGATAGGGGTAAGCGTCTTCCTTTTCTGCGGATAGTACCAAAGGTGGTAGCCCCACTACCATCATATGTTTAGTGCGTCCAGCTGATGCCTTCCCTTTTGTTTTAATTTAGAAGGTAAACTTGAAATGCCCTTTTTGTGGCTTTTGGCAATGGGTGCGAGGTCTCTGGTGGAAGCTCCCGAGCCAATGGCATCCTCGTTTAGTGAAGGAACAAGACCCAAGGTTTGGGTAGGGACCTCAGAAGGAGGTTTTGCCAAAATCTTGAGAGAACTTTCTCCCATAAGCTGCCACTGCAGCATTAATCATGGACTGGAAGTTCTGGGTTTGTGGGTTTGGTGAGCCACTCGAGGTGGTGCATGGAACATCCTGCAGTGTAATCACAGTTGGATCAGTTCCTAGCAGGCACACAGGCCAGGAGGGGGTGTAAGGGGACTCACCCATATACTACAGCAGGGAGCTCACCCCTGCGTGCAGCTGTACCAGACAGTCTGCACAAACAGGCACCGGAAAAGTTCAGTTGTATACACTGTCTACCACCCTCTTTAGATTGTCAGTGGTATTATTTGATGACAATGGCATAAAGTACATAAATTAAGTAAAATTCAATTCTTAATATGGTAGATAGTGTGAACCACTGAGATATGGAGAGACGCTGGTAGTTTCCAGTAGTAAAGGGGGCTCACCCCTATAGAATACCATTAGGACCATGGCCAGGATGGGATAAATGGGGGATCACCCCAAGTGTAGTAGGGGGCTCACCCATGCGCACAGTTGCACCAGGCAAACTGCACCATCAGTAGCTCTATATGTCAGTTAACTTCTACAAGTAAGTTTAGTAAAAACTTTGCATTGGAAATTATAACTGTACAGTTGATAGAGCATAAATAAATCCTTCCTATGTAGTAATAAAAGAAAGCACCCGAGAGAGATCCTGTTGTAGCTATATGCAGTGTAGCAGTGGATCCAAGAGTGCAGACGGCCTAGCAAGTGAGAGGTATCAGTGTAACAGGAGGAGTCCTTGTGTTGACAGGCAGTATGAAGCAGTGTGACAGTCTTATCGTGTGTCCTGGTACAGATTTTGTTTACTGTAAAAACACTGTGGACTCTAATTGGATAGACTAGAACAAGAAACAAAATGGCCACAGTGAATCTTACGAGATTCAAGATGGCCACAGCATGATGACAACTCCCATGGGTCCGAAGTGGAGAGAGTGCAGCAAGCACGGCTTTGTTAGCTACGGCGCAAGGCAAAGCAAATACAGGGGAAAATACAGGGAGTAATATTGAGAGGTCTAATGGCAAACTAATGCAAGAAAATATAGGAGAAACTACAGGGAGTAAAATCCAGGGGCCTAATGAAAAACTAAAGGTAAAGAAACCTGACAGGACATAAAGGCTAGGCAAAGCAGTGGGAATGACAGCTGGAAGTATAGGAAACTTTAGGAAACACCATGAAAGGAATGTAAGTGCAGATATAAGTACACATGAATCATACAGAAAACAGAAGGAAAACATACTCTGACCTGTGCACAGCAAGGACAGCAAAGAAAAAGGAGGAGTTTGGATTGTCAGGGCCTTATATAGATTACGTTACTTTGTTTTCATTGGTTGATTCTATGATTGATATGTGCTGCTGGAGTTTTGAGTAAAGAAGTCATGCAAAATACAAAGCCTCCTGTCATGTGGTAAAATCCTAATGTACTGACAGTTACAGAAGGTAATTTACAACATAGTGTAAACCTGAAATGTGTTTTTTGATAAACAATCTAAGAACACATGTTCAATAAGGGAATAATACTAACTTGTCTTAGCAATCCTACTTATACCGTGAAAAATGCATTGAAAAACCAGACTAAATATTTATCAAAGATAATATATGAACTATTACCTTCAAGGGACAATCCACTGCCCAAATACATAAACAAACACAAATAACCCACAATAAAAATAGGTATAGGTAAATGGCAATTGGCAATTTGCCCTGTCAGTATATTATGGGAAAATGAGTACCTGTAATGATAAAATGTTTAAGTATTATTTATGTGTTGTTTCTAATTATTGTAGCTGAGGTTCATAAGAGGGAAGTTTGGATTTATTTATTGAGATGCAATCTCTTCCTTGTCCTCCCCCCACCCCCCCCCCTTTTTTTTTGCATCGAAAGGGTGTTTTTCTCTGGACACCAGGTAATTAGTGGTAAGAGGAGGGGTAGGGCTTTCCTCCCTCTCCTCCCACAAGTCCTTTATATGTTCCATGAAGGGTTTGTTTCATTTGTGTTAATAATGTGTAAGGTGAATGCAACACACGTCCAGGGCTCTTCCAGGTTGTATAACTAGTTTTCATCACCGTCTCCTTCTTACATGTGTAAAGATCCAAGATTAAAAATGTTGTGATTTCTTTTTTTTTGTAGTATAGATGATCCTCAACCAGTCCCTCTCTCCAACAGCAGCAAGAATCACTGGGAGTGGAGACAACTGGTCTCACTCCCCAGCGGTAGTGTACCCTGCAGGGAGTGGAGAAAACTGGTCCCTCTCCCCAACCTCAGCCAGAGTTACAGAGAGAGGAGACAACTGGTCCTTCTCCCCAACAGCAGCAGGCAGCACTGGGAGTGGAGACAACCGTTCTCACTTCCCAACAGCAGTAGGCATCCTTGGGAGTGGAGACAACTGGTCTAACTCCCCAGTAGCAGCAGGCATCACTGGGAGTGGAGACAACCGGTCTCACTCCCCAGTGGCAGGTATCAAAAGACACCATGGATGATGGACACTACACCCACAACAAAGTGGACCTACCAGGGCATAACATGTCACAGGAGGCTACCAGGTTAGCTAGGTGTCTTTGGGTGGGCTTCTCGACTAACTAGGGTATCGACCAGCAGGAGGTATGGTACCTGGTTAGTCTTCCCTTGGGGGGGAGATAGCATTGGCAAATGTGCCTATGCTACAAACTCCTTGAGGACCCTGCTGGCTAGCCTCCTGCCCAAGGACTATGGGCCACGTAACTGACACCTTAAAATACTTGGTTTGTGTGTTTTCCCTTTTCAGTTTGGGAACCGAACAAACACACAAATTGCGGACTACCTCTGGGCTTGTTAACCCCTATCAACCTCTCCTGACACCTCAATCATCGTTTTATACTTTGTATTCTGGCATCTTGTCACCCGAACGCAGGCATGGTGTTCGGTTGTCGAGTGCATGGAACTGAAATCGGATAGGCAAACTCGTGAACATTGCTGAACTTTGACGAATGCCTGCTTCTTTTCTACACATGTCAGGAGAGCGCTGTTCGGTAGGATAGTTTGCATAAACTAGGCGAACAATCGCTACCAAGGATCCAGAGGATTAGTTCTGTGTTTCATTCGGTTTTAGACTCCTGAAAGTGACCAACCGCTAACACTTTTCTTATGGAACTAATTTTGGCAGAAGGGTGTTCGCAGGAGTGCCTGGCCAAAATGAGTTCCAGGCACTCGACAACCATGTCCCGCTGCAGGCGCTCGGGGAAACAAGATGGCCGCCATCCATTGTTCCAACCACGTGCGGGGCATTCTATTAATCATTTCCTTTGCGGTTTTCGTAAAGATACATAGCGTTCCATGTTCTAAAAGGTCTCTGCGGTGGTCTCGGTTCAGGAACCGAACAAAATAAAATAAAATTGGGACACAAATCCAGATGAATAAAAATAGCCAAACATTTTATATCACCCATTAAGTATTATTAGGAAGTATATATTAACTATAATTAGGCAGCACATTAGTACCAGTTAAATTCAATTTATTTTCTAAGGCAGGCATACACTTACACTTACCAGTTATATGTGAAAGATAGTCATAAAAAATGAATAGTGTGGGAAATAACCTTGCGAAAATGTAATGTTCTGTCTAATTTTTCCTACGAAGAAAACTACCACAAAATTTTATGGAGAATCAAGTGACTATACTCTAGTAATTACTGGATTATTTACAGTTAGAATTATCAGGAATACAAGCATGGCTTTTCAATAAAGTTATGGTTCAAAGTGAATTCAAAATGAATTTTAAATTTAAGGTCAAAAAAGGCAAATAGGAAAAATTATTTAAAGGAATACTAAAGTGTTAGGAATACAGATGTGTCCTCTTCAAAAAAGTAAAACACTTACCTTCATTCCAGTGCCGTGTGTGTCAGTCGCCGCTGCCTCTGTCCCAAATCCTCCTCCTTGGCTGAGATCATCAAAATTGACAATCTCAGCCGATCCACAGCTTTCCCATAGGAAAGCATTGGGAGGCTATTGCACGTGCCCAGCCAATTACCACGCTGCGCCAAACAGCATTTCCTCATAGAGATACATTAAATCAATGAATCTCTATGGGGAATGTTAATACAGAGCATTGAGACGCTGAACATGAGTGCTGGACATTGTGCAGCACTGACCCAGGAAGCACCTCTAGTGGCCGTCTGAGTGAATACCACTGGAGGTATCCGTGGCAAGTAATGAAAACACTGTCCAGTCCTTTTTTGTTGATACATAGTCACATACCCAGTCCAACGTTAATGTGCATTTTTTTTTTTTGCATTTCTTCACACACAAATTCCCTTTCAACCAATATATAATACAATGTATATATATATATATATATATATATATACATACATACATTTTTATATAAATAAATGTTATGTAATATATATATATATATTTATTATTTTTTATTTAAGTACGCTTAGAATGAAATTATATATGTATTTAATTTCATTCTAAGTATGTATTTATTCATTATTTTAACATAATTAAGTGATTTTATGATTGTTGGGGAATCTGCCTGACAACAGTCCGCCTGCAGCCAATCTTGCAATCTGGCCAATCCGAGTCATGTTATTACTTTTCAATCAGGATCACATGACTCAGATCAGCAGTATTGGCTGCAGGGGGACTATCTCAGTTGTCAGGCAGTCCTCCGATTGGATCTGTCCAGGAGAGTAAGTATAGATTCTGCAGGGAGGGCACAGTTTATAAATAAATTATAAAGCCCTCTTTTTGTAGGATGGCATAGCATGCCCTATCATCGGGAAGGGGTAAATGCATACATGAGATCACAAATGCCAGTTAAATCAATCCTTTGAAAATAAAGAAGGGCTGCTAAACTGGTTCATGGATTACAGGATAAAACTTACCAGGAAAGGTTAAAGGATCTTAACATGTGATATGATAAAAACATTTAAATACATAAAGGGAATCAACACAGTAAAGGAGGAGACTATATTTAAAAGAAGAAAAACTACCATAACAAAAGGACATAGTGTTAAACTAGAAAAGCTACAATTTCTGGGGAAATTGTGTAAAGTGTTGTTGCCTCCACCAGTAGTCTACAACTGCAGTGGGTGGAGTAACTGGGTGGAGTGGCTTGAGTAACTGTTGTGTGGTTGGAGTGGCTGGAGTGTAGTGTTTGGAGTGAGTAAAGTAACTATTTGGAGTGGCTCGAAATATGTTTATTAAATGTGATAGTGCTCACTTTTGTGTAATCAAATGACAGCAGTTTAGAGAATGTGTTTCATCTAGCAGCCTCTGTGTTCCGGAACACTCTGCTGGCTGCTCACACACCTGGGTTCCTATGGCAACTCATTCTACAGAGAAGAGCGGAGCAGAGAAGGGCAGAGAAGAGCGGTTAAAAGCAAACTTCACTGTAATAGAAGAGCAGTTAGTTGTCTGCAAGCGTCTGGGTGTCAGGCCTCCTTCAGCGTGTGCTCTGCAGACCTGTGCCAGCGTGCTTTGACAGTTGCCAATCATATCTGGTGTCTCTTTAGCGTGCTTTTACAAAGAAAAAAGATTTCCAGTGTAAGCTAATAGCAGCCAGTCAGTGTCCTTCAAGCGGCTCTGTCAGGCCTTCCTTCAGCGTGTGCCCTACACAACCCTGCCATTGTACTTTGACAGTTGCCACTCATATCTGGTGTCTCTATAGCGTGCTTTTAAAACCAACATTTTGTTTCCACTGTAATAGAAGAGCAGTTGCCTGCCTGCCAGCTTCTGTGTGAGGTTCACAGTGGATACTGTGCCCTCTTGCCCAGTGCCACCACTCATATCTGTTTTTACAATAGCTTAAGATTTAGATTTAAAATAAATATTTTTTTTTCACTGTAATAGAAGAGCAGTTAGTTCTCTGCAAGCGTCTGGGTGTCAGGCCTCCTTCAGCGTGTGCTCTGCAGACCTGTGCCAGCGTGCTTTGACAGTTGCCAATCATATCTGGTGTCTCTTTAGCATGCTTTTACAAAGAAAAAAGGTTTCCAGTGTAAGCTAATAGCAGCCAGTCAGTGTCCTTCAAGCGGCTCTGTCAGGCCTTCCTTCAGCGTGTGCCCTGCACAACCCTGCCAGCGTACTTTGACAGTTGCCACTCATATCTGGTGTCTCTATAGCGTGCTTTTACAAAGAAAAAAGGTTTCCAGTGTAAGCTAATAGCAGCCAGTCAGTGTCCTTCAAGCGGCTCTGTCAGGCCTTCCTTCAGCGTGTGCCCTGCACAACCCTGCCAGCGTACTTTGACAGTTGCCACTCATATCTGGTGTCTCTATAGCGTGCTTTTAAAACCAAAATTTTGTTTCCACTGTAATAGAAGAGCAGTTGCCTGCCTGCCAGCTTCTGTGTGAGGTTCACAGTGGATACTGTGCCCTCTTGCCCAGTGCCACCACTCATATCTGTTTTTACAATAGCTTAAGCTTTAGATTTAAAATAAATAATTTTTTTTCACTGTAATAGAAGAGCAGTTAGTTGTCTGCAAGCGTCTGGGTGTCAGGCCTACTTCAGCGTGTGCTCTACAGACCTGTGCCAGCGTGCTTTGACAGTTGCCAATCATATCTGGTGTCTCTTTAGCGTGCTTTTACAAAGAAAAAAGGTTTCCAGTGTAGGCTAATAGCAGCCAGTCAGTGTCCTTCAAGCGGCTCTGTCAGGCCTTCCTTCAGCGTGTGCCCTGCACAACCCTGCCAGTGTACTTTGACAGTTGCCACTCATATCTGGTGTCTCTATAGCGTGCTTTTAAAACCAAAATTTGTTTTTCACTGTTATAGATTGAATAGCAGTTACTTGTCTTCAAGCGGGTGTGTCAGGCCTACAGTGTGTGCTCTGCAGAACTGTTACAGTTCACATTGCCAATCATATCTGGTTTCACAGTAGCTTGCACGCATAGTACCACTAATGCCAAAAAAAATGACAGGCAGAGGCAGGCCACCCCGCAGGGGCCGTCGTGGTCGTGGTGCTGTGATTCCCTTTTGCCCTAGAATAATGCCCAGTTTTCAGAAGCCACGTACCCTGAACTTGAAAAGTTATGAGAACATAGTTGACTGGCTAACACAGGACACCCAATCTTGTACAGCCTCCGCTCGGAACCTTGACGCACCATCCTCCTCCAGCTTAGCTTCAGGCACCTCTCAAGATACCACTCACCCGCCTGCCGCCACCACCAAAACTAGCACCACAGCCGCTTTACTTGGTATGTCAGAGGAGTTATTCACACACCCGTTTGAAGAAATGAGTGATGCGCAACCATTATTGCTAGAGGATGTAGATAACAGGGATATGTCTCAGGCAGGCAGCATTAAACACATGGAGGTACGATGTGATGATGATGATGTTGTACCCGCTGCTGCTTCCTTTTCTGAGTTGTCAGATACAAGCGAAGCGGTTGATGATGACGATGCGTCCATGGATGTCACGTGGGTGCCCGCTCGGCAAGAAGAAGAACAGGGCGAAAGTTCAGATGGGGAGACAGAGAGGAGGAGGAGGAGACGAGTTGGAAGCAGGGGGGGGTCGTCGCAAGGAGCTAGTGGCACAGTCAGACAGCATGCATCGGCACCCGGGGTCAGCCCGACAGCACGCCAATCAACGCATGCTGTGTCCACCACCAGAACGCCGTCATTGCAGAGCTCAGCAGTGTGGCATTTTTTTTGTGTGTCTGCCTCTGACAACAGCGATGCCATTTGCAACCTGTGCCAAAGGAAACTGAGTCGTGGGAGGTCCAACACCCACCTAGGTACAACTGCTTTGCGTAGGCACATGATCTCACATCACAAACGCCTATGGGATCAACACATGAGTACAAGCAGCACGCCTACTCTAAGCCGCCATCCTCCTCCTGGTCCAGCATCTTCAGCCACGTCAACCACTGCTGTCCTTCTTGCCCCCTCTCAACCATCCGCCACTCCGTCTCCCGCCTTGAGCAGTTCCCGCTCATCTGCCCACAGTCATGTGTCTGTCAAGGACATGTTTGAGCGTAAGAAGCCAATGTCACCAAGTCACCCCCTTGCCCAGCGTCTGACAGCTGGCTTGTCCGAACTATTAGCCCGCCAGCTTTTACCATACAATCTGGTTGAGTCTGAGGCGTTCAAAACATTTGTAGCTATTGGGACACCGAAGTGTAATGTACCCGGCCGGAATTTCTTTTCACAAAAGGCAATCCCCAACTTGTACTCGATTGTGCAAAAGGAAGTCATGGCATGTCTGGCACACAGTGTTGGGGCAAGGGTCCATCTGACCACTGATACCTGGTCTGCAAAGCATGGTCAGGGCAGGTATATCACCTACACTGCGCATTGGGTAAACCTGCTGACGGCTGACAAGCAAGGAATGCGTGGCATTGCAGAGGAGTTGGTGACACCGCCACGAATTGCAGGCAGTCCTGCTGCCACCTCCTCTACTCCTCCTACTCCATCCTCTTCCATAACCTCCTCGGCTGAGTCCTCTTGTACTGCTGCGTCTTGCTCCACATCAACGGCACCCCCCCAGCTCCCTAGGTACTATTCGACATCCCGGATACGGCAGTGTCACGCCGTCTTGGGTTTGACTTGCTTGAAAGCAGAGAGTCACACCGGACAAGCACTCCTGTCTGCCCTGAACGCACAGGTGGAAAAGTGTCTGACTCCGCAGCAACTGGATATCGGCAAAGTGGTGTGTGACAACGGAAAAAATGTGATAGCGGCATTGAAGTTGGGCAAGTTGACACATGTGCCGTGCATGGCACATGTGTGTAATCTGATCGTACAACGCTTTGTGCATAAGTACAAAGGCTTACTACAGGACGCCCTAAAGCAGGCCAGGAAGGTGTGTGGCCATTTCAGGCGTTCCTACACGGCCATGGCTCACTTTGCTGATATCCAGCGGCGAAACAACATGCCAGTGAGGCCCTTGATTTGCGACAGCCCTACACGTTGGAATTCAACACTCCTAATGTTCGACCGCCTGCTCCAACAAGAAAAAGCTGTTAATGAATATTTGTATGACCGGGGTGCTAGGACAGCCTCTGGGGAGCTGGGAATTTTTTTGCCATGTTACTGGACGTTTTTGCGCAATGCCTGTAGGCTCATGCGTCCTTTTGAGGAGGTGACAAACCTAGTCAGTCGCAACGAAGGCACCATCAGTGACATCATACCATTTGTTTTCTTCCTGGAGCGTGCCTTGCGAAGAGTGCTGGATCAGGCTGTAGATGAGCGTGAAGAGGAAGAGGAAGAGTTGTGGTCACCATCACCACCAGAAACAACCTTATCAGCATCGCTTGCTGGACCTGCGGCAACGCTGGAAGAGGATTGTGAGGAAGAGGAGTCAGAGGAGGAAAGTAGCTTTGAGGAGGAGGAGGAGGAGAAAGACCAAACACAACAGGCATCCCAGGGTGCTCGTTGTCACCTATCTGGTACCCGTGGTGTTGTACGTGGCTGGGGGGAAGAACTTCAATGACATCTCTGAGGAGGAGGAACGGGAAATGAGTAGCTCGGCATCCAACCTTGTGCAAATGGGGTCTTTCATGCTGTCCTGCCTGTTGAGGGACCCTCGTATAAAAAGGCTGAAGGAGAACGCTTCTCCACGGGACATGTTAACTCGCGGGCAGCTGGCTCATCAAGGAACCAGAGCAGCTTTAACGAGCAGCTTGAACGGTGTCCCAATAGCTTGCATTTAAAAACCTGTTAAATGTTATAATAACGTCAGATTGCTTTGCAGCAGGATATCCTTCCAGAAGAGATGTATTTGACAAAATGTTGTAATACCTTTAGTAAAAATTAGTGAAAAAATAAATCACAAGCAGGGTACAAATGGCTAATTAAAGCTAAGGATTTCAGGATTAACCATGTTTTAGAGAAGGAGATCCCACCAAAAAAAAAAAAAAAAAAACCCTTGTTCGATTCTAGAAACCTGGTGTGTATGGTAATCTGACCCAAGTCAATGAGGCAAAACTGCAGATGGAGGAAACATGCAAACTCACAAGTTACATTAGCACCACCACTCAAAAAACACTGAATAAACAGACGCAGAACCGTAGCCGTCTCTATATTTTAAAGTAAATTAAGTCATACAATTCACCACCCTCATTTTCTAAAAGGGAAAAAATTACTATGGGTCACTTTACCACCAGTGAAGTTCAGCCCACCCCCGGCTCCAACCAATTGACTGAAATCCTCCAAGATGGCACCAATATACCAGTGGTCTAAGCATCTTCCCACCTTGGCCTAAAAAGGGGAGGTGATTCCACAATTAAAAATCGCTGCCATATACACGTCCACTGATAGGAGACGCGGAAGGTATTAAACTGATATGAACAATACTAAACTCACCACTCCTATCTGGTGGCACATTAGCTTGCCCGCGCAGTGCCCCAAATTTCAAGTAAGAGGACCGACCAAGCATCTTCTTCCATCTCCCTGTTACATAAATCAATGCCATATCCATAGAACTTGTAGAGAATATCCAGGATAGTTTTACAGGGCCAAATCATGTCGCCTGTTGAAAGAGGTGACCTTGCTCGGGTCCCAGGTGTGTGGTTCCTAAAATGGCTGCCATATACACGTCCACTGATAGGAGACGCGGAAGGTATTAAACTGATATGAACATTTACTAAACTCACCACTCCGAGTGCTGTTATTTATTTAATTTTTTTGTGGTGAGGCTTTACAGGACAGAGTGCTTCTTCACGGGACATGTTAACTCACGGGCAGCTGGCTCATCAAGGAACCAGAGCAGCTTGAACGAGGTGACCTTGCTCGGGTCCCAGGTGTGCGGTTCCTAAAATGGCTGCCATATACACGTCCACTGATAGGAGACGCGGAAGGTATTAAACTGATATGAACAATACTCCACTCCTATCAGTAGGTCCGTCCCATTGTGATTTATGCCCCCCACCCACCGCGCAGGGATGGGGGCCGAGGGGGAGGAAAGTAGGCCCCCCCATTGTGATTTATGGCCCCCACCCACCGCTGGGGTTGGGGAGGACAGTAGCTCCCCCCAGTGTGTATCATGGGCTTTGAGGACAGGTGTCAATCCATACCTGCCAAGTGACCCTATGTAGGGGGAACAGTCCCTATTCTGCTCTGTGTCAGTGTGTATCATGGTCTCTGTGGACGGGGAACAGTCTCTATTCTGCTCTGTGTCAGTGTGTATCATGGTCTCTGTGGACAGGGAACAGTCTCTATTCTGCTCTGTGTCAGTGTGTATCATGGTCTCTGTGGACAGGGCACAGTCTCTATTCTGCTCTGTGTCAGTGTGTATCAGGGGTTTTGAGGACAGGTGTCAATCCATATCTGCCAAGTGACCCTATGTAGGAGGAACAGTCCCTATTCTGCTCTGTGTCAGTGTGTATCAGGGGTTTTGAGGACAGGTGTCAATCCATATCTGCCAAGTGACCCTATGTAGGGGGAACAGTCTCTATTCTGCTCTGTGTCAGTGTGTATCAGGGGTTTGAGGACAGGTGTCAATCCATACCTGCCAAGTGACCCTATGTAAGGGGAACAGTCTCTATTCTGCTCTGTGTCAGTGTGTATCATGGTCTCTGTGGACGGGGAACAGTCTCTATTCTGCTCTGTGTCAGTGTGTATCATGGACTCTGTGGACAGGGAACAGTCTCTATTCTGCTCTGTGTCAGTGTGTATCATGGTCTCTGTGGACAGGGAACAGTCTCTATTCTGCTCTGTGTCAGTGTGTATCAGGGGCTTTGAGGACAGGTGTCAATCCATACCTGCCAAGTGACCCTATGTAGGGGGGACAGTCTCTATTCTGCTCTGTGTCAGTGTGTATCATGGTCTCTGTGGACGGGGAACAGTCTCTATTCTGCTCTGTGTCAGTGTGTATCATGGTCTCTGTGGACAGGGAACAGTCTCTATTCTGCTCTGTGTCAGTGTGTATCAGGGGCTTTGAGGACAGGTGTCAATCCATACCTGCCAAGTGACCCTATGTAGGGGGGACAGTCTCTATTCTGCTCTGTGTCAGTGTGTATCATGGTCTCTGTGGACGGGGAACAGTCTCTATTCTGCTCTGTGTCAGTGTGTATCATGGTCTCTGTGGACAGGGAACAGTCTCTATTCTGCTCTGTGTCAGTGTGTATCAGGGGCTTTGAGGACAGGTGTCAATCCATATCTGCCAAGTGACCCTATGTAGGGGGAACAGTCCCTATTCTGCTCTGTGTCAATGTGTATCAGGGGTTTTGAGGACAGGTGTCAATCCATATCTGAAAAGTGACCCTATGTAGGGGGAACAGTCCCTATTATGCTCTGTGTCAGTGTGTATCAGGGATCATTAGGATAGGTGTCAATCCATATCTGCCAAGTGACCCTATGTAGGGGGAACAGTCCCTATTCTGCTCTGTGTGAGGAGGAGGAACGGGAAATGAGTAGCTCGGCATCCAACCTTGTGCAAATGGGGTCTTTCATGCTGTCGTGCCTGTTGAGGGACCCTCGTATAAAAAGGCTGAAGGAGAACAACCTGTGCTGGGTGTCCACGCTACTAGACCCCCGGTCTCTATTCTGCTCTGTGTCAGTGTGTATCAGGGGTTTTGAGGACAGGTGTCAATCCATATCTGCCAAGTGACCCTATGTAGGGGGAACAGTCCCTATTCTGCTCTGTGTCAGTGTGTATCAGGGGTTTTGAGGACAGGTGTCAATCCATATCTGCCAAGTGACCCTATGTAGGGGGAACAGTCTCTATTCTGCTCTGTGTCAGTGTGTATCAGGGATCATTAGGATAGGTGTCAATCCATATCTGCCAAGTGACCCTATGTAGGGGGAACAGTCCCTATTCCGCTCTGTGTCAGTGTGTATCAGGGATTTGACTATCTTTATTCAGATTCAAAAATTACAATTCCAGGAAAAATTTAACAAACATTTACAAGAACATGTTTTGCACATCATAGAAACAACGTGAACCTCTTTAAAGCCACAAACTTAAGACAAAAAATACGTACACACAATGTGTAAGGGTTTGAAAGAATATTCTGAATCCTTACATGTTTACATTATCGTTTGTTTGATTTTTGTGAACCATATATAAACTACAAGCAGCGTGAAAACTATAAAAACTCAAGTGGCCATGCTGATCAAATTAAATAGTATGCTTTACACAGCGTATAAGGGTGATGTCACAGCACAACGGGAATCTAACAGGGGAAGAGGTGAAAGTCATCCTCCCCCTCCCACGACCCCGCCATATCTGCCAAGGGACCCTATGTAGGGGTAACAGTCTCTATTCTGCTCTGTGTCAGTGTGTATCATGGTCTCTGAGGACGGGGAACAGTCTCTATTCTGCTCTGTGTCAGTGTGTATCAGGGGCTTTGAGGACAGGTGTCAATGTTAGGTGATTTCTGCCCTTTATGGATTAAAAGCAGACTCTGCATCAACTGTGTAATTTTCCATGGGAGTTTTGCCATGGATCCCCCTCCGGCATGCCACAGTCCAGGTGTTAGTCCCCTTGAAACAACTTTTCCATCACTTTTGTGGCCAGAAAGAGTCCCTGTTGGTTTTAAAATTCGCCTGCCCATTGAAGTCAATGGCGGTTTGCACGGTTCGCCGGTTCGCGAACATTTGCGGAAGTTCGCGTTCGCCGTTCGCGAACCGAAAATTTCGGGTTCGCGACAACACTATCTATGTAGTGTAGAAACTGTGGGAGGAGTTAGGGTGGTAAATTTGGCTATAATAAGAATAATTATATATATGTGAGATAATAGTAAGTGGTCTTGCCATGCAAGAACACTTAATTAGAGGAGCAAAGGCTTAAAAATAATTTCAGGAAGTATTACTTTACAGAGTGGGTAATGCATGCATGGAATAGCCTTTCAGCTGAAGTGGTAGAGGTTAACACAGTTAAGGAGTTTAAGCATGTGTGGGATAGGCATAATTCTGCCTTAGACTTAAGATAAGGCCAGGGTCTAATGAAAGTATTTAGAAAATTGGGCAGACTAGATGGGCCAAATGGTTCTTCTCTGCGGTCACATTCTATGTTTCTATGTTTCTGTGTAATAATGGAGAAGATTTATCATGTTAAAAACATGTCATTTGTAGTGATGTGCCGAACGGTTTGCTGGCGAATAGTTCCCAGCGAACATAGCGTGTTCGCCACGGCGGGCGAACACATGCGCGGTTCGATCCGCCCCCTATTCGTCATCATTGAGTAAACTTTGACCCTGTACCTCACAGTCAGCAGACACATTCCAGCCAATCAGCAGCACACCCTCCCTAGCAGACCCTCCCACCTCCTGGACAGCATCTATTTTAGATTCATTTGGAAGCTGCATACTATTATTTTTTATTTTATTTTTTTATTACTTTTTTTATTTATTTTTTTAAATTCTTTATTTTTGCAGTGCATGGAGGTATAACAAATGAGCATGTGGTACCCCAACGGCATTCCTCATGCTTTTCAAGTAACAATTGTAACAATAGGGTATATGTTAATACCCTAGTCTGCGCGGAGCCCTCCATGGGTGAAGATGGATTTTTTTTTTTTTCGCTTGTGCCGCCTTATGGACGTGCTGGCCCTGGGTACGCCCCTGTATAGAGGGGAGCCATGTTACTCTGTATATAGAGAGGAGCCATGTTACTCTGCATATAGAGGGAGCCATGTTATTCTGTATATAGAGGGAGCCATGTTTACACGGTATATAGAGGGAAGCCATGTTACTCTGTATATAGAGGGGAGCCATGTTTACACTGTATATAGAGGGAGCCATGTTACTCTGTATATAAAGGGAGCCATGTTACTCTGTATATAGAGGGAGCCATGTTACTCTGTATATACAGGGAGCAATGTTACTCTGTATATAGAGGGAGCCATGTTACTCTGTATATAGAGGGAGCCATGTTATGCTGTATATAGAGGGAGCCATGTTTACACGGTATATAGAGGGAAGCCATGTTTCTCTGTATATAGAGAGGAGCCATGTTTACACTGTATAGAGGGAGCCATGTTACTCTGTATATAGAGAGGAGCCATGCTACTCTGTATATAGAGAGGAGCCATGTTTACACTGTATATATAGAGGAGCCATGTTACTCTGTATATACAGGGAGCAATGTTACTCTGTATATAGAGGGAGCCATGTTACTCTGTATATAGAGGGAGCCATGTTATGCTGTATATAGAGGGAGCCATGTTTACACGGTATATAGAGGGAAGCCATGTTTCTCTGTATATAGAGAGGAGCCATGTTTACACTGTATAGAGGGAGCCATGTTACTCTGTATATAGAGAGGAGCCATGCTACTCTGTATATAGAGAGGAGCCATGTTTACACTGTATATATAGAGGAGCCATGTTTACACTGTATATAGAGGGGAGCCATGTTACTCTGTATATATAGGGAGCCATGTTACTATCTGAGGTGGTTAACTATGATTGGCCCTGGCATGTTTGTTAGTCTGGCCTGCATGATTGTCTGGCATGAATAAAAGTAGCATGTTTCAACTATATTAGTAGTTAGACTAGTTTGCACTAAAACATGTGCAAATGGGGAGTTTGCGGTTGTGCAAATGGACTGTTTGGCGTTGTTTGCGGTGCGTTAAACGGGGAGTTTGGTCTGTCACTGTGAAGCGGGCGTAACCCTTACACTACCTGATCGATACAACATCATACATGATGTTTTAAAGCACGTTATTCCAAACAATTTAGGAATGTTAGGTGATGTATGCCCTTTATGGATTAAAACCAGACTCTGCATCAACTATGTAATTTTCCATGGGAGTTTTGCCATGCCATGGGAGTTTTGCCATTTCCGGCATGCCACAGTCCAGGTGTTAGTCCCCTTGAAACAATTTTTCCATCACTATTGTGGCAAGAAAGAGTCCATGTGGGTTTTAAAAATCGCCTGCCCATTGAAGTCTATGGCGGTTCGCCCGGTTCGCCCGTTCGCGAACATTTGCGGAAGTTCGCGTTCGCCATTCGTGAACCGAAAATTTTATGTTCGTGACATCACTAGTCATTTGTAGGCAAAGTGCTAATTTATTAACAGTCTCTATTGAAACAAATAGAATGTCACTGAATATTAAGCATTTAGCACATGTTTTAACATAATAAATATCCTCCAATGTTTTTAATTTGGTTTACATAATCTCTGCCAGAGCAGTATTAACTATAAATATCTAGGCAGTCACCTAGGGCCTATTGGTTAGATAGTGGCATTAGATCCATGCAATTGCATCCCCCCATTAACATCCCTATGTGAAGAAGAAGGGGTGTCCCAAATTGGTAACCTTGCTAAGGATGGTAACCTTGGTAAGGATAGTAATCCTTCTCTCATCTCAGCCATCTACAATAACATATTATTACTTGAGTATTATAAATAGCATTGGTTTCTGAAAGTATACTTAGATATAAATTATTGTTCAAACTATTCTGGGTTCTGTATTTTAGCTGTGAGTGAAAGTTTTGATGTATCTCTTATTTTTATTATATTGAAGTTGTTTAATTTTGTTAGCTTTGTTATTTTCTCTCTAAGGATACTGGTTTCAAAACAACTCTTACTTCTACATTTGGTTCATTAAGCAAAATACACCCTTAACCATAGTTGAATCTCTTTATCATTCTGATACACACATAAATATTTGGCAGTTTTTGTGAGAACATCATGACTTGTTGCTAATTGACACACAATAAATCCAGAGTTTTCTGGTATAAATACTGCACCTAATGGTGGCTTCTATGAGGCATTGAATAAGGGGTAAAATATTCTAAGAGTAAATGTGGGTGCACATTTCTCTACTGTCCTTTAAAACAGTAGTTCCACACTTAGTCTTCAAGGCTTACAAGGTTATTCAATAAAGTAAGAAATATTGGGAATTTAAAGTGAATTTTAAATTTAACAGTAAAGTAACAGAATTTACCTTAAAATTTATATTCCCAGCAGTTCTCACTAGAGTTGATAACCCTGAATACAATATTGGTTATTCACTAAAGCCCGATGGCTCATACCGAAAGGGGTCAAAACTATCTAACTGTATACAGGGCCATTTTGACTGCAGAATCTGGGCATTGTTCACACTATATACAATGTCTGAAGTTTGCAATTCAAGCCCTGAATAGGTCATTGTCACCTACGTATTGATATATAAATGGTGGAACTGCACTCAACCCTTCGCTTTGGACTCTCAGGGTGCTGCTGGATCAGTCCCAGTACCAAAGAGTCCATATATGAAGTATAATTGTAGAAAATAGTCCAGGCATTCCAAATTGTTCCAAACGATAGGCAATTTTTATTGGACCCAAGAACCACACGACTCCAAATTGTTCCAAACGATACTTGGACCCATTCTCTTTAATGTTTTTATTAGTGATATTGCAGAAGGTCTTGATGATAAGGTTTGTCTTTTTGCTGATGATACTAAGATATGTAACATGTATGTACGTAGTGGGGAATCGCGATGCAGCCTAGAACAAAAACTAACCCCATTCAACCCCCCCAATAACGACAGGCCACTTAGTATGGATGAAACAGGCCACATCATTTATTATCACAAACTAAATTACTGCATAATACATCCATAACTTTATTTATTAAATCTCTTCTTTTTCTGTAACCAAAAAAGACATAAATAGTCATAAATTAACATATATACAAATATGACTCCACACATAGTGTTATACAGCCGTCCTTGCCAACAAACATACAGTGGTTCCTAATCACCACTTCCTCTCACCTCCCCCCTCATCATAAAAATCATATCTTTCCAATGCCTGCCATAAGCCGACCTTATCCATGCTCAAAGGGCATGACATCTCAGGTAACCTAATGTTGAGGCCTTAAAACTTGTTCATCTCATTCCATATACTTAAATTTAACCCCTCAAACTCAATTGGCAAGGACATACCCCCGCCACAACCCTGCTGTTTTACACCTAAAATCTGCGAGGGACCCCACCACACCCCAGCCATGGCCTGTTCCACCACTTCTTGCAGCACTAGATTAACATAGGCTTAGTCCGACCTCCAGCAAGCGCACCCATCCCCTCGAGATAACTAATCTACATCCGGCCAAACCCTAAGGCGAACTGGAATCCCCCAAGCCCCCAAGACAAACCTAGAAACCCATCTCGTCTGATTTCAAAGGGCAGCGCACCAGGGCACTCACATTGCTGAGCGCACTGCAAACAGGAACGGGTGATAGCCTCAGCCCAGCCCCTAAGAACCAATGGGAAGAAACAAAATGCGTAACATGTCCAGATTTAAGAGCACCCAAATTCCAAACCGTCACCGAGCCCAGGTCATTCCACCCAGAGAGGACAAAAAAACCTGGTTCCCCCAGGAGGCGGGATGGCTTACAAGGAGGAGCCACATCCCCTCATGTATCTGGTGCCAGACCACCAAACCTCCGCTCCCGAAGGCGTAAGATCCAACCACTCGCCCCCCGCCACCTGGCCCAAATTACATATGAGCATTCCACCATCCCTATTTCGGGGAGGCGCAGGGGGGGAGGGGGGGCGGTAGACCGTAACCGCGGAGAGAAATCCATTCGGAGACAGGCAGGGTGAAACTAAGGAACCCACCACCCTGACTTCCACCATTCGAGCCCTCTGAACCATTGGCGCAGGCACACCAGGCCTGGCAGCATCTGTAGCCACCCCTAACCGGAATGAATGCGCCCTGAACTCCCCACCACCCTTACCCAGAAATTCGAGCCCCAAGTGGAACACCCCAACTAAATGGATGCAGGAGAGAAAACCCGTCTCCGAGAAACAAACAAGTGGTGAGGAGGCCGAATAATCCAGGGGACGGAATAGCACTCACCTAAGGAAAACAGGACAAATGACGGAACCCGGCACTGCCCCTGATCTAACGGTATAATCCAAACTATCCTGGGACCCCAGTACATCATGTTAGGAGCCCAACTATTACCCTGTACATTACATCTACCTCAGGAGAATGCGGAAGGGCCAGGTTATGTCAACCCCGCAACATCCAAAAAATAAACAGATTCTTATTAATTAATGAATCAGCCAACCCCTACCAACTTACCCTTCCCAAAGTCAACAGCCGTCGAGCGGTGAAACCCGAAGGAAGTCCATTCCGATGCGCAATCAACCCACCAAAACACCCTCCCACCTGCAGACAACCAAACATGAACGGGTAGCCGAGCCCTGCAAATCGAAGAACTCACTAAGGAGGACTACCCCCCCAGCCCCCAACGCCCTTAAGGGACGGAACAAAACATGTAGATGAGCAGTCCAATCCTGAAGACCCCCCAAGGAAATGCTCCTATCCGGCCCGATCACTCACACCTTACTGTAGCAGGCCCCACGCCGCCTCAGAGACCGATGCACGGACCAGCTTCATCAGTCCGCTAGACCAAGTGACCACATCTCCACTGCCCTATATTTGGCCCTGCGGAGCCCCCACCCGAAGTACGTCCCACAGCTAACAATATAGAGCATCAGCCATTACATTGTAAAACCCCAGGGATAATCACGCCTAATCAGACACTTCCCAGACTAAAACGGTGCAGAGCTAGGCACGCAACCAGAGTACCACCGGGGTGGAGGACACATTCACATGATAGGCAGCCTGTACCACCCCAAGATTGTCGCAACGGAAGAACTACCCATCTGTTTGCAAGTTGGGAACCCCACGCCTACCATGCCCCCAGAATGGGGAAGAGCTTTAAGACAGCCAGAGGCTGCAAGAGCCCTGATGCTTGCCAGCTTACTGGGAAAGAGTCAGCACACCATGGAGAGCCCAAAATGGCCCCAAACCTCCCAAACCTGCCGCAGCGGTAAACAGGCGGAAGTCAGTGGAAGGGACCTACGGGGTCTGTCAGCACAAGCTACCAGTCAAGGGCAACCGACGTTCCCTGCCCTGGAATCGATCCCACTATCCAGGAAACTACAGCCCGTATCCTGACCCATGGTTACGCCCTGGGCCACGGAACTCTGAAACGCTGAAACACTACCCCAAGAAAATGACGCAGCAACAGAGCGCGGACATGCGACACTGACGGCCCCACACAGGAGCGACAATGGGAGCAACCCTTGTGGAGGCACATAGCCACTTAACACCGACCATCAGAAAATACAGCCTGGAAAACAAACACCCGCAGGGCCCACCGGCAGCCGCCGGACAGCCAATTCCATAGTTGCCGCCAACAGCAAGGCCCTCGGGCCCCGCAGCCCTAACCCCCGGACTGCTGCGTCATGCCACAACACCCCATACCTAACCTCTTGTAGGGAATGACAAATGAGTAAATAAGGAATGAGGTGAAATCGCCCCCGCTCCTCCATGGGCCCCATGTCCCAAGGGGGAGGGGGGGGAGCGGACTTCGAGGGCACACTAAAAAACGGTCGGGAGGTAAGCTTATCAAGCTTCTTGGTAAGCCGCTCCCACACCACCCGATGGAATTCTCATATGGACCGAAGGTCCTGCACGGAGAACCCCCATGTCCCCTATCCCGACAGATCGCCCGTATGAAACCGTGGGAGACGGGATGGGCCCTCCTGCAACCTGAGCCCTCGTGCTGGAACGGCACGAGGACCCCACTTACCGTGACTGTCGGTGAATTTCTAACCACCACCTGGCCTCCAGCTGGGGGGCCAGTGAGGAGGAGGGTGTTCCCCCACCACCCCCTCCCCCCCTAAAAATTTAGAAAACGTGCCATGCTGAGGCGCCAGGCGAGACATAAAGGAAAACCATCCGGTCTCAGGCCAGAAAGGGTCACACGCCAACCGTGGACGAAAGTGCAAGACGTACCTCCACCAACCCAGCTCACCCTAGAGACGACACGCGTCCCATAAAGTGTCCTGACAGCAGAACAACGCGAGCATTCTCGGTGAGCCCTCTCCCCAACAATGCTATCCATAACCTTCGATGCCTGGACACAATTCCTGTGCGTTATGGGGTGTATCCGAGTACTGTGTTTTTATTAAAAACCCACCCGTCCCTCTCAATCAAGGGACCCCCAGGGGCAGGAGGTAATCCATCTCCAGTAAAAAACGTCCCCAATCTGCTCCCTAGTATTTCGCGGCAAGCGCCAGCCAAGCGGGCTACACGCGCACATCAGCAGCGCCCTGAGCCACATGAAACGCCCGCCTCCTGTGAGGCATCGCCAGCACTATTAGCTGTGCAGGATGCTGCAGGAAACTGTGCTAAAGCATACGATAAATACTGCGAACAGGGGGGTATAACCAGAGTGGACTCCCTGGTAAGCGGTGTCCACGTACTGTTTTTATTTTCTTTGTATTTATTAATTTTTATTTTATGTATTTATTTATGGGTTTTTTTTTTTTCATTTTATTCATTCACTGAATTACGAAAATAACAGTGAAAAAACACACTTACCCGTGAAAAGCCCAGCGCTCCAACCGCGGCACCGCAGGCACAGAAGGTGAAGCAAATAGACATGAAAACCAGGGTTCACTGTGTTCATCCCACGTGTTACAGGCGCCACCTGCTGGGCAGGTCCAGTAACAACAGCCAGGATCTGTGAGAAGAGCAGAAGTGAGCCCACGCTCCATGCCAGGTGGCAGCCGAGGTAAGTGACCAGCAGGGGACACACACAGACAGAACAGGGACACACACACAGAGAGAACAGGGACACACAGACAGAACAGGGACACGCAGATAGACAGAACAGGGACACAGAGACAGAACAGGGACACACACACACATAAAATAGGGACACACACACATAAAATAGGGACAATATAGCCAGAGTAGGGACACACATAGAGGAAGCACAGCTCCCCCAGCGTCCGCCAGAAGACCTCCCCTAGCGGCCGCCAGAAGACCGCCCCCAGCGGCCGCCAGCACGGGTGCCCCAGCAGCCTCCAGTACAGACAGCCGTCTGCAGTGCACAACCCCCTGGCAGGTAGGAGTAATCTGTGTCATGGTGTGTGTGTCTGTCTGTCTGACTGTCTGTGTCATGGTGTGTGTGTCTGTCTGTCTGTCTGTCATGGTGTCTGTCTGTATGGTGTGTGTGTATGTGTGTGTGTGTATGTCTGTCTGTCATGATGTGTGTGTGTGTGTCTGTCTGTCTGTGTCATGGTGTGTGTCTGTCTGTGTCATGGTGTCTGTGTCATGGTGTGTGTGTGTGTTTGTGTGTGTGTGTGTGTGTCTGTCTGTATGGTGTGTGTGTCTGTCTGTCATGGTGTGTGTGTGTGTGTCTGTCTGTGTCATGGTGTGTGGGTGTGTGTCTGTCTGTCCATCATGGTGTGTGTGTCTGTCTGTCCATCATGGTGTCTGTCTGTATGGGGTATGTGTGTGTGTCTGTCTGTCATGGTGTGTGTGTGTGTGTGTGTGTCTGTCTGTCTGTGGCATGGTGTGTGTGTGTGTCTGTCTGTCCGTCATGGTGTGTGTGTCTGTCCATCATGGGGTGTGTGTCTGTCTGTGTCATGGTGTGTGTGTCATGGTATATATGTGTGTGTCTGTCTGTGTCATGGTGTGTGTGTGGGTCTGTCTGTGTCATGGTCGGTCTGTGCCATGGTCTGTCATGGTGTGTGTGTGTCTGTCATGGGGTGTGTATCTGTCATGGTATATGTTTGTTTCTGTGTGTTTCTGTGTCTGTCATGGTGTATATGTGTGTTTAAAAATAGTGTTTTTGCTCACCTTTTTTTCCCCCACGCAGCGTGCTGGTCTCCCCTCGTCTAGCCCTGCCTCTATGGCTGAGATCATCAAGCTTGATGATCTCAGCCAATCCAATGATTTGCCATAGGATTGGCTGGAAAACGCTACACCAATCAGCATCTCCTCATAGAGCTGCATTGAATCAATGTATCTCTATGGGGAACGTTCAGCACCTACAGAGTGTGGAGGCCCTGAATGTAGGTGCACTGACAGAGGAAGCACCTCTAGTAACCGTCTGAGTGACTGTCACTAACTGTGTCACTTTGAAGCAATGTAAACACTGCTTTTTCTCTGAAATGTCAGTCTTTACATTGAAAAGCCTGTAGAGGCATGCTATAGACACCAGTACCACTACATTAAGCTGTGTGTGTGCGTCTGCTAGTGAGTGAGCTTGCTTGCATGTGTGTGCCTGCTAGTGAGTGAGCTTGTGTTTTTATGTCAATGAGCTGATGTATATGAGTGAGATTGTTTGTCTATGAGGCTGTGTATCAATGAGCTTGTGTGTGTCATTGAGATGTCAGTGAGATTGTCTGTGTCTGCATGTGAGTATGCTTACTGTATATTTAAACATTTTACTCTGAAAGGACCAATATTTTATATTAGAAAAAGCAATATATATTACTCAATCATCTGTCATGGCAAGACATAGCCTTACATATTACACGCGGCAATATATGGCGCAGTGACTTATGGGGCTGGCATAGCATTTTTTTTCCAGGGCTGCTTTGTATCCCCAGTCCGGCCCTGGGAAGGAGAGGAGGGCAGAGGGGGAAACTCAAGAAACATCCCCTTTGGTCATGAACGGTCCCGCCAGCCACGGGGGGATTAGAAATGGCCGCCAGGCGGCCACACGCCGTCGGGAATGTGTGGCCCGCCTTCCACTGCCCCCGGCCGTGGATGCAGGCTGGGAAGGCCGCACTTTCCGCATGGCACATGAAGGCCGCGGATCCTGGGGAAAAGTTGCAGGCCCCGTGTCTGGAGCCCCCAGACACGCGGGCCTGTTGATGCCTCAAGCCCGGGCTTCCACAGTTCAACCGGTCCCGGGGAGGAGTGACAGGGTACCCCCCTGGAGTGGCAGGGTACCCCCTTAATGTGACAGGGTACACCCTTAAAGGGACAGGGCACCCCCAAATGATACTTTGGCCCTGAATGCCGGACCCCAGGATCAGGGGCCACAGGGAAGGCCCCAGAGCGAGACAGGCCGCAGGGGGAATCCACGCCGGCAGCCATACCTGGGGTGAGGATATCACCTGGATCATGGAGTCGCCAGCCACCATCCACGCTGCAGAAGCCCTGAGGGAAGCCAGAACAGCCACAACCTCCATCCCTCAAGCTGTGTAAAACTACAGGCCCAGGCAAACAAGAGCAGGAGGACAGGAAGCTGTTTGCTGGCCCGATTTCCAAGTGGCACTGACTTACACAGAACATAACCCCACCCACACACTTTTTCCCAACCAATCCCATGCATCTATCCCCACACTCCTACATGTGCCCTTGTCCGCTTAGCTGCGCTATCTCCCCAGGGCCTGGGTTGATGTTCCAGGAGGGATAAGCCAAATGGCAAATGATTTAGGTAAACTTGAAAATGGTCAGAGTTGTGGCAACTGACATTTTTTTTATTTTTATTATTTATTTTGTTGTGCATGATAAGACAGGGTACAGCCTGTATGGTCACAACAGTCAGACAGGAGTAGCGAGTAATAATGTAAAATGAGTAATAGAACAACAGTATGTAGTATCTGTCTACTTTGCACTTTTTTTTTTTAATGGTATTATGGTCAAGCAAGATGAACATGTGTAATACCCAACTGAAAACATTTAGTGCAGGCTTATCTGTCATTGTTTGTAAGTTGTATATCTCTGTACTGACCTGATGTTTAGTGAGGATGAGAGGCATTTAAGTTTCTGACAGTCTAGGGAGCTTAGTTTGACAGCGGGTTTGTATGTAGGGGAATGCGGTCTTTCAGCAGCTGGTTGTCTGGTGTGAGAGCGTCTGTCGTGTGGTCCCTATCTGCCTAGCCATGCGTGTGGAATGCTGACAGCATGAAAGACCCCATTTGCACAAGGTTGGATGCCGAGCTTCTCAGTGATCTTACTGAAGGTATGTTCTTCCCCCCAGTCACATACAACACCACAGGTACCAGATAGGTGACAACGAGCACCCTGGGATGTCTGTTGTGGTTGGTCTTCCTCCTCAAAGCCACATTCCTCCTCTGACTGCTCTTCCTCACAATCCTCTTCCAGCGTTGCCGCAGGTCCAGCAAGCGATGCTGATAAGGCTGTTTCTGGTTGTGATGGTGACCACAACTCTTCCTCTTCCTATTCACGCTCATCTACGGCCTGATCCAGCACTCTTCGCAGGGCACGCTCCAGGAAGAAAACAAATGGTATGATGTCGCTGATGGTGCCTTTGGTGCGACTGACTAGGTTTGTCACCTCCTCAAAAGGACGCATGAGCCTACAGGCATTGCGCATGAGCGTCCAGTAACGTGGCAAAAAAATTCCCAGCTCCGCAGAGGCTGTCCTAGCACCCCGGTCATACAAATAGTCGTTAATGGCTTTTTCTTGTTGGAGCAGGCGGTCGAACATTAGGGGTCTTGAATTCCAACGTGTCGGGCTGTCGCAAATCAAGCGCCTCACTGGCATGTTGTTTCGCCGCTGGATATCTGAAAAGTGCGCCATGGCCGTGTAGGAACGCCTGAAATGGCCACACACCTTCCTGGCCTGCTTCAGGATATCCTGTAAGCCTGGGTACTTATGCACAAAGCGTTGTACGATCAGATTACACACATGTGCCATGCATGGCACATGTGTCAACTTGCCCAAATTCAATGCCGTCAACAAATTTCTTCCGTTGTCACAAACCACTTTGCCGATCTCCAGTTGGTGCGGAGTCAGTCACTGATCCACCTGTGCGTTCAGGGTGGACAGGAGTGCTGGTCCGGTGTGACTCTCTGCTTTCAGGCAAGTCAACCCCAAGACGGCGTGACACTGCCGTATCCGGGATGTGGAATAGTACCTGGGGAGCTGGGGGGATGACGTTGATGTGGAGCAAGACGCAGCAGCAGAAGAGGACTCAGCCGAGGAGGTTATGGAAGAGGATGGAGTAGGAGGAGTAGAGGAGGTGGCAGCAGGCCTGCCTGCAAGTCGTGGCGGTGTCACCGACTCCTCTGCAGAGCCACGCATTCCATGCTTGGCAGCCGTCAGCAGGTTTACCCAATGCGCAGTGTAGGTGATATACCTGCCCTGACCATGCTTTGCAGACCAGGTATCAGTGGTCAGATGGACCCTTGCCCCAACACTGTGTGCCAGACATGCCATTACTTCCTTTTGCACAATCGAGTACAGGTTGGGGATTGCCTTTTGTGCAAAGAAATTTCAGCCGGGTACCTTCCACTGCGGAGTCCCAATAGCTACAAATTTTTTGAACGCCTCAGACTCCACCAGCTTGTATGGTAAAAGCTGGCGGGCTAAGAGTTCAGACAAGCCAGCTGTCAGACGCCGGGCAAGGGGGTGACTTTGTGACATTGGCTTCTTACGCTCAAACATGTCCTTGACAGACACCTGACTGTGGGCAGATGAGCAGGAACTGCTCAAGGTGAGAGACGGAGTGGCGGATGGTTGAGAGGGGGCAAGGAGGACAGCAGTGGTTGACATGGCTGAAGATGCAGGACCAGGAGGAGGATGGCGGCTTTGAGTTTGTGTGCTGCTTGTACTCATGTGTTGATCCCATAGGCGTTTGTGATGTGCGATCATGTGCCTTCGCAAAGCAGTTGTACCTAGGTGGGTGTTGGACTTCCCACGACTCTTTCTTTTGGCACAGGTTGCAAATGGCATCGGTGTTGTCAGAGGCAGACACACAAAAAAAATGCCACACTGCTGAGCTCTGCAATGACGGCATTCTGGTGGTGGCAACATCATGCGTTGATTGGCGTGCTGTCTGGCTGACCCCGGGTGCCAATGAATGCTGTCTGACTGTGCCACTAGCTCCTTGCGACGACCTCCCCCTGTTTCCAACTCGTCTCCTCCTCCTCTCTGTCTCCCCATCTTAACTTTCCCCCTGTTCTTCTTCTCTTCTAGCTGGCACCCACATGACATCCACGGACGCATTGTCATCATCAACCGCTTCACTTGTATCTGACAACTCAGCAAAGGAAGCAGCAGTGGGTACAACATCATCATCATCACACCATCCGTCCATGTGTGTAATGCTGCCTGACTGAGACATATCCCTGTTATCTACATCCTCTGGCAATAATGGTAGCGCATCACTCATTTCTTCCAACTGATGTGTAAATAATTCCTCTGACAGATCACGTGAAGCGGCTGTGGTGATAGTGTTGGTGGTGGCGGCAGGCGGGCGAGTGGTAACTTGAGAGGTGCCCGAAGCTAAGCTGGAGGAGGATGGTGCGTCAAGGTTCCGAGCGGAAGCTGTAGAAGATTGGGTGTCCTGTGTTAGCCAGTCAACTATGTCCTCAGAACTTTTCGAGTTCAGGGTACGTGGCCTCTGAACACTGGGCATTATTCTAGGGCCAAAGGGAATCACAACACCACGACCACGACGGCCCCTTTCTAGTTTTTTTTTAAATGTAAACTACTGTTACACCAGATATGAGTTGCACTGGTGTGACACTGCCCTGGCAGGCCCTGAAACGCACACGCGTGAAGGAAACTGACTGCTATTATTTCACAGTCAAATTTCTAGTTTTTTTTTGTAATTCTTTATTTTGTTCGTGCAGAGGTAAAACATGCAATTTGCACTGCCACAATAGCTGGTGCAGATCGATTGGCATTCACATATGTTTACATGGCATTAGAGACATTGCACTTTTTTTTTTAACCGAAAAAACAAACAGGTTTACATCGTATACTTCGTAACCACCTAGAATGAACAGTCGCTTTGCCCACCGATTGATAGCGTGGTTTAGGAAAAAGGTATGGGTGAAGGTTATGCTAAAACATCGCTTTATAGGCTTGGGTCGAGGACAAATGGCTTTGTGCCCTGCCTCCTCATGTTAGTGCCTAGTGCGTTGAAACAAGAAGAATAAAACACAACAAGTTTGATAGGAAACTAGGAGTTGGTGCTTAGGTAATACGGTACAGTTGCTCACATTGTCCCAACAACAATTGTCAGCGTTCTGAGTGACATGTTAAAACAGTGTTAAGGTATGTAACATGCTTGAGACATAACATGGGTAAGTCTGGCTTGGATTAAATATGGGTGAACTGCTTGGGCATTGCTCAATTGCTGGGTTACCTGCTATAGAAGGATACATTCTAAATAAGGTAACATGCTAAATAAGGCACGATTGTGCTTGCCTGTGTAGTTACTGCTCTACTGCCCGTTTGGTATATCGCATCTGCAGAGTTTATCAGAGATATATTAGGTATGCTTATCAGTTTGTTTGATCAGAAAGAAAACTTTCCTATGGGTAGAGTATGTCCGACAAGAGGGGTGTTTTATAAATCACAAGCCAGGTTCATGCATCTAACCATTAGGACATGTGTATATTTTAGCATTAACACGCTTAGGTACAGGATTAAGTGTACGGCATAGCCATAGGTGAGTGTGACTGTGAGGTGACAGGGATGAGCACATAGGATGTGGGGATTCTGCACCTTATAGCTTTGCCCCCTTTTTTATAGTAAGTAAGCTAACAAAGTTACAGTCTATGCTGACCTGCCAGGACTGCCATACAGGTGATGTGAATAGGTTGCTGCACATCAGGCTAGATATATATGATCGGGCTAGAACTCCTACTGTGGCTGCCCCCAAGTAAAAATGCTGCATAACAGGCAAAAACTATAGAAGTTAATTACATCGGAATGCCCTGTATCCAGACTACATAAAAGTATATCATATATTGGACTTGCTAAACTAGCAGAGCCAGCGTGCCTATCAGAGCAATGCATAACTGAACATAGGCAAACAAGAAATAAACCGCACGTTTGTTGTTTTTTGGCAGGAGCAAATAACAGGTGGGAGAAATTATATTAATATGTCTCGTGGAGTTATTTATGAGAAGGGTAAAAACATAAGAGGCAATTAAGGGTAAAACCAGTCAGTTATCGCCTGGAGCTGTCGGACTGCCAGAAGTCAGCCGATGCCTGCGGTGTCTATCTGCTCGTGTTTGGTGTAAGAGTCCATCTTGTTCCGCGCTCCGGGTGTGCAGAGAATAGGAGCAGCAGTGGGGGTCACCGGATCGCCTGGTGAGTGTCTTGGAGTCCTGGCTGTTATTTGAGCTGTGCGGTGCTGTCGCTGGCTGTTGAGGATTCGATGTGGCAGTGTGGCGGTATATGCCAGTTTAGGCTTGACAGTCCGCCATCCTCTTGGTTTGTCTGGGTGGGCCTTACCCCTTTTGAATCCACTTTGGGTAACTGTGTTCCAATGAGGCTGTCTGCGGAGTTGTGCCTTGGGGTCCCCCTTAGTTGTGTGGGCTTTGTGTGGACTGTGTCTGGTCACAGAGGTGCTCCGTTTGGGTGCTGTTTGGCCGGACCCTTTCGCATGAGTGGCCATTTTGAGAGTGGGGTTGGGGTTTTTCCCCTTTGCCGCTTTGTCTTCATGTTTCAGTCTCCTCATCGTACCTCCTGGTGAGGGTTCCACTTGCAGGGGCCACAGTAGAGCATCCAGCTTCTCCCAGATTGCCCCGAATATGCGGTTGTACCGGAGCTCTGTTTTCTCTCTCGATCGTGTGCACGGTAGTGGAGCGTGGGCCGGTCGCCATTTTGTGGGCCTTGTGTGGTTGGTTGGTCTGATGAGGTAGGACCGGGATATCCCCCGCCGGTCCAAAGGGGGGGGGACGAGGGCTCCAAATCCGTTTTCCCTTAGTGCTCGGCGGCAGGAGAGCGGCCGCCCCTCCTGCGCCCGCCAGGCTAGTAGGCCTCACCGGTGCGTGTGTCGAGGGTTGGGTTGATCGTTGCTTGTAAGGTGTCAGTTTGTTAGTCCCGAGTTCCCCCATCGCTTGGTGGTCCTAGTTTGGCTTGTGGGTGCCTTTTCAGTGTAATTATCTCCCTTTTTTGGGTGTTGGACACTGGAGCTGGTAAGGGTTGCTGCTGCTCAGCTCTGCGGTTCAGCCCTGCCCCCTAGTTTTTTTTTTAAATGTAAACTACTGTTACACCAGATATGAGTTGCACTGGTGTGACACTGTGCCCTTGCAGGCCCTGAAACGCACACGTGTGAAGGAAACTGACTGCTATTATTTCACAGTCAAAAAAGTGTTGTTTTTTTAAAATGTACACTACTGTTACACCAGATATGAGTTGCACTGGTGTGACACTGTGCCCTGGCAGGCCCTGAAATGCACTCGTGTGATGGAAACTGACTGCTATTATTTCACAGTCAAATTTCTATTTTTTTTTTTAAATGTACACTACTGTTAGACCAGATATGAGTTGCACTGGTGTGACACTGTGCCCTGGCAGGCCCTGAAACGCACACGCGTGAAGGAAACTGACTGCTATTATTTCACAGTCAAATTTCTTTTTTTTTCTTTTAATGTACACTACTGTTACACCAGATATGAGTTGCACTGGTGTGACACTGTGCCCTGGCAGGCCCTGAAATGCACACGTGTGAAGGAAACTGACTGCTATTATATTACAGTCAAAAAAGTATTTTTTTCTTTTTAAATGCAAGCTATTGTGACACCAGATTGAGTGGTGGCACTGGGCAAGTGGGCACAGTATACGCTGTGAGCCTGACACACATGCTGGCAGGCAGGCAACTGCAATTAGATTACACAGGAAAAAAAAAAGCAGACTGATGTTCTAGCCCTAAAAAGGGCTTTTTGAGGTGCTGTCCTTACAGCAGAGATCAGATGAGTCCTTCGGGACTGTAGTGGACACTGAATACACTAGCCTAGCTATCGATTTCCCTATTAAATCAGCAGCAGCACACTGTCCCTCCTCTCACTAAGAATGCAGCTTCAGAATGAATCTAAAATGGATGCTGTCCAGGAGGTGGGAGGGTCTGGGAGGGAGGGTCTGCTGCTGATTGGCTTGAATGTGTCTGCTGACTGTGAGGTACAGGGTCAAAGTTTATTCAATGATGACGAATAGGGGGCGGACCGAACATCGCATATGTTCGCCATCCGTGGCGAACGCGAACAAGCTATGTTCGCCAGGAACTATTCGCCAGCGAACTATTCAGGACATCTCTAGTGACAAAAATGTTTCCTGTTCTCAAGACATTTTCCTTCTAATTCATAAATTATGCTCCCATTTACGTTTCCCCAGTTTGGGAGCTGCAACACTGACCACCCCCTGGCTTAGTAACTATAAACGAGGGCCAAAAAAGGCCAAATAAAAAAACATAATACCTGTCGAACTGCCTACTCACCCGCCACTCATTGGGGGGCACGGTCTCCCCATTTAAGTTTTGTGTTCCCCTCCATGGGGGAACGGGTGGACCTGTACCAGGTCCCCCCTTATTGCACCAGTCACTAGTAGTTTTAAATGACATTGAGCAGCCACTAAGGGTAGGGGCATACGGGAAGATTTATCCTCCCTTTTATTAATATGGATTTTAATGCTTGGGGGTAGGAATAGTTATTTATTTATTACAAGGAGGGATTTGGTAGCGATGCCAGCTCCCTCCTTTTTTTTGCGCATGCATGCGCAGTGCTGTTTTCATCCTAATGGGCGACAACACATTTTTTTTTAACAAATTACTTTTCGAAAACTAATGGTTTGCAGACGAAATTCGGGATTGACAAATTAAATTTTTATTTACTACGAAATCATTCATACGAAACAAAAATGTCACTGGTGCACATGTCTATTTAATAAAAAAACTGTTGTACTCCCAGAACTATGTGTCGTGTAGTTACTGGGGGGAGTAGAGCTATTCAATAAAGAGCGCTTCTTCCAGCTTTGAGGATATTCGGTTGAGATACGCAGTCGGGTAAAGAGCTCTGCCACACTATGTAAGCTTGTTTTTGAATAGATTATGTATGTGTGAATGTAGGGGTGTATTTGTGTTTATTGTTGTCAATTGAATGCAGTTGTTTGTTTTTATATACTGTTGCCATTTGAAAGCAGTGGCGTGCTTGTGTGCAGTATTTGCTTTTGATTGTAGGCATGTCTTTGTATGTAGTGTTGGAATTTGAATGTGGGGGTGTGTTTATATATAATATTGGTGTTTTAATACCAATATTTTTTTAATACAGAGGTGTGCTTGTATGTAGTGTTGACCTTTGAATGCAGAGGTGTATTTATGTGTAGTGTTGAGTTTGAATGCTGAGATGTTTGCACATAAACACATATATTGCCACACACACACAGATACACATACCGATAAGCATACACACACTGACACATATACAGATACATGGATATAAACACTGACCTACATACAGATACACAGACACACAGACACATACACTGACACACGTACAGATACACAGATACAAAGATACAAACACTAATACACAGACATATTGACACACAACGATATGCATACAGATACACACACAGACACAGACATACAAATACACACACTGACACACATACAGGTACACAGATACACAGACTGAAACACATACAGAAACCAGTCACAGGGATCCACCTCAACATCAGGACATAGCTGATCGTTAGGCTGGTTATTATGGAAATGCCCTGGACAGACTCATCTAATTTTGATGACCAGCATGAGTCGCTGATACTGTGATCTCCTATGAAACCTATGATCTGCATATTCCAGTAGAAGAGCACACTCATATTGGCTTGGTGCAAATATACCCTAGCAAGCACACGCTGACGATTGGCTACATAAAGGTGTTGGCCTAGAATTTCCTTCCCTTTTATAGTGGCTTAATTTGATCACACATGTACAGACTCATTATTGTTAATTAGTAATTTGACCCAAACATCAGTAATTCACTAGCTAAAAAGCAAGTGGATCATATTGTTAGATGTTATTGATGATTTTCATTCTTGTTGATGTTAGAGAATGTTAGCCTTCAATCGAAATGTTGTCGTTGGTAAATATCTAAATTCTATAATTTCGATTGGCTTCACAAGCGATTTTGATGTTTTGGAGAATGCTGCCGACAAAATGCTACAGATCTGGTCGGACTGAATTCTGACTGTATACTGCTTTTGTAAATATGAGAATTGCCAACCAGACAAAAGGTCCTGTTACTTCTTGGTTTGGTTAGCTCAGTGCAGTTAAATTCAAAAGCAGGAAATTGCCCCGTGATTGCCCAGAGCATCTGCACGGAAAAAAACTTCTCAATGAGCTGCATTCGAAAGACAGTGATTGGACAGACACAGAAAGTCTGTACTGGGGAAGAAGGCAAGAGCTTGCAAGGCAGACAAGAGATTTACAGCTGTTTTGAACTATACCTATATACTGCATGCATGTTTTCATTGGGGGAATATCTACAGAAAAGTGTTTTTTTTTTTACATATTTAAGCAGTAGAGTGTCCCTTTGTGTTTGACCACTGATCCAAGAAGACAGTTAAATCATTGGATTTTATAGTTAACAATGCACACACTAGACAACTTAGTATCTGCAGTACAAATTGCATACTAGTTGCATACTAACTACCAACTGTAATATCATTTCGGAGAGCCGAAAAATGTTCGCCATGCACAAGTCTAGTATCCTCTGCTCCTTAATACCAACTTTAACCCTTTAATGCCGTTAAGGCATACTATGCCGCCCCACATTTAGTGAGCCTCAACGCAGTTAGGGCAGCATATTATGCCCTAACAATCGTGCGCTCCCCTGTGCCTGGAGACTTAACTGGACTGGCGATCCGCGGCGATCCCAGTCCGGGGGGTACTGCCTCAGGAGACAGGAGGTCCCCCGTCTGTATATATATATTAATATATATGTGTGTGTGTGTATGTATGTATATATATTTATATATATATGTGTGTGTGTATGTATATATATATATATATATATATATATATATACATACAATTAAATGGGCAAGCCCTATATTTCACCCTGTAACTTTCCAAAAACCCATAAAACCTGTTCGTGCGGGGTACTGTTTTGCACATGAGACATTGTTAAACACAAATATGAGTGTTTTAGAGCAGTAAAATATATAATGACGATGATATCTTCAGTGAAAGTGCTGCTGTTGTGTGAAAAATGCATAAAACAAAAATGAACACTAAATTTGGCCACGGTTTGTGACTAAGTGGCTACTAAAAAAGGCTAGACATAGTGTTGTACTTGTAATACAAATATGCGTATTTTATTGCAGCAAAAACTAACAATAGTATGACATTCACAGTTAAAATGCCACGCAGAACTTGAAAAATAACAAAATGTCTTAATTTCTCAAAGGTCTTTAAAAAAAATTCAAATTAAATTATGTTTCAAATATAAATATTTGATATGAAATGAAAGCCCAGTTTATCCTGAACAAAATGATATATAAGTGTGTGTGCATTTAAACGGACACTATAGTCACCAGAACAACTACAGCTTATTAAATGTATTCTGGTGAGTAGAATCATTACCTTCAGACTTTTTTATGTAAACACTGTCTTTTCAGAGAAAATGCAATGTTTACATTACAGCCTAGTGATAACTTCTTTGGCCACTGCTCAGATAGCTGTTAGAGATCCTTCCTGGGTCATGGCTGCCTAAAATGCATCCAAACATTCAGTCTCTCCTCCCTCTGCATGCAGACACTGAACTTTCCTCATAGAGATTTAGTGATTCAATTCATCTCTATGAGGAGATGTTGATTGGCCAAGGCTTTGTTTGAATTGTGCTGGCTCTGCCCCTGATCTGCCTCTTGGTCAGTCTCAGCCAATCCTATGGGGAAGCACTGTGATTGGATCAGGCTACCACTTCTGATGATGTCAGCAGACTGCTTGTTTTTCTGAGGCAAACAGCATGCATAGCTGCAGCTTCAGGCTTGTATACAGTAAGATTTTGCTATATTTATGGAAGCATGAGGGGCCCAGGGGGGCTAGATGGTGGTTTTAACATTTTTGTGTTCCTGACCCTATAGTGATCCTTTAATGTGGAATTAATTATGGTTGAACAAACATACAGCACAAATTCCAGGTTTTCTTTACGTTTGTTTTGATCAGAACATGTACAATTGACTCAGTCATTAAGGGGTTAAATAGCTAATTTACAGTTTGAGAGTTGTTGTTTTTTGTTGATGAGAGACAATGGGCAGCTTTTTTTCCCTTTTAGGGCATCAACACCAATTTTTGGATCAACCCGAAATAGTTTGTGTTGAACCAAAATGTTGAATAAAACCAATTTTCAACAAAAAGTCTTCAGAACCCCAAAAAATGAAAATAAGAGCCATATCAATTTTCAAGCTCCAAACAATTTTGCCATATACAAGTCTAAAAAACACCCAAGACACTTGATTTGGGAAAATGTGCAGCTATTGCAGACATTTATCAAGTTATCCAGCAACTGAATAAATATGGTAACTTTTCACTTTAATATGTCAGGAGATGGTTTCTGTTTGGAGTGGAGCATTTATTTTAGGGTAGCTTCACATTGAGCAAACAGAGATGGCCATTCTGTCTCTTAATTTGGGTCTGTTTGTGCTGTTTATTCATAACACTTAGAGCAAGCTCTTCTGTTAATGAGACATGTGCCAACACATTTATCAAGCGCTTTTTTTCATCTTCACTCCCTAAAAGCAAAATGCTGTTCCTGTGTATCAGTTAATTATGGTCCCAGGGCTACCCTGAGGAGAGATAAGAAACATAGTAGCTTTCTTTCATATTTAAGCAAAACTAAAAATATGCTGATATTTTTCATTTATTTAGAAGTTAAGAGAACATCATATTATTTGTACTGAGTCCAGCAGCAGTTCATTAATTAAAGAAGAAACTGTAAAATATTGTTCTTTTGCTGAGTTACATCAGAGCCAGACAATGGAGAGGACTCCATAGAAGTAATTCAAGGGTTACTCCAAGCACCATGACCACTTCAGTGATTTACAGTGGTTATGGTGCCTGTGGTCTGTATATGTAGCGCTTGTTGGGTAGCGAATGTTAATTCTGTGAATATTGGACATATGATATGGTGGAACAACACTCCTTGACCTTGGCAATGGTTTATTGGGACAAGTATAAATATGTAAATATATGAATGTGTTTTGCAGACATACTAAATGTAGAAACGTTATTTACTTATATTCTGATTTAGATGATCAATGATTTAGATGATTGTGACAAACTCCCCTTTTTTAGGGAGTTTGCCATGAGTTTTTGATGGGGCCTGCTTGCCAGCCTCTTGCCCTGTGACTATGGGCCCTGCAAAAAGACATGCTAAAAAGTGACTTCCATGGGAAAATGTGCCTCTTCCCATCTCCCTTTTCCCTGTCCTTTTGTTCTCCAGCAGGATGTTGTCTAAAGGACACTGCCAGACCAGTTTAAACTGGATGCTTTGTCCCTCCTCAATCTCTCATCAGCCCTTGCTATTGTCTGACCCCACCCTTCCTTGTACTATAGGGCACTTTTAACATTGGACATAGACCGACTACACAGCCTATATCTGTGGAACTATTTGGGGCATGAAAGTCATACTTGCGGTTGGTCAAAAGAGACAACTTTAAGCACATGGCGATCCAACTATATTCGTGAGATCTGAGCGCTGTTCAGACATATTGAGCGCTCAGATCCAAGCTATCTGGGGATATGTTGGACATAAAGATTAAACATTGTATTATATGAGTTATGCATTTTTATGTGGTTTTTGTAACAGTTTTTGGACTGATATTTCCTGTACCTGGAGATAATTAAGTTACCACAGCCACTTAAGCCAATTATCTCCAGGATAGAAGAGAAGATAGACTGGCCGCACAGCCTAAATCTGTGGAACTATTTTGGGCATGTAGAGTATACTTCACCCAGGGGCCTTCAAAGGGACAATTCCGTCCCGAGCGCGCAGCCCAGCCAGACACGAGACAAGTGAGACCAGAGACTGTAACTACAGACCCTATTACTACTTCACTTGATTAAGGGATATTCTTCAACAATCGATTTGATATCTTACTGCTAGTGAACAGATTAAATTCTAAGGTCCACATCTACAGCATACATAATATGTGGTGAGATCCAACCATTTTTTCATCATCTAAACAGTTAACTTATTTAAGTTTTTTTAATTTTTGTCAGTTTTTTCTTATTTTGCTTATTTTTTATTTTTCTCTTTTTTTACCCTTTGTTTACTCTTTTTTAATGTTTCTATTTTCATCTCAAATTTGTGGGCTTTTTTGCCTTTTTCAAACAGGATAGCAATTAAGTGGTGGATCCACCTGAATATTTATGAACTTTCAGCTTGAAAGAAGGAGGTGTGGCTGCACTCACCTGAACATGCATAAATGGGGTGCTGCTGGGGGCCAAATTATACAATACACAAGATCCAGCTCACTCACCTATCCACTAAACAGCAACTTCAATGTTGAAAGATTTTATTTATTTATTTATTTTTAAATAATGGGGGTTTAGTTACATTATATGATCATACATTGCATAAGCCTGCCACAACGTAAATGTACCCCATCTTTGGCAGGTCCTACTCTAACAGCCTAATGTCTGCTCTTATGAGATTAACCCACTTACTTGGGGGAAAAAATCCATCTGGAGCTCTCTGCAGTACAAGGCTAAACAGGGCCCTGGGATGAGACACCTGTGACAGGGAGGGGTGCAAAACCAAGGAGTTGGCTAGACTCCCAGATATATATATGAAACAAGGAGGTGTGGCTGCACTCACCTGAACATGCATAAATGGGGTGCTGCTGGGGGCCAAATTATACAATACACAAGATCCAGCGAACTCACCTATCCACTAAACAGCAACTTCAATGTTGAAAGATTTTTATTTTTATTTTTATTTTTTAAACACCTAATCTAGGCAAAAATAATGAGGGTTTAGTTACATTATATGACATACATTGCATAAGCCTGCCACAACGTCAATGTACCCCATTCTTGGCAGGTCCTACTCTAGCAGCCTAATGCTTGCTCTTATGAGATTAATCCACTTACTTGGGAAATACTTCCTTACTGGGACCCTCTGCAAGTCAAGGCTAAGTGTTTTTTTTTTTTTTTTATTCCTCTCTATGTGAAGAAATATATTATACTGAAGGAGATTGCAACGGGGTATCCACACCTGCCAGAATGAATGAATTAATGGGGTGTAAGATCACCAAGGATTTATTATATATTAATCGCCGCGTGGGTTGTCTGCTGATGCAGGGAGCCGGAATATGACGTCATATTCCGGCTTCCTGCATCAGAAAACGGCGCGCGGCGAGAGGAAGCAGAGAGGACCCACTCCCTCGCCACGTGTGACAGGGAGAGAGCCGCCCGCTGGCGGGGGGGGGGGGAGGATCGGGGTGGCCCCCCCATGACAGGGTGAACACAGGGCATTTGGGGGCGGCATTTTTTGCCGCCCCCTGAGTGCCTGCAGGGGGAACGGCGTTCCTCCTGTGAAAAAAGTGCAGGAACGCCGTTCCCACGCGTTCCTGCAGGACTCGAGCCCTGCCATAACCCCACTGACACCGCCACATTGGGCCACTCGATCCACAACATTGACATCAGCAAACCATTTTCCCAAAAGACACCATACACGCTGTCTGCTATCTGCCCTGTACAGTGAAAAACAGGATTCATCCGTGAAGAGAACACCTCTCCAAAGTGCCAGACGCCATCGAATGTGAGCATTTGCCCACTCAAGTCGGTTGCGACAACGAATTGCAGTCAGGTAGAGACCCCGTAGAGGACGATGAGCCTGCAGATGACCTTCCCTGAGACGGTTTCTGACAGTTTCTACAGAAATTCTTTGGTTATGCAAACCGATTGTGGCAGCAGCTGTCTGGGTGGCTGGTCTTAGACGATCTTGGAGGTGATGATGCTGAATGTGGAGGTCCTGGGCTGGTGTGGTTACACGTGGTCTGCGGTTGGGAGACGGGTTAAATGCACTGACAAATTCTCTGAAATGCCTTTGGAAATAGTTTATGGTAGAGGAATTAACATTCAATTCACAGGCAACAGCTCTGGTATACATTCCTGCAGTCAGCATGCCAATTGCATGCTCCCTCAAAACTTGCAACATCTGTGGCATTGTGCTGAGTGATAAAACTGCACATTTTAGAGTGGCCTTTTATTGTGGCCAGCATAAGGCACACCTTTGCAATAATCATACTGTCTAATCAGCATCTTCATATGCCACACTTGTGAGGTGGATGGATTATCTCGGCAAAGGAGAAGTGCTCACTAACACAAATTTAGACAGATTTGTTAATAATATTTGAGAGAAATAGGCCTTTTGTGTACGTAGAAAAAGTCTCAGATCTTTTATGAGTTCAGCTCAAAAAATATGGGTGCAAAAACAAAAGTTGTATATTTTTGTTCAGTGTGTATGTATATATATATATAAATATATATATATATTGCACCGGGCATCACAGTCATTATATACCTGGAGTGCAAGCACCTTGGATTTATCTATATATATATATACTGTTTATACAGTGATCCGTCATAACATTAAAACCATCTGCATAATATTGTGTAGGTCCTACTCCTGCTACCAAAACAGCTCTGATGCATTGAGGCATGGACTCCACAAGAACTCTGAACATGTCCTGTTGTATCTAGTACCAAGGCATTAGCAGCAGATCCTTTAAGTTCTGCAAGTTGTGAGGTGGGGCATCGGATTTGTTGTTCCAGCACATCCCACCGATGCTCAATCAGAATGAGATCTAGGAGTTTTGGAGGATAATGCAACACCTTGAACTCTTTCTCATGTTCCTCAAACCATTCCTCAACAATTTTTGGCAGTTTGGCAGGATGTATTATCCTGTTGAAAGAGGCCACTGCCATCAAGGAACACCATTGCCATGAAGTGTTGTACGTGTTCTGCAACAATCTATAGGTAGGTGGTACATGCAGCGCTGTATACAGTGTGAGTGTGTATTTAGTGTGAGGCTGAAAAGGCCACCCCCAATTGCCCTGACAGATGCCATGCCTGCCTCTCATTCTGGGGGGCCCAGGAGCTGGCATCTACTAATGTAGCACACGGGCGACGAGGAAGTGCTCTTCCTGCTCAGCTTCCTTGCGTGCCCCGGCATGATGCTGGAGCCGGAATTTACGTCACTCCAGCCATGGCATCACTGAAAGGCGTGGAAGGGTGCTGAGCAGTAGGATCAGAGCTCCCTCGCCGCCTGCATCCAGCGTTTGCCTGTCTGCCCGCCCGCCTGTGTCTGCCGAGCTGCAGTCAGCCCCACTGGACCCCAGGGAAGAATCCACTCCAGCATTCCCACAGGTAGGGAGGCTGGGTGGATTAAAATGTAAACAAAATTGTGAGTGTGTTAGTGTGTGTCTGTTAGTGAGTGTGTTAGTGAGTGTTGGTGTGTGTCTGTTAGAGAGTGTGTGTGTGTCTGTCAAAGAGTGTATATATATTTGTCACTGAGCGTGTATATGTGTTTGTCAGTGAGAGTGTATATGTGTTTGTCAGTGAGTGTCTATGTGTGTCTGTCAGTGTGTGTCTATCTATCACGGAGAGTGTGTGTATGTCAGTGTGTGTATCCATGTCTATCAGTGCGTGTATGCGTGTCTATCACTAAGAGTGTGTGTCTGTCAGTGAATGCATATGTGTGTCAATGTGTGTCTGTCATCAAGTGTATGTGTGTCTGTCAGTGAATGTGTGTGTCTGACACTTAGTGTAAAGAAGAAAGACTCACAGGCACTCCAAATTCAAGCCGCAGGCAGTTTTATGTATAAAAAGATTTTTATTAAATCAAAAAAGTGACCAAGTGGTCTAAGTAATATTGTGATCACAGTGTATAAAAATATTTTGTTTTTGTGTTATGTTTTTGGGCACTTATAGGTAAACTAATAATTTAAACATGTTTTTATGTTACAGTTGGATGTCTATGTATACACATTCCAGACCATTCCTAGCAATTGTATAATTGTATAGTGATTTATGTTTTATTTTTTATTAAGTTATTGATGTACTACTGTTTGTGATTTTTGATACAATGAATATATTATGAGATTTGATCCCTGTATTTATTTTGCAACACTATTGGCACTGGTATGTGTTTTTAAATTGCTTTGTATCAATTAGTAACTCCTATTAATTAGTTAATTAAATTATTGACTGATTTCCTCTTTGCCATTGTTTGCTATATAAGCACATTTTTCACCATGTGGTGTCAGCATGAAAAAGACCTTTACGGTTGAAACGTTGCGTTGCATTCTGTTACAATAAAACTGCCTGCGGCTTGAATTCGGAGTGCCTGTGAGTCTTTCTTCTTTGCCTATTATTCTGGGATTGCTGATCCTGCTCTGGAGCACCTGTGGCCGCTGGTAATGAGTGCGGTTCCCACCATCTACTCTACTTGACACTTAGTGTAACACTTACACTTAGTGTAACTAAACCCCCATTATTTTTTGCCTAGGTGAGGTGTTTTTGAATAACACTATTACAATCTCTAAGATTTGAAATCATTTTTTAGTGAATAATCGAGTGCGCTGGATTGTGCATTTTGTATATTTTGGCCCCAGCAGCACCCTATAATGTATAGTTAAAACCAAAGAAAAAAGTTACCTGCGCTCTTTCCACATCCCTATGTATTTTTAAACAAATGGAGGGTTTTAGTTAGAGTTAGGACCCACCTAAGAGGTCTGCCTTGACGTGGCAGGTGGGCATGCCCTCTCATGGCTTTTGGAGGTAACTAAAAACCTCCATTTGTTTAAAAATACATAGGGATGTGGAAAGAGCGCAGGTTACTTTTCTCTTTGGTTTTTACTATATGTATTTTGGCTGATGTGTACTATGGTCGTTGCTGCCGCCCAGGAGTAATGGGAGTTTGAGCGCAGGACTAGTTTCTTTGTATTTGTACCCTATAATGTATGCATGTTCAGGTGAGTGCAGCCCTCTTGGTTTGACTTAGTGTATATATGTCTGTCAGTGAGGGTGTATGTGTGTTTGTCAGTGTGTATTTTTCAGTAAGTATATGTGTGTCTCAGTGTGTGTGTCTGACACTGAGTGAGTTTGCATCTGTTAGTGAGTGTGTATCCATTTCTGTCAGTGAGTATGTATGTATATCTTGTCAGTGAGTGTGTAAGTGTCTTTCGGTGAATGTGTGTCTGTCAGTTAGTGTATATGTGTGTCTGTTGGTGAAAGTGAGTGTGTGTGTGTGTGTAACTGTGAGTGAGTGCAACTATGAATGAGTGAGTGTGTATGTCTATGAATGTGTATGTTTCAGTGAAAGTGTGTGTTGGTTAAACAGTGTGTGTGGCAATGAGTGTATGTCAGTGCATGCATCAGTGAGCGCGTGTGTCTGTCAGGAAGAGAAATTTGGAAGGGGAAGTGTTGCCCGAGTTTTGTCATGCCCAGTGTCACGGCAAGGTTGCCTAATTCATTGTTGCACTATGGAATATTGTCATTTATTGTAATTTGTGTAGTGCATAGATGAACTAGTTGCTTGGTAGAGGTGGTATTGTCTTTTCCAAAAGGGGTTAATTTGATTGTATGGGAGGGCAGAAGGTTTACAGCTTAAATTCCTCTTTGAAGCTGGGACCCCAACAGAACTACTTTGTAAGGTGTGCAAAGTCACACATAAGTGGCCTGGAAGTCTGGTTTAAATATAAATTAACTCTCTAATTTGCCATTTGTATAGATTCCCTCTTAGGGGGTCCTTTGGTACAGCCCTATGGAATGTGCTGGCGCTATATAAATAATAAATGAATAATAAAATAATAATAATAATATGTTAATGGCCAGTAGCCTTGTGTTCCAGTATCATATCCAAAATAAACATTAATACTTACCCACAGATTAATAATTAAGCCTTTTTGTTATTATATTTATAATGGGACAAGCAAAATCTTTTAATCAAGCCTAAACATGATTAGCGTAATTGTGATGTCCGCGATATTGGGTCACAAGCACGAAGTGTGACATAGCTATGGAATGGAAAAATTATTACAAATTCATATATGCAATTATTATTTCTGTGGCAAGTACATAAGAGGAGATAGAACCAACTGTTTCTATTTAGGTTGATGTTGGCCTGGAACACAAGGGGGTGGTCTCTTATAGTTACTATAGGTTCGCCTAATCTCTACCTCTAGGCGAGGCTTGGTAATCTACAGGGTATATATCCAATGATACTGAGATGTGTATTTGTACTTGCTTGGGGGACAGAATCTAAGTGAGTCCCCACCTTTCTTACCATAGACCCCCTGGGCAGAAGTTTACTTTGAAAACCTGAGTAAGTGATTAGGACTTCTGTTATTTTATCCTTTTTGTTTTTATCTGTTGTTGGTGTAAACAATTTGTTTATCGTCTATTTTTTGTATGCATTGTGACTATTTTTTGCTCATAATAAATATTTCTTTATTACGTTATATCTTTGTCTGTTACCTGAAGAGACTAATTAGTGTTCTGCAATTGCTAAAATATTGTGCTAAATTGTATTTGGTGGGTTTTTATTATTAAGTTACCCGTGGAACCAAGGCACTCCGTTTATAATTTGTCTTGGTGGTGGCATCATTAAAATAGTAATATTTATAATATTATGGTTACATGTGGAGGGATTTTATCATTATTTCCATTGTAGTGCAGACAAATAGAGAACTTAAACCCTTTCACCACCATAAGTACTGCACGCACACTCTTGAAGTAGGGTGTGTTCATGACACCTAGGGCAGCACAAAACCAGAATACACCACTTGGTACATGTCAAAGTAACATCCACATGAATTGCAGGACCATAAGGTTTCCAAGCAAAACATTTCCCAGAGCATAACACTACCTCCACCAGCCTTCCTTCTTCCTATAATTCATCCTGCTGCCATATCTTTCCCAGGTAAACGACACACATGCACCCAACCATCCACCTGATCTAAAAGAAAACATGATTCATCAAACCGGGCAACTTTATTGCATTGCTCCATAGGCCAATTCTGCTGCTCATGTATACAGATCCCAGGGGCGTATTAGCCGCGAGGCAAACAAGGCATTTGCCTTGGGCGGCATTTTCCAGGGGGCGGCAAAAAACGCCGCCCCCAAATGCCCAAGGCAAATGTCTTGTTAGCCTTGCGGCTAACAGACATGCTGGGCTGGTTGCTGGTTGCTGGGCGGCCGGCGAGGGAGCTCTTCCCCTGAGCTCTCTGCTCAGCTCCCTCGCGCGCCGCCCGCAGAGTGAGAGTGGGAGCCGGAATATGACGTATTATTCCGGCTCCGCCTCCCAGCCTCACTCTGTGGGCGGCGCGCGAGGGAGCTGAGCAGAGAGCTCAGGGGAAGAGCTCCCTCGCCGACCGCCCAGCCTGCCCGCCAGTGCCTCCCTGCAGCCACTGGACCACCAGGGAATGGGAGAACCCCCCCACCCCCAGCATTCCCAAAGGTAAGGAGGCGGGGGGGGGAGGAGTAAATAAAAAAAAAATGTGTTAATGTGAGTGTGTGTGTCTCTGACTGTGTGGGTGTGTGTGTGTGTGTGTGTGTCTGTTAGTGTGTGTGTCTGACTGTGGCCGACAGTGTGTCTGTTAGTGTGTGTCTCACTGTGTGTGTCTGTTAGTGTGTGTGTGTCCGACTGTGTGTGTCTGTTAGTGTGTGTCCGACTGTGTGTGTTTGTTAGTGTGTGTGTCTCACTGTGTGTGTCTGTTAGTGTGTGTGTGTTTGTTAGTGTGTGTCTCACTGTGTGTGTCTGTTAGTGTGTGTGTGTGTTTGTTAGTGTGTGTCCGACTGTGTGTGTTTGTTAGTGTGTGTGTCTGTTAGTGTGTGTGTCCGACTGTGTGTGTTTGTTAGTGTGTGTGTCCGACTGTGTGTGTTTGTTAGTGTGTGTGTCTGTTAGTGTGTGTGTGTCCGACTGTGTGTGTTTGTTAGTGTGTGTGTCCGACTGTGTGTGTTTGTTAGTGTGTGTGTCCGACTGTGTGTGTTTGTTAGTGTGTGTCTCACTGTGTGTGTCTGTTAGTGTGTGTGTGTGTCCGACTGTGTGTGTTTGTTAGTGTGTGTGTCCGACTGTGTGTGTTTGTTAGTGTGTGTGTCCGACTGTGTGTGTTTGTTAGTGTGTGTCTCACTGTGTGTGTCTGTTAGTGTGTGTGTGTGTCCGACTGTGTGTGTTTGTTAGTGTGTGTGTCCGACTGTGTGTGTTTGTTAGTGTGTGTGTGTGTCCGACTGTGTGTGTCTGTTAGCTAGTGTATGCGTATCTGTCAGTGAATGTGTGTGTATTTAGAAGGCGGGGCAGGGGGGAAGGGTTGGGTGGGGGTGGCGCGCGCGGGGGGGGGGGGGTCTGAGTTTTGTCCTGCCTAGGGCAGCACAAAACCAAGATACACCACTGACAGATCCATATTACTGAAGAAAATTATGATTGTTGTTGATCATATTGGCTGGTAAATAAATATCATCTGCATCTGTTTTTAAGAAAATAATCAATAGTAGTATAGTAGGCACTTTATAAAGTGGTACCAACAATAGAATACATACAAACAAACAAAAACAAATTAGGGGCCAGGGTCTGATTTCAAACGCGGATTAGATGCACCTAATGAGAGCGCTGCAAGAAATAACTGAAAACCTATCTTTAAGCAGATTTTTTGCTTGCAGTAACAGAATATATCAGTCTAAAAGTTACCTGGCAGTCTTGATGACATCAGATTAAGCTTTTCCGAGGCAGATTGACTGATGTTTGGGTGATTTTCAGTGAAGAAGATCTATGGCCCAAAGGGTGGCTTATTAAACACGGGTAAAAGGGAGACACACAATACCTTTACCCGTTATTCAAAGCTTGTGTCTACTATCAGTGTCTGGATTACCACCATTTCCCCCTGCCAGTGAGGGTTATCATGGAAAGAATCGGATATCGTGGCTAGCAACACAGCTCAAAACAAGCCAAGTGTACCCTGTCTTACCAAAAATTACAGATGCTGTATTATTACTCAACACCCAGGGCCAGCAGTCTGCAACACTGACCACACTAGACCAATTGTTTGCACAATTCTGGGCCAAGCTCAGCCTCCATCTACAGTCGCCTGCAAGTGGGAAGCAGATGCTGCCCTCATCTCAGAGTTTCACAAGAAGAGTCTCTTGCCCTCAGGGAGTGCGTACTTACAAGAGTGCTCTTACTCATATCTCCCCATGATCCTGGGGGCCCTGGTATTCAAGGTCTCAGCTGCAAGTGAATGATGGCGATTGGTCTTACTGCTACCTATATTCCAGAAAGCAGGAAAGGTTAATGCATTATCAGACATCTGGTGCTCACAATCAGCTGCCGTGGATACAGCAACCCACACGTCTCTTTCTGTCTGGACTCTTGCTTGTACATGGGCCTATGACTGCCTGGCTTTATGTAGTAATGCAGGATTCTGCTCAAGCCATGGAGGGCATAGACTGAAGGATTCTGACCAGGACTTTCCCAAAAGCACCTTGACATTTCCACCTTCCTCAATTGCAACACATTACTGTTGCCCCGTAATCAAGCTAAGCTCATGATTAACGCTTTTGACATTTTCTGTTCTTTTTATTGTCATGCAAATTGTAGATTATGCTAGCTTTAGTGTACCTATAATCTTAATTTTATTAATGACAGGAGGCGAGTATTTGCTTAAGTCTCTCTTTACTAGAACTCCACAGCAGCACAGAAAACAACCAATCAGAAAAAAGTTAAGTACTATAAAACTCCCCTCCTCATGCATCATTTCCTCTTTCAAGCTGCGACAAAAACAGAATAAAAGGTAGAAAACATAATGGGGAATAAACAAAGTCCTAGATACGATGAATACAACGATGTCCACCATCCGAGAAGAACTACCAAAGCAGATAGTGTTGATGGACTGTAAACTGGAACGAGAGAAAAAACAGAACCGAACAGGTTGATTATCCAATTAAAAATACTCTGAATAAACATGTGTGCACCCAATGTAGCAACCAAAATACCTTAAAATGTAGATATTCCAACCCTACTTATGAAAAAAATAGGCATAAGAACAGGTGACAGGTAGCAGAGACAACAAGCAGAGTTGCATACGTACCTGAATAATCCAAACTATTAACATAAAACAAGGGAGGGATAAGAATGGGTGGGAAGTACTCGCCTCCTGTCATTAATAAAATTAAGATTATAGGTACAGTAAAGCTAGCATAATCTACAATTTTCTAACATGACAGGAGGCTTCGTATTTCCTGTTTTAACGCTCAGTCAAAGAATCCAACGCTGTTTGTTTCGCTGGTACCTATTCTCTGAGCTACATGAGCAAACCTAAATGGACTGTCCAACTGCGATAAATGACAATGCAAGTTGATGAAGTATCCAAAAAACGGAAAAAAAACATCATCCGCTGATAGATCCATTGTACGTGGGGTTGCGACCTGTTACCTACCAGCAGGTCCATGAGCTGGCAAGCTGACCTATTAGCCATTTACCTGCAGTAATAAAAAGTCGAAGGTCATTTGCGGACTTAGGGCCACGATAAGACACTGCCACCATGCCTCAACTCTTGATGTGTAAGGTTGTTCCACCGATCGTGCCAGGGTCACCCGGCAATGTGGCCTTGCAGGCAGATCTTCAATCTCAAGGAGTGTGCCTAAGTCAATCACCAAATCGCAATAGAACCGAGTAGGATCTTTCGTTCCCTCCTGGCCTACCCGGTGAGACGTCTCATCCGAGGATAAGTTTATAATGCAGGCAAGAGTGTGGTCAAACTAGCCGTATCCGAAGTGATTCCAATATTCCAAGTGGACTGTGTAATCCTCGGACGCGGTAGAGGAAAGACTCCAAAAGGATGTCCCTTCAGGGTTCCGAACTGAACTTGTGGGGAGGAACGGTGGTCGACTATTCTGGGAATAGTGAATCCCAGAAATATTCAAAGGGATGGGGAGTGCAAACCGGAGTGCAGATTTCCATCCAGATATGTCCTCGTCTAAGATGTCGGTGTAGGAGTCGGGGCATACCAGGTACCCCCATAAAGTCTCGTAGGTCTCCTTGACGGTAGTTGAAAAGTAGGTTAGCGCGAATCCAAAACAAAACGGCTCCCGAGAGGGATAAATAGAGTATAGACGGAGGACCCACCATCTCCGATCCCTATTTACCAGGTATGCATTCCGAGGAGATGGGGCAGTCCTGCCATCTTATCCCAAGATCGTAATGACCGTGGAACTCAAGACAACCGGGGTTTACGGTCTTACCATGTGATCCATGCGAACGGTTTACCTTCAAACCGGGTAATAGGCCTTCCTTAATCTTGTTATTTGAGCAAGGCAGTGCCCGTTTGCTCCATGAAGGTCTCCGTATCTCCTGTCACCTAAATATGGGAGAAACTGTCTGTGCAGTTGTTCGTAATGGACTGGATATCCAAAACAGAAAGCAATCCTCTGTTTATATGGTGCAGAAAATACCAAAACCTGCACTCACGTAATACCTGAGGTCCATCCGGTAGCTGTACCCTCTTCAGGAGTGTGTATAAATAAGTGGGAGTCTCCCCCCATTATACCTCTGTGAGAATGTCTTGCGTGTGTTACAGCGGTCTGGATCCAGTAGATCCATACAGGAGAGAGAATAGAGGGATCCAGTCTAAATATGTATATCTTGCATGACCATGCAGTCCTCTATAATGAAATCATTAGCACAGATGTCAGACCTAATTAAAAGCAGGAGGGACACCCCTCCAAGTAGTCATCAATGTCTTGCACGGGTACAAGCCTGTGTGGTGAACAAATGGGCGGCACAGTAGAGCGTTGAGTGTATGAGAGAGCCGCGCTCTCTACTAATGTGATTGAATATCGTGATAGCGTCCGGCTGATAGCCTGAGCGGGCCGCACCCGTAAATAACCAAACAGTAGAGTCTACATCCGTGACCAGTTCTCTCTATGAGAATGTGTCCTCCAAACATGTCCTCTGTATCCAGCTCAGTACCTGGCTGAGGTTGAGGGAGGGCTGCGCCCTCTAATAACAAATCAGTGTCCGGTTCCGTATCTGAGAGGGGTTCACTCTCTGTTCCTGAAGATAAAATAGTCTCGGATCGAGGTGATGGAGGGTCAACTCAGGGTGACCAGGGTGACCAACCGCAGGGTACACCAATTACTAATTCCAGAATATGGCTATAATAGGGCAATCTTCGGAAACAACGATGGAAAACTACCAACTGACACTGCGTTTCTCCTGTAGGTGTCCAAATACCGGTCCTTGCCTGTGCGAAGTTCTCCTTGGAGATGTGCCGTTGCCGGTCTGGCGCAAACCATGGATGTGTGTCCGGGGTCTTCATAAGAAACTTTGCCCTTCAGGCATGAGGTTTAGGGCCTTCACCCTTCCCACCATATTCAGATGGCCGTATGCTGGTGTCCTCTTGGATAGTATGGCAATAGTGCTTGTCTGGACACCTGCCTAACTCCATGACACTGGTGGGCACTGGCTTTTCCTCAGTGATATTCCCACAGGCCTGCGGCCACAAGGGGTTTGGCACCAATAGAGCAGGCCCGTCAGAAGGGCACAGGCCCAGCAGGCCAAACGAATGGACACAGAATAGTTGGCCAAGCAAAAGGGCACAGACATAGCAGGCCATACAAATAGGCACCGACATAGTAGGCCAATCAATGGGACACAGACATAGCAGGCCAATCAATGGGGCACAGACATAGCAGGCCAATCCTGGGTTGTGTAATATTATTATATTATTAATATTATGTTATTTATATAGCGCCATCCAATTCCGCAGCGCGTTACAATGGGTATTGAATGAGTAATGGGGACCTCTGAGTTTGGGTAGAGGTCCCTAAAGAAATTGTAGATCCTGTGACATAGGACCCCTAGACACCAACCCTTTTAGACAGCGTAATGCCATGTGAATAGCCTGAACCGGGACTGGCAGTCCCTAAATGCCCAGCAGGCAAATAGTGGTATTCCAGCTGTATTGGGTATAAGCGGAAGTTGCTCCAGTTACCATCATGTCCATGAATGTAAGATACACTGAGCAATACTCTCCTTAAACTGTGAATTGGTATGCCCATGCTCACACAGATCTGTTCGAAATTTCTTATCATTATTATAGATTAGCATCATCATACCACCTGAAGGGTATTGTAACCATGGGCACTTCCAGGAGTAGGGCTAATGATAGCCAACTCAATGAATTCCCCCGAGAATCTGATAGAATTGTATAGTATCAGCGTAGACTGGTCTCCCCTACCAGTTTGAGTCAGAGCCAGGTCTGTTAGCTATATATACGCCATGGACAGAGAATACATACCAGAGTAGTCTCATCTGAGACCAGAAAAAATATATACTGAGAAGCACATGAATCTTAGAGCCAACTGGCACTGCATACACCCTGTACAGAGTTTGTATAACAGAGTTCATAAATATCTGTAACTGTCAGAAGAACCCACAGAAATCTGTGATATACCCAGTCAGCAAAACTCTCAGCAATCTGCGATATATGTTGTCAGCAAAACTCACCGCGATCTGTGATATACACTGTCAGTAGAACCCACAGCAATCTGTGACATACACTGTCAGCAAGACTAAATCTAGATACACACTGTCAGCAAAACACCCAGAAATCTGTGATATACACTGTCAGCAAAACTCACAGAATCTGTGAAATATACATTGTCAGTAAAACACACAGCAATCTGTGATATACACCGACAGCAAACTCACAGCAATCTGTGATATACACACTGCATAGAAACTCGGTAATCTGAGGTGTAAACTGTTACCAACACTCACAGCAAGCTGTGATATATATACACTGTCCTAGGAAATACAGTGATCTGTGAAGAAAAACTGCCATAAGCACCCACAGCCAGCTGTGACATCTACCCTGTATAGAAAACCATCAATCTGAGGTGTAAATCTACCTAACGTTCACAGCAAGCTGGGACACACACCCTGTACTTGATATAGATACACTGACATAGGAAACAGTGATCTGAATGAACTGTCCTCTCAGAGAGGAAGCTCCAGATAAGAACAGCCGGCGCAGACCGCATGGTAGCGCCAGCCGAGATCCGACCACCGTGAATGGAGGAGGGGCCGCGAGCAGGCGCACCCTCCTCTACCCGGTCGGACGCCCACGGCTCCAGAAGGAGCCGATCGCGGAAGACAGCCACGTGCTCGAGCGGGCCGGCTGCCGGTATACACATGAAGGAGCTCGGGGAGTCAGAGGAGGCAGCCAGACGGCTAGTCTCCTGAAACCCCGAGCGAACACTGTAGCCAGCGCATAGCAATGGCGAACGCATGGTGTTAGAGGGTGGGGGGGGAGGGGAAGCAACTGAAAGGGATCCCCAAGAACTCCCCTAGAACCACCACATGAAGGGAAAAAATCCCAGAGGGAACAGGGGAAGGAGAGAATCAGAAGGATAGTAATCCTCAAACTGTAAGCCTAATAAAGGAAAGGCTGAACACAATATATATAAAATATATAAATAGAAAATATAATATATAAAATATAACAAAAATATATCTACAGTATGCATAAATAATAAATATAATATACTAAATATAATAAATATATAACTAAATACAGTATACCTAAAATATAAATAATACATAAAATATGATACCAAAATAGAAAGAAAATAACTAAATACAGAATACATGAAAAAAAAATAACAAATATAATATGATACCAAATATAAACCCTAAATAAGTCATATTAAATCCCAAAGCCACCCACTATAAGCAGGAGGCAGTGGTACTCTGACCTGTACTGTCTGCGGAGCAGCAAAGAAAGAGGAAATGATGCATGAGGAGGGGAGTTTTATAGTACTTAACTTTTTTCTGATTGGTTGTTTTCTGTGCTGCTGTGGAGTTCTAGTAAAGAGAATACGAAGCCTCCTGTCATTAATAAAATTTGTCAGACATCAATTGCAAATCTGCAACCAGTGCATATGTTATGTTTCATTTCCTATTGATTAATCCACTAGCGCTCTATTCTCTTTGTCTTTGTATTATTATTTTATTATCTCAAATATGTGCAATCATATGTATGTTGCTAAAATGGATATTGTTATTCTTACATGTCAAATCATTTACCTCTACGTAAGCTTCCCTTTATGTTACAGACTAATATTCTGATATTTTTACAGTATCCAGGATGTATCATTGCATGTCAAAAAGCAACAGCAAATTAAAGCGTCTACTTTGTACACTGGAAATTTAGGTGTAAGTGGTTAATTTGGAAATACTACTTTACTCTTAATTTCCAGACCGCAAACAAAAATATCTCCTTCAGTCGTGCCTGATGTGTGGAATTTGGAGTGTTTTGCTTATTGTCATTATGCATATTGATGTTTAAAAAAAAACAAAAAACGATCTCACCTGTCAAGATATACTGTGTCATATAACTTTATCTGCAGTTTAATATTTGATCTGCCAGTGGCAGTGTAAGTCAGGACCCCGTGTCTCGAAAAGTCAAGACATTCTTAATTCCACTGGCTATTGCACAGCTTGACTTTTTAAAAAGCGAGCTGGATCCCAGCCTTTGTGAATGTGTTGATGATGGCCTTGGGGCTGCTCGCAGGGAAGAAGAAAGAAATAGAGGATTTCACTTCACAGGTTCGAATGGAGCTAAAAATATGCAGATTTCCTCAATCCCGGATGGTGGGTATCATAGGGACACATGAAACATATACATTTTCTTTGAGTCAAGTCCAGGAGCAGACGGGATGATTAAAATCACGACCAAGTAAGGATTTATAACTAGGGAAACATTGATCTGTAGTGAAAATGTATTCAGTGATCTATTTGCTAGTTCAAAGTACTCGGAAATGTGGAGCAAAGACATGTGGCTCTGCTTTCCGCTCTATATTTGCTAAAAAGTGAGTTGACAATTTGCTTAAAAAAATTAAAAGTAACCAAGCATGATAAAAACCAAGAGTTTGTGTCCAATCTTGTCAGTAAATAGCTGCCGTAGGCTGTCACTATTAACAACAGTGGATATTAATATACCAGCTCCTTTCCAACCTTGATGCCATTGATTCACTGGCTGATCGCCAGTAACCTCTGCTTGCAAAGCTACTGACTACTTGCCAATTATCTGCTTGCTGCTTGTTAAGACCTGCAGTGGTTAGGGTACTGTGGTCTTCTATTCCTTCCCCAATAGCTGAGCATACGTGATTATAACTGCAGTAGGAGGTAGAGGAATGAAGCTTCCAAGATGATTCTCCCCAGCAAATAGAATATTCTCCAAACATAAGCCTAGACTTCATGAAGGGTGTAACAGGAATTAAGTTTATTAATGACACACTGGCTTTTATGAGAAATCCTCCTGCAAGAGGACCTCCCACAGTAAACAAAGACAATAACCAATCAACATACAGCTTTACAGTAACCCCCACCCGCTCTCTGCCTGAGAGATATTGAGATAAGTTAAGGAATAACCCAATTATCTACAGGCAGAGGGCACACAATTTTCCCAAAAATTAGAACACCCCTTTCCACACAAGGTATCCCTACATATCCCCTGATAGCCCCGATCTGGGGGATCAACATATCCAAGTTTCACCCAGATCGGTTCAGGGGTTCTTAAAAAGTATGGCAGTCACAAGTTACCGACCACACACGAGGCTCCTGCCCAAAACAGTTCCACAAATTCAGCGTGTGCAGTCGGTCAATTCAGAAAAAGGCATAAAATGAATAAAAGTCCTGAATGGATCCTCCTGGCTCTTAGGAGCGATTGCTCCCCTTGTCCGTTTGAACAAAACTACCGAATGGCACTCTCCTGGCTGTTCAGCAACTAAAGGAAGCAGGCATTCGGTAGTTTCAGCGGTCGTTCGGGAGGTCGAGTGTCCGATTTTAGTTCCAGACACTCGACGACCAAGTCCTGCTGCCTCCTTTCGTGCAAACAAGATGGCCGCCGTTTTCTGTTCCACGTGGCATTCGGCTATACGAACAGCGGCCGACCAGAGAGCGCTTAATAGATGGTGCTTTTGAAGTTAATGAGCCAGGAGGGTGGTCGGTGTTCGGTAGTTTTAAACTACTGAACCAATAGATTCAACATGCACAAAATACTGCAGAAAAAGCCCGAACATAGGAGAAAATACAGAACTAAGTCTATTTTCTTCACACTGCTAAAGCACAGAAACAACTACTGTGTAAGTCATGCATGTCAAACTTGGGGGCCACGGGCCGCATGTGGCCCACAATGAATATATTTCCGGCCCGGCGAGCTGCGTGTTTGCCATGACTACTAAGGCAGAGTAGGCACCTGCTCTCCTTACATTGCAGGTCCTACTTTGCTCAAATTTACACAGTACCGGCCGGAGGAGAGGTCCCTGGCGGCAGCGAAGGAGCTCAGTCTTCCTGCTCCTCTCTGCTCCCTTGCCTTCTGTAGTGATGCCGGGTGCCAGAATATGACGTCATTCCCGCACCCGGCATCACTAAACTGCGCACGTGAGGCAGCAGTGAGGAGCAGGAAGACTGAGCTCCAGAGAGAAGAGGCACCACACTAGCTCCCAAAGGTAGGGAGCAATAAATTAAATGGTGTTGGTGTGTGCAAGAATGTGGAAATGTGTGTGTGTCTGTTAGTTTATGTGTGTCTGTCAGTGAGTGTGTCTGTCTGTCAGAGTGTGTGTTTGTATATGTGTGTGTCGGTCAGAGAGTGTGTGTGTGTGTGTGTCTGTCTGTCAGAGAGTGTATGTGTGTCTGTCAGAGTGTGTGTGTGTGTCTGTCAGAGAATGTGTGTGTGTCTGTCTGTCTGTCAGAGATTGTGTGTCTGTCAGTGTGTGTGTGTGTGTCTGTCAGTGTGTGTGTCTGTCAGTGTGTCTGTGTGTGTTGGTCAGTGTTGCGATGGCCGCGGCTGGACAGTAGAGTACCTTGAGGTCCACGGAGGCACACAGCGCCAAGTCACATTCCGACGTGACATCAACGTTCTCCACCTTCACAGGTTTTCAAGAAGTAGCGGGCAGATCCACTTTAGCACAGGGTGCAGTCGGCGCCATTGGGGGTATTCCAGAGGCTGGACTCCAGAGTATATGTGAGGGGAGTCTGCTTGTTGGCTAATATTGTTGTTTTGTTTTTTTAGGATTTAGTATAGATGGGGGGACAGGGAATTAGTACAGGGGGGCTGGGAATTAGTACTGTGACAAACTGCCATTTGCCACTGGGCATTGGAAAGGACTTATTGCTAGCCTCCTGCCCTGCGACTATGGCCCTGGAAGGTATTGCCCTTTGAGACTTACATTTGGGCATGAAGGATTTTTGAGTGCTGTTCCTGGCCCTTTAAATGCTTTGGAGCAGGGTTACAACTTTTAAACTGGCACTTCGAATGTAGTCGAAGTGCCGAAGCCGTCGAAGTGCCGAAGTCGTCGAAGTGGCGACATTCGACAAACGAACACGTGGCGGTGGCCATTTTAACTTGTTCGAACGCAGTCAGCTGTGTGTGCAGCCAAATCTATGGAACTGTTTGCGGCTACCCAAATGCACGAACACCGCTGACCCGTACCTACTTCGACACTTCGGCTGGAGACTAAGTCCAGTTCGAAGATTCGAACGCTCGTTCGAATGGGACTTAGTCATTTTCTCGGTGTAAAATAGACCGACCGCACAGCCCAAATCCATGGACCTGTTTTGGGCATGAAAATGTGCTTGCGGTTGGTCATAAAGGACTTATACCTATCTCCCGAACGGCTGGATGGATTCTAATGATTTCTGGGTATGTTTGTATTTGGAATGTGCTGATTAATAATATGTTACTGTTATTAATATTGGATGTATGGTTTTAGAGTTATGAAAGTTGGGTAAAATGTATGTTTAAATTGTACGTTATAATTGGGTTACCTCTCAGGCTAAGGGGAGGGAATCTGTGGGATGTAACCATTGTGTGATTGGGCAATGTTTAATTGGATGTGGGCGTCTCCCTTGCAGGGTAGAATTGCATAAAAGCAGAGTGTGTGTAATTAAACCAGAGTTCTTCTTGACCCTCAACACGTAGTCTTGTCTCGTGATTGGAGGGTACAGCTATATTCACACTGGGGATTGCTATGCGCTGCATATTCCCCTGAGCTTTAATAACTTAGCTCTTTTGAGAGCTTGATCCTGTTACGCTCTCCTTGGAGGAGAGTTCTTTCCCACACGGTCCTGAATGCTGGAGGTTCTTACAGGGTGGAAGGAAGATGGCGCGGCTCCAGTTAATCTACGGCGGTTGTGGAGTCTGCGGTGGTTGTGGTGTCATCTGCAGTGCTTGGAGTCCACAAGAAGCGTCAGGAGCATCCGTCAACGGAAGGTATCCGTTACATTGGTGGCAGCGGTGGGATGGCATCCTAGTGCGAGGAGAAGCAGCTCAGAGACACTGGTAACATTTGGAGTTACAAATTGAGGGCAACGCTAGCCACTGCGCAGCGTCCCTACCTATGGCAGCATGGAGCCGGCATGGATAGAACCCTGCGAAGAGCACCTCAACCTGAGATGTCGCTATGCGGTCGACGCTTACATTGAGGAGGTAAAGAGGCGGTTGGTCTGCTATGGCCCAGACCTTTCAAACGAGGTGGTCTCTCAAGTAATGCGCCAGTTGAGTGCTGAGAACAGTGCGGCAATGGCATTTGAGCGAAAACTGTGGAGGTTGAGGATATGGACACCCAGTCTACAGCGGCAGTGTGAGTTCCAGGGAGCCGAAGGTGTCGTCCTTCCTCCCCAGCGGCAGTGTGAAGTCCAGGGGGCCGAAGGTGTCGTCCTTCCCCCCCAACAGCAGTGTGTCCTACAGGGAGCAGAGACAGGTGGTCTCTCTCTCCAGCAGCAGGACAATGTTACGGGAGTGGAGACAGGCGGTCTACCTCTCCAGCAGCAGCCTGTGTTTCAGGGAGAGGAGCACAGCACCCTCTCTCCCCAGTGGCAGTGTGAAGTCCAGTGGGCCAAAGGTGTCATCCTCCCCCCCCCCAGCAGCAGTGTGTCCTACAGGGAGCAGAGACAGTTGGTCTCTCTCTCCAGCAGCAGGACAATGTTATGGGAGTGGAGACAGGCGGTCTCCCTCTCCAGCGGCAGCCTGTGCTTCAGGGAGAGGAGCACAGCACCCTATCTCCCCAGTGGCAGCTTACCCTACCAAGGGGAGACACCAATCTCCCAGACGGCGCAGATGGGACCGTGGTCTCTGTGCCTGACCTACAGGGATGCTGGACAGCCTGTCCAGATCCCCAACTACCCTCACAGGGACAACAGGAGGAGGGGGTAAGTGCGAATTCCCCTCCCCAGCTAACTCCTAACTTGGCCCCAGGGTTAACAGAGGAGATGTTAACCCTCACTGACTCACATGTTCCCCTGGCTACTGAGCCGGACTATGTTCCCAGCACCCCAGCAGAAGAGCTGGCAGCTGGGCAGAGTGCAGTCGGCCTCTGCCCTACCTTTGTCCTTTGTCCAGAGCCTGATGTCCTGCAGGCTATCCCAGCGGAAGAGCTGGCAGCTGGGCAGAGCGCCGCTGGCCTCTGCCCTACCGACCCCTTGTTACAGGACTGGCCTGCACTTCCCTCAACCCAGCAGAAGCGCTGGCATCAGGGCAGAGCGCTGCTGGCCTCTGCCCCTCAAGTCCCCACAGTGTGTTGCCCCATCCCCACAGTGAAATACCCAGGTGCAGTAACTGTTTGTTTTGGGTGGGCTGCTCTTGCACTTTGTTGTTGTGGGGGGGCTGCTCTGGCACTGGATTATTGTGGGTTGGTGGATCGACTAACGGAGGCACTGACCGACAGAAGGTCAGGTGCCTGGTTAGTCTTCCCCCCAAAGGGGAGATATGTGATAAAACTGCCATTTGCCACTGGGCATTGGAGAGGACTTATTGCTAGCCTCCTGCCCTGCGACTATGGCCCTGGAAGGTATTGCCCTTTGAGACTTACATTTGGGCATAAAGGATTTTTGAGTGCTGTTCCTGGCCCTTTAAATGCTTTGGTGCCGAAGCCGTCGAAGTGCCGAAGTCGTCAAAGTGGCCGCTATTCGACAAACGAACACGTGGCGGCGGCCATTTTAACTTGTTCGAACGCGGTCAGAGGTGTTTGCAGCCAAATCTATGGAACTGTTTGCGGCTACCCAAATGCACGAACACCGCTGACCCGTACCTACTTCAACACTGCGGCTGGAGACTAAGTCCCGTTCTAAGATTCGAACGCTTGTTCGAATGGGACTTAGTCGTTTTCTCTGTGTAAAATAGACCGACCGCACAGCCCAAATCCATGGAACTGTTTTGGGCATGAAAATGTGCTTGCGGTCGGTCATAAAGGACTTATACCTATCTCCCGAACGGCTGGATGGATTCTAATGATTTCTGGGTATGTTTGTATTTGGAATGTGCTGATTAATAATATGTTACTGTTATTAATATTGGATGTATGGTTTTAGAGTTATGAAAGTTGGGTAAAATGTATGTTTAAATTGTACGTTATAATTGGGTTACCTCTCAGGCTAAGGGGAGGGAATCTGTGGGATGTAACCATTGTGTGATTGGGCAATGTTTAATTGGATGTGGGCGTCTCCCTTGCAGGGTAGAATTGCATAAAAGCAGAGTGTGTGTAATTAAACCAGAGTTCATCTTGACCCTCAACACGTAGTCTTGTCTCGTGATTGGAGGGTACAGCTATATTCACACTGGGGATTGCTATGCGCTGCATATTCCCATGAGCTTTAATCACTTAGCTCTTTTGAGAGCTTGATCCTGTTACGCTCTCCTTGGAGGAGAGTTCTTTCCCACACGGTCCTGAATGCTGGAGGTTCTTACAGGGTGGAAGGAAGATGGCGCGGCTCCAGTTAAGCTACGGCGGTTGTGGAGTCTGCGGTGGTTGTGGTGTCGTCTGCAGTGTTTGGAGTCCACAAGAAGCGCCAGGAGCATCCGTCAACGGAAGGTATCCGTTACATTGGTGGCAGCGGTGGGATGGCATCCTAGTGCGAGGAGAAGCAGCTCAGAGACACTGGTAACATTTGGAGTTACAAATTGAGGGCAACGCTAGCCACTGCGCAGTGTCCCTACCTATGGCAGCATGGAGCAGGCATGGATAGAACCCTGCGAAGAGCACCTCAACCTGAGATGTCGCTATGCGGTCGACGCTTACATTGAGGAGGTAAAGAGGCGGTTGTTCTGCTATGGCCCAGACCTTTCAAACGAGGTGGTCTCTCAAGTAATGCGCCAGTTGAATGCTGAGAACAGTGCGGCAATGGCATTTGAGCGACAACTGTGGAGGTTGAGGATTGTCAGGATCGGGACAGGGATCCAACACGCAGAGTACAAACAGTAGCCAGATACGTATACCGGACCTTAGAATGGCCGGACTAACGTATGAAGTACAGTAGAGAATGGTCAAAGACAAGCCGAGGTCGAGGGTAACAGAAGACAGGTAAGCGATAGACAAGCCGAATCAAGGGTAACAGAGATAAGCAGAGTAGAGCAAACAAGCCGGGTCAATACCAAAAGGGATAACTAGAAAACACGAGCACTGAGTGACTAGAACAAGCTAGAACCACGACAGGGCAATGAGCTAATGAAAGAAGCACTGTTAAATGCCCTGTTCAGATAAGTAGACACACCTCCGACGAATCCTGATTGGTCCTGAACCAATAGAGTGACAGGTCGTTCCGGGTTGACGTCCTGACGTCGACTTCCGGACGTCATGCTATAAAAGGGAGTCACTCCCTCGCGGCCGGCTTTGCATGACCGGATGGACCGCGAGGAAGAGGGAAATCAGGCCGTCCGGATGGATGAACGACTAAGTCTCTACCTCTCTCGGAGGTAGAGACCTCAGGTACCCTGACAAGGATATGGACACCCAGTCTCCAGCGGCAGTGTGAGTTCCAGGGAGCCGAAGGTGTCGTCCTTCCTCCCCAGCGGCAGTGTGAAGTCCAGGGGGCCAAAGGTGTCGTCCTTCCCCCCCCAACAGCAGTGTGTCCTACAGGGAGCAGAGACAGGTGGTCTCTCTCTCCAGCAGCAGGACAATGTTACGGGAGTGGAGACAGGCGGTCTCCCTCTCCAGCGGCAGCCTGTGCTTCAGGGAGAGGAGCACAGCACCCTCTCTCCCCAGTGGCAGTGTGAAGTCCAGTGGGCCAAAGGTGTCGTCCTTCCCCCCCCAGCAGCAGTGTGTCCTACAGGGAGCAGAGACAGTTGGTCTCTCTCTCCAGCAGCAGGACAATGTTATGGGAGTGGAGACAGGCGGTCTCCCTCTCCAGCGGCAGCCTGTGCTTCAGGGAGAGGAGCACAGCACCCTATCTCCCCAGTGGCAGCTTACCCTACCAAGGGGAGACACCAATCTCCCAGACGGCGCAGATGGGACCGTGGTCTCTGTGCCTGACCTACAGGGATGCTGGACAGCCTGTCCAGATCCCCAACTACCCTCACAGGGACAACAGAAGGAGGGGGTAAGTGCGAATTCCCCTCCCCAGCTAACTCCTAACTTGGCCCCAGGGTTAACAGAGGAGATGTTAACCCTCACTGACTCACATGTTCCCCTGGCTACTGAGCCGGACTATGTTCCCAGCACCCCAGCAGAAGAGCTGGCAGCTGGGCAGAGTGCAGTCGGCCTCTGCCCTACCTTTGTCCTTTGTCCAGAGCCTGATGTCCTGCAGGCTATCCCAGCGGAAGAGCTGGCAGCTGGGCAGAGCGCCGCTGGCCTCTGCCCTACCGACCCCTTGTTACAGGACTGGCCTGCACTTCCCTCAACCCAGCAGAAGCGCTGGCATCAGGGCAGAGCGCTGCTGGCCTCTGCCCCTCAAGTCCCCACAGTGTGTTGCCCCATCCCCACAGTGAAATACCCAGGTGCAGTAACTGTTTGTTTTGGGTGGGCTGCTCTTGCACTTTGTTGATGTGGGGGGGCTGCTCTGGCACTGGATTATTGTGGGTTGGTGGATCGACTAACGGAGGCACTGACCGACAGAAGGTCAGGTGCCTGGTTAGTCTTCCCCCCAAAGGGGAGATATGTGACAAACTGCCATTTGCCACTGGGCATTGGAGAGGACTTATTGCTAGCCTCCTGCCCTGCGACTATGGCCCTGGAAGGTATTGCCCTTTGAGACTTACATTTGGGCATAAAGGATTTTTGAGCTGTCGAAGTGCCGAAGTCGTCGAAGTGGCCGCCATTCGACAAACGAACACGTGGCGGCGGCCATTTTAACTTGTTCGAACGCGGTCAGCGGTGTGTGCAGCCAAATCTATGGAACTGTTTGCGGCTACCCAAATGCACGAACACCGCTGACCCGTACCTACTTCAACACTGCGGCTGGAGACTAAGTCCCGTTCTAAGATTCGAACGCTTGTTCGAATGGGACTTAGTCATTTTCTCTGTGTAAAATAGACCGACCGCACAGCCCAAATCCATGGAACTGTTTTGGGCATGAAAATGTGCTTGCGGTCGGTCATAAAGGACTTATACCTATCTCCCGAACGGCTGGACGGATTCTAATGATTTCTGGGTATGTTTGTATTTGGAATGTGCTGATTAATAATATGTAACTGTTATTAATATTGTATGTATGGTTTTAGAGTTATGAAAGTTGGGTAAAATGTATGTTTAAATTGTACATTATAATTTGGTTACCTCTCAGGCTAAGGGGAGGGAATCTGTGGGATGTAACCATTGTGTGATTGGGTAATGTTTAATTGGATGTGGGCGTCTCCCTTGCAGGGTAGAATTGCATAAAAGCAGAGTGTGTGTAATTAAACCAGAGTTCTTCTTGACCCTCAACACGTAGTCTTGTCTCGTGATTGGAGGGTACAGTTATATTCACACTGGGGATTGCTATGCGCTGCATATTCCCCTGAGCTTTAATCACTTAGCTCTTTTGAGAGCTTGATCCTGTTACGCTCTCCTTGGAGGAGAGGTCTTTCCCACACGGTCCTGAATGCTGGAGGTTCTTACAGGGTGAAAGGAAGACGGCGCGGCTCCAGTTAAGCTACGGCAGTTGTGGAGTCTGCGGTGGTTGTGGTGTCGTCTGCAGTGCTTGGAGTCCTCAGGAAGCGCTAGGAGCATCCGTCAACGGAAGGTATCCATTACAAGTACAGAGGAGGGACTGGGATTTAGTACAGAGTGGGGACTAGGGTTTAGTAGAGGTGGGGGCTGAGGTATAGTAGATGGGGATGCTGATTTTTTTTTTATACTGTACTTTTCAAAACAAATCTACGTTTCTATGAAAATTTAGGTTGTTTTTTTTTTGCAGCCCACATAACCTTAACTCTTGTTTATGTGGTTCCTGCTAGCCTTTGTGTAAGTTGTCATCATAGCAACCATATGGGCATGTCCAACTAGTGTGCCAGGTGTGCCCAGGTACACACTAGGGAATGTCAATTTATCCTTTATGTCCCTACCAAGAGTTTTATGGAAATTTTAGCATGAAGTATGGTCAGGTTTTAATTATTCTTATTTTTTTTCTGGATGTATTTGGCTATCACTAGAATTTTTTTATTTTTTTTATGTATCATTTAGTTGGAACATGCTAATGTAATGTGTTGCACCTATGTTGCTGGTAAAAACGCTCACATTTAGCATGCATAATTTAAAGGGACACTATAGTCACCTGAACAACTACAGCTTAATGTAGTTGTTCAGGTATTATCTATAGCTCCCTGCAGGCAATCTAATGTAAACACTGTATTTTCAGAGAAAATACAGTGTTTACATTGATAGGAATACCTCCAGTGGCCGTCACTCAGACGGCCACTAGAGGGACTTCCTATCACGCAGGGCCCTAAAAAGTCCCTGTAGACATCAGACGTATTAAAATACGTCTGACGTGTTCAGGAGAGAGAAGGCACTGTGTGTTGTTGTTGGGGGATTCCATCATAAGAGGTGTGGAGATGGACAATGGTGGTCTTGTGAGGTGTCTTCCCGGAGCTACTGCTCACAGAGACAGGAGACGTATCTGTAATATTGTTAAGCAAGCAAAGCAGGAAGGGGAATTGGATGTACTTGTCCATTTAGGGACAAATGACTTGGCTTGCAATGAGGTTTCAGAGGTTAAGGAAGTTTTTAGTGTTTTTGCCAATGATATACGGCAGGTTGCTTCCACACTGTCATTCTCTGAAGTTCTGCCTGTGCATTACACTCAGAATGACAGGCGGATGCGTATTAGGGACTTTAACTTGTGGCTTGGTGAATGGTGTCGGGAGCAAGGATTTGGCTTTATTGCTCATGGTAGCTCTGTTTGGAATGGAAATAAACTGTACAAAAAAGATGGTTTGCATCTTTCTCAAAAGGGAACAAATGTTCTCAGTGAGCAGTTCAGAGGTTTTGCTAGGATGTATTTAAACTAGGAGGGGGGGGGGCAAAAGGGTGATAAAACATCAATCCAATTGTCCCCCAAAACAAGGACAGAAGGTGCCTGTAGCAAGTGTGTTAAAAAATGATAAGCTTAGAGTCATGTCTACAAATGCTCGCAGTTTAGGGAATAAGATCCATGAACTTGTGGCAATAATGGCAACTGATAGTGTAGATTTAGTCGCTGTTACTGAGACATGGTATAATGAAAAAAAAGACTGTGACATAGCAATACCAGGGTACTTTTTATATAGAAAAGACAGGGAAGGCAAGAAAGGGGGAGGGTGGCCCTGTATGGGAAGGATAGCATAAAATCTAGCCTAATAAAGGTTAGTGAGACGAACATAGAGTCCATTTGGGTTACGTTAGAATTTGGTAATCACACAGTAATTCGTGTAGGTGTGATTTATAGGCCCCCAGGACAAATTGAAGAGTTAGATAATCTACTAGTTGAAGAAATAGCTAAAATGACAATGAAGGGGGAAGTTATCATCATGGGTGACTTTTCTCTTCCTGATGTGAATTGGAAAACAAAAATAGCTACTTGTGCCAGAAGCACACATATTCTAAACTCCCTACTGGGATTGTCTCTAAAACAAGTCATTGAGGAGCCAACTCGTAAAGAGGCCATACTAGATTTAGTGTTAGCAAATGGAGATTTGGTATCAGATATTACTGTAGGTGAAAGTTTAGGATCCAGTGATCATCAGTCAGTGTGGTTTAATATAAGAACAGTGACTGAGTCACACCACACAAAAACAAAAGTTTTAGACTTTAGAAAAACAGACTTTTCTAAAATTAGAATACGTGTAAAGGAGTCATTATCAGACTGGAGCAACTTAAATGGAGTCCAAAAGAAATGGGATTATTTAAAAGCTGCACTACTGAAGGCAACAGAAAATTGCATTAGGCTTGTCAGTAAAAGCAAAAAATTCAAGAAACCACTGTGGTACTCCGCAGATGTGGCCAAAATAGTAAAAAACAAAAAGTTAGAATTTAGTAATTATAAAAAAAAACACAGAGTGAGGAAGACAGAATGACCTATAAGATTAGGCAGAAAGAGGCTAAGCAAGTTATAAGAGCTTCCAAATCACACACAGAAGAGAAAATAGCACAGTCAGTAAAAAAGGGGGACAAAACTTTTTTTAGATACATAAATGAGAAAAGAAAAGTAAAACAAGGATTAGTTCGATTAAAAACAAAAGAAGGAAGGTATGTAGATGAGGATAAAGGTCTAGCTGACTGCCTCAATGAATATTTTTGTTTGGTATTTACAGCTGAAAATGAAGGAAAGGGACCTCCGTTAAAAAAAGGATAAATGAGTCATTTATTACACGTGAGTTTACAGAGGAAGAGGTTCTATTTCAACTGTCAAATGTAAAGACAAATAAGTCAATGGGACCTGATGGAATACACCCAAAGATATTAAAAGAGCTTAGTGGTGTACTAGCAAAACCATTAACAGATTTATTTAACGAATCATTGTTAACAGGAGTAGTCCCAGAAGATTGGAAGTTAGCGAATGTTGTGCCCATTCACAAGAAAGGGAGGAGTCGGGCAACTATAGGCCAGTAAGCCATACTTCAGTAGTGGGGAAAGTGATGGAAACCATGTTAAAGGATAGGATTGTTGAACATCAAAAAACACATGGATTTCAAGATCAGAGACAACATGGGTTTACTTGGAGATCATGCCAAACTAATCTTATTGATTTTTTTGATTGGGTAACTAAAATTATAGATCATGGTGGTGCAGTAGACATTGCTTACCTAGATTTCAGTAAGGCTTTTGACACTGCTGCACATAGAAGGCTTATCAATAAACTGCAATCTTTGAGTTTGGATTCCAATATTGTTGAATGGATAAGGCAGTGGCTGAGTGACAGGCAACAGAGGGTTGTAGTCAATGGAGTATATTCGAAGTTTGGGCTTGTCACCAGTGGGGTACCTCAGGGATCTGTACTTGGACCCATTCTCTTTAATATTTTTATTAGTGATATTGCAGAAGGTCTTGATGGTAAGGTGTGTCTTTTTGCGGATGATACTAAGATAAGTAACAGGGTTGATGTTCCAGGAGGGATAAGCCAAATGGCAAATGATTTAGGTAAACTAGAAAAATGGTCAGAGTTGTGGCAACTGTCATTTAATGTGGATAAGTGCAAGATAATGCATCTTGGACGTAAAAACCCAAGGGCAGAGTACAGAATATTTGATAGAGTCCTAACCTCAACATCTGAGGAAAGGGATTTAGGGGTGATTATTTCTGAGGACTTAAAGGTAGGCAAACAATGTAATAGAGCAGCAGGAAATGCTAGCAGAATGCTTGGTTGTATAGGGAGAGGTATTAGCAGTAGAAAGAGGGAAGTGCTCATGCCATTGTACAGAACACTGGTGAGACCTCACTTGGAGTACTGTACACAGTACTGGAGACCATATCTTCAGAAGGATATTGATACCTTAGAGAGAGTTCAAAGAAGGGCTACTAACTGGTTCATGGATTGCAGGATAAAACTTACCAGGAAAGGTTAAAGGATCTTAACATGTATAGCTTGGTGGAAAGATGAGACAGGGGGGATATGATAGAAACATTTAAATACATAAAGGGAATCAACACAGTAAAGGAGGAGACTATATTTAAAAGAAGAAAAACTACCACAACAAGAGGACATAGTCTAAAATTAGAGGGACAAAGGTTTAAAAATAATATCAGGAAGTATTACTTTACTGAGAGGGTAGTGGATGCATGGAATAGCCTTCCAGCTGAAGTGGTAGAGGTTAACACAGTAAAGGAGTTTAAGCATGCGTGGGATAGGCATAAGGCTATCCTAACTATAAGATAATGCAAGGGACTAATGAAAGTATTTAGAAAACTGGGCAGACTAGATGGGCCGAATGGTTCTTATCTGCCGTCACATTCTATGTTTCTATGTTTCTATGTGTGCGCGCCTTCTCTCTCCAGCCTGTCAGCGGAGGAGGGGGGCGGGCAAAGACCGCGAGCTGAGCTGTCACTCAGCTCAGCTCGCGGCAGCGCACACCGAGCGCATGCGCGGTAGTGCGCTCAGGACTTCAGAGGGCGGCATGAATGCCACCCTCTGAAGTATGTGCGCATGTGCGGCGAAGCCGCGCATGTGCACAAGGGAGCAATCACGCTTCCAAATGGAAGCGTCTGATTGCTCCCTGCTCGCGCCCGCCTTTTTCGTCATTTTGACGAAATAGGGGGCGCGGTTTCACGAGGCTCCCGGCGCTGGAATCAGGTAAGTAAAATCTCTTCCCTGGAGAGTCCCTTTAACTTGTGATTGACTTTAGCAAGAGAAAGTGATAATGTATACATTGTATTAAACTGTGATGTTATGCCATGCCAGATACATATCTAAAGAAATGTTGAGGTTCATTTCTGTTCTGTTCATTTTTCATTTAAATGACACATGCAGTTTACTAATAGAAAGAATAATTTTCTGTTGAATGACTTGTCTGGATTTTTTTGTTTTAATTTTATTGGAATTTAATATAGTTCAATATACTCTGATATGTGCTTTAGGGTTGCTGCATACTTTCATATAGCTAACATGTACATTTTCCTAAATGATGAGCCAGCTTTTGTTAACACTCCAAGCAACATAATTTTGAAATGCAGAAGCATTAGCCATGACAGCCAGTGATAGCAGTGTTGGAACTACCACCATTGCAGCCAATGCATCTGCACGAGGACCCGGATGCTAAGGAAGCCCACCAGGTGATCCATGCACAAAGGGACAACAAATGGGCAGGGGATGGGCGGCAGCACTGTAATATGGCTGTGTGGTACAAAAGCAAATACAAACTAGACCCCATGGTCTGCTGTTTTTTTGTGTTGTGTTGTTATGAGTGGATAATGTTTCGCCATATGATTTTGTTCTGTGTACTAAATTGCATGTATTGATTGTCCAGGTTGTATGTGCTTTTTCCCCTTCCCTGTCTTATTGTTCTACCAGCAGAGGCTTGTCCCAAGGACAAATCCAGACCAGTTCAAACAAACTATCCTGTCACTTCTTTAAATCTATTATGTGGTCCTCAGCCCTTTGTTATTGTCTGTCCCCACCCTTCCTGGTAATTACATTCACATTGTCAGTAAGTGTTGTAGTGTGATTGGTTGCTATTCCAAGTTTATACAGTTATTGGTTGGCTTGGGAAATGCAGTGTGATTGGTTCTGTCTAAAGTCCATACTGCCATTTGGTACGACTGTAACCCTATTGTAAGCAGATGAGGCTGTTAGGGGTATAAATAATAAAGATTGTTGTTTTCCCCTTCACTTAGTGTTGTCTAGTGCTTGGGTAGGTGGGCTATAATCCTTACAGCAGCATTTCTTCCAACCTGAGAGGACTTCACTTCAGGGGAGATACTCACTTGGAGTATTGAAGCTTCGCTACACAAGCCCTGCGCTTGTATGTTTCTATTTTCTTGTTTTATTTATTGGTTTACTGGTTTTTATTGTATGTATTGGAGCTGATGTGTAGTATAATTATTGCTGCCACCAGCTACTACTGCTGGTGTGGCACTTGGATTCTGAAGAGGCCCAATGGGTGGCCCATGCAGTTAGGGCCACCTAACAGCAATGTGTCCTCAGAGGTCCGGCATGACTAACCCTTATAGGCTTTAAAGACAAGACTAATTGAACATTCCACATGCTTGTGATCTGCTAGATATCTTAGACCAGGGTTGTCCAAAACATATGTGGCATGGTGTGGGAATTCATGCCGCCTATAATCTTAAAGGGCTCATCAAGTGGCCCATGCACTTAGGGCCACAAAATGGTCATCTTTATTCAGGGGCCCAGTGAGGCATTGCGGCCTTTTAACAGCGTGACCCTGCCCCTGGTCTGTGTGAAGCCGCAGTGCTGGAAGGAAGTGAGTACAATTTCTTGTACTTTTTCCAAGCTCAACAACTAGAGAGCAAGATAGGGAAGGACCAGAGAGGAGGGAGAGCCTAAAGTCTGGACCCGGCTCCCATCAGACCCAGCCAAATGGCACTAGACCCCAAATAAGTCACCCCTGCACTAAAAGATATGGAAACAGGGGGTGGCAAAAAATCGGTAAATTGTGATCGTTGTGTGTATGTCTGTGTGTGTGTATGTGTTATATGTGTGTGTATATGCTATTTGTGTGTGTATGTGTATTCTGTGTGTGTGTATGTGTCATTTATGAGGATGAGGACTTGAAACATTTTCTCTGAACCAGTCTTCTTTATAAACTTTGGGCTAATGTATACCTTGTGCTCTCTACAGTGCTCCCAACAGACCATCTCGTTTGGTCCGATTCTCTTTCTCGGCAATCTTTTGACCCTGGTGGGTCCGCTACCTGGCTATATTTTCCCAGGGTCCCTCACCTAGGATATCCCGAGACAAGGGGATACACCTCAAGGTCGGTGAGTACATACATTAGATATATATTTTTTATTCAGTTAATTTAAAAAATTTTCCACATTTTTATAAAATTTCCAAAAATATAATTAATAAATAATAAATTGTTCTGTTATTATTTCGTTTTGAATATCACCCCTAACACTCTGCTACATGTGTATAATTTAGCTATGGAATGTTACCAATTCAGTATAATAGTTCCCTGTTACTTACAAGAAGTTCCTTTAGGCATTCTGGTACAAATGGTTAATAGTGGTGTAACATTGTACATTAAAGTTAGTGAGGGTTTCCTCTTTTTATTTTATAACCTAGTATTTACAATACTATCAGTATCAAGATACTACATATGGTGTCTTTTTTACACCAAGGTCAATAAAGTCCATTTTGAATTGTATATGACGTTCCTAATTGATATTAGTGTCATTAGTTAAATGTCACATTAGGTGTTTGTTACACCGTTGTTACAAGGTCAATAAAGTTTATTTGTGACGTTTTGTATTAGGATGACGTCATCACGTCCACACGGAAGTGGACGCCGTGTTTTACCGCCGGTTTCGGCATTTAAAAAGTCTCTGACTCAGCAGAGAAACCTGGGCCATTGAAGGGATAGTTTGTCCCGAGCGCGCAGCCCGAGGAACTCAATCAGTGGACTTTATCCAGCTGACTTCCAGTGTGACTTTATCCAGAGAACTTTTCACTTCAAGAGGATTTACCAGGACAGCTCATTACAACGCAGGAGTGACGGCAATACCACTGGGAGTTGGAAGTGGTAACACACTAAAGCGGTGAGATCCATCCATAAGATCATTACACATGTGTATAGTGACTTCGCATAGGACTCTTTTTTCCTTATTATTTTTTCATTTTTTCATTTTTTCTTTTTCCTTTTTTTCTTCTTACAACATTTTTCACATTTTTTCAATGCGGTATTTTTTCTCCATATAATTTTTCATCTTTTTCATCTTTTTTTATCCTTGCAAGGATCTGGATCTATCAGGACTGTGTGATGTTACAGAGCTATATACAGATCTATAAGTTGTGATATTAGTCCCTGATCCATGACATTGATTGAGGACTGACCTTTATGTTTAAACAGCACATTTATCTGTTTGTTCATTTATATGTATGACTACTGACACCATTTCTATATTAACTCATTGATTGATGGATATACAGTGATCAGATTAATACTCAAATGTGTACATATATGAATTTAGAGGCAGGTTCTGCACTTGTTACTTTAACCCTATGAATTTCAAAGGATTGATTGGATAGTCTGTCCTTTATGCAGAGCTGTGATTGTGTGTATATATATGTATTTTGAGATATATTCTGGATTAGCAAAGGCACATGGGTATATACATGTATTCTGGAGTATGTTGTGCTCCATTCAAGTAATCTCTAATTTGATATATTTTGTAGGACTGACTACTAGTACACATTGATTTACATAATAGTTGAAGCAGCAAACAGATGAATTTTCAAATTTTGGTTGAGATCATCAAACTTTTTTTGGATGAATAGATATCAATTTTTGATTGTATATATATCTTATTAAATTATTTTTTGGCATTACTATATTACTTCTACCTTTTTCATTTTTGGAAACTATATTGAGAGTGCGGTATTTTATTTATTTGTATTTTGGTTTTCACAATTTTGGAGGTTATAGTAGAGGGATACCTCTTAAATACCAGCACCACCGAGTAATTGAGTGCAAACACTATCCAGTATGTTGTATGTGTCATTTATGTATATGTGTTTTCTGTGTGTGTATAAGTGATATGTGATGTGATGTGTAACTGATATGTGAGTCAGTGTGTATCTGTGTTAGTGTGTGTATGTATCTGTGTGTATGTGTCAGTGTGTATAGGTGTGTTTTAATGTGTGTGCTGTGTATATGTGTGTAAGTGTGTGTATAAGTCAGTGTATATCAATGTGTGTATCTGTGTCGGTGTGTATCTGTGTGTATGAGTTGGTGTGTATCTGAGTGTGTTTCAGTGTGTATGTGTGGGGCATTGTATGTGCATACATCCAAGCAATCAAATATCAACTCTACATAAAAACACATTCAAGCACAAGCACTAAACACAAGCACACCACTGCTTTTAAATAGCAACAGTACATACAAACATACAATTATATTCAAATGTCAACACTACACACAAATACATACATACATTCAATCACACAAAACATGCATTTTTTGGTCACCAGTTAATTTTCTATTGCATTAAGAAGTATGTATTCATAAACATTGGAATGCTTGTTATTAATAAATACTATGAGGCAGGGGTCAGCAACCTATGGCACGTGTGCCATGCATGGCACTAGAGGTGACTTTGCATGGCACTCGAGCCTGCCAAAGACAAACAGGATCGGGACTTCAGATATCTGCTAGTGCAAACTGAGCAGTGATTGCAGGTGGTGAGGGACAATCCTCAATTTATGCATTACAGCACTAAGAGGAATTATCTCCAATCACTTCCTTCCTAGCACTTGTGAATGGGAATCTGCACTGGAGTAAAGCAGCCCACAACAGCTATCGCAGCTCAGTCCCCACTGGACCCCAGAAAAGCCACCCAAACTGCTAGATATTCACAGAGCTGCAGAATAAGCCTCCCCTCATACAAATAATAAAAATAGCCCACACACAAACACACACACAGTCCCCACAAACACAACACCACTGACAATCCACATACATACACATAATCCAACAAGCAACCTCTCACATGCAATACTACAAACAGCCCTACACATTCACAAACCACCAAACACACAATGTGACATATTATCCACATGCACACACAACTTCACAAGCCGCCCCCATACACAGCCCACATTTATAGGTGTCATCCGCAATACCACAAACTACTCATGAACACATACATTATAACAGCCCACATACACACAAATACAATGTTACAAAGTAACTGCAACACCCATATATAACAAAAGTGCAATACGGCACCAGTCACACCAATTTTTAAAAAAAATAAGACTGGCACGCCAAAGACCTTCATTATTATTATTATTATTATTATTATTATTATTATTATTGCCATTTATATAGCGCCAACAGATTCCGTAGCGCTTTACAATATTTTGAGATGGGGGGATGCAACAATAAATAAGACAATTACAAGAAAACTTACAGGAATAATAGGTTGAAGAGGACCCTGCTCAAATGAGCTTACAGTCTATAGGAGGTGGGGTATTAGAAACATTAGGATAGGAAATATCAAGTAGGAGTGAAGCAGAGCTGGAGGAGAGAGCAAAGCACTATCCCATAGGAGAGCAAGAGACAGGTATGTAAGGGAGAGATTACTCTGGGAGGCCAGACGCTTTCCTGAAGAGATGGGATTTAAGGCCCTTCTTAAATGATTGAAGACTAGGTGAGAGTCTGATGGCAGTAGGCAAGTTATTCCATAGGAGAGGAGCCGCCCGTGAGAAGTCCTGCAAGCGTGAGTTGGCCGTACGGGTGCGAGCAGCGGTCAGGAGGTGGTCGCGGGCAGAGCGGAGTGTACGAGGAGGGGCATACCTCTGGATCAGTGAAGAGATATAAGAGGGGCTGGAATTGTTCAGTGCTTTAAATGTATGGGTTAGCACTTTGAATTGACTCCTATAGGATACAGGGAGCCAATGTAAGGACTGGCAGAGGGGCGAGGTGTGAGAGGACCGACTGGATAGGAAAATCAGTCTAGCTGCAGCATTCATTACAGACTGTAGCGGGGCAGTACGGCTTTTGGGGAGACCAATCAGGAGAGGGTTACAGTAATCCATGCGGGAAATTACTAGAGCATGGACAAGCTCCTTGGTAGCATCTTGCGTAAGAAAGGGGCGGATGCGGGCTATGTTTTTGAGTTGGAACCTACAGGACTTGGCAACAAACTGGATGTGAGACTCAAAGGTGAGACCAGAGTCAAGTATGACGCCAAGACAGCGCGCTTGTAGGGATGGACTTATGTGGATATCACTGACTTGAAGGGAGAGTGAGAGAGGAGGATCAGTATTAGGAGGAGGAAAGACAAGGAGTTCAGTTTTAGAGAGGTTAAGTTTGAGAAAGCGTGACAACATCCAGTCAGAGATGGAAGAGAGGCAAGCAGTGACACGTTGCAGGACGGCCGGGGAGAGGTCCGGTGAGGAGAGGTATATCTGAGTCTCATCAGCGTACAGGTGGTAGTTGAATCCAAAAGTGGCAATAAGTTTTCCAAGAGAGGCAGTATAAAGAGAAAATAGAAGGGGACCAAGGACAGAGCCTTGGGGAACTCCAACCGAGACAGGCGAGGGGAGGAGGTATCCTTGGAAAAGGAGACACTAAATGAGCGTTGGGAGAGATAGGAGGAAAACCAAGAGAGGACAGAGTCACAGAGACCGAGTGATTGAAGAGTTTGAAGGAGGAGAGAATGATCAACTGTGTCAAAGGCAGCAGAGAGGTCAAGGAGAATTAATATGGAGTAGTGACCTTTGGATTTAGCGGAGATTAGGTCATTAGTCACTTTGATAAGAGCGGTCTCAGTAGAGTGGAGAGGGCGGAAGCCAGACTGAAGAGGGTCAAGGAGAGAGTTGGAATTAAGGAAGTGAGACACACGGGTAAAGACAAGTCTTTCCAAAAGCTTTGATGAGTAAGGGAGCAGGGATATGGGACGATATGATCTTCATGATCTTGTTTTGGCATGGTACTACTAAAAGGTTGCATTTCCCTGTTATAAGGTATGTAATGACTATATAACTTTGCATGCGGCCCTCAGATAAATCTTATTTTTTTAATGTGGCCCTCGGATTACCTAAGGTTGGACAGACCATAAAATCTGTTATATCGGAGCAAGACAGCAAAAAAAAATTTCCTACAATTTAACAGACTTTAAGGAGTTATTTATAGTTGAGATTGTGTTTTAAAGTAATTAATCAATTACACATCAGAACAATATGGATAAAGGATTTTTTTCTTTCTTTCTTGGACTGCATTTGTCCTTGATATTTTCCTTCGTATACTATCTCACATAAATAGTTTAATGGTTATTTACTAGATTACACATTTGCACCTTATTTGCAAAGCTTAGCTGAAATAGCCAAACCGAATTAACAAATCCACTTTGCATATTTATTAAAAGCAATTGCTCACATTTAGCTGTTGTCCACTCATTTGCAAATTTAATTCACTGTAATTTAGGGAAAATAAGCCAAGTTTAAATGCAAATTCAGCTATTTATTAACAGCAGAATGGTTCCAATTTTCTAATCAGAAGTAAATTCTGGGATTTCATCTCACTACCTCTCGGGGTAGCAAATGGAGCTCCTCAATAAATAAATCCATTAATAAATAAATAGGCCCTCTGGATACATAAGCTGCAAGACACAACTGTAAATAAATACAATTAGAAAATAATAACAAATGAGTTTGAAGTAAGGACAGAGCAGGAAAGTGGTTCACTAGTAACATTTTCAATGTGCAAAGGGTAAAGTAGGGCAAAATAATTGATAGTTCACTGAGTAAAAATCCTTCATCTCATGCATAGTGATTAAATATAAATAGCTCGAGTTCCCATGATCATGATCCACTATTAATACCTACGCATCTACGCATCTAAACTGTCCAATATCAGTGATAGAGTGGTGTCTAGTAGTACACTGACACCACATAAGGGCCCTAATCATGTTCAAGGGAATTTACTGTAGATTGGCTAATGCTATCCAATCTCACATATAGTGGATGATGAAAATTTCTCATCAAGATCCTGCAAGATAAATACAGATAGACATGGTTAAGTTATTACTGGAGTTATTATGGAGTATTTTAAGCAGAATTTAATGGTGGCTTGTAATCACTTACATCTGCCTTTTTGTTGTGCCCCACTATGGACTGTACCAATGGCTGTATTTAGCCAGCAGATCAATCATCATTCTATGATGTCTTGGGGGAGAAGGTTGGCTGGTAGCCTCTAGTGTGTATTTTTAACCCCCTTCCACACACTTTTGCACACTCCCTGCTTCCCCTCCTCTGATTGATGCACCATCAACAGCACTCATTGTGTAGGGGGATAATGTATCATGTACAAATCAAAGTTTGGAATCAATTTGAGAGCAAGAAAGACACATTTTATAGCATGACAGGAGGCTTCATATTTGCTTAAGTCTCTCTTTACTAGAACTCCACAGCAGCACATTAACATAGAGATAAAAACACCAGAGACAAAAAAATCATGAAAATCAGTGGCGGGAGTTCCGTGCGGCCGCACACAAGGTGGATATAGACGGGTTCCCCAGCCTGATGGAACTGTGGTCCCTTGGGCAGACCATGTTGCAGCTTGGATTCGGGCATCGGTTTCGGAGGCTACTTGGTCCCGGTATGGTAAGGCTTGGGAGGAATGGGTGGTGTTCGAACAGGCTCAGGGTCAATTTTCTACTACTGCAGATCGTCTCACTGGATTGCTGCAGCTTCTCTGGTTTTAGGAGGCTTCTGGTTGCTCACCAGCTTCAGTCTCGGCTAAACTATTGGGGCTCAAATTGTCCATGGTTCCGGATGTTACTAAGGACGTGAGGGTCGCGTTGGTGATGAGAGGGTGGACTTGCGCAGTACCGTGTCCGGGGCTTTGCTTTTGGGCCTGTTTTCAGTTCTGCCGGTGTTGTGCTTTTCCGATTTCAAAGTGGCGCTCTTTCGGTTCGCCTTTACTTTTGCATTTTTGGGGAGCTTTGGTTTGGGGTGTTGGTTAGCCCATCTAAGCAGGTTCCAGGGGATGTTTGGTATCAGGATGTCAACTGCAAGGCTGCATCGGTTCTTTTTATGTGCTGGGGCATGGAGTGTGGATCGCTTTACAGGGCATCCCCGGGTCGGTGGTTTGCCCGGTGACATGTTTTCGTCAGTATCAGGTCCTCCGTTCTTCCTGTAGGGACCCCTCCTTGTGCACCAGGATGCTGGTTTTCTATCACTATTTCAGTTCATTCAGGTGTTTCAACTGGCGCTGAACGCTCTGGGCATGCCGAGTTCAGAGTTTGGGGGGCATTCATTCTGCATCGGGGTGGCTACGGAGACATTGCGCCTTAGGTTTTTTTAGCATTCTATTCGTAGAATTGGCCACTGGGAATCTGGGCGGTTCAGGGGTTATGTTCGACCCTGTGGTCTGATTGCGTTTTCCCCTGTTGTGCCTTCGTAGGGAAAGCCCGGCGTGTGTGGGTGATCAGACACTCGTACATCTACTGGCCCAGCAGAGGGCCATGGTCCGCCCCGGGGGATGTCAACTGGGTCTGTACCCAGCAACGAAGGAGGTGAGATGGTTTGGGTTCTGTGGTATGCAGTGGGTGCAGCTGGTTCAGGAGTTGGTCCACTTGTGGCGGGTAGTTGTCCTTGCCAATCGTGGGTTGGACTGGGGGAGTCCAATGGGTGTGAAGGAAAGTGGGTCTGATCCCTCCCCTAGCCTCAGTGAAGTTAAGGTATGGTTTATTAAGGATGTGCCCACTGAGCCAAAGGTTGGCTAGTGGTTAGCATGGTGTTGGTGGAAGGCCAGGTTTTGTGGCCAGTGTTGGTTGGGATGAGGGGTTGGGGGAGAGTGCCCAGGTGAGTTTGGAGGTCACAGATATTCATTTTGTAGCCCGCCTCTGCACTTTTTCTAGTGCCATAATATCCTGGTGCCCAAAATTGCACAGCATATGTGGTTTTACCAGTGATTTATAAAGAGGCAAAATTATATTCTCGTCCCGAGAATGAATGCCCTTTTTCATGCATGACAATACCTTACTGGCCTTGGCCACTGCTGATTGATATTGTATAGTTTGTTTTCTATAACAATTCCCAAGTCCTTTTCTTGTGTTGTTATCCCTAATTCGCTTCCATTAATTGTATACGTTGCTTGTGTATTCTTTACGCCAAAGTGCATAACTTTGCATTTTTCAACATTAAATTTCATCTGCCATTTAAGTGCCTAGTCCCCCAGTCTATCTAAATCCCTCTGCAGCAAAGTAATATCTTGCTCACATTGTATTATTTTACAGAGTTTCGTGTCATCTGCAAACACTGAAACATGACTTTCAGTGCTGTCTTCAAGATCATTTATAAACATGTTAAATAGAAGGGGTCCCAGAACAGACCCCTGAGGGATACCACTTGCCACCTCTGTCCAGCTTGAAAATTTACCATTAATAACAACTCTTTGTACTCTGTTTTTAAGCCAGTGTTCTACCCAAGAACAAGCATTTTCATCTAGACCGATTTCCTTGAGTTTGAACACTAATCTACTGTGTGGAACTGTATCAAATGCCTTGGCAAAATCCAAATAGATCACATCCACTGCAACACCCTGATCTATACTTCTACTTACTTCTTCGTAGAACGCAATCAAGTTAGTTTGACATGACCTGTGCTTCATAAAACCGTGCTGATTTTTGCTGATAACCATGTTCTTCTCAAGGAATTCTTGAATATTATCCCTCAATAACCTTTCAAATATTTTACCATCCACAGAAGTTAAGCTCACAGGTCTATAATTTCCAGGCAAGGATTTTGAACCCTTTTTGAATATAGGAACCACATCTGCCTTCCTCCAATCCTCCGGAACACTTCCTGAAAGAAAAGAATCTTGAAAGATTAAAAACAGAGGTTCACTTATTTCTACACTTTCTTAAGTACACGTGGATGGATACCGTCAGGCCCTGGAGCTTTGTTTCTATTAACTTTCTTTAGTTGCTGCAGCACCTTGTCTTGAGTTAACCAATTACAATTATTCTGCAAGTTTTAGTAGCAATCATTTGCACATCCATTGCCATGGGTTTTTCCTTATATACGAAGGAGAAATAGTTATTTAAAATTCTTGCCTTTTCCTGGTCTTCATTAACTAACACCCCCGTTTCAGTTTTTAGTGTACCTACACTTTCATTTTTTTTTTTTTTTTTAGAATTTATGTACTTAAAAAATGCTTTGGGGTTGGTTTTGCTCTCTTTAGCTATCATTTTTTCATTTTGAAGTTTAGCAAGTCTAATTGCCTTTTTGCACGCATTATTTGCTTCCTTATATCTTTTATAAGATGCCTCTGATTTGTCCGATTTAAATGCTTCAAATGCCCCTTTCTTATTTTTAATCTCTTGTTTTACTTCTCTACTAAGCCACATTGGTTTTAATTATTATTATTATTATTATTATTTTTTTTTTATTATTATTATTAATGTGTTTCTTTTATATGTATTTCCCAATGGTACATACTAAGAAATGTTATAGTTGTTTTCCCTTCTTTTTCCCCCAAGCAGATATTTACCCATAAAGCTTCCACATTTTCCTCATCGCATTCCATTTGCTTAAGATTTGGCTTTAATTCATGGTTGACATACAAACATACCCCACCACCCTTCTTGTTTTTTCCTATCCTTCCTAAATAACATGTACTTATTTAAGTTAACTGCCCAGTCATGTGTCTCATCCCACCATGTTTCAGTTATGCCTATTATATCATATTGTTTAGTGTCTGGCCTTAGGAAAAGGGGCATGGAGTAGAGAACGGGTAGTATATTTCAGTTGACATCTTCAGCTGCCTCTTATTTAAGCTTTACATAATACCTCAGTCTTATAGCTATGAACATACATATCTAGCTATTCAAGTCCTTCCACAATGTGCTAATCACAGCGTGTTCCCTGTTAGGAGACACAAACTGCTCTGTATATTGGTATAGGTATATAATTATTTTTCTAAAGTTCTCAAATCTTTGCTATTAACTCTCTTCAGGTGAGATGCCCTCGAGATGAAATGACCTCACAACACAGCCTTGTGTGAATTCCAAGCTACCTCACTAGGAACTTCAGATGTAACATTGTCTGAAAAATAATAATTCAAAGCCCTTTCTGCTAATTTCCTATTTTCCTCATCACTCAACAAGTAGTCATTTTTACATTTATGTCTACTGCACCACCCTGATCTATTATTTTAGTTACCCAATTAAAAAAATCAATACGATTAGTTTGGCATGATCTCCCTGAAGTAAACCCATGTTGTCTCTGATCTTGGAATCCATGTGATTTTAGATGTTCAACAATCCTATCCTTTAACATGGTTTCCATTACTTTCCCCACTACTGAAGTAAGGCTTACTGGCCTATAGTTGCCCGACTCCTCTCTACTACCTTTCTTGTGAATGGGCACAATGTTCGCTAACGTCCAATCTTCTGGGACTACTCCTGTTAACAATGATTGGTTAACTAAATCTGCTAATGGTTTTGCTAGTACACCACTATTCATTATATCAGAACTGACAAATTACTATTTTTGGGGCGCAGCTAGTGATTATTTTGGACTTTTTGGACCTACATTATTTGCGAGAAAAGTTTAGAAATAGTATTGTTCATTTGATGAGCTTGCAAAGCAAAACTGTTGTTTTGTATATTAATATTCTTTTGTTTAGTTGATAAGCATGTAGACATTTTAAAACGTCTGTCATTTAATTAAATCACCTCTTGTGCTACTTATAATGTTTTTATAATACTTGTAATATGGTAAAACCGGATTTCCAGTACGGAATTGCTGGCTTTCACTGTACATTGTTAGACATGGTTTAGTATACATTACAGTGAGCTTGTCTAAATACACTTCTGCATATTGCAAGCTTTGCAGTAGAACTCTATAGGGACACGTTAATCCACTAACAAGTATTACAATGTGCAAGGAATCCATCTTTCTCCAGGATCAATAAAGCAATTATCTAATCCTTTCCTCAATTAGCAATAGTGTATTATGCTGTCTAATTTACCCCATGAACACATTTACATACACTGATTTTCAAAAGTTTGGGGACACTCAGATATTTTCGTATTTTCCATGAAAACATACATGAAATGAGTTTGAATATAAAATATAGTTCCAGACAAGGTTAGAAATAATTCATTTTATTTAAGAAATCCACCCTGTGCAGTAGGTACAATTTTACAGACATTTGGTGTTCTAGTTATCAATTTGTTGAGGTAATCTGAAGAGATTTCACCCCATGCTTCCTAAAGCACTTCCCACAAGTTGGATTGGCACTTCTAAAGTACCGTAAGGTCAAGCTGCTTACAAAACAGTTCAATAGGGGTGTGATGTGGTGACTGTACCCGACACTTCATTTAAGACAAAATACCAGCTGACTGCTTCTTCCCTAAGTAGTACAGTTAGAGATGTGATTTGGGTTATTGTCCTATTGTAAGAGGAAATTGGTAACAAAGCGCCATCGATGGAGTATGACTTGGTGTTGCAAATTGGAGTGATAGTCTTCCTTCTTCAAGGTATGTTTGATCCTGTATAAAACTCCCACTTTACCCCCATCAAAGCACCCCAGACTATCACATTGCCTCCACCATGGTTGACAGATGGCGCCAATCACTCTTCATGCATTGTTTAATTTGGTCTGTGTCTCAGGCATGTTCGTCTTTGTGGTCTGAACACCTAAAACTAAGATTTGTCTGATCATAACACTTTTATTTACAGTCTACCTCTTTCTGTGTTCTTTTGCCCATCTTAATAATTTATTTTTATTTGACAGTTTGAGATATGACTTTTTCTTTGCAACTCTGACTAGAAGGCTAGTCTCCTGGCCTGGAATCACGTTTTCACTGTCAATGCTGAGAATGATTTGTTGTGGGTACCATTTAATGAAGCTGCAAGTCGCAGATGTGTGAGGAGTCTGTCTCTAAAACTAAAATAATAAATGTAGTCCAGGCACTCAGGATCACCTATGCCGCAGTTTTATTGGAAAAACGGGAAAAGCACGCAATGTTTCGATCTCAATGGACATCTTTTTCAAGCTTGAAAAAGTTTCCTAACAATATTAAAATGCCTATACTATGTTTCGGATTGGGTTGATGTTAGTTTAATGGACAAAACATTTGCTGTTGTTTTGAAAACAAGGACATTTATGTGACCCTAAACTTCAGACATACAAGATCCTTTCACTCACTAATCAGTAATTTTAAAGCTCGCAGAAAATAATACTTTAAAAAAAAAACAAAAAAAACACCTAGCCTAGGAAATAAAAAGTGGTGCAATGCCAGTGAGCATGAAAATTAAAGTTCACAAACAATATGGAAACCCAGGGGCTTGCTCACTTGTGCATTTGTGTTTTTTGTCTACGTGTCTAAACATACTTCTCTCTGGCTGTAGGACAAGATAACAGAGGATGCCAATCAGCTGGTGAAGTTTTTTGGACCACTTAGCTGGTCTACTCCAGGATTGCACCTCCCTTTAAAGAATTCTATTTTTATTAACCATAAGAGCAGTTGATGCAGATCCAAACTACATTTGTGTTACCAATGCTGAAATAGTCTGATACATACCAGGACATTATAAGTACAAATACTGCATTTAGAAAACAAAATGCAAGTTCAATTATTAAATGAACATTAGTAGTGGGTTGTAGCTTTTATTCAGTTACATCTACTGATATGTTGTACTGTATTTCACCAGGAGACGTGGACCAGCCACTATTCCATGACTTCCTTATTATGACCAATAGTCCTCTGTATGGTAGGAGTTTTTAAGAGCTTTTCTAGCACAGTTCCTAAGCATTGCATACATTCTGCTGGCTTCTATTGTTCCATTATTTGAACCTTTCAACCAGAATTATTCTGCATACAAGACCCTTTTATTACCTCTTTTTTGTACAAAAAACAAAACAAAAGAAAAAAACATTAGGAATAAAAAGTACCTCTGCCCTTAATGAATACGAATATACTGAGCGAATCTTAACACCTCCAGGGGAAGCAATTACACACAAACCAGCAGTATGCTGCATTATTTTTTGTTTAACAGTGAGTTTCGACTTCAGTCTATGTTAAAATGTTTCTATCCTGGTTGCTTAATCTTTTGTTTCTCTGCATTTATTCCGACTGGTAATGTCACAATCCGTTAAGCCATTTAATTATAATAATCTACTCTATCTTGCCAAAGGTTCTCTTGTGTTGTTGAGTTTAAGTGGCAGAGTGCAGAGAGTGAGGAGAAAGGTTACCTCCAAGTCCCCCTTGGGTCTTCTTGTAAGAAACCATAAACTTCTATCCTCTAGATAGCTATTGATTTCTAACAGACCTTGAAATGAAAGAAGAGACTCAAAAACGTGACTGACATTTTGTTGCCGCCTGAGTGAATTACTGTTGTGTTGGTAAAGGATATAAACTGTACCTTTGGTAATATGTTGGTAGTGGAAGCAAAAAAGCACTTTCTTAAGAATAACATAACAGGGGAGGTGTGAAGGAAGAGCTCTATTTGATCAGTTTGTTATATCAGCCACAAGTAAATATGTTGTATAACCAGAAACACCTTGTTTACACCTCTGTTCAAGAAGTATAAGGTTCTTTAAGGGATGTTCTAAGGAGATGCTTGAAGATATGAACCCAAGAGGGTTCCTTTGTGACATTAGGGTATGCTACCGCGACCTACAAAAAGGAGATAGTGATGTCCCGAACGGTTCGCTGGCGAATAGTTCCTGGCGAACATATGCGATGTTCGTCCGCCCCCTATTCATCATCATTGAGTAAACTTTGACCCTGTACCTCACAGTCAGCAGACACATTCCAGCCAATCAGCAGCAGACCCTCCCTCCCAGACCCTCCCACCTCCTAGACAGCATACAATTTAGATTAATTCTGAAGCTGCATTTTTTTTTTTTAATTATTATACATTATCCTCCATAGCCAGTAACCTGTGTTTATTATACATTATCCCCCATAGCCAGTAGCCTGTGTTTATTATACATTATCCCCCCATAGCCAGTAACCTGTGTTTATTATCAGGCCCGGACTGGCCATCGGGCACACCGGGCAAATGCCCGGTGGGCCGCGATGGCCGTGGGGCCGAGGCCGGCAGGGGAAGGTCCCAGGACTTCCCCTGCCGGTTTATGCAGGGCCGGCACTATCCGAGCGCCGGCCCCGCTGTATTCCATGTCGGGCCGGTGGGGAGATCAAAGATCTCCCTCACCGGCCCACATGCTATCCAATGCGGCCGCCGGCGGGGAGAGAGGGAGGGAGACAGCCTGCACTGAGAGAGGACCCGGCGGAGCTCTAACTTGCAGCTCCGCCGGGTTCCTCTCGCGAGATCCGGAGCGTTGCCATGGCAATGACCGGATCTCGCGAGAGTGAGCTCTAGCTCGCAGGCTAGAGTTCACTCACCACGAGGACCACCAGGGAACACTGCCACTCTGCCTCCCAGTCCCAGGAACCAGTCCCCCCCTCCCAGGCTAAAGGTAAGAAGGGAGGGGGGGACATAATGCCTGTTATTTTATTTGTTTACCCCCCCCCCCCCTACACACAAAATCCATTCTAACATTTATACATCACTCACACCCATCACACTCAGCACTCTCACACCCATCACTCACACCCATCACACGCAGCACTCTCACCCACAGCACACCCATCACACACAGCACTCTCACACACAGCACTCTCACACCCATCACACACAGCACTCACACCCATCACACTCAGCACTCACACTCAGCACTCACACCCATCACACTCAGCACTCACACCCATCACACTCAGCACTCTTACACTCAGCACTCTCACGCACTCTTACACTCAGCACTCTCACCCACATAACACACAGCACTCTCACACCCATCACACTCAGCACTCTCACACCCATCACACTCAGCACTCTCACACCCATCACACTCAGCACTCTCACACCCAGCACTCTCGCACTCTCACCCCCAGCACTCTCACCCACAGCACTCTCACCCACAGCACTCTCACCCACAGCACTCTCCCCCACAGCATACACAGCACTCTCACACCCATCACACACAGCACTCTCACCCACATCATACACAGCACTCTCACCCACATCATACACAGCACTCTCACACCCATCACACACAGCACTCTCACACCCATCACACACAGCACTCTCACACCCATCACACACAGCACTCACACCCATCACACACAGCACTCTCACACCCATCACACCCATCACTCACACCCATCACACACAGCACTCACACCCATCACACACAGCACTCACACCCATCACACTCAGCACTCACACTCATCACACTCAGCACTCTTACACTCAGCACTCTCACCCACATAACACTCACACCCATCACACTCAGCACTCTCACACCCATCACACTCAGCACTCTCACACCCATCACACTCATCACTCACACACCCATCACACTCAGCACTCACACACCCATCACACTCAGCACTCACCCACATCACACACAGTACTCTTACACACATCACACTCAGCACTCACACATTCAGCACTCTCACACACAGCACTATCACACTCGGCACTCTCACACCCATCACACACAGCACTCTCACACCCATCACACACAGCACTCACACACAGCACTCACTCAGCACTCTCACCCACATAACACACAGCACTCTCACAACTATCACACACAGCATTCTCACACACAGCACTCTCACACACAGCACTCTCTAACCCATCACACACAGCACTCTCTAACCCATCACACACAGCACTCTCACACCCATCACACAAAGCATTCTCACACACATCATACACAGCACTCTCACACACAGCATTCTCTAACCCATCACACACAGCACTCTCACACACATCGTACACAGTACTCTTACACACATCACACTCAGCACTCTCACACACAGCACTATCACACTCAGCACTCTCACACTCATCATACACAGCACTATCATACACAGCACTCTCACACACAGCACTCTCACACACAGCACTCTCACACTCAACATACACAGCACTATCATACACAGCACTCTCACACACATTACAAACAGCACTGTCACACACAGCACTCTCACACACCACATTCTTACACACATCACACACAGCATTCTCACACACACCACTTACCGCACCCTCACATACCACTTACCGCACCCTCACCTACCGCACCCTCACACACAGCACCCCTCACACACAGTATCCATCACGCACACATACTGCACCCCTCACATACACACAGAACCCCCCCAACACACTGCACCACACACATACACAATAGTTCCAAACACACACATATATATACATACACACACACACAGCACCCCTCACACATACTGCACCCCTAAACACATTACATTCCAGACACACACTAGATCCCTTACCCAACTCTGGATCATCTACACACATATAAACACTAGATCCCTATATAAACTCTGAATCCGTTATAAACACACACTCACTAGATCTCCTACACATTCTGGGTCCTTCAAACACACACTAGACTCCTATACACATACACACACACACACACTACACTCTTAACATATACACTCTGAATCCCCTATACACACACACACACACACACACACACACTAGATTCCTTGTAAGCAAACACATACTACACCCCTAAACACACACTTTCTACAAACACTACATCACCTATACACACACTCTATAGCCTGTTTGCACATATGCTACATCCCCTTTACATACATTCTCTACAGCCCCTAGCCACATATGCATCACTTTACACCACAGGCACAACATGTCTAAAACTAACCTTATTACACAATACCACACCACAATCAGCTCACTCTACACACACGCAATACCACAAGCAGACTCCAAACACATGCACAATACTCTTTCCTGGCATTTTTGTCTCCTGGTATCCAGTTATAGAGACACCAGAGACAAGTTGCAAGGAAACACAGTGCAAGCATGTTATTAACTTTGCTTGCACTGTGCAGAACAAATACAGTTTTTTTTTCTCATGCTAGAGCTCTTCAGCAGAGCTCTGCGCATAGTCTGCCCTGGAAGAGCATTGAACCAACACGCTCACTTTGAGAGGGGGCGTGCTTGTCATTAGTGATGACAAAACACACCTCCTCTGACCCGCCCCCTTCTTAGTGGGCCGCTGGGATAAAAAAAATGCCCGGGCCGAATTTTTCTCCCAGTCCGGCCCTGTTTATTATACATTATCCTCCCATAGCCAGTAACCTGTGTTTATTATACATTATCCCCCCGTAGCCAGTAACCTGTGCTTATTATACATTATCTTCCCATAGCCAGTAACCTGTGTTTATTATACATTATGCCTCCCATAGCCAGTAACCTGTGTTTATTATACATTATCCCCCCGCAACCAGTAACCTGTGTTTATTATACATTATCCCCCAACAACCAGTAACTCTGAGCGGCGGTGGGGGCCCTAATAAAAATTGGGGGGGGGGACTTAATGTCCTACCCTCTGGCCCCCACCCCTGAGCGAAGGGTGGGGGCCCTAAATACAAATGGAGGGGGGGACCTAATGTCCTCCCCCCTGGCCCCCACCCCTGAGCGGTGGGTGGGGGCCCTAAACAAGAATAAGGGAGGACCTAATGTCCTCCCCCTGGCCCCCACCGGCCTAAACAAGAATAAGGGGGGGACCTATTGTCCTCCCCCCTGGCCTCCACCCCTGAGCGGTGGGTGGGGGCACTAAACAAAAATAAGGGGGGGACCTATTGCCCTCCCCCCTGGCCCCCACCCCTGAGCGACGGGTGGGAGCCCTAAATACAAATGGGGGGACCTAATGTCCTCCCCCCTTGCCCCCACCCCTGAGCGGCGTGTGGGGGCCCTAAATACAAATGGGGGGACCTATTGTCCTCCCCCCTGGCCCCCACCCCTGAGCGGTGGGTGGGGGCCCTAAACAAGAATAAGGGGGGGACCTAATGTCCTCCCACCTGGCCCCCACCACTGAGCAGTGGGGGCCCTAAATGAAAATTTAACCCCCCTCGCCCCAGGTGACTAGGGGTCCCCAAACCCCTAGTCACCCTTACCCCAAAAAAATAAACTCCTACCTACCCCCCTCACCCTAAAAATAATGAGGGGGGACCATTTAACTAAGTACCTTTAAAAATAAAAATACACTTACCATTCAATGTTTTCTTTCTTCTAAAATCTTCTTTTTTCAGCCCCAAAAAAATTCTTTGGAATTTTCCCACGCTGTGTAATTTGACTCATAACTCTCTGATTGGTTACTTAATCCACCAATCAGAGTGTTATGAGTCAAATTACACAGCGTGGGAAAATTCCACAGAACTTTCCCACGCTGTGTAAAATGACACAGAGCACTCTGATTGGTGGATTTCAAACCAACCAATCAGAGTGCTGTGACAGGTAAATGTAGAGACTTACCTGTCAGTGTCTTCATTTACCTGTCAGAGCATTCTGATTGGATGGCTTAAACCCACCAATCAGAGTGCTCTGAGCCTAATTGCAGGGCGGGGCAAGGCTTTATAAGCCGCTCAGGGGTGGGGGCCGGTGGGGAGGACAATAGGTCCTCCACCCTTTTTTTTTTACTTTAGGGCCCCCACCCGCTCAGGGAGGGGGGACCTTTTTTTTTTTTTTTTTTAACAGTGAGCAGTTCACTGTTTAATAGACGAGTAGATTCATAATTTACTAATACTAAGTAATTTTTACTTAGTATTAGTAAATTTGGCTGAAAGACCAATTTAGGTCTTTCAGCCTTTTAGTAGATAGCTCCCAATACCATGGGAATTAGGGAGTTATCTACTTATTAATTCCTGTCATTACACTGACTGGCTTAGTAACTTACATTTTATATGAATGTGTTACTTGATTGTTGTAAATGTTGCAGATGCTTACAGCTGAATCCTGTCTATGTTTCTATACTTTTTATTTGAAATTGTATACAGTGTAACATTCTTCTTCTTTCACTGGGTAAGTATATTCGTACTTAGCCAATACTGTGCTTCGTAACTTCAGAACTTAGTCACTTTGACACCTCGGAACTTCGGCAACTTCGGCAATTCGGCACTTCGGCACTAGTACACTTCGGAAATTCTGCAATTTCGGCACTTCGGGACTTAAGCAATTCGGCAATTAGAAATTAGAAATAGAAAGAGGGAAGTGCTCATGCCATTGTACAGAACACTGGTGAGACCTCACTTGGAGTATGGTAAGCAGTACTGGAGACCATATCTTCAGAAGGATATTGATACCTTAGAGAGAGTTCAAAGAAGGGCTACTAAACTGGTTCATGGATTGCAGGATAAAACTTACCAGGAAAGGTTAAAGGATCTTAACATGTATAGCTTGGAGGAAAGACGAGACGGGGGGATATGATAGAAACATTTAAATACATAAAGGGAATCAACACAGTAAAGGAGGAGACTATATTTAAAAGAAGAAAAACTACCACAACAAGAGGACATAGTCTTAAATTAGAGGGACAAAGGTTTAAAAATAATATCAGGAAGTATTACTTTACTGAGAGGGTAGTGGATGCATGGAATAGCCTTCCAGCTGTAGTGGTAGAGGTTAACACAGTAAAGGAGTTTAAGCATGCGTGGGATAGGCATAAGGCTATCCTAATTATAAGATAAGGCCAGGGACTAATGAAAGTATTTAGAAAACTGGGCAGACTAGATGGGCCGAATGGTTCTTATCTGCCGTCACATTCTATGTTTCTATGTTTCTATGTTTCTAATTCAACTATTCGGACATTCGGAAGCACCGAAATGAATTGCACATGTCTAGTATATAGTGATCATGATTTTTAGCCATATCCAATATTTTTAAGGTGGTCCCAGTGCCACCACTCATATCGGGTGTCACAATAGCTTCCATTTAAAAAAACAAAAACTTTTTTGACTGTGATATAATAGCAGTCAGTTTCCTTCACACGTGTGCGTTTCAGGGCCTGCCAGGACACAGTGTCACACCAGTGCAACTCATATCTGGTGTAACAGTAGTGTACATTTAAAAAAAAATACAGGGGGCTTGTTGTCACCTTTCGGGGACCCTTGGTGTTGTACGTGGCTGGGTGGAGGAAGAGACCTTCAATGACATCAGTAAGGACAAGGAACGGGACATGGCTAGCTTGGTATCCAACCTTGTGCAAATGGGGAGTTTGCAGTTGTGCAAATGGACTGTTTGCGGTGCGTTAAACGGGGAGTTTGGTCTGTCACTGTGAAGCAGGTGTAACCCTTACACTACCTGATCGATACAACATCATACCTGATGTTTTAAAGCACGTTATTCCAAACAATTTAGGAATGTTAGGTGATTTATGCCCTTTATGGATTAAAACCAGACTCTGCATCAACTATGTAATTTTCCATGGGAGTTTTGCCATGGATCCCCCTCCGGCATGCCACAGTCCAGGTGTTAGTCCCCTTGAAACAACTTTACCATCACTATTGTGGCCAGAAAGAGTTCCTGTGGGTTTTAAAATTCGCCTGCTTATTGAAGTCTATGGCGGTTCGCCGGGTTCGCCCGTTCGCGAACATTTGCGGAAGTTCGCGTTCGCCTTTCGCGAACGGAAAATTTCATGTTCGCAACATCACTAAAAGGAGAGCTTTAATGCCATTTGGACAGCATAGCACACCCTATTGAGCGGGCCCTCCCTCAAGGCTAAATACTTACCCCTGATAATAGTAGGGTGAACGATCTGACAACCCTGCAGCTAATCCAGGCGATCCAAGTCATGTTTACAGTACAATCTCTTGGCTCGGATTGGCTAGATTCCATGATTTCCTAAGGAGAGATTCTGGCTTGGGTTTTAAGCAGGTACCCTAGCATATAATGAATAAAACAATATAATTAAATATAAGCTGTATGCATTTTACTCTTAAACATTTAAAATCAAATTTAATATGTATACATTTATTTAATTATTTTCATATTTTTTTATTAATTATATATTGGGGGACCTGCCTGACAACCCAGGCAGACATACCAGAGAATTTTAATCCAGGCAGAAATTCCAGAGAATGGAAATTGCAAGCCCTGGATATTTGAACACATAACTTTAAAAAAAAACAAAAAAAACGTTAAACCTGTACATTTGGGATTTTAGAGCAGTAAATCATATAATAACGAAGATATCATAATTGAAAGTGTCGTTTTGTGTGAAATAATGCAAAACACTAACACTAACTTTGGTCACTAACTGACTTTGGTCAAGTAGAATACCCTTGGTTGTCTACTTTTGCAATTGGTATGCCTGGATGAGGGCAATTCTAATTCCTGGGCTGCTATACAAAATCAAAGGCAATAAAAGCCCGCACACTAATATGACAAAAATTCAATGTCTAAAAACTGAAATGGTCAAGCCTTAGATTGTACCCTGTAACTTTCCAAAACACCATTAACTCTGTACATGATTGGCATTTTGTACTCATGAGTAGTGATGTCGGGCGAACCGCCATAGACTTCAATAGGCAGGCGAATTTTAAAACCCACAGGGACTCTTTCTGGCCACAATAAAACACGTAAAATAATGGGGGGGACCTACTAAATAACAGTAAGGGGGGGAACCTACTGTCCTCCCCCCCTGGCCCCCACCCCTGAGCGGTGGGTGGGGGCCCTAAATAAAGATAGGGGGGGACCTACTGTCCTCCCCCCTGGCCCCCACCCCTGAGTGGTGGTTGGGGACCCTAAATAAAGAGAGGGGGGGACCTACTGTCCTCCCCCAGGCCCCCACCCCATAGCAGTGGGTGGGGGCCCTAGATAATAATGGTGGGGGGACCTACCGTGGGTGGGGGCCCTAAGAAAACAATAAGGGGGACCTACTGTCCCCCCCGGCCCCCACCCCTGAGCGGTGGGGTGGGCCCTAAATAAAGAGAGGGGGGACCTACTGTCCTCCCCCCCGGCCCCCACCCCTGAGCAGTGGGTGGGGGCCCTAAATAATAATGGTGGGGGGAACCTACCATCCTCCCCCCCGGCCCCAACCCCTGAGCGGTGGGTGGGGGCCCTAAATAAAGAGAGGGGGGACCTACTGTCCTCCCCCCCGGCCCCCACCCCTGAGCAGTGGGTGGGGGCCCTAAATAATAATGGTGGGGGGGAACCTACCATCCTCCCCCCCGGCCCCAACCCCTGAGCAGTGGGTGGGGGCCCTAGATAATAATGGTGGGGGGACACCTACCGTCCTCCCCCGGCCCACACCCCTGAGCGGCAGGTGGGGGCCCTATAAAAACAATAAGGGGGACCTACTGTCCCCCCCGGCCCCCACCCCTGAGCGGTGGGTGGGGGCCCTAAATAAAGAGAGGGGGGACCTACTGTCCTCCCCCCTGGCCCCCACTACGGGTGAAGATGGATTAATTTTTTTTGCGTCTGTTTTTTTCTTTTTCGTCGGGATTTTTTTTTGCGCTCGGGTTTTTTATTTTATTTTAAATTTGACGGGTATGATGGCTTTTTATTTGGCCTTTTTAGGGCTGAAAAATGAAGATATTAGAAAAAAGAAGACGTCAAATGGTAAGTTGAATTTTTCTTTACAGGTTAGTTATTTTATTCCCCCCCTCACTATTTTTTAGGGTGAGGGGGGCAGGTAGGGGGTAACTTTTTTGGGGGTGGGGGGGTGGGTGACTAGGGGCTTGGGGACACCTAGTCACCTTTGATTGGGGGGGGATTTTTATTTAGGGCCCCCACCCACCACTCAGGGGTGGGGGCCGGGGGTGGAAACTGGAGGTCCCCCACTTATTGTTTTTTTTAGGGCCCCCACCCACCGCTCAGGGGTGGGGGCCAGGGGGGGAGGACAGTAGGTCTCCCCCCATTGTGATTTACGGCCCCCACAAACCGCACAGGGGTGGGGCCGGGGGGGGAGGACAGTAGGTCCCCCCTCATTATTTTTATGGCCCCCACCCAACGCTCATGGGTGGGGGCAGGGGGGAGGACAGTAGGTCCCCCCCATTGTGATTTATGGCCCCCACAAACCACACAGGGGTGGGGGCCGGGGGGAGGACAGTAGGTCCCCCCTCATTATTTTTATGGCCCCCACCCACCGCACAGGGGTGGGGGAGGGGGGAGGACAGTAGGTCTCCCCCATTGTGATTTACGGCCCCCACAAACCGCACAGGGGTGGGGCCGGGGGGGGAGGACAGTAGGTCCCCCCTCATTATTTTTATGGCCCCCACCCAACGCTCATGGGTGGGGGCGGGGGGGAGGACAGTAGGTCCCCCCCATTGTGATTTATGGCCCCCACAAACCACACAGGGGTGGGGGCCGGGGGGAGGACAGTAGGTCCCCCCTCATTATTTTTATGGCCCCCACCCACCGCGCAGGGGTGGGGGAGGGGGGAGGACAGTAGTTCTCCCCCCATTGTGATTTACGGCCCCCACAAACCGCACAGGGGTGGGGGCCGGGGGGGGAGGACAGTAGGTCCCCCCTCATTATTTTTATGGCCCCCACCCAACGCTCATGGGTGGGGGCGGGGGGGAGGACTGTAGGTCCCCCCCATTGTGATTTATGGCCCCCACAAACCACACAGGGGTGGGGGCCGGGGGGAGGACAGTAGGTCCCCCCTCATTATTTTTATGGCCCCCACCCACCGCGCAGGGGTGGGGGAGGGGGGGAGGACAGTAGGTCCCCCCTCATTAATTTTATGGCCCACACACACCGCGCAGGGGTGGGGGAGTGGGGGAGGACAGTAGGTCCCCCCCCCTCATTATTTTTATGGCCCCCACCCAAGGCTCATGGGTGGGGGCAGGGGGGAGGACAGTAGGTCCCCCCATTGTGATTTATGGCCCCCACCCACCGCGCAGGGGTGGGGGCCGGGGGAGGACAGTAGGTCTCCCCCTCATTATTTTTATTCCCCTATATAACAATGTTTGGTATTTAGTGAATATTCCCCTGTATAACAATGTTTGGCATTTAGTGAATTTTCCCCTGTATATTCCCCTGTATAACAATGTTTGGTATTTAGTGAATATTCCCCTGTATAACAATGTTTGGCATTTAGTGAATATTCCCCTGCATAACAATGTTTGGCATTTAGTGAATATTCCCCTGTATAATAATGTTTGGCATTTAGTGAATATTCCCCTATATAACAATGTTTGGTATTTAGTGAATATTCCCCTATATAACAATGTTTGGTATTTAGTGAATATTCCCCTATGTAACCATGTTTGGCATTTAGTGAATATTCCCCTATGTAACACTGTTTGGCATTTAGTGAATATTCCCCTATGTGACAGAACCATCCGTCTGTCTATTTTTGGTGGATTCGTCTATTTTATTCCGTCCGTCCAAATGACTGTTTCTAGTATCATAGCCATACGAATGACTGTTTTCCACGAATAAAGCTACCGAACGGATGGCCACCCAGAAGAGAAGTGTGCTGCTGGTTAACCTTTTGATCCCAATTAGAACATTGTGGTTAACCGCAGACACTTCTCAATTAAACCGACTTCAGGGTGGCCGTCGTTCGTATGTCGACCACGAGGCAGCGGCCATTTTAAACCGTACGAAAGCCCAGCGGTGTTCGGCTCTGATTCCATGGAACTAAAAATGGACACTCTTTCTGCCGAACACCGCTGAAACCATAGGTCACCTGGCTGTCTCGACAAATCCGTACGAACACCAGCTGTTCGGGAGTTTTACCGTCGACGAAAAGTACTTAACCCAGATAGCCTTCCCATGGAGTCGATCGCCTGCCGAAAGAATGCAAGAACTTTGACTCCATGGCGATTGAACTATACGTATGGGATCTGAGCGCTATTCGTCAATAATGTGCCCTCAGATCCCGGCTATCTGGGGATATGTGATGTGGATGTGAAATGTACAGTTATTATAAAGTTATGTATTTTTATGTATTTTCTGGTTTTATAGTTAAAATGGCGATGGGTCTTTGTCCTGGAGATATTTGCATTTCTTCCCAATTATCTCCAGGGCAGGAAGGAGGAAACCATATTGCATTGTGGGAAAAGTCTGTGACTGTATGTCTGGAATGTCCTCCTGTACTTCTGTAATTTCAGTCTTCCACAGTAAAACCAGATCCTGTTTGACCCTCAATACGGAGCTTCTGTCTCGTTATTGGGGGGATTTATTATTCACGCTTTAGAGACTGCTTATGGGAAACGTATGCCGCTTGGTGGATGTCGTGGTTCGGCTAGTAGCGGCAGTTCGTGGAGTTCTGTTCGGGAACCGGAGTCCCTTCACAGATCCTGTTCGGGAGATTACCGCTTCCCCTGGTTATGGTTCGTGGATTACAAATTATACGAACAGAGAATTGATACGGTGAGAGGGGAAGGTGAACTAAATGGCGCTTTTACTTATAGACACGGAGGGTGTCAACACCCTATATAACAATGTTTGGTATTTAGTGAATATTCCCCTGTATAACAATGTTTGGCATTTAGTGAATATTCCCCTATATAACAATGTTTGGTATTTAGTGAATATTCCCCTGTATATGTAGAGTTAAAAAAAAAAAATAAATAATAATAATAATAAAAAAAATGAATGGTGAGGGAGGGAGGTGGGAGGGTATGGGAGGGAGGGTCTGCTGCTGATTGGTTGGAATGTGTCTGCTGACTGTGAGGTACAGGGTCAAAGTTTACTCAATGATGACGAATAGGGGGCAGACCAAACATCGCATATGTTCACCGTCCGTGGCGAACGCGAACAAGCTATGTTCGCCAGCGAACCGTTCGGGACATCACTACTCATGGGACATCACAACTTACAAATATGTGTATCTTATTGCAGTAAAGGCTAACAGTATTATGACATTCACAGTAAAAATGTCATGCTTCATTTGGAAAATAACATTTCTTAATTTCTCACAACTTTTTAGATTCTATTCATATTAAATTATGCTTCATCATATATAAATAATTGATGTAAAAAGGAAAGCCAAATTTGTCATGAACAGTATTATTTATAATATGTGTGGGTGCATTTAATATGAAATAGGTAAATCATGGTTGAACAGACATATAGCTCAAATTCTACTTGTACAATTTCCTACGACTTTTAGGGATTAATAACCACTGAGACTTTTCCAAAAATGTTTTCTTTTTATAGATATGAAAGTCTGAGAAGGCTGTTCCTCTTTAAAGAGAGATTTGAATAAAGTAGAGGACTGTGCAGACAAGTAGCAGATTATGTTCAAGAAACATGAACACAAACTTATACATTTTGAAATAAGGAAGGAGCACAGTTAACATTCACTAAATGGGGTAGAGTTTGGAAGGACTTTGGAAAGGACTTTGGACTTTGGAAAAATGATAGACAGCAAACAAGACATCTATGTGTAATGTCAGCTTTTGCAAAGTGCATTGAAGTACAGACATGCATGAAAAAACAGTACTAATTAAACTAATTAAATACGGTTTAGATTTTTCATAAATGAATGGAAAGGTGAGGGAAAATATGGAAGTTTTAAAAAGTGCAGAGATCAGCTGCACAATGTAAAAATAAGGGAATGGATCATTTTATTTATGAAGAAAGACTGTAGTATTTAATTAAGAAAAAAGGCATCTCACGTGGGTGTAACGGATCACCTGGCACCCCGACTCGGTACCTCCGTTAATGGATGCTCCTAGCGTTTCCTGAGGACTCCAAGCACTCTGGCAGACACCACAATCACCAAATCCGAGAAACCTTTAAATTCTCCCAAGCATATGAATGCTGTAGACCATTGAATAGGAACCATACGAATAGGCTTGTACTCCTAGCAGTCAACTGGAACAGCATGCAATAAATCCTTCCCCCCAATAATGAGACAACACATCACTTTGAGGGTAAAACAGGAACTCTGGACTGGCTCATCCAGCCTGGCTTTTATTTCCAACTCACACATACAGGCCACACCCAGGGGGAGGCATAAAAGAACCAATGACATAGATGTTACCGCCCACACATCCCCTCCCCTTAGTGTGACACATAATCCCATTATGCATACAGTGTAAAATATACTTTTACACAACTTTCATAACTTTAAAACCATACATCACATTCACATAAAAATACATATCCACAATCAATCCATTCAGGGGAACAACATATTAAAAAATGGCATGAATCCGACCAGGGGTTCAAAAGTTACTAAAAGTATCTTTTGTTCCTTTCTGGCTGGCAGAAAAACATCCCCACAATGCACCCTTGTTTCCTCCCTTCTGCCCTGGAGTTAATTGGAGAAGTAATCCAATTACCCAGGACTAAAGGCAGACTCCATTAACCACATGGTTGCAAAACAACATAAAACACTTTAAAATACATAAAGTCACATTTACACATAACACACAGACATTTCACCTATCCCCAGATAGCTGGGATCTGCACGCACAAAACTACCGAATAGCGCGCAGATCCTACTCACACAGTACAATTGCCATGGCGCTAAAGTCTTTCCCATAGTCTTTCATTATATGAATAGGCTCCATGGTATGGCTATCTGGGGTATCACATTCCCATAAAGTCTGGTCCATAGTCCAAAGGCAAGAGGCGGGCAATCAGCCCCCTCCAAGGACACGTGGCGAGGTCGGTTTCACCACACTTCTCCCCTTTACCGCCCAGACTAACAGGGTACTTGACCTCCTGCCGGTCAGTGCCCTTGTTAGTCCAGCAGCCCACCCACAAGACAGAAACAGCAGAGCAGCCCACCCACAATAAACAGTTACTACACCTGGGTGAGGGAGAATCTTGTCCAGGTTCAGGTGCCTCACCACGGCTGTGTGGGGGACTGGTAGGCTGCCTTGGTAGGTTGCTGAGGGGGCAGAGACCAGCGGTACTCTGTCCTGTTGCCAGCACTACCACGGGAGTAGTCTGGTTGGAGCCTGGTTGCTGGAGACCGACTGTCTCCCCTTTAAATACACCGCTCTGCTGCTGGAGACCGACTGTCTCCCCTTGAGTTACACCGCTCTGCTGCTGGAGACCGACTGTCTCCCCTTGAGTTACACAGCTCTGCTGCTGGAGACCGACTGTCTCCCCTTTAGTTACACAGCTCTGCTGCTGGAGACAGACTGTCTCCCCTTTAAATACACCGCTCTGCTGCTGGAGACCGACTGTCTCCCCTTGAGTTACATCGCTCTGCTGCTGGAGACCGACTGTCTCCCCTTGAGTTACACCGCTCTGCTGCTGGAGACCGACTGTCTCCCCTTGAGTTACACAACTCTGCTGCTGGAGACCGACTGTCTCCCCTTTAGTTACACAGCTCTGCTGCTGGAGACAGACTGTCTCCCCTTTGGCTAAACAGCCCTGTTGTGGGGGGGCAGGACCGACCGTCCCTACCCCCTGTGCTGGAACTGCAGAGACCACGGTCCCATCTGCACAGGTGTGGGGCTTACAGTCTCCCCCTGGTACATTAAGCTGCCGCTGGGGAGAGGTGGTAACCAGCTCCTCTCCCATTAGAACACTCTGCCGCTGGGGAATGGAGACTGGGCTCTCTATTCCCTGTACAGTAATGATCCGCCGCTGGGGAGAGGTGGTAACAATCTCCTCTCCCATGCATACTTCCCGTCTCTGCGGAGGGAGACCGACTGTCTCTCCTCCCAGCACAGAGTCCTGCTGTGGGGGAAAGGGGGCTGGGCTCTCTATTCCCTGCTGGATACTCTGCCGCTGGGGAATGGAGACCGGGCTCCCAATTCCCAACAAATCACACTGCCGCTGGGGAGGGAGGACGGCTCCTTCAGCTCCCTGTAACTTGGGCGCAGAGACCACGGTCCCATCTGCGCTGGTGTGGGGCTTACGGTCTCCCCTTGGTGGGTTAGGCTGCCGCTGGAGAGAGGGTGTAACAAGCTCCTCTCTCTGAACTGTAACCTGCCGCTGGGGATCTGGGCCGACTGCCCAGCATCCCTGTAGGGCCGGTAGAGAGACCTCGATCCCATCTCCACCTGCCATCTGTGGGTCTCTCCAGGACCAGTCTATGAGGTCCCCTACTTCTGCAACTGGTAGTGAAGCAGGGGGTACCTCTGCCGCGTTTTCCCAGCTATAGGCTAGCAGGTATGTGGCTTTCAGGTGGGTTTTATCTCATGAGACATGATCAAAGAATGATAGCTGCAATACTTGTACTATTGTTTGTCGCTATATAAATAATTAAAACATTTGCAATTAAGGATTGCATGGTAGCAGCCAGGGCCGGCCTTAGGTGTTCAGGCGCCCTGTGCGAGCCAATCTTGTGGCGCCCCCCGCCATCTTTATTTGTCGCCTGCACCCCCTTCAACAAAACCCTGTCTCCATCATCAGCCTCCTGCCCCCCATTATCACCAGTCCCCTGCCCCCCTTTATCACCAGCCCCTTGCCTCCCTTTATCACTAGCCCCCTGCCCGCTTCAATAAAATGCAATCGTTATATATAACATTTTTTAAAAAAGCAATAAGGACAAGCACTTGCATTAAAGGCTGCTGATCCCTGGATCCAGCTGTCAGTCAGACTCGCTGACTGAAGAGCACCTGCCGCCCTGACACCCACTGAGCGGATCCTTCCAACGTCACGCCCCCACGCTCCTCCTCCTCACTCCTCCAGCATTCCAATTCGGGCCGGTTTGTGAGTGACCGACTGCGAGCTGTGTCGGCCACCTGGCACCCCTGTTGCCATAGTGCCCTGTGCGGCCGCACAACTCGCACACCCCAAAGGCCGGCCCTGGTTACATCACACACAAAAGCAGACAGTCAGGCACAGTTACAGTCAGACACAGTTACACAGGCAGACGGTCACACACAGAGTACAGTCTCACACACACAGGCAGACAGTCACACACAGAGTACAGTCTCACACACACAATACAGTCACACACACAATTACCTATTTCCGTTATGGCTGGAAGTTTCAGTGCCTTTTAGCCCCGCCTCCTCCATGTGGTAAGCCTCCCTCCCCACCATTCTGTAAGCCCTGCTCCTTTACTTTCATAGTCCCCGGTGGAAAATAATGGACTTGCTTTAGCTCCCCCTGCACTCACCCGGCCATGTGCGAGCTGTGTCGGCCACATGCATCCCTGCTTCATGGCGCCCTGTCGGCCGCACAGCTCGCACACCCCTAAGGCCCGCCCTGGTAGCAGCTGGGCATGACATCACATGAACATCAGTGAATGTGAACAGTGTTATGTCATCACAGAAAGATAAGAATAAACATGCAGGTATACAACCATTAGATAACAGAATAATATGCCTACCCTTCAGCAATCATACCCCTGCAGTCACTATACCGTATAGGAAAATTCTGAAATTGAACAAGATAAATGTGTCAGAATATTTTTTGAACTATTTCCTTGTTTGGTAATTATGGGACAAGATACCAGCTCCCAAGTAAAGCCTGATTTTTTCTGTAGAAAAATAAACAGCAAGAGCCCATTGATGATTTTGTTTACCAGATTGAGACTTCCAGAATTCCTGTCATGAAGTAATACATTTATTTTAATATGACGATGTTTCCTGTGTGGTTGTTTAATCGTTTCATTAAGAAAAAGGCTGCGCTTCATTCAGAAATCACATACAACAATCAACGCACTGAAAGCAGAGATGCAGTGTCCACATATTCATTAAATGTTTTTGGCAGATTTCCAATTATTTTATTAGAGTAGTCTAAACAGGATTAGTATTGAGATTTTTTACAGCCAAGTCATCTATGCTGCAGAGAATTTTAAAAATGAAACAATTTGATACACAATGTTACAGTGTCTCACTATAATGAAAACATTGGTAACTAACCCATACCATACCATATAAGTGTTATGTTTTAGAGTGGTGAATTCTATTGTTTTCTTTTCCCAATTTGCCCTTTTCTTCTGGACATTGGAGGACAATTGACAGAACAGCTAGATTTGCTTAGGTTCTACTTAACAACCTGTCATTTTGCTCAACAGTCTATGTGTGCCATGTATGGGTGGTGGACATACTCTCCACCCCCGCCCAAGATATCAAACACTCTCATGAGTCATGCATTCATATTATCTGTCCCATGTCAAGTGGGGCTGTCCTGCCTTTTGGCTCTTATACAAAATGAAAAGCTTTCAAGTGAAGCAATGTTTGGGATTAAAGCTTCCAATTTCCTTTTCTAATTCTCAGTTAATATTCCCAGGTATATGCAACCAAATTTATGACTCAGCCAAACAAGAAACAAAAATATAGTGGTGCAATTAGATAACTCCAAGTAAAAAATAAATGCTCCAAAAATGTATTCAAGGCAGGGGGGGTGTTGCCAGGTGGTGTAAATACTAGGGACTTCAAACCATATGTAAATGTTATTACCATTCCACATACATTGACTCTTATTGACTTCAACACATCGTAAAACCCACTCTATTCTATGCCCCAAGTTCAACCCTAAACTACAACATGATCTATACATCACATTGTGACTACAAATCTTTGAACAAATCCAGAATATTATATAAACCTATATTTGGAATATACATCCCTGTTGTGTTAACCTCATGCCATGCTGTATGTACCATGCACCATATTATGATAAAACTCTACACCCACAGCATATCCCCACATTGTGCTGGATAATCAACTACAAACGTGGTTTATTAATATACCTAAAAAGCACCTAAAAGGGTACGCCTGCACAGAAATTAGGCAGGTCCACCCACTGAAGAGGCAGACCGCTTCCAGGTCAGCCCACTACATAAAGGACCACGGTCCTAGTGCCTGCTGCATCTAATGAGGTGCTTGCGCTGTGCTGCCCTGGAACATTTTTTCTGGAGTCTCCTAATGAGGGACGCCAGGGAACTATAGCAGAATGGCAGGACAGAATCCCCAAATCAGGATGGTTCCACCAAAAGTGGGACAGTTAGGCGGCATACATTATTTAGTATGGCAGTGTTATCCTGTATGCATGCATGAATTGTATGCCCTTGTAGGCACAAGATGCTCACTGGTGATTGCACCTCCTATTCTATATCCATCACCTCTGCCAAACAAGGTTTTCAGGGATATTTTTTATAATTCTACTAGTCTAAACTTCTCTGATAAAAACCCAACCAATTTAATCATTAAAAGAAAAATTCTACAATAACAGTATTATTCATTAAAATATGTTTGGAATTGAAAAAGTAAATTTTATACATTTTAATAGAAAAGCGACAAAATGTATGCACAAATGACTACCACGTTGACTACTTTTAAATTCACTTTTATCTATTCACTTAAGTGAGAATTATTAGAATTGAAAGTGAATTTCATATTTAAGGCCATAATAGCTGAACTGGAAGCCTAACTGACTTGGAATTTTTTCAAGTTTGACATTTTTGGCTATAAATACGAAATTCACTTTGAATCACTTTCTGAGTATTTTCTCTTTAGTGAATAACCCTATAAGTGTTTTGAGCAGATCACTGCCTACTACCTTCCTTGTAAGAAATATATAACTAAAGTAATATGTAAACTCTTTTTTTTTACTTAATTTAATCTCCAAAAACAACAGCAGTTGTAAAAAAAAAAAAAAAAAAAAAATGTATACTTTATTGCATGAGTTGGTTTCCTTGCTTCTACAAGGAACCAGGACAAAATATTAATTACAGAGAAATGTGTCTTTTGTTTAGTATATGTTAAGACAAAAGTGGCCATTTCTGATGATTACCAGCTCTGACCAGTGAAGCCTGCAATTTTTAATTAGGTTAAAAAATGTGTACATGCATTTAAAATATTCTTGTAACCCCTGAGTGCTTCTGTTAAAACAATACAATTACCCTGTGGAGATATTTATATTAGTAGCAGCACACTTTTAAACCACTGGTGTTCACTCTCCCAATAATGGGATTGTAGACTGCTCTATTAAATGATCGTTCTCTGATTTGTAAAAAGAATTAGCAGGAGCTCAATGTGAAGGTTGTATTATTAAAAAGCACTGTGGAAGGTGAATAAAAGGTCATAGCTCTAGGCCATAATCGTGTGTTTTCAAGTTTGAGATCTAAATACCTTTATACATATAGTTTGAACACAAATGCAATTAAGAAGGCTTATTGAGGCTTTGGACTGAGGTCTCTTGAGTAAATTTGCCTTAGGCCACTTCATTTCTTAAAAGAATGTTTTTATGCTAAAAAAAATAATTATATTTTCTTTCTTGGAATCCCTTGAAGCATTATATGTAAGACAAGGAAAGATAATAGATAGATAGATAGATAGATAGAGACACAGACAGGCAGACACATAGGTACATATAGAGAACTGAGCCACAAGATGGGTATTGCTAAGCTCAGGCGCGCAATCCTTTAAGAGTGATACTGGGCCCATGTAATATCAGCTGTAGTAGTCCCCCTCATCAGGCCTTTTTTAGTCGAATGTATCGCCCACTGTCAGTCCCTTCGGGATCAATCCTCATTCATCTTAATAAAGGTGAGGTAATCTAGACTTTTTTGACCTAGGCGACTTCTCTTCTCAGTGACAATACCTCCTGCTGCACTGAAGGTCCTTTCTGACAGGACACTTGAAGCGGGGCAGGCCAGAAGTTCTATCGCAAATTGGGATAGCTCAGGCCACAGGTCAAGCCTGCACACCCAGTAGTCAAGGGGTTCATCGCTCCTCAGAGTGTCGATATCTGCAGTTAAGGCGAGGTAGTCTGCTACCTGTCGGTCGAGTCGTTCTCTGAGGGTGGACCCCGAAGGGCTGTGGCGATGCATAGGACTTAAAAAGCTCCTGTCCTCCATCAACAACATGTCTATAAAGCGTCCTGTCCTTGCCGGCGTGGTCGTGGGAGGAGGAGGATTACTTTCACCTCTTCCCCTAGTAGATTCCCGTTGTGCTGTAACATCACCCTTATACGCTGTGTAAAGCATACTTTTTAATTGATTTTGGAACTGCTGCATCCTTTCCGACTTGCCGTAATTCGGTAACATTTCAGGCACTTTCTGCTTAAACCGGGGGTCTAGTAGCGTGGACACCCAGTACAGGTCGTTCTCCTTCAGCCTTTTTATACGAGGGTCCCTCAACAGGCACGACAGCATGAAAGACCCCATTTGCACAAGGTTGGATGCCAAGCTACTCATGTCCTGTTCCTCGTCCTCAGTGATCTCTCTGAAGGTATGTTCTTCCCCCCAGCCACGTACAACACCACAGGTACCAGATAGGTGACAACGAGCACCCTGGGATGCCTTTTGTGGTTGGTCTTCCTCCTCCTCCTTAAAGCCACATTCCTCCTCTGACTCCTATTCCTCACAATCTACTTCCAGCGTTGCCGCAGGTCCAGCAAGCGATGCTGATAAGGCTGTTTCTGGTGGTGATGGTGACCACAACTCTTCCTCTTCACGCTCATCTACGGCCTGATCCAGCACTCTTCGCAGGGCACGCTCAAGGAAGAAAACAAATGGTACGATGTCGCTGATGGTGCCTTCAGTGCGAATGACTAGGTTTGTCACCTCCTCAAAAGGACGCATGAACCTACAGGCATTGCGCATGAGCATCCAGTAACGTGGCAAAAAAATTCCCAGCTCCGCAGAGGCTGTCCTAGCACCCCGGTCACACAAATACTCGTTAAAGTCTTTTTCTTGTTGGAGCAGGCGGTCGAACATTAGGAGTGTTGAATTCCAACGTGTCGGGCTGTCGCAAATCAAGCGCCTCACTGGCATGTTTTACGCCGCTGGCTATCGGAAAAGTGCGCCATGGCCGTGTAGGAACACCTGAAATGGCCACACACCTTCCTGGCCTGCTTAAGGACGTCCTGTAAGCCTGGGTACTTATGCACAAAGCGTTGTACGACCAGATTACACACATGTGGCATGCACGGCACATGTGTCAACTTGCCCAAATGCAATGCCGCCAACAAATTTCTTCCTTTTCACAAACCACTTTGCCGATCTCCAGTTGGTGCGGAGTCAGCCACTGATCCACCTGTGCGTTCAAGGCGGACAGGAGTGCTGGTCCGGTGTGACTCTCTGCTTTCAGGCAAGTCAACCCCAAGACGGTGTGACACTGCCATATCCGGGATGTGGAACAGTACCTGGGGAGCTGGGGGGGTGCCGTTGATGTGGAGCAAGACGCAGCAGCAGAAGAGGACTCAGCTGAGGAGGTTATGGAAGAGGATGGAGTAGGAGGAGTACAGGAGGAGGCAGCAGGCATGTCTGCAAGTCGTGGCGGTGTCACCAACGCCTCTGCAGAGCCACGCATTCCATGCTTGGCAGCCGTCAGCAGGTTTACCCAATGTGCAGTGTAGGTGATATACCTGCCCTGACCATGCTTTGCAGACCAGGTATCAGTGGTCAGATGTACCCTTGCCCCAACACTGTGTGCCAGACATGCCCTTACTTCCTTTTGCACAATCGAGTACAGGTTGGGGATTGCCTTTTGTGCAAAGAAATTTCGGCCGGGTACCTTCCACTGCGGTGTCCCAATAGCTACAAATTTTTTGAACGCCTCAGACTCCACCAGCTTGTATGGTAAAAGCTGGAGGGCTAAGAGTTCAGTCAAGCCAGCTGTCAGACGCCGGACAAGGGGGTGACTTTGTGACATTGGCTTCTTACGCTCAAACATGTCCTTGACAGACACATGACTGTGGGCAGATGAGCAGGAACTGCTCAAGGCGAGAGACGGAAGGGCGGATGGTTGAGAGGGGGCAAGGAGGACAGCAGTGGTTAATGTGGCTGAAGATGCTGGACCAGGAGGAGGATGGCGGCTTTGAGTTTGTGTGCTGCTTGTACTCATGTGTTGATCCCATAGGCGTTTGTGATGTGCGATCATGTGCCTTCGCAAAGCAGTTGTACCTAGGTGGGTGTTGGACTTCCCACGACTCAGTTTCTTTTGGCACAGGTTGCAAATGGCATCGCTGTTGTCAGAGGCAGACACACAAAAAAAATGCTACACTGCTGAGCTCTGGTGGTGGCAACAGCATGCGTTGATTGGCGTGCTGTCTGGCTGACCCAGGGTGCCGATCCATGCTGTCTGACTGTGCCACTAGCTCCTTGCGACGACCTCCCGCTCCTTCCAACTCATCTCCTCCTCCTCCTCTCTGTCTCCCCATCTGAACTTTCCCCCTGTTCTTCTTCTCTTCTAGCGGGCACCCACGTGACATCCACGGACGCATCGTCATCATCAACAGCTTCACTTGTATCTGACAACTCAGCAAAGGAAGCAGCAGTGGGTACACCATCATCATCTTCACACCGTACGTGTGTAATGCTGCCTGACTGAGACATATCCCTGTTATCTACATCCTCTGGCAATAATGGTTGCGCATCACTCATTTCTTCCAACTGATGTGTAAATAACTCCTCTGACATACCAAGTGAAGTGGCTGTGGTGCTAGTGTTGGTGGTGGCGGCAGGTGGGCGAGTGGTAACTTGAGAGGTGCCCGAAGCTAAGCTGGAGGAGGATGGTGCGTCGAGGTTCCGAGCGGAAGCTGTAGAAGATTGGGTGTCCTGTGTTAGCCAGTCAACTATGTCCTCAGAACTTTTCAAGTTCAGGGTACGTGGCCTCTGAACACTGGGCGTTATTCTAGGGCCAAAGGGAATCACAGCACCACGACCACGACGGCCCTGCGGGGTGGCCTGCCTCTGCCTGTCATTTTCTTTTTCGATTAGTGGTACTATGCGTGCAAGCTACTGTGACAACAGATGAGTGGCACTGGTGTGACACTGTGCCCTGGCAGGCCCTGAAACGCACACTCGTGAAGGAAACCTACTGCTATTATATTACAGTCCAAAAAGTTTAGTTTTTTTTAAATGCAAGCTATTGGGACACCAGACATGAGTGAGTGGTGGCACTGGGCAGGCCCTGAAACGCACACTCGTGAAGGAAACTGACTGCTATTATATTACAGTCCAAAACATTTTTTTTTTTTAAATGCAAGCTATTGTGACACCAGATATGAGTGGTGGCACTGGGCAAGTGGGCACAGTATACGCTGTGAGCCTGACACACACGCTGGCAGACAACTAACTGCTATTCAATCTATTACAGTCAAAATGTTATTTCTTTTTAAAAATGTACACTACTGTTACACCAGATATGAGTTGCACTGGTGTGACACTGTGCCCTGGCAGGCCCTGAAACGCACACTCGTGAAGGAAACTGACTGCTATTATATTTCAGTCCAAAAAGTTTTTTTTTTGTTAAATGCAAGCTATTGTGACACCAGATATGAGTGGTGGCACTCGGCAAGTGGGCACAGTATATGCTGTGAGCCTGACACACAGGCTGACAGGCAGGCAACTGCAATTACATTACACAGAGAAAAAAAACAGCAGACTGGTGTTCTAGCCCTAAAAAGGGCTTTTTGGGGTGCTGTCCTTACAGCAGAGATCAGATGAGTCCTTTAGGACTGTAGTGGACACTGAATACACTAGCCTAGCTATCAATTTCCCTATCAAATCAGCAGCTGCTACACTGTCCCTACTCTCACTAAGAATGCAGCTTCACAATGAATGTAAAATGGATGCTGTCCAGGAGGTGGGAGGGTCTGGGAGGGAGGGTCTGCTGCTGATTGGCTGGAATGTGTCTGCTGACTGTGAGGTACAGGGTCAAAGTTTACTCAATGATGACGAATAGGGGCGGACCGAACAGCGCATGTGTTCGCCGTCCGTGGCGAACGCGAACAAGCAATGTTCGCCAGGAACTATTTGCCAGCGAATAGTTCGGGACATCACTATGTGACAATCAATTTCACATGCTGTTGTGCAAATGGGATAGACAACAGGTGGAAATTATAGGCAATTAGCAAGACACCCCCAATAAAGGTGTGGTTCTGCATGTGGTGACCACAGACCACTTCTCTGTTCCTATGCTTCCTGGCTGATGTTTTGGTCACTTTTGAATGCTGGCGGTGCTTTCACTCTAGTGGTAGCATGAGACAAGGTCTACAGCCCACACAAGTGGCTCAGGTAGTGCAGCTCATCCATGATGGCACATCAATGCGAGCTGTGGCAAGAAGGTTTGCTGTGTCTGTCAGCTTAGTGTCCAGAGCATGGAGGCGGCACCAGGAGACAGGCCAGTACATCAGGAAATGTGGAGGAGGCCATAGGAGGGCAACAACCCAGCAGCAGGACCGCTACCTCCGCCTTTGTGCAAGGAGGAACAGGAGGAGCACTGCCAGAGCCCTGCAAAATGACCTACAGGCCACAAATGTGCATGTGTCTGCTCAAACGGTCAGAAACAGACTCCAGGAGGGTGGTATGAGGGCACGACGTCCACAGGTGGGGGTTGTGCTTACAGCCCAACACCGCGCAGGACGTTTGGCATTTGCCAGAGAACACCAAGATTGGCAAATTCGCCACTGGCGCCCCGTGCTCTTCACAGATAAAAAAGCAAATTCACACTGAGCACATGTGACAGACGTGACAGAGTCTGGAGACGCCGTGGAGAATGTTCTGCTGCCTCCAACATCCTCCAGCATGACCGGTTTGGCAGTGGGTCAGTAATGGTGTGGGGTGGCATTTCTTTGGGGGGCCACACAGCCCTCCATGTGCTTGCCAGAGGTAGCCTGACTGCCATTAGGCACCGAGATGGGATCCTCAGACCCCTTGTGAGACCATATGCTGGTGCGGTTGGCCCTGGGTTCCTCCTAATGCAAGACAATGCTAGACCTCATGTGGCTGGAGTGTGTCAGCAGTTCCTGCAAGACAAAGGCATTGATGCTATGGACTGGCCCGTCCATTCCCCAGACCTGAATCCAATTGAGCACATCTGGGACATCATGTCTCGCTCCATCCACCAACGTCACATTGCACCACAGACTGTCCAGGAGTTGGCAGATGCTTTAGTCCAGGTCTGGGAGGAGATCCCTCAGGAGGCCATCCGCCACCTCATCCGCCATTCGCCACCTCAGGAGCATGCACTGGCGTCGTAGGGAGGTCATACAGGCACGTGGAGGCCACACACACTACTGAGCATCATTTTAACTTGTTTTTATGACATTACATCAAAGTTGGATCAGCCTGTAGTGTGTTTTTCCACTCCAAATCCAGACTTCCATGGGTTGAAAAATTTGATTTCCATTTTTTTCATTTTTGTGTGATTTTGTTGTCAGCCCATTCAACTATGTAAAGAACAAAGTATTTCAGAATAATATTTCATTCATTCAGATCTAGGATGTGTTATTTTTGTGTTCCCTTTATTTTTTTGAGCAGTGTATATCTATGTAAGTATGTATGTATGTGCATACATCCCAGCAATCAAACACCAATACAACATGCACACACAGTGTTTGACAAGCATGAACATGTAGAGTGAGTAAATGATTTTAGCATAATAGTTTTTTGCATATATTTGATGTTAATGTTAGCGCAGATTGTCTTTAGAAAGGATCGCTTTCAGGTCTGAAACCTTTGCCGATGCGCATTTTTATGTAATACAAAATGCCCACTTCCTTATATTTTTTTGTTATATAAACCGTTCCCCAGTGGTAGCACGCAAGTATTGTAAAACTGTAATTTATTTAACTGTAATTTGTAATGTATTTAATTGTGCTTTAAAAGCAATACAAAAAAAACCAAGTGTCTTCATACTCATGGTCTATATATCATTACTATGAGGATACAAATATATATATATAGCATGGCTGTAGTTTGCATAATCGTGTTGATGATGAGCATGGGGGTACAAGCTAAAATGTTCTCTGTTAAATATAACTTAATCTATGATGTGAATTAGCTAGTCATTTTTCTGGCACAATCAATAGATGAAATGCTATAGTCTATAACTTACCACTGTGTTATATATATATAGGCCACCAAGGCACTTTAACTGTAAAGAGCCCCACCATTTGTCATTCAAAAATGTGTTGGAATTAGAATATTTGAAGCAAAAAACAGAGAGAAAATTCATGTTTTCAAGTATGTCCTTGAATTATAAATGTGACATATCCTACATTATGAGATTATGTTCTGAGGCAGAAGGGGAAATATAATAAATTATCATAGGAGAATCGGTTTATCATCAAATAGGAAATAGGAGTGCGATTTACCTCCCCTTAATTCCTCCCATCCCGTTAGTGGGACACCAGTATTATCTGCTGAAATGGTGAGTCTCCAATTATTATGCTGCTAACAAGTTCTGCTAATCGTGCCACCAGTCTCTTGTCTATGACATTAGCATGCGCTCCGAATATTCTGCAATGAAAGTCACTTCCACTATTATTACATGTTATGAATACTAAATATCACACAGGCAGCATGACATGAATGATAATTAGACTCCTGGGAGCAAATATACATATAGTTTAACATTACAGTTTAACAAAAGAGTTTGTGGGTCAGATTTAGTCTGGGTTATCAACAGGTACTGAAGGCCATGTGGTTTAGAAATGTCTACAAAACCCTGAAATGACATTATTTCCTATAATACAGATATCTGTTATATATCTATCTTTTATAGTACATGAGTACATGGTTCTTACAGATAGGGCTAGGGTTTTAATCTTATGATTGCTGTTCTTAATTCAGCCCCTCTTCTGATAATGATATATATGGAAGGGGCAGGGTAGCATAGGTGCTGGTTATAATCATGGGCGTAGGAACACAAAAAAATCTGGGTGGGGATAGCATTTTTACTTGCCGGGTATATTCTTATTCCATAAACTAGGAGTTGTTTATCCCATTGTACAGCGCTACGGAATTTGCAGTCGCTATATAAATGATTAAATAATAACATTAAAGGGTCACTACAGGGAAGGGGTTTTACTTACCCGGATACAGCGCCGGGATCCTCCTGATTAGAACCACCCCTACCCTTCCCATGAATATTAGAACCACCCCTACCCCTTCCATGCACAAAAGAACCGCACCTACCCCTTCCACGCATATTAACCCCCTACCCCTTCCATGCTTATTAGTACCCCCCTAACCACTTCCATGCATATTAGTACCCACCTTACCCCTTCCATTCATATTAGTACTCCCCTAACCCCTTCCATGCATATTAGAAACCACCTTACCCCTTCCATTCATATTAGTATTCCCCTAACCCCTTCCAATAATTTTTCTACCTCCCCCCTCCTCCCATCCATATTAGTAGCCCCCCTAAACCCTTCCAATTATTTTTCTACCTACCCCTCTCCCCCTATCCTTATTAGTAGCCCCCCTAACCCTTTCCAATTATTTTTCTGCCATGTTAACTAACGCCAGTGCTGGAGTGCCGCCGTGTTTACATTAAAAGGCCTGCAGGGACAGGCTATAGACACCAGAACCACTACATTAAGCTGCAGTGGTTCTGGGGACTATAGTGTTTCTTTAATGTGAGGTAAATTAGAGATTAGTGCCACGAATAAAATGCTAGATTGCCTACTTACAACCAGATGAGGATGATGATGGGCTCTAGCTGCAGTCTGGCTCCACTGGTCTGGTGTAGAACAGGCTCTCTGGAGGCTGTTTGTAACTGTGGTCACAAAAATCAATGTTCTGGGAGAACGGGAAGCAGCTCCATTTTTTGGGGGCCCTTTACACAGCTCAAGGTCTGGGTCCCAGGGTCCACCTTCATGTTCCACCAATGAGTTTGTTCACAGGGGTGGAGCGTGTAGGGGATGTCCTGATATGTGTGTAAGGAATGCATTGTGTGAATCTGTGTTTGTATGTGTAAGGGTTGCAAGGTGTGTTTCTCTGTATGTACGGGATGCAGTGTGTGCGTCTGTAAAGGGTGCATTGAGTGTGTGTAAGGAATGCATTGTGAGTTTCTGTGTGTGTAATGGTTGCATGATTGTGTGATTGTGTGTGTGTGTGTGTGCACGGGGTGCATTGAGTGTGTGTAAGGAATGCATTGTGTGTTTCTGTGTGTGTAAGGGTTGCATGATTGTGTGATTGTGTGTGTGATGGATGTCAATCTCTCTCCCTCCCTTGTCACTCTCTTTCTCCCCCTCCCTCCCTCCCTCCCTTGTCACTTTCTTTCTCCCCCACCCTCCCTTGTCACTCTCTTTCACCCCTCCCTTCCTCCCGTGTCACTCTTTCTCCCCCTCCCTCCCTTGTCACTCTTTCTCCCCCTCCCTTGTCACTCTTTCTCCCCCTCCCTTGTCACTCTTTCTCCCCCTCCCTTGTCACTCTTTCTCCCCCTCCCTTGTCACTCTTTCTCCCCCTCCCTCCCTTGTCACTTTCTTTCTCCCCCTCCCTCCCTTGTCACTCTCTTTCTCCCCCTCCGCCCCCCCCTTGTCACTCTCTTTCTCCCCCTCCCTTGTCACTCTCTTTCTCCCTCCCTTGTCACTCTCTTTCTCCCCCTCCCTCCCTCCCTCCCTTGTCACTCTCTTTCTCCCCCTCCCTCCCTCCCTTGTCACTCTTTCTCCCCCTCCCTTGTCACTCTCTTTTTTATCCCCCTCCCTCCCTTATCACTCTCTTTTTCTCTCCCCCCTCCTTTGTCACTCTCTTTTTTCTCCCCCCCTCCCTCCCTTGTCACTCTCTTTCCCCCCCCCTCCCTCCCTCCCTACTATCTTCCTCCCCCATCCACTACCTCTGTTGTAGCGTGGCCGAGCCCTGTATGGTCCGCGGGTACAGGGAGCTTTTGTTTCCTGTACCCGGCCGGACTAAAAGGAAGTGCACACTTAGTGTGCACTTCCTTTTAGTCCGGCCAGGTACAGGAGACAGATGCTCCCTGTACCCGCGGACCATACAGGGCTCAGCCACGCTACAGTGAGGGAGTGACAGGAGGGAGCGCTGAGCGCTTACCTCCTGTCAGCCCCTCTCCTCATGCTGCGCCCGGGCGGTGCGCCCTCATGGACGCACCAGCCCGGACAAAGCTGCAGCCGCCTGAGGCTCTCTACAGAGTGCTGGGGCGGCTGCAGTATGAGGGGGGCCGGTAGAGCTGGGGGGGGGATTTCCACATAACCTGTCCCCCCCGCATGAGTTGCTGGGGGGGATGCGTTCCCCCCATCCCCCCCCCCCCGGTTCCTACACCCATGGTTATAATGTGCTGTGCACCCAGAGAAAAACATCATTGAAACTTTACTTTAAAAATACTCTAACGTGTAGGGACAGATTTATTAAGGCAAAGCATGTGCGATTTTGGAGTAAAAATTAGCAGGGCTGCCATCAGAAATTTTGGGGCACCTGACACAGCTCAAGTTCTGGGCCCCCACAGCCCGTCCCTAAGGCCGCCACAGAGCTGCCTCTGAGTCCACCCACATGGCCTATACTAAGTCTGCCCACAAGGATGAAGTGTGTGCATACTATGGTGTGTGTATAGTGGATGTGGAATGTGTATAATGGATGTGGAATGTGTATAATGGATGCGGTGTGCGTGTCATGGATGTAGTGTGCATAGTAGATGCAGATTGTACGTTTGTGTAATGTATGTAGAGTTTGTGCGTATTAGATGCACAGTATGTTTTTCTGTAGTGGATATAGTGTATGTATAGTGAATGCAGAGTGTGTGTTTGTGTAGTGGATGTAGTGTGTATATAGTGACTGCGAGTGTGTATTTGTGTAAGAATGTAGTTTGTGTATAGTGACTGCAGAGTGTGTGTTTGTGTAAGAATGAGGTGTGTGTAGTAACTGCAGAGTGTGTATTTGTGTAAAGATGTAGTGTGTGTATAGTGACTGCAGAGTGTGTGTTTGTGTAAGGGTGTATTGTGTGTTTAGTAACTGCATGGTGTGTATTTGTGTAAGGATGAAAAGTGTGTGTTGTGTATTTAGTGAATGCAGTGTGTGTTTGTGTAAGGATGCAGTGTGTGCGTTTGCATAAGGATGTAGTGTGTGTGTTTGTGTAAGGATGTAGTGTGTGTATAGTGACTGCAGAGTGTGTGTTTGTGTAAGGATGTCATTTGTGTGTTTGTGTAACGATGTAGTGTGTGTATAGTGACTGCAGAGTGTGTGTTTGTGTAAGGATGTAGTGTGTGTATAGTGACTGCAGAGTGTGTGTTTGTGTAAGGATATAGTGTGTGTAATGTGTATAGTGAATGCACTGTGTGTTAATGAAATGATGTAGTTTGTGTGTTTGTGTAAGGATGTAGTGTGTGTAGTGTGCATAGTGAATGCGGTGTGTGTTTGTGTAAGTTTCTTGTTTGTGTGTTTGTGTAAGGATGTAGTGTGTGTATAGTGACTTCAGAGGGTGTGTGTAAGTGTAAGGATGTAGTTTGTGCGTTTGGGTTAGGATGCAGTGTGCGTATAGTGACTGCAGAGTGTGTGTTTGTGTAAGGATGTAGTGTGTGTATAGTGACTGCAGAGTGTGTTTTTGTGTAAGGATATAGTGTGTGCAGTGTGTATAGTGACTGCGGTGTGTGTTTCTGTAAGGATGTAATGTGTGTAGTGATTGCAGAGTGTGTGTTATTGTAAGGATGTAGTGTGTGTATAGTGACTGCAGAGTGTGTGTGTGTAAGGATATAGTGTGTGTAATGTGTATAGTGAATGCATTGTGTGTTTGTGTACAGATGTAGTGTGTGTAGTGATTGCAGAGTGTGTGTTATTGTAAGGATGTAGTGTGGGTAGTGTGCATAGTGAATGTAGTGTGTGTGTGTGTGTGTAAGGATGTAGTGTGTGTATAGTGACTGCATAGTGTGTGTTTGTGTAAGGATGTAGTTTGTGTGAGGATTTAGTGTGTGTATATAACTGCAAAGTGTGTCTTTGTGCAAGGATGCTGTGTGTATAGTGACTCCAGAGTGTGTGTTTGTGTAAGGATATAGTGTGTGCAGTGTGTATAGTGACTGCGGTGTGTGTTTCTATAAGGATGTAGTTTGTGTGTTTGTGTAAATATGTGGTGGGTGTATAGTGACTGCAGAGTGTGTGTTTGTGTAAGAATGTAGTGTGTGTAGCGTCTGCAGAGTGTGTGTTTGTGTAAGTGTATAGTGTGTGAAAATGTTGTTGTGGGGCTGCATACTCTAGGGGGCGGGGAAAGAGTATATTTGTTTTTTTCGTTTATTTAAATTTTCTTTTATCCCCTCTCTCTGCGTCTTACCTGTGGCCAGGGAGGGGGGCAGTGGTGTATCCTGGTTTTGTGCTGCCCTAGGCAGGACAAAACTCAGACTCCCCCCCTGCCCTTCCCCCCTGCCCCACCTTCTAAATAAACACACACACACATTCACTGACAGATACGCATACACTAGCTAACAGACATACACACTCACTAACAGACACACACACACTGACACACACACACACTAACAGACACACACACTAACAGACACAAACACTCACACTAACACACACGCTAACAGACACACACTCACTCACTAACAGACACACACACACTAACAGACACACACTCACTCACTAACAGACACACACTCACACTAACAGACAAACACACACTAACAAACACACACACACACGCTGACAGACAAACACACACACACACTAACAAACACACACACGGACAGACACACACACACTAACAGACAAACACACACACACTAACAGACACACACACATACACTAACAGAAACACAGACACACACTCACTAACATACACACACTCACTCACTAACAGACACACAGTAACAGACACACACACACTCACTCACTCACATTAACACACTCACTTTTTTTTTTATTTAGCCCCCCCCCCCAGCCTCCTTACCTTTGGGAATGATGGGAGGGATTCTCCCTTTCCCTGGGGTCCAGTGGCTGCTGGGCTGTTGGCCGGGCGGCGCTGGCGAAGGAGCACTTTCCCCATAGCTGTCTGCTCAGCTCCCTCGCGCGCCGTGCGATGTACAGGGAGCCCACATCATGCCACCATGGAACTTGTTTGCCTCGCGGCTAATGCGTCCCTGGAGGGGGAGATCACGTTCCATGGTGGCATGGTGCGAGCTCCCGGCTCCCTGTACATTGCACGGGGGCCAGCATACTCCATCTCCACTTTCCAGCTGCTCTTCGCTCTCCAAGTCTTGCGAACTGCGCGCCCGTCAGTGCGTTGCCATGGGTTACAGAACGGTGGTGTACAGGAAGCCGGAGGCCTGCAGGTGCACATATATAAAGCTAAATTCGCTATATAAATGTGCACATAGGGAATGTGGGGCCTGGGACTTCCTGTGCAGCCCGGGCCCCCCAGGACCGCCGGGCCCATGAAAACCGTTATGGTTGTCACGTCCTGATGGTGGCCCGGAAAAATAGCTAAACAAAAAGCAGTCATTATGGAAACCAATAGAATGAATCTCAACATTTAGCACTTTACAAACAGTTTTGCACCTGTTTTAAGTTGATAAATCTCCTCCATACAGTTTTAAAAATTAAATAAAAAAGCTAGCTGTGATATGGAAACAGGAGAAGATAAATAGAACAGTGTTCCAGCAGAAAAAGCAAAGGCATACACAGTAAAGTAATTGCATGACTTTTGGGATAGTAGAAGGCTTTCCCAGTGAACAAATTGGTCCATGCTGATGCTAGCATAACTATATAAAGCACACCATATTTAATGCTCAAACGATCATTTTATGTCATTGGGCTTTTCCTTTAATTTGCAGCATGCATTCCTTTGTGTTACTACAGTAAGAAATTAGTACCGTAACCCAAAATATTTTCTTCTTGCAAACAGTCGGTTGTTATAAGAAATCTAATGACATCCTGAAAGGCCCGTTTATTGCTTCTTCTAGTAATTCTCCCTGATTACTTTTTTGTGTTGCTTTGTCTTATATTCTCCCCCAAAAAAGTGCAACTAAGGGTAAATAAACCACCAGTCATTCTTCATCTTTAGATGCTCCTTTGCTATTTTATGACTCTCGCTATTGCTTGCAATTAACTCAGGTAGGTGAGTTGATGGAGGAATGGAAGGTAAGGGTAAAAATAAATTAAAGTGCTGGCCCCAGGCGTTTAAGAGAAAGCCTTGAGGCAGCTAAATTTATAGCATATGGTTTATTCCCCTACATGTGTGGTCATTTTTCCTAATGATTCCAATCCACTTATGTATCTGTTGCTTTCCCACAATCCTTTGGGAGTTCTAGAATTGTTTGAAATGCTGAGAGGGCTATTTCCCTCCTTTCTTGCTTCTGACTGCTACTAACTGTCATTTATAGGCACATAGCTTAAGCAGATGTCCCAGGAGGCTACGCCATACAATTCCTGTCAGAACCTAAGTGTGGACATTTATTGTCATGAACCTACAAGTAAAAGCAAAAAAAGCTTTTACATAAAATGTTTTACTAAGAAAGCCTAGAATAAAATATTTGGTCAAAAAATAAGATCAAAACACCCGTGGTGCATTTATTTGACCAAAACATTATAAGAGATAGCTCAGATTGTGAGTATATAAGAAATATATTTTTTATTGTTGCTTATGGTATACATATTCTACAAATATCCTTGTTTAAGGTTATATCTGGTCTATAAAGGGAGAGTGTTTCTTTATTCATGTCCCCAAGAGGAGTAAATAAATATCCAAATGAGATCCAAGTTTTGTAGAAAATAATGTTACATCACTGAAACAGTACATTGATTTTTATGATTTCTGAATTTTAAAAATAGCAGGAAATGTATTTATATAAATCACTGTTAGATAATAATGTACGGTATTTTAAAACATTCTGAAAAAAGTCAGTGCTCTCTGGCATCTAATAGCAAATCAGCCATAGAGACAATGCCAGAGTGGACATTCACATTGCAGCAGTGACATGCTGAGAGCACTGGACTAATCCGACCCTAGTGCCCTCAGTCTATCATTACTATGCAAACATTGGCTAGAATGTTGGTGCTAGGAAAATCCTAGTTTTTATCAAAATATTTCAAATGGTTTGACACAAGCTGGGGGAACACTTCCAAAAGACTCCTTACACCATAACCATTCAGTGTGCTGTACTGGTCATGCTGCATAGAGAACTCCATTATTTTACAATACAGGTCCATTGTCACCTCTGATTCATTGATACTTATTTCCATTTACAGTTTCCTGTGCATTACATTGACTATTTTATTTGTATTCATGACAGTCAAAATCGTTTGAAGAAAAAAACATGTATACACTCTTATCACAATACAAATTGCATGTAGTTTATGGATTCCTGTCCAATTAGTTGTATTTTAATTCTCAGCTTTATATTGTTTTTTTAAAAACAAACAAAAAGGTATGCATTCTGCATTGTAACACTGCTTTATCTGTGCCATCCCTTCATTTTGAAATATTCCCTTCATGCTGAGGAATATTCCGAGCAAAGAGTTGAACAAGAGATAATCATTAGAGAAAGAGGACAGATAGTATGCACTTTACTATAAATCTGTCTCTGTTCATCTGTTATATTCTCTCACGCCCCTCCAGTATAGTACCTTGTTGCTGCTTGAAAGTAGCCAACTCACTCAACAGAGAGTGTGTAGGCCGAAATGGTTGAGCGATTCTTACATTTCATATTTGTGCAGAGAGCAAGCACAGCTAGAGTTCCAACTGTGTTCCATAGATCAGATTGAGATGTTCCTGATTGGCTGAGCTATTTCCTCATGTTGTAAAGTCTGGGGATTTGTAGCAAAAGCAAGAACATGTACTGTTTCCCCTTTTTAATATGTGCTTAATATAATGCATTAAAAGAAATAGGACTCTTTTTAAACCCAAAAGGGCCCAGCTAAGCTGTGGGGATAGCAAGAGCCATGCAACTGTATAAAGACCTATGTCGCAGTTAATACGTTCTGAATACAGGGAAACATATCAATTAGTTATTCTGATTAGAAAGATTACAAAAATGTATGTATCTTACCACTACTAGTGTAAGAAATGTTCTTGCAGAAATTTGGAGAACTCACATCAGACACAATTACGCCATTGTGTCCAATGAGATCCAATGTGTCTGATGAGATTAAAGGTCTTGCAAGATATGCTTTCCTTTACTGCTTCAGTTTTCCCATAGTCTTTAGGTCACATGCCAACAACTGCATTAATTCTGGGCATTTATCTACATGTTCACAATTTTAGAACAGTTTGACTTCTTACCTGAGTTTTGCCTCCACTACTTTTGATAGAGAACCGGAAACTCCAGCTTTGGAGCTTACATTAGCTTTCATGTGCTACGCCCTGCTGAGCACTCTCAGTCATGAACATCAGTTTATTTATGCTAGTTTCGTCGGAGGACCATTTTATTCATTCTTTATGCAAATGAACCAATGAATTGCTGAATATTCAGAAGACGTAACTTGTAAAATTTGACACAGAAATGCATTACTTTTATATGACAGCATTTATATAAATGTGCTACATGTTCCTCACAATACTTGTGCATTATCACTTCATAATATGGCACATCACTTTGACAACAATAGGAGAAAACATATGTAGGAGTTAAATTGATGTGATACAATACTGCTGTTATTTATACTTGCAAGTGCAGTTGTGGCTCTTAAGTAATTTTGAATGTGTAAGAATTCATATTTCTCACCTTGACCTACAAGATTTCATTAGCTGGATACTGGGATTTTTTTTTTTTTAATACTTGGTTCCTGTTTGACATAATAATAATAAGAATCATCATCATTGTAAATGTATTAACTAGGAACGGTACATAAGTATTATATTCTATAGTTTTCAAATAGCTAATTGTAAATTAGATGTAATTATTACCTAGCTCAGTCAATAAATATTTATTATCTTCAGAAGGAGGAAATGCTGTGTTGACCCTTGTGGTGGGGCACCGCCACTAAGTGCCATGCCCACTGAATATTCAGATGTTTTGGTTCTGCATTATGTGTTCCCATTGTGTAATCCTTTAATTTTCCTTGTTGAATGTGTTTTTCCCCTTGTATTTTTATACTATACATCGGACCACCCCGATATCCCGATGGAAGTCCGTGCTGACCAATGGGAGAGGGAGCGCCCAATTAAACTGGGTTTGTGCCATTCTCCTGGTTGGTCGGCACGAGTGAGCGGTAATTGGTCGCTGCGAGGCACAGGCGACCAATCAGAGAAGGGCTATTTAACGATATAGGTTAAACCTGTGGGCCCCCTTCCCTTCCTGGGGAACCAAGCCCCAAAGTTTACCCCCCCCCCCACCCCCTGTATGCAGGGGTTTGTGCATAAAATAAGCCTGTTTGTAATAAAGAGAAGAGAAGTCAGTGCTTAAACCTCACAAACTGTGTGTCCTTCTGTTATTGGAGGGATTTAACCCCATAGAAAGATTTAACCCCTGTGTCTGCTGTTCCAGCTTGCAGTGGATGCAACGGAGAAAAGTCCTTGTAAGGACTAAGAACTTCCAGAGTGTCGTCTCTGCCTGGTAGCGCATAGAGCTAAGTCCCCTAACCATGTAAAAGTTCCTGATTGGCTGAAGGAAGGGAACTAGTGGGAGCAACCAGTCGGGTTACCGAGGCGTCCTGCTACAACTCTGACGGCAAGAACATCTGTGATCTTTAGGTTTGAAAAAGTACTAGAGACTAGATTTTTACATTTGGTACATTTTACCATCCTTGTTATCATTATTTATATAGCCCCATCATGTTCCGCAGGGCTTAACAATCATAGAATGAAGATAATTGACATACAAATTATTAATAGGGAGAAGAGTTGAAGAAGTCTCTGCTGAAACCAGCTTAAAATCTATGAGGAATGAGTATAAACACACAAAATAATGAATAACAGCATGTTAGAAGGGAGGAAGGATTGGTGGATAAGTGTCAGGATTACTATATATGATCCAGCACATTACACAGTTAAGTAAAAAGGAAATGTAGTGAGGAGTGGAATTATTGAGTTCTGTCTAGTTTAGTGCTAACAGTTTTAGTGCTAACAGTTTGAATTGGTTCATGGAGGGTAGAAGAAGCAATGTAAGTATTGGCAAACGGGCAAGATGTGGACTGAAGAAAGACTGAAGAAAGGCAATGCAGGTATTTGGGAGGGAGATGAATAGTGCAATAGTCAAGAATTGAGGAGGGAATGAAGGTGCCTTAGCTATATCTTAAGTTAGAATAGGTTGTTAGTTACAGGATTTAGAAAGATACTGAATTTGAAAAAAAAGTTAATATCTAATTCAAAAGTCACTCCAAGGCAGCAAGCTTGAGGAGCTGGGGTAACAGATGTATGTGCAAGGAGATCAAGGCAGACTATTTGATGGGGAGAAGATGAAGAGTTCTGTTGCGGGTCCATACTTCCACTGCTATGGGCCTGCTTTTCTTGTGTTACCAGTTCCCCCAGCCAGGGCCGCCATCAGGAGGTGACAACCATGACGGTTGTCACGGGCCCGGCGGCCCTGGGGGGCCCGGACTGCTCTGGCAGTCCTGGGCCCCACTTCCCCTCTCTGCACACATAGATAGCGAATATCGCTATCTATGTGTGCAGCCGCGGGCCCCCGGCTCCCTGTTACCGCAGAGGGGGCCCAGCACACTGCCTCTTCTCCTCTCTTCTCTCTTCTAATAACTCTCGCGAGACCCGGTTTCCATGGCAACGCTCCGTGGGTCTCGCAAGAGTTATTGGAAGAGAGAAGAGAGGAGAACAGGCAGTGTGCTGGGCCCCCTCTGCGGTAACAGGGAGCCGGGGGGGGGGGGGGGCACCGGACCACCAGGGATGGAATCTCCCCCTCCCTGGACCAGGTAATCAGGGAGGGGGGAATAACATTTAATGAAATTAATTTTTATTTTGTTTATTTATGTGAAAATGCCCCTTCCTCCCCTTCTGTCTGCTTTGGACTAATACTCTCATTATGCTAAGCCATACATAACTTGATAACCTCAATGTGAAGATGTAAATGTAATGGCTGTTGTGGTATGGTATTTTATCTGAGTGCTGTGCTGAGCAAAACATACATAGAATCCAAATAATGAGAGTAACCTTAACGGACCACTCTAGGCACCCAGACCACTTCAGCTTAATGAAGTGGTCTGGGTGCCAGGTCCTTCTAGAATTAACCCATATTTTTTTTATAAACATAGCAGTTTCAGAGAAACTGCTATGTTTATAAATGGGTTAAGCCTTCCCCCTAATCCTCTAGTGGCTGTCTCATTGACAGCCGCTAGAGGCGCCTGCGGGATTCTCACTGTGAAAATCACAGTGAGAGCACGCAAGCGTCCATGGGAAAGCATTGTAAATGCTTTCCTTTGCGACCGGCTGAATGCGCGCGCAGGTCTTGCCGCGCGTGCGCATTCAGCCGACGGGGCGGAGAGGAGGAGGAGAGCTCCCTGCCCAGCGCTGGAAAAAGGTAAGTTTTACCCCTTTTCCCCTTTCCAGAGCCGGGCGGGATGGGGACCCTGAGGGTGGGGGCACCCTCAGGGCACTCTAGTGCCAGGAAAACGAGTATGTTTCCTGGCACTAGAGTGGTCCTTTAAGCACTAGCTCCAGGCTATCCTACCTTACACGACAGCAGAACAACCTGCAATGTATTATTTGGCCAGGGTTGCCATATGGACTGCATAAAAATCAATAATACTCTGCAGGGAAGTGATGGCTTAACCTCCAGAATTCCTGATAATTTGAACTACACTTCACATAATGCTCTGCCAGCCATTAAAGGGTGTACAGACTACAACATCAGGAGTGCCAGAGGGTTAAGCCATCACTGAAGAAGAGAACATTTTCTGATATAAATAGCCTTCCAAACTGTAGGAGGACACTCAAAGGGTTAAATTATGTGTCTTGTGATGAAACAGTCAAAAATTAATTTTGCTTGTACATCACAGACTCTTGTATTTTGTTATGCTACAGAACATATACATTTTACTCCCCCCCAGATTGCACATTTACACACACACACACACACACACACTACATACACTGACACAACACACACACACACTACATACACCAACACAACACACACACACTGCATACACCAACACAACACACACTGCATACACTAACATCACACACTCTGCATACACTGACACAACACACACTGCATACACTAACAACACACACTCTGCATACACTGACACAACACACACTGCATACACTGACACAACACACACTGCATACACTAACACAACACACACTGCATACACTAACAACACACACTCTGCATACACTGACACAACACACACTGCATACACTGACACAACACACACTGCATACACTAACACAACACACACTTGATACACTAACACACACTCTGCATAAACTGACACAACACACACTGCATACACTAACACAACACACACTGCATACACTGACACAACACACACACTGCATACACTAACACAACACACACTGCATACACTAACACACACACTGCATACACGAATACACTAATACAATACACACACTGCATACATGAATACAACATGCACTCTGCATACACTACACACGAACACACTCACTGCATCCACTATACTGACATTCGCTACACATTAACACACTCTGCATTCACTACACTAACACACACTCTGCATCCGCTACACACTAACACACTCTCTGCATTCACTACACACTAACACTCTGCATTCACTACACTAACACACACTCTGCATCCGCTACACACTAACACACTCCCTGCATTCACTACACATTTACACACACTCTGCATTCACTACACATTTACACACACTCTGCATTCACTGCAATAACACACACACTACATTCATTACACTGACACACTCTGCACTCACTACACACTAACACACACTCTGCATTCATTACACACTAACACACACTCTGCATTCACTAAACTATGCACACACTCTGGATTCACTATACTGACACACACTCTGCATTAACTGTACACACAGCATCCACTACACAAACATCCTGTATTCACAGTACACACACTACATCCACCACAAATTGAAACACTCTAAATTCACTATACACAGACACTGCGTCTAATACACACACTGCAGACACTAAACACATTTCATTTAGTACATACAAACACTAAATCCACTACATCACTGTACACACACTACATCCACTACTCAAACACACTCTGCGTTCACTATACACACTGCATTCGCTACACAAACAAACATTCTGCATTCACTGCACAAACAGTATTTAATACACACAAACACTACATCCATTACACACATTCTAATTCACTTCCACTATACACACCACATTCAGTCCTGCATCATTGTCAGCGGACTAGGTAGGGTGTGGGCGGGCCCGGGAGGGAGCGGGCGGGGGGGGCCCAGACTTTGTGCTTTGTCAGGGGCCCCAAAATTTCTGATGGCAGCCCTGCCCCCAACACCTGCTTTTCCTGTGCTACCGATTCCCTGGCACTTTGGGCCTGGCTTTATGAGAGTTGCCCCCTCTTAGCTTACGGGTGCCTTTTGAAGTTATGGAGCACATCCTGTGCAGGGTATTTTTAGATTTCATTACCTTGGTTGATGGGAAGCCTGTGGACAGGCCCCACTGTGGAGAAGAGAGGATGGTTAGAAGTCACTTTTGGTAATTGGTTACAAGGGTTTTTTTTGTTTTTTGCAAGTGCTCTTTGTGAATGGTTGTCAAGGGCTTAGTCCTTCCTTGTTTGCCTACCTGGATCTCATTTGGGCATACATAAGGTGTAATGTGGTCAGTGTTGGTACCATTATGATCAGCGGTTCAGCCACAAAATGGCATGGCACTCTGACATGTGGGTTAATGTCTTTGACTGCTTCTTAAGACTCCCTGAAGGCCTTAGCCTTTTCTGCTGGATTTTGCAGCAGGTTTTGGAACTGCGGTGCTGGAGTCCCAAGTGGGGCTTTTGCTGTCTCTTTAATGAGAGCCATTGCAAGTGGGCTGTGTCTTGCTGCTTTCGTCATGAGCCCACACCACACTCAAATGTGTTGCTGCAAATGGGGTCACCAGATGCCCACTTGGCATCCAAAGGATGCTCCCATGATTAAGTAACTAACCCAGGGCCAGAGAGGAACTGTTGTTCATTTCGCCCTTTCAATCTGGGTCAGATAATTTGGCTTCGGTTGGTGCTAAGGAGGACATGCTTTTGGAGAAATTAATGGCTGATGTTTCCATAGGCAGGATGGTGGGGCCTTTTGAGGAGCCCCCTTTTAGAACCTGCGTGTGTTGCCATTTGGACTTGTATCCAAAAAAGTACCATATTATTGTACTGGGTGATCCATCACTTTTCCTAGGGAAGGTGCCGTCATTAACTGCCTCTTTTGATATGGCCCTTGAGTTAGACAGACAGGCGGGGATTCTCTGCTTGCCAAGTTGAACATTGAAGCAGCTTTTTGCCTGTTTACCATTCACTCAGATTGTTTTCACCTGCTATGGGCGTTTTGTTTTTTATGACATGTATCTTCCCATGGGCTATTCCCTGTCATATCATCTTTTTGATATTTTTGTAATTTTTCAGGATTTAGTGGTTGGGGAAGAGGTGGGGAATCCCAGTTTAATTCATTTTTTGAACAATTTTTTCTTTGTCAGTCTACAGGGCAGTTATGCTTGTGCTGATCTGTAAAGTAAATTCCGGTGGTTGATGCATTTTGAAGTTGCTGTGGATTATGACAAGGTGCCATTGGCTGCCATAAGTCAAGTTAGACGCTCTTGTGATCTTGCTTAGGAGGGTGCAGCATGCTAGGAATGTTCAGCTATAGGTTCTGCAATTTTTTTTTCTGGGGCATCTTAATTTTGCATGTAGGGTCTTTATGATGGGTAATGTTTATTTGCTGCTGGTTGTTGCTCGCCACTAAGGGTGTGTGGGTGCCCTCACATTTTCTTAGGGTAAAGATGAAGGCTGATCAGGAGATTTGGTTGATCTTTCTGTCGTCCTTTAATGGGGCCTCTTCTTGGCAGTTGGCAGCGAATTTTACTGCAGGTCTGAAATTGTTCACCAATGAAGTGGGCTTCTGCGGTTTTAGGGCTAATTTGTAGGACAAATGGGTCTCCTGCACTTAGCCGACATCCTGGGATGATGCTTTTTTTCTGAAATCTCACCTTTTTGGAGCTATTCCACTCCGAGGTGGTTGAGGAGCTCAATAAGAGAGTTGTTTTTTGGTCCGATAACCTAGGTGTGGTTCAGGTAATTAGTCTTCCAGCTCTACCCCTGTGTTCTCTCTGTTTCATTCAGATTAAAAAAATAAAAAACAGGAAAAAAAGAAAATCTGATGATCTGCCAACAGTAATATGGTTCTTTGCGCAGAATACCTGTGATACTGTTTTTTAACCATCAAATGAAATTGAGCAATTTGGCCCCATTGTGGGCGGCAATTGGTGATTATAGGGCTTAAGAATGTGCTAGGCACAAGCTGAACTACGCTATATCTCATTTTGTGCAACAGTTAGGAGGGGCGGTAGTGCAACATGTTCAGCTGGAAAGGGATAATGGGGATTTAATGAGGCGGAATGAACTTATGGATATTGGTTTAGATGTCTTGTGGCTTTACAGATGGGTATAGAAATGTCACTGTCCATATGGGAGATGCAGCCTTAGCCTGTGAACATACAGCCGGCAGTTAAAGGATTGCAAGTTAATTATAATGTTGGTTAAAAAAAGACTGTGGCCAAGCCCTTAACCTAATTTGGTATCAGTGTGTTTATTGGTGGTTTTGGGGAAAATTGGGATTAGTGGGTCGTTATGTGGTTCAGGCATGTTGTGGCAGTGATGCCCTTATATGCCACAGTTGTCTGGTTGCACCTCCTCCTTTGGCTGAGATCTTAATCCTGATGATCTCAACCTGTCCAATGCTTCCATATATGGAAGCATTGTAGAGTAGTGTGAATCCAAGGCAATCACTGTACTATAACAATCAACATCTCCTCATAGAGATGCATTGACTCAATGCATCTCTACTGGTAGGGTTCATCATCTACATTTAGAGTAATCTCTGCAGGACCATACCAAGGAAATCCCTCTAGTGGCTGCTGGAGTGACAGCCACTAAAGGTGGCGTTAGGCAGCAGTGTAAACACTGCCTTTTCACGGTTATTTGCCGCTTTTAATATGCAGAACTCCCACAGGAAAGGGGTGGGGCAAATTCCTTAATATCATAGTTGATCTAATGCCATATACATTGATATAATGCCAATCCTGATATGTTATTGGTCATGAAAAGGTTAAGTAGAAGAACTCTCCAAAACACACTGATTATATGCAAAATGTTTTTAAGGGGAAAAATAATATACACGTGACAAATCTGATTATGGTTATGACCCTTTCTTAGCCAAACAAGAAGGACATCAATGCATCTTAATTGTCCTGAAATACATAGCAAAGCATAATGTAACATCTTATTTTCTGCCTCCGCATAAAACATTCACCTGACACATAATCAAATTTTTACACTGGCAAACAAGTTCACCCTGGGAACCTTTGCAATGATTTGCCTGTAGATATCGTCTATATGTTCATCCCCACAGAAATAAATAACATGTCCCTTACCCTATTACACAGCCTAGCAACAAAATGATTAATCAATTGGCTGACAACCTCAACTAATCATTAGGTGATAAGAAACTCATATTTGTACAGAAGGAAACTTTAATGGGAGAATTTGTGCCTTGATCTCATCTAACTGGATCTTACAATTGTTTTTAATTATTTCCAATAAAATGTTATGAAATCATATTGAAATAATGCTTTATTTTATAAAATAATATATTTTCTTCCCACACTGATATTCAGAACAAAAGGTCAAATTACTAAATATTCGGTACATATACACAACATATGTATAGATTGTAAGCAGAATATAGGTTCATACTGGTAAATGTTGTTTTAGGCACAAATATATTTAGGCGAAAAATAAAATGTATTAACAAAATGTTACAAAATGAATAGACAAAAACATATATAGAAAATTAAAGGATCGCTCCTTCCTTCCACTACTTCTTATGGAGAGCTAGAAGTCCCAAAAAAGGAGCTTCCATTTTCTCTTACGAGCTAAAGCCGGTGCTGCAAGGCTTGCTACTTGGTTGATTGTGTCATCTCTCTGTCTCAGTTAGTGGAGGTGTGAGCAGCGCCAGACAGACCCCAGGTTAAAAGTCAAATTGTTCTAAAATGGTTTTACTACTTACAATAATGGTGACACCTACAATTAGTCTTATTATCTGAGTAAAGCTTATGTAAGTATGATTTCCCTCATCATAACTACAATTTGAAAGTCCAAAATGCTCAATTTGAGGAAGTGTTTAAATAATCTTCCTCAATATGATGGCTCAGGCCTATAAATCTGATGAACAAAACAAATGATCAACCTACATTTAAAACATACTTAACTATTACCCAACCAACAACATGTACACATGCACAAACCTTCATTTTGCATTCCATACAGCATCAATTGAAACAAGTGCTATGCTTCAAATAGACAATATCAGCATTGGGCCAACTGTCTAATTTTATGTTTAATAGCAATTTTATTGAGCTTTTGTAGAGGAAATAACATACACAAGGCATGATAATTTCAAGAAAAATCGTAGTCAGGGGAGCAAGGGGCATATAGAGCAGTCTAGAAGAAGCAAGGGTGTCAAGAATAAAAATAGAAGGGTAATTAATAAGAGAGTGGGAGAAGAAGAAGAAAAGAAAAAAAGAGGGGGGAGGAAAAGAGATGATTAAGGCATGGCAACAGCCAGCACCACACCATGCAGGACGACCACCACAGGAAATCACCACTGTGGCAACCGTCTCATTTTAAATACTGCTATCTATTATGGCAAAAGCCTCCATATACAACCTTGCAAAGTTCTACACAAGGGCTGTAGAGAGATACATTTTCAGAACAGGTTTCAGCCTCAGTCAGAGTTAAACTTTAAAGGGACACTCCACTGCTTAAATACAATATTTTTGAATCACTATTTAGTAGATATACCCCAAATGAAAACGTGTATGCATTGGATTATGTATTTTTTTCATTGGGGATATATCTGAAATAAGCTTGCAAAACCTGCACTTCTCGTCTGCTGCCTTTGCAAGTTCTCCCCTTTATTTTGCTGTCCAATTACAGCCTTCCCATTAGAGCTCAAGGAGAAGTCTTTGTAAGTCAGGTGCTCTGGGCAATTGCTGCCTCATGACGTCAGTTGCATTGAGCTAACGAAACCAGGAAGTGACATTATATGTTGCCTGCTTGAAAGCCAGGGGGTGTAACCAGGTTAATTTATGAAAGAATCCATTTCTATTGAAATCTGCACTTTTTGAAAAAAAAAAAAAGAGTACACGTTCTTCACACATTTTTTAAGCTGAAGTTGCTTAGAGGTCTGTAGTGACCCTTTAAGTTTCACATTAAAAGTATAGGAATGTTTAGCAATACCACGTACAGGAGTCCTACTCCACATCCCTAGACACTCATGGTCCCGAACAAATCACCTTGTGGACCGAGATAGTGGACTTTAACATCCTAATAACCACAAACTCCTGCGCAACTCTAGCCAAAACCTAGATGTATAAAACAAAAAAGGGGCTACCTCTTAAAGGACGCCAGCACACATGTATAACTGCATTGTTTTGCTTTCAATTGTCCTTTACCTTGTTCAACTGTATTGAATCACCCGAACAAAATAAAGAATTTAAAAAAAAAAAGTATAGGAATGCTTATGCAAATTCTGATATTCAAATGTAATTAATTTCTTAAAGGAGGTGGACACTGTGATATCTGAATAAAGTCTATACATTTGATCTAACTGATGTTTTATATTATTTAAGCACTTTTCTAAAAAGCTAGCAGTACAACAAAAGTTTACTCTAAATAAGTCTCTCTATGCAAACGTTTTACTTTTATTAATTTTGCATTTGTCTCGATTTTTAACTAATATAACTGAGTTTAATTTGAAATAGTGAAAGAGGCTCATTGTCTTTGCACAGTGTATGCCTTAAAACATAAAGTAGTTAGGGAAGGCACTGTTTGTTGAAGAATTAAAAAGAATGCTATGAAGTGTCACAACCTGAAATAGTCGATGATCCTGATCCAAGTCATGTTTCTAGTTCAGGTTTAAATTCATGCTATTCTCATGTTTGTTAAATTTGCTATCAAAGTAATTAAATTTGGGGAGGAAGGAATTTCAAGAAAGTTATTTAACGTAGACATCATTTAAATTGGCCCAGTTTCCACTCAAGCACTAAAACATCTTTAGCTTAATGAAGTGGGTTTGGCGTATGCACTCATCAGCCACAACATTAAAACCTGTCAGGTGAAGTGATTATATCATTACAATGGCACCTGCCAAAGGTGAGGTATATTAGGCAGCAAGCGATCAGAATTTCATGTGTTGGAAGCAGGAAAAATGGGCAAGTGAAAAGATATGAGTGACTTTGACAGGTGCTAAATTGTGATAGTTATATGACTGGATCAGAGCATCACCAAAACGGCAAGTCCAGTGAGGTATTCCAGGTATGCAGTGTTTAGTACCATCCAAAAGTGCTGCAAGGAAGGAGGCAATGAAAGATGGTTGCCTGGTTTGAAAAAACACCTCTTTTTTTTTAGATCAAGTGCATGGCCAGGTGTGTGTGCGTTGCTTACCTGTGAAAGAGATGGCATCAGGATGCACTATGGGAAGAAGGAAGGCTGGTGGAGGCATTGTTATAACCTGGGCAATGTTTCGCTACCACATGACACATTCAGAGGTCTTGTAGAGACCATAAATAGTACATACAGTAGGTGGAACACACATCTTTCGGTTCTATAAAGAGAAATACATAACATAGTATAATATTGTCAATACAGAATACATATATCTGTTGTAGGTTAAGGTACTCCCAAGTATGGAGCCAAATCTGAGCATATGGCTCTCATGGGTAACACATACTATGTGTCTATGAAGACTACTACCGCGATCTTTGTGAAGCAGTAGAAATTTCTACAGTGGAACTCACACGAGTTTCAGTGACGCAAGCCATACGTTCTAACGATGCAGGTCATGTGACCCGAAAGTGGTACGCATGACGTTTGAAGTGAAACGCACGATGCGTTCCAAGTGCGGACATCCAGACCCGGAAGAGCATGAAAGACAAGCTTTAAAAAGACGCTGAGGAGACCCCTAATGTATACTGACTGAGAGAGCCCCCACCTTAGGGTGAAACACGTATCGCATCTACAAACCAACTTTGCTTTTATGCAGCTATTGGAAGTTTTTGGACTTTTATTTTGTTCATTAAGTAATTTATTTTATTGCCCCTGGTGCATTTTTGGATTATTATTTTGCCTAATAAAGTCTTAAACTACATAAATATCTCTGGATTCATCATTATTCCAGCAGCTTTAAAGATCAAACAAGGATCAGCCAGAAGGAGGATGCTACTAAGAGTCCCACTGCATTACCCATGAGAGCCATATGCTAAGATTTGGTTCCATGCTTGTGAGTACCTTAACCTACCACAGCTATCTTTATTTTGTATTGCCAATATTGTACTATGTTATGTCATTTCTCTTTATAGAACCAAAAGACGTGTGTTCCACCTACTGTATGTATCTTTTATGATTTTCTTAGAGTGATGTAAGGTGTTCCCACTCAGGTGATTTGTAGCATGTATTGTTACCACACACACCCATAATCTGTTTATATCATTATCACTCTTGTAGATACCATGCCTCAATGCATCAGAGCTGTATTGGCAGCATGAGGGGACCTACACGATACAAGGCATTGGTTTTAAAGAAACACTATAGGGTCAGGAACACACACATGTATTCCTGACCCTGTATTGTTAAACCCCCAATTTAGATGGCTTACACCCCTTATAAAAGGTTAAAACTCACCTGATTTCCAGCCCCACATGGGTCTGCCGGTACTTGCCCCGCCTCCAAACCACCTCCTTGGTGACATCATCAGAATTGCCCAATTTTAGCCAATCCAATGCTTTCCAAAAGCTTTCCTACACATCCAGTTTGTATTGTTAGTGACCATATTCTCAAAACCCCTATCAGCCAGCATGCAAATTTACCATTACGATTACAATTATTTATATAACGCCAACATATCCTGCAATGTGGAGGTTAACCATGTGGCAGCTGGCCAGTGTTTGCTAGCTATCCGCCACATTTAAAAAGTTTTTAAAAATGTAAAAATGTTATTGTAAAGGAAGGTTTCTAACCTCATATATGTGCACACCTGCCATATTTCTACTAAACATTTATATAGTATCCTCCATTTAAATGTCTGTGTGCAGATTTCAGTCAACCAACAGTGTTTGGTGCAACTGAAATCTGGATCAAATTCAGGCTCATTTGGAGCCAGCTGTGCAAAATATAGATATTATTAAATAGTGTAAACAATTTCCAGATTTTCAAGGCCGAATGGTTTTCCCCCATTCAGTACGAAGCCATTCAACTTTTGTGAATAATCCTTTTAGTGGCAGTCCCCTAATTATTTTTTTCCACCTCTTGATTGGACAGGCGATGTTCCACAAGGGTGTGGAAATGTTTAACAAATCTACTTGTCTAAGAGACCAAAGTTGTAGTCCAATCTACTTGTCCATCATGGCAACCTAAAAAATGTTAAATTAGAAAACTCGGTGACCCTTCTTAAACTTGGTCATTATTATTTACTAAATTTAGAATTTTCACAGATTAATTCTGAAAGGAAAAACTAAGGCCACAATACCTCATCTGGAAAAATATTCCAATTCAGGTATAGTCACAACAGGCAATTGTTTTCCATTCTGAATTAATTTGTAATTTCCAGTTTAGTATCACGCCCTCTGTCATCCCCCATAGTGTGTGTGTTTTGGCTGCATGTGTGTGTGCATTGACTGTGTTATGTGGGCTGGATGTGTGTAATGTGTGTCTGTGTGCTGGCTGTATGGTGTGTGTGTCTGTCTGTCTGTCTGTCTAGCGTGTACTGGCTGTATGTTGTGTGTCTGGTGTGTTGGCTGTATGTTGTGTGTGCGTGTTTGGTGTATGATGGCTCCATGTTGTGTTTGCATGTGTCTGGCGTGTGCTGGCTGTATGTTGTGTGTGTGTAAGTTGGCTGTATATTATGTTTGTATATGTTGTGTGTGTTTGCTGGCTGTATGTTGTGTGTGTCAGCTGGCTTTAAGTTGTGTTGTATGTGTCTGTATTTTGTGGCTGTGTGTACTAGCTGTGTGTTGAGGTTGTTTGTGTCAGGTGTGTAATGGCTGTATGTTGTCTTTGTTTTTGTGTCTCTGGTGTTTGCTGGCTGTATATTTTGTGTGTGCTAGCTGTATGTTGTGTGTGTGTGTGCGTGCATGTGTGTGTGTTTGTGTGTGTTTTTCCTGTATGTTGTGTGTGTGCACTGGCTGTATTGTGTGTGTGTGTGTGTTTGCTTGTGCTGGGTGTATGTTGTGTGTGTGCGCTGGCTGTATGTTTTGTGTTTGTGTGCGGACTGTATGTTGTATGTGTGCTGGCTTTATGATGTATGTGCTGTGTGCTGGATCTCCTACTCTCACAAATCCAAATCAGGTTATATGACACGGGGAGTGCCTCCGAGTACAATCTTGGTAATTCTGCTCCTCATAGGTCCAGCACTATCTTGGTCAGAGTGCTTTCTGGGAGTCTGCAATGTGCTTTGACTTAGTAGAACTCACCAGAACTGCGGCTACTACATCTACTAAACACTGTCCTCCTTGTAGCAGCCCTCATGCTTGTCCACGGCAGAGCTAATTGCCAAAACAAAATGCCTGCCCGTCTCCCCTGACACCACATCATTGGGCATACCTCTTATCCATCATGACAAACTACGCTGCTCATTTATCCTCTCCACCCTCCACCCCCCAAAAAATAAAGACATTTCTTCTCTGTTACATACCCCTTTTTTGTCACTGTAACTCAGAACTCATCTATTGTGCGTGTACTTATATTTACATAATATGTTCATATGACACTTCGAATTATGGAATTTAGAGAAGCGGCCAATTTGCAACTATATTGTAGTTAGCATTAGAACGGTTCAAAAATAGATTGTTTATCAAACACTATAGAAAAAAAACTAACTTACAAAACACTTGGACTTCTTATACTTTTTCAATCTTAAAGAGTTAATATCTGGTCATGTAATTCCCATCTAATCTAAGTGTATAAAATATAATCAAGCTTCTCCTGATGAACATTAGAGATTTGTAGAAGGAGCATTATGGGTGAGTGCTTTCAATTTGATAAAACTAATGTACCATGCTAAACGGGTATTGTGTTTTGACATTTCCTGGACTTTTTTTTTTTTTCGAACAGACCCTAAGTCTCCAATTAATATTTGCAAGTATCTTTCTACAATGTGGGTGACATTTTAAAGACAATTCTGTGACATTCCTAAACTAAATACCAGTTTTTCTTTGTATACTTCATTAAATGTACTGTTAATCTATGTATATATTTTTATATTAGTGAAATGCTAATGCGTATTAATAAAATGTAATTGCATAACAAAATATCTATAAAATTTTATAACTGTAAAGAACCTATAAAACCTCAAACATACAGAAATTCAGCTCTCATGGACATCAAACAATTGCAAACAAAGCAAATGTTTATCAAAAATAAATAAATCTTTGTTAAATATATGTATGGAAAAAAATACACATATATGGCATATTCAGTTTGTAAATGTTTTATTCCATTATGGTAACAGAGTTTATTTCTAAATTCATTATATTGGATGATATTTGTGAATTGTATCCCCCTGTTTTTATTCTTGTTGTTTTTATCTATATTGTATCCTGTTATGTTTTTTATTAAATGTTTTTATTAATGAAAAAGTATTTGAAGAAATATATGTGTAGCATAATTCCCAGATTTTACTAGTAACATGACGTAAAGTCATGATTTTATTAAAGACACGGAGGCGAGTATTATGCATAACTCTTTCTTTATTTCCTCAGCAGCAAAGATAGAGGAATACAAATATTATCAAACTGAAAGGAAAAAACTGTATAAATACACAGGCAACCAATAGTATAACAGAGGAAGTGACTATATAAGGCCTGTGTCTCCCACAATCCTCCTCTTTCTTGCGAAAACCGAAGACCAGCTAAGACGAACGATATCCAACATGGTCAGGACAGGAAACGGAAGCACTCCAATAACTTCAAGCTAAAAGAGAGAGAGAAATATGGTAATAACCAAACTCAAAACTGTGTGCTTACCAGTCAAAAACAGGTGGTCATTCACAGAACAGAACTGAAATCTGAAAAAATACAAAATATGATTAGTATCAAGCTATCATAATGTCGTCCAGGTAAATGATCAGGCGAACCCCTCGGGTACGGAGGTACGCCACCACCGGCTTCATTACCTTGGTGAAACACCAAGGTGCCGAGGAGAGACCGAACGGCAGGCATGTAAAACACCAACGCCGTCCGTGCCAGGTGAAGTGTAAGTAGTCCCTGGACTCTGCTGCTATTGGAACCGTGAAGTACGCATCCTTCAGGTCCAACTTGGCCATCCAATCCGACTGTCGCAGAAGGTCTCTGAGACAATGAATGCCTTCCATCTGAAAATGCTGGTAGCGTAGGAAGGCGTTGAGAGGGCGAAGATTTATCACTGGGCGGACTCCGCCCCCTTTCTTGGGCACTAGGAAGAGATTGCTCGTAAAGCCTGGGGCGGCGAACGGCAATTCCTCGATGGCGCCTTTCGAGAACATCTCCTCGACTTCTGCAGAGATCATCGCGTCCTGCTCCTGTGGGAGAGACAATTCCCTGGGGGCAGAAAATTGAACAGGCAGGGAGACAAACTCCAGTTGATAACCCTTTACGCATTGCAGAACCCAAGCATCTGAGGTTATATCTGCCCACCTTAGGTAGAATAAGGCCAGCCTCCCCGCCACCCGAACCTGATCGAGAGGGGAAGAAAGGGTACTCACCATAAGGGCGTCTGCCCGAAGACCCACCACGGGGGTATCTGGAGCCCCACAATCTCCCTCTTGCCGGAAAGAAGGGAGGCGTTTTCGGATCTTGGAATCCTCGGGAGGGAAAAAAGGAACCTCTGGTGGCCAGGGCCGGATTAAGAGCACACTGGGCCTGGTGCTGACAATTATGATGGGCCTAATTACGGGATCTTATTGACCAAAAACACTAAAACAGTCATGCCTCCCAAAAAGGGGGCATGTCTGTCTAAAGAATTTGAAGGACAGCCTGGTATGAATGCATGTCAGGCTGCCAGCCAATCCTGCAGGCTGTCCAACTAAGGGCATACTATGCAGGCAGCATCCTGAGCTTGACATAAATGCATCCTAAAATGCGCTCACTCCATGCTTTCTAAGGGCGGTCCCCTAGCACTCACATGTCCACTTGTCTCCTTACCTTCTTACTAGCAGACAGAAGTTCCTGGTATATAGTCTGAGACAGAGAAAAGGTGTATGTAGTGAGTGTAGAAGAAAGGGGACATGCCACAGTGTTAGAGAGACCAGCGTCTGCATTACCCAAACTAATTTTATTGTCAGCCAGTCCACACAAGTTTTGTTCCCATACATCCCTCTTAAGCTTCCAAACTTAAAGGGACACTATAGTCACCATAACAACTACAGCTTATTGTATTTTTTTCTGGTAAGTAGAATCATTCCATCCAGGCCTTTTGCAGTAAACACTGTCTTTTCAGAGAAAATAACTCCACTGGGCACTCCTTAGATGGCTTCTAGAGGTGCTTCCTGGGGCAGTACTGCCTAGTGTGCAGCACTGCCATTCAGTGTCTCCACCCTCGGCATGCAGACACTGAACTTTCCTCATACAGATGCATTGATTCAATTTATCTTTATGAGGAGATGCTGATTGGCCAGGGCTATGTTGGACTTGTGCTGGCTCTGCCCCTGATCTGCATAGTTGACAGTCTCAGCCAATCCTATGGGGAAGTATTGTAATTTGCTCAGACCACCACTTCTGATGATGTCAGCAGACAGTCAGTTCAGAGGCAGAGCCAGCAGCTGCAGACTTGAATACAAGTTATATTTAACTATACTTAGGGAGGCAAGAAGGGGCCAGGGTGGTGGTTTTAACATAATAGGGTCAGAAATACATGATTGTGTTCCTGACCATATAGTGCTCCTTTAAACAAGAGTATGTGAAGAGTAGTTAGGGTTGCCACCTTTCTTGGAAAAAAATACCAGCCTTAATCATTTGTATAATCACAAGGAGTGACATCAGAGAAAATTCTGTAAAATCACCAACAGACTACTCACAGTTTGATTCTGCTGTATAGGTGGATTGCTCCCAGTGTCTCAGTCTCACAAGTCACCCAGTGTCTCAGTGTCCCTAGGTATCACAGTGTCAGTGTCCCCATGTCGCCCAGTCCCCTAGTCTCTCAGTGTCTCAATGTCCCCATTTCTCCCAGTGTCCCAATGTTTCAGTGTGTCCCCATGTCACTAGGATACTGGGGACACAGTGAGACATGGGGGCACTGAGAGACCCGGGGACACTGAGACACCCGGGGACACTGAGAGACCGGGTGACACTGAGACACCAGGGGACACTGAGAGACCGGGGGACACTGAGACATGGGGACACTGAGACATTTAGGGAAACTGGGAGAAATGGGGACACTGAGACACTAGGGAGACATGGGGACACTGAAACATTTGTGGACACTAGGGACACAGAGACATGGGAACACAGACACTGAGAGACTAGGGGAAACTGGGAGACTAGGGGACACTGGGGACACTTGCTGGGAGACAGACACTTGGAGACACTGGGAGACATGGGGACAGTTGTGGACATAGACATGGGGACACTGGGACATATAGGGACACTGGGAGACATGGGGACACTAGGCACACTGAGACACTAGGAACACAGACACTGGGAGACATGGGGACACTGAAACATTTGGGGACACTAAGACACTAGGGACACAGAGACATGGGGACACCGGGAGACTATGGGACACTGGCTGGGAGACAGACACTTGGGGACACTGGGAGACATGGGGACAGTTGTGGACATAGACATGGGAACACTGGGACATATAGGGACACTGGGACACATGGGGACACTAGTGACACTGAGAGACATGGGACACAGACACTGGGAGACTTGGGGACACTGAGACACTAGCGACACTGGATGGGGGACATGGGGAGAAACGGGGACATAGTGTCTCTGTGTCCCAATTTCTCAGTGTCTCCCAATGTCCCTATGTTTCACAGCATCCCCATGTGTCTCCCATGTGTCCCAGTGTCCCCTAGTGTCTCAGTGTCCCCATGTTTTCCAGTGTCCCCAAGTGTCTGAGTGTTTCCAGGTCTTCCAGTGTCTGTGTCTCCATGTGTCCTAGTGTCTCAGTGTCCCCTAGTGTCTGTGTCCACATTTGTCCCCTAGTGTCTGTTTCCCCTAGTGTCTCAGTGTCCCCATATGTCCCCTAGTGCCTCAGTGTCCCCTAGTGTCTCAGTGTCCCCGTGTGTCCCTGCTGCCTTTCCCCCCATCCCTCTCTTACCTGAGCTGTAGAGCTGCTGTCTGGACTCTGTGCTGTATTGCTGCTCCCCCACGGATCAGTAAGTAGTAGAGAGAGGCAGGGATATGCTGTAACTTCCTATCTCTGCCTCTCTTCACACACAGTGACCCCTACTGGCCGGTGCTGGTATTGCAGAGTAATCTCCATTTATTCTGAGAAAAATACCTGCATTTGTATTGCCGGTATTACTGCAATACTGGCACGGCCAGGCAGCCTCAAATACCAGTCAGGTGGCAAACCAGTAAAATACCAATCAGATGGCAAACCTAAGAGTAAACCTAGAGTAGTGTGTATTTATTTTTTTTTTAAATGGGCCTATTCCATGGGCCTGGGCCTGGAGCTGCAGCTCCATCAGCCCCTATGTTAATCCGGCCCTGCTGGTGGCACGGAACGAGCCTCGGAAACCACGGCCGGGTGGATGGTTCCTGCTACGCCCGGCACCTCCGAAAACCTTGGGCGCGAATACGCGCTTCAGATTTGCCTGCGCCTTGTCGATTGCCGTAAAGGTCTTGACATAAGATCCCATGTCCTTCACGAAGGATGTGCCGAACAACATCCCCTCATCGGCTGAATAAGGTTCCGCTACGGTCATAGCGGCCAGTTTAGGGTCTATTTTTAAAAGAATTGTCTTGCGTCTCTTGGAAGACATGGCCGTGTTAGCATTCCCTAGAAGGCAGATAGCCCGCTGGACCCACCCGATGGCCACATCGACATCCAAAACAGAGTCACCAGTACGAGCGGCGTCAAGAAGCTCATACAGCTTCGACAGGGGGCCCAGCGTATCTAGGATTTTGTCTTGGCACCCTTTCAGGGAGTGATCAAGACCCTTCTTAGCTTTCCATCCAGACTTATTTAAAAATTGGGCAATTTGAGGGTCAACTTCTGGGGTCTTACAGGCAGCGCCAGGGAGGGAAGGTCGTGGGCATTCGGCGCGCAATTTACTGCGGCCTTCTTTGGACAGAGGTGTGCTTATACGTTTAGCCACATATTGGGCGATATGGTCCGGAGGGACCCATTCAGCAGACCGCGGGTGACGCAGGTCGTCCGGGTCAAACAGGGGGTTACCCTGTGGGTCTAAAAGAGTTTTATTATCATCCCCAACGGGGCCTGGCACCTTCCCTCGGGGGTTGGCAGAGGACCCAGAAGGGGTTACACCCGTAGGGGGTTGATCCTCGCCCGACTCGCCCTCAACATAGGAGTCATACTCCATAACATCGGAATCATCTTCCACACTCCGGTCGGTATCCGACCCATTATCCAGGGCTCTAGCCCGTTTCCACAATCTAGCCTTTTTAGCCCGGCCAGGGGCTCTTGTGCACGTGGGATGATCGCCAGAGGCAAAGCCTGCATCGAGGAGTGGGAGCCGATATGTCGGGATTTTGCCTTCGCCTTACGGGCACCCGGCACAGTTTGGGCAGGGGAAGGGGACCCCACACCCAGGGGGGCAGGGGTAGCCATGGAAGGCAAAAACACAGAGTGAAGTGACTGGGTAAAGGAGGATGCAATAGCCTTTTGAAGGGAGGAAGCCATAGTGGCCTCTAATAAGGCTTGGAGCTCCTGAGAGGCCATAGCACCCTCAGGGTTATCAATTGGGAAATCCCCAGAGGGGTCAGTAGGCCCATCTTTACTGTCCTGCATAATGGCAGTAGACACTTAGAGAAAAAAAGTGGGCACTAAGTGAACTATAAAAGAAAATACCAGATAAATGGGTTGATTAACCCAGCAGAAGAACATACAAATTATAACCTGATCGTTGGTGTAGCAGGGGAACCCGGAGTAAAAACAGGGACCGACCGCACGGCAGAACAGGGAGTGATGCGAGTGATCACCCAAAATGGCCGCCGCACGTGTCCGAGTGCACTCGCGGACCGGCTCCCGGCGGGGGAAGGGGCGCGTGCACCTACCCGCGCTGGCAGCCCGCGAGAGGGAAACGAGCACACTCAGCCGCGGTCGCAGGGGAAAGGACCATCGCGGCAGAGGGATAGCGCTGGGAAGCGTGCAGAGTAAACAGGGACGGGAGGGAGGGGAAAAAACAGCCCGCAGTGGCGGGCAAAGTCCCAGGGGAACACCCAAGTACACCAACGATGTAGGTAACAGAAAGTACCAAGTACAAACAAGTACAACAATAATAGCAATAAGCAATAAGTCAAAAACATGAACCACAAGTAAACATCACAAAACAAAATGCAATGAGTAGGAGAGCTCAAGTAAGATACTTAGCTGTCTGAGGAAGCAGCAAAGAAAGAGGAGGATTGTGGGAGACACAGGCCTTATATAGTCACTTCCTCTGTTATACTATTGGTTGCCTGTGTATTTATACAGTTTTTTCCTTTCAGTTTGATAATATTTATATTCCTCTATCTTTGCTGCTGAGGAAATAAAGAAAGAGTTATGCATAATATGAGCCTCCGTGTCTTTAATAAAATTGTTGGTACCCTTTTCATTTTTACAATTGTTTTTCAAATATCAAAAAATATATATCATAAATATATGTATCTAAAAAACAATAGTGAATCGAGGTCTTAGGTAACTAAAACATTATAAGAGCAGGAAGGATCAAGAGACATGCTATTCTATAACATTTGACAGAATGACATTTGGGTTAAATGTTTCAGAGTAAGAAAAAAGTGTAAGGAAAGTGATTAATAAAAATAGATGCTGGGGGGCGGAGCTTGACTGCCATGCGGACCAGACGTGCTCAGCAAGAGCTCCCGCGTCTGGGCCCGAATTTGGGGGACTAATCCCGGTTTCCCATCCAAATCGTCTCCTGCAAGCAACTCTCTTGTTCACGGGTCGATGCTGCATCCGGGGGTGTCCGTCACGTGCACCTCCCTAACCGGCTTGCCCGATTTGAGAATTGCGGCCTACTCGAGCTGGAGCCGTGGGGAGACGGCCGCTTCCCCGGCTCAGAGGAGGATCGGGAGGTCCCCACCTAACACTACCCCCTCCCCCCCCCCTGGACCGGCGGGGGTTATCCCGGTCCCCACCGACCTGCCCCCTGTACACAGCCTGGAACCAAGCGGCTTGCTCAGCACAAACCCCAACCGCTACACAGGCCCTCAAAATGCCGAGCAGACTCACTGGGCATAAACTTCAGCAGCAGGCCCCCGCTTACCTGCCAAACATCGATGTCATCCAGCTACGCATTGCTGCAGCATTTGACCGCTTCTGGGCCCAACTACAGGCTCACCTTCCGGAGACAACCCGAAGCGGGAAACTGTACACAGCTCGATGCAGTGCAGAAAAGTGCAGGAGGGGAACAGGAGGTGGAGCGCCCCCACATCGCAACGCTACCACCATCAACAAGGGAAAGCACAGCGTCGAAGCACCCCCCCCAACTGACCGCTATACGAAGAAGCACAGCCCGACAAAAAAGCGCACATACACCGGCGTCAAGAAACACAGGGGAGGAATTCCCGATCACCAGCCTCAACGCTGCAGGACCGGCTACCACCACGCTCGTGGTCTGAGAGCTCTAAGGAGAAGTGCTCAGGTACCTACCACGTGTCATCAGGGGGGCCACCACACCATCACCTATCGGGGCGCAGCCGGCAGCAACAGGGAGAACAAGGGCAGCACTCAACACACACTGGCTCTGTGGGAGACCTGGACCCAGAGTTGTGGTCATCAGCATCAAGCTGAACATCGGCCCGGCAGTGGGACTACCGTGGTGAGGGTGGGGGTAGGGTGATCCACATGTGCGGGACTCGGACTCATGCCATCCCTATCCCTCACCATTCCTCACAACACGGCTTGAATATTCCTTTCTTTTATTATCTCCCCTAGTGATGCAAGTTTTAGTTCTTGTTTACTTTAGCAGATAAAAGTATGTGCCTGCCTTTCATGATATCCAATGTGTCCCCCCAGCTCGGGTAGCCAAGAAAGCTTTCTACTCCTTACTTTCGCCAACTGAAGTAGAGCTTAATTACTAGCATGCAGAATCTTAGTTATTGCAATCACCAACCAATAGAATGGGAATGCTATACATAGGTTTACTTACTGCAACCACTACTGTACACCTGATGTTAGCTCACACAGTCAGTGAACTTATTAATGACGCAATGAATATCTACTCATGTATGTATAGATTTATCACTCTGTCAGTGCTACTCAGGTACTTCCAAGTGCCACCTATAAACTACTCCCCTGTCTAGATAGTAAAGCGATGCTACTCTGTTATGTGATGTTATGTTATGGAAACACTTAAGCAATGCAAGTATACACTGTCAAAATCCTTACAAAAAAAAAAAAGTGCTTGACCTACTATGTACCTCTATATTAATCTGTTGTTAACACGCTGGATTACTGCCTTTGGGGTACCTCACAAGCGAATGTCCTAAACTTACGCACTACAAAAATAAAGAATAAAAAAAAAAAAAAAAAATAGATGCTGTCACACTTCTGAAAAATTGTAGTAGATCAAAACGTATAGAGACCTGACCTCTATTCATAAATATATTGCCACAAGATTGGATAAAAGTGCAAATGCTTCATGTTAAAGATGTCACACTGTTTCAACAATTTTCTTAGACAAAAGTGCAAATGCCAGTTAAACCTCAACCCTCATCTGGTTAACATACACAAATAACTAAATACGAACAAAAAAATAAATATTAAAAACATGTAGAAAACAGGCTAGTACTGATACCGGAGAAACTGACGGAAGCCAAGCACAGAGAGATGGACACAGGTTTCTTCAGGAAGGAAGAGATTCTTTATTGGATCACCGATCGGGACTCAGAGGGACTAGCGTCACCAAAATACAGCAAAGTCTGAGTACTGAATACATAGAGTACATTCCTTATATAGCACTGTAGCTCCTTCCACAATTAACTACACCCACACATACCCTTAACCTATTTAATAAATAGAGTCTAAACTCATCCATCCGGTCTAACCACGTGGCTCATCTGATACAAAGGAGAGGGACGCGTAATTCCAGTTCTTACATTCCTGCACCTGGTCAGTACAGTGATAACAGTATCTTAGCTACGTGTAATTAACTAACTGATACTACAAACACATATACATACATATGCCTTGTGGCAATCTTAGCCTGCTAAACTTGTATTTTACTGGAATTACATCACATTCCCCCCTTTGATGCCTCTGATATTTCACAATTACTTGAGGCATCACTTAACCTTGGTTTGCATATACCTCAGGTTACCATGAACCAGACCAGACTTATCTTATGATGTGAATCTTTTAACACTCATCTTCCTGCATTGGTTCTCCTTGATCTAGAGCCTTATACTTATATATCGCCATTATCTGTGCAGCAGCCTTCCTCTCTGCTATACTTCCTATCAGGCTTTGCACAGACCTAACTACTAAGGGTATAAGACACGGTAGGAGTAGACACAACAGTAAAATCAGTAGGACTCCACCTACCACTGCCTTAAGCCCTCCAAACCACTCATACCAGTTACCAAACCAACTACTTGGATTGTACCCTTTCCATACCTGAGTAGGCACATGCGCTAGTTTAACCATATGGCTAGTAAGCTCAGCTATTGCTTGCCCTTCGTCATCTATTTGAAGACAGCAATTGCTCAGGTTAAACTTCCCACATACACCTCCCTCTACTGCCAAAAGGTAATCCAAGGCTAATCTATTTTGGTACACTGCTGTCCTCATCCTGGTATTATGCTTCGCTAGAAGATTGAGTGCTTGTGAGGTCTCATTAGTAATAATCTCAACCACCGCCTGTAATCTTATAATACGGTTGAGCATATAAATTGGGGTTCTATAACCAAAGGTACCATCTTCTGCCCACGTGGCTGGCCCATAATAATCTATGATACGCTGGGGAGGCCATTCATTATCTTCCCAGGTGCCTATCTCTAAGGGTCCCCTTTTCTTCCTATGATTCACATCATACACTTTAACACCTAAAGTCTCACCTGTTTCAATCGGTAACAAGAAGAAGGATGGTTTGAGCATACCCAACACACATGCCCCTTCCCAGTCCTGTGGCAACTCCGAATAGGCTTTCTTACCACAGATCCAGTACAAATTTGCTGGGGCTCTCCAGGTAGATGTGATGGATAAATCAAACCACACATCCTTTAAACTGGCATATCTAGCAAACGGGTTAGATGGTTCTGAGACATTTGAAGCCGACCACCAAGTTGTATTTTTAGTATCATCATCATAAGCTTTTTGCCCTAGACAAGTTAATTCTCCTACAGAAGTATTATACATTATTCCTTTCCTTGCTATGCAAACATAACCTATGATGGAGGTCTTTAATCTCCACTCAGATTTACCTCTAACACTCAAATGATAATCGGCTTGTGTAGATATTAGTTGGTCAACTGCCTCAGAACCGGACATTACCTCCTTTGCTTCCCAAGGCCATTGGTCTCCCATGTTAGTACCTCCACACACATAGCAGTTGGTAACATTAAGACTACCGGCAATACTTTCAGCTAGGTCAATGAACAGGTTTTTAGCGTTATGGGGGATCTTATTATCTATACTCATCTCTTCATAAAAGGAATGGTATACTTGATGAGTCTGGGAGGATACCGTATCAGTCTCTATTCCTATAAACAATAATGTCCCAGGATCTAAACCCGTCCCGTATATCTGAAACCCAAATAAATTTCCATACTTATCTAGGAACTTGTCGGGGTTATTAATAAGTATATGGACTGGGTTGCATTCCATAGACTTACAATAAGGGCTAGTCGGCAACTTAGTCACTATCATGTCTTTATCTACTGTCTGTCCCCAAGTCGCCCACCCCACACAAGACCAATATGGACAAAAGTTATAGTCTTTATTTGGGCATCTAGGACTCACATATTTATTTTTACTACTGGGACAAATATATTTATCATTAGACCCATACGTCCTCTCCCATCTAAGATCCCCACATACATTCCACGGTTTTCTACCACTTGATATCGCCTTACATGCATCAAATAGCAGAACACCCGAAGAATGTACGGATTCTAACACCGTCTTATTAATTAGGGTCCCCTGAGGATCTCCATTCCTGAGAGTCAACCAAATTGTACGAGGTTGATACTCTGGACTGAAGCACTTAGGTTCTCCTACTCCTAAATGGCACACACTATAGTCTATATTTAGGTATCTACATCTTGATACCTCTCCTTTACATTCGTATTGTGAATGCCAAATTAGGGTTTGGGAAATATGGTTACCTGTTCTCGTAGTCTTAATGCATACCTCACAGCTAGGATAGTCGGTACCTCTACCTTCCTGAATATGAAAACACATATAAATAAACACAATCAAAAGCACATCTTTCGCCGTCATCCTCAGTCTTCGTCCGTGCGATGGAACCTCAGCTTCCAGGATGTGAGGGCTGCAGGGAATGGAGTTCTGCTCGTCTTCACAGGTGTCCCTTCGAGACTTTCCTGGCTTATACACTATGTGATGGTAAGCGGACAGGCTTTATTATGGCCTTCTCACTCACACCTGTAACAATAAAATTTGTAATCCACAATAATTCCTCGTTACTCCGACTGAGTAGTGCGTTTCAACCGGATCTTGCAGGGATTCTCTGGATCTGCTGTAATTTGCCAAGAATCGACTGCTGCTGGTTTAACCCTGGAGTGATGTATCCACGGAGTTACTTCGGCTACTTTTATCGCTGTAGGGGTAGACAAAAGAACAACCATAAGGACCTCTCCACTTGGGCCCTAACGGTACATTATTCCACTCTTTAATCCACACTTGATCTCCTGGATGATAACTATGAACAGGGGGATAAATATTCACAGGTAATCTATCTTGTACCCATTTCTGTACCTCCTCCATAGTCTTACCCAACTCTACAACCTGCTGCCGGGTAATTCCTTCTCCCAACTGACTCAAGTCCCCCCTTAAGTTACCAAGTACGGGAGGTGGTCGCCCATACATGATTTCAAAAGGAGAGAGGCCCATCCTTCTGGTAGGGGTACTGCGGATTCGCAATAAAGCTATGGGTAAGAGAACGTTCCACTTAAGTTGGGTTTCCTGACACATTTTAGCCAACTGGTTCTTTATAGTTCTATTCATTCTCTCTACCTTACCAGAACTCTGGGGTCTATATGCAGTATGAGGCCTCCACTTTATACCAAGCATATGAGTCAGTTGTTGTAGGCACTGATGAACAAAAGCTGGACCATTGTCCGATCCTATAGAACAGGGTAGTCCATATCGGGGTATTATTTCTCGTAGCAGGAATCTTACAACTTCTCCTGCTTTCTCTGTACGAGTAGGACATGCTTCTACCCAGCCTGAATAGGTGCACACAATTACCAACAGGTAACGATGTCCACCCGATTTAGGCATTACTGTAAAGTCTATTTGTAGATCGGGCATGGGGAGTCCCCCCATAAACTGGACTCCTGGTGGCTTTACTGGTCCTTGTCTTGCATTATTCTTAGCACACGTTACACATCTACGTACAATGGCCTGAGTCAAGTTGGACAATCTTGGTATGTAGAAATGTTTCCTGAGAGATTCTTCAGTACTGTCTCTCCCAGAATGTGTCCCGTTGTGATAATTTTGGACAATTTCTACCGCTAGTGATGCTGGTATGACTATTCTTCCATCTTCTAGCTGATACCACTTGTTCTCCAAATACTTTCCCGGTTCAGTCTTTAACCACTCCTCTTCTTGAGCTGTATAAACTGGAGTCCATTGGGACAGTGGAGTTGGTATAAGAGCAGCTATATGCCCCACATACTCCTGTCTTCCTGATTCAGCAGCACGCTTAGCTGCACTATCTGCCATCCGATTTCCCTTGGTTACATCACCATCTCCTCTCAGATGCGCTCGACAATGTATGATACCGACTTCTTTCGGCTCCCACACTGCTTCCAATAGTTGTAGGATTTCAGCTGCGTACTTGATTTCTTTGCCTTCTGAATTCAGTAGTCCTCTTTCTTTATACAAAGCTCCGTGGGCATGAGTGGTTAAAAACGCATACTTAGAGTCCGTATAGATATTTACTCTTAAACCTTCAGCCAATTGTAACGCTCGTGTTAGTGCTATTAATTCTGCCTTTTGTGCTGATGTTCCTTTCGCCAGTGGCCGAGCTTCTATCACCTTGTCTATTGTTGTCACTGCATATCCTGCATAGCGGATCCCTTCTTTCACATAACTACTGCCGTCGGTGTAATATTGAACATCGGGGTTCTGGATGGGAAAATCACGAAGATCTGGTCTACTTGAAAATACTTCATCCATTACTTCCAAACAATCATGTTGACTTTCAGTAGGTTGCGGCAAAAGGGTAGCTGGATTTAAGGTGTTTACAGTCTCTAAATGCACTCTTGGGTTTTCACACAACATTGCTTGATACTTGGTCATACGGCTGTTACTAAACCAATGATTTCCTTTGTAATCCAACAACGTCTGTACTGCATGTGGGACTCGTACATAAAGTTCTTGACCCAGAGTGAGTTTATCGGCTTCAGCTACTAGCAGGGCGGCTGCAGCTACGGCTCTTAGACAAGGTGGAAGTCCGCTGGCCACTGCATCCAGTTGCTTAGACATGTAGGCAACAGGTCTTTGCCATGATCCCAAGTACTGTGTCAATACTCCCACAGCCATTCTTCTTTGCTCGTGTACATATAAGTAGAATGGTCGTGTGTGATCAGGTAGACCTAATGCTGGGGCACTCATCAAAGCCTTCTTCACATCTTCAAATGCCGTTTGCTGTTCTTGGGTCCATAAGAAGGGGTCGTGCTCTGTACCTTTGATGGCTGCGTACAGAGGTTTTGCCAGTATCGCATAGCTGGGAATCCATATCCTACAGAAGCCTGCTGCCCCCAAGAATTCTCGCACTTGTCTTCTATTCTTGGGTATTGGTATTTGGCAGACAGCTTCTTTTCTCTCTGGCCCCATAATCCTTTGACCTTCAGAGATATGGAATCCCAGATACTTGACAGTTGGCAAACACAACTGAGCCTTCTTCCTGGACACCTTGTATCCTGCCTTCCAGAGAATATGTAGTAGATCGTGCGTTGCTTGCTGACATTTTTCTTTTGTAACTGCTGCTATCAACAAGTCATCTACATATTGTAACAATACACATTCTCCTGGGATAGACTCGAAATCCAGTAGATCTTGACTTAGAGCTGAACCAAATAGGGTAGGTGAATTTTTAAACCCTTGGGGCAGTCTTGTCCAAGTCATTTGGCGTTTTGAGCCCGTTACAGCGTTCTCCCATTGGAAAGCGAAAATACATTGGCTTTCTGCGGCAATTCGGAGGCAAAAGAAGGCATCTTTGAGATCTAAGACTGTGAAGTAAGTAGCCCCGCCCGGAATTAAAGCAAGCAGGTTATATGGATTGGGTACAACTGGATGTATGCTAACAACCGCATCATTGACTGCTCTTAAGTCCTGTACAGGTCGATACTCATCTGTACCGGGCTTTTGAACAGGCAGCAATGGGGTGTTCCAGGGGGAAGTACAGAATTTTAGGATACCATACCGTATGAACTTATCCAGATAGGATTGGATGTTCTTCTTAGCCTTCTGCGGAATGTGATATTGTCTTAGGCTCACTGGATAAACCCCATGTTTCAGTTCAATTTTTATTGGTGGAATATTGCGGGCCAGTCCTGGTGGGTTGTTCTCTGCCCAAACTCCTGGTATGTTAAACAATGTCTCATCACTCCTAGGGTTTTGGCTAGTCAACACTGTATAAAGTCGCCACTCTTCTTCCTTTGGTACGGATAAAGTCATAATACCTGAAGGTCCATTAAACTTTAAGGATGTTGTTCCATTTGGTAGGAACGTAATCTGCGCTTGTAATTTTGATAGCATATCACGTCCCAGCAATTGGACTGGACATTCAGGCATATAAAGGAATTGGTGTTTTACTACGTGGCCTCCCAATGTACAGAGTCGACTTTTAAGAACCGGTTTTTCAGCACTTCTTCCAGTTGCTCCTATCACAGTAATAGTCCTTCCAGATGGAGGAGCAACTAGATTAGTCACCACTGAATGTTCAGCACCAGTGTCGATCATGAACGCACTCCTTTTCCCCCCTATTGATACATCGACCATAGGCTCCGCTCGACCAAGGGGGATGGAGCCCGGTCGGTATCAATAGTCCTCCATGACAGTGTCAGCCAATCCTACAAAGTCCCTACCTTCTCTATCGCGGGACCTTTGCGCTGCTGGAATATACCTGTCTTCCCTAACACTTCCTCTGTTCCCATTACTCCCTCTATAACCATTACTCCCTCCGGGGCCTCCTCTACCTCTCGCTCTACCTCTAAAGTTTCCGTAGCCTGCCCTGGGTTGGTCTCTCTCGTACTGCTCTCTTTGCGGACATTCGTTCCTCCAATGCCCTTCTTCCTTGCAATACGCGCATTGATCCCTACTCAAAGGCTCCCTACTCCATCTATTATTGCCTCTATCTTGGCCCCGTTTATCTACGCCTGCGATCGCTACCGCTAGCATATCAGCCTTTTTACGCATCTTGCGCTCTTCCTCTTTCTTACTTTCTGTATCCCTGTTCATATAGACCTTATTTGCTACCTCCATTAGTTGGGTGATGGACATACCTGCAAACCCTTCTAACTTTTGTAGCTTGCGCTTAATATCTCCGTATGCTTGGCTGACAAAGGCGGAGTTAACCATTCGGGAATTGTCTGCGTCTTCCGGATTAAAGGGGGTATACAAGCGGTATGCCTCCAATAATCGGTCATAAAAGACACTGGGCGCTTCATCGCTTTTCTGGATCACCTCAACTGTCTTCGACATGTTAATGGCTTTCTTTCCTCCGGCTTTCATGCCAGCAATTATAGCGTCTCTATAGGCTCTGAGTTGAACCATATCAGCACCATTTACGTTCCAATCGGGATCGGTGTTGGGATAGTGTGTCGCGGCCCATGCTGCTGGATTGGCTTGGTTCAAAGCACGGGCTCTATCCTCTAATGCTTTAATGGCTGCTTGATTTATTCTTGTCCTTTCCTCATTGTTAAATAAAGTCATTAGTAACTGCTGGCAATCAGCCCATGTCGGATTATGCGTCTGTACTATTGAGGTGAACAGATCAGTCATAGCTTGTGGTTTCTCAGTATACGAGGAATTATGGGTCTTCCAGTTTAAAAGATCGGTTGTGGTAAATGGGACATATACGAAGACTGGGTCAGCGTGTGCCATTTGACCTGCGGCATCGATATAAGCTGACCCGGGATTCAGACGAAGAGGCATCTGATAGTGCTTTAATTGTTGGGCACCAGTCAACTGTCGGGTTTGGATGGGGCTACGTAGAGAGGCGTCAGTCATGGGTTCCGGTCGGGGAGAGATAGGGTATGGGGATGTGGGAGGTCGGTTTTGGGAAAAGGTCGTAAATAAAACACTTCGAGCCGAGCTAGATGAAGCTTGACCGGAAGTCTGAAGTGGCGCCAAATCAGGATATTCGTTTCTAATGGGGGTGGATTCTGGTTCCGGAAGGGGAGATTTAGTACGAGGGGGGGTGGATCCTGTACTGGAGGAGGAAGCGGAAGTGGATGAGGGTAATGAGGGGAGGGGTGCAGGACTTCCTGCGTTTGCGTCACTTCTTCTTAACGGAAAGTAAGGGGGCGGCAAAGGGATCTCGGACTCAGGGGGCGTGTCCAAAATGGGCCTAACACCAGTCCTAGTGGACGAACAAGTCCTAGCTACCATGAGGCGACACTGCTCCTCGTGGCATGTCTGGAGCCATTTTGGCGAGTCATTTACGGCCTGTCTCCAACAGTCAATATAAGGAAACTGGCCGTAAAGTTCAGGCCTACCTGATACAGCCACGTGTAAGCGCTGTACCAGAGTTAGATCCAAACTGCCACGTGGCGGCCATGCCGCAACCAAAGTAGGCCACTCCCTAGTACACAAAGTGACCAAACGTACAGGAGACATCTTTACCCCAAAATCACAAACTTTGAATCCCTTTTTAAAATTCTTAACCATACATCCTAAGGGATCCGGAATCGTTGACTGCGACGCACCCATACTTAACAATGGAACGTCGTCGACAACGAATACTATACACGCGTACTATTCAACAGTCACACCCGTTTCCTCTGGCAACAGCACCACGTGGTACGGTTACCAAGTGAAACGTACACAATAACAATAAACACTCAGGGAATTCCCGTACACACACAGCTGTTACACCAGTCACTATATAATCAATATTATGCCCTTTGGCGTAACTATACAGTCACCCACGCTATAATTCTCTATATACGAATTACCCGTCTATAACACACCCCAGTAACATCGTCTTTTACAAATAGCGGTTACAGTACGGTTAGCATAGGTCAAAGCACAAGTTAAGGTCACAATACAATTATTAGTGGTTATGGTGTTAAACATGCAATGGACGACAATGATTAGTACTTATTATACAATGTCAGTAAATATACAGGGTTATGGTACCGTGCACTATAATACAGCAACACACTATTAACACTCTCGCTAGACGGCTGAGCTCGCGCTATCTAACAAGATATACACTTTACTAAACAATCGTTAACACATTTACAATTCCCAACTAAACTATTGGCCAGTACCTTGAATGGACTACCTAAAACTATATACACCCGTTTTGGTTAGCCACACTGCCCAATCACCACATATATAGCGAGCTAGAGAACCGAATTTACACAGGCGCCTCTTAGTCGCACTATCAAAAGTCTAGTGGGTTCCAAATTTACACGCCTTCCCACTTAGCCCAGATAGGATGAGAACTAGCGAACCGAATTTACACAGGCGCCGCTTAGTCTCCCGGTCCCTCCGACCTAGCGAACGTAATATACACCCTAGAACGCTAGTCTAGACAAGACACCGGTGTCCGGCTAGGGCTATTTACACCAGGACCCCGCCTGACTAACCAAATCAAACGGTCTGACTAAAGAGCGTTCGATCGAGCGGTGCGCCTTCGCTCCTTCCCTCCGACAGAGGGGGCAGATACACAGATTCAAAACCCCTTTGGGCCTACCGCACAATCGGTATACCCCTAGCGGGTCCTGCCGTCTAAAACAGCAGTTGTCTTACCTCCTCGTTCCTGAACCTGAGTTCACACTCATCGACGGGGACACCCCAGCACTTCTTACGTAGAGGCCGATGATCTCCTGGACAACAGACCAGTGGCGCCGAGACGAAGGGAGGTCCACGCAGAAGTTCAGGGGTGCAGCCGTAGAGAACGTGGGCAAAGATAGACCGTCTCACGCCTCTGCCTCTCAGCTACCGTTGAACGATGAGCTTCCCGGCCAATGCACCAAATGATACCGGAGAAACTGACGGAAGCCAAGCACAGAGAGATGGACACAGGTTTCTTCAGGAAGGAAGAGATTCTTTATTGGATCACCGATCGGGACTCAGAGGGACTAGCGTCACCAAAATACAGCAAAGTCTGAGTACTGAATACATAGAGTACATTCCTTATATAGCACTGTAGCTCCTCCCACAATTAACTACACCCACACATACCCTTAACCTATTTAATAAATAGAGTCTAAACTCATCCATCCGGTCTAACCACGTGGCTCATCTGATACAAAGGAGAGGGACGCGTAATTCCAGTTCTTACATTCCTGCACCTGGTCAGTACAGTGATAACAGTATCTTAGCTACGTGTAATTAACTAACTGATACTACAAACACATATACATACATATGCCTTGTGGCAATCTTAGCCTGCTAAACTTGTATTTTACTGGAATTACATCACAGTACCCCTCTGCACAGTGGTAATAACATATAGCGGACATATGGCTTATTGCTTAAATTAAGAAGAACACAAGCTTGTGTTAGCTGGAAAAAACACCAACTGGTTTGCAATCTTAAACATGTGATTGTTCATATTTGTCAATAAGAATGGTCCCTTCTCATTTGGAGTAGCTTTAGGCATTACTGATACAAGCTTATTGAAAGTACTTGATGTACCTAATTTAAGCAATAACCAAAATGTCTGCTATATATTACTGGTGTATGCTCACTAGGTAACGGCTGAGGTTTCGTTGGCACAATTGTTGAAACAAAGTTTGACTTCATTGATTAGAACTCTTTACTTAATACACTATGTTTGTACCTGTGTGTGTGCACCTCTATATCCCTTCTGATCACATGACATGGATCCCACTAGTGTTGCTTGTTTCATGTAAGGTAATTCGTTTTCTGATCACCTAAATGTCAATGTGACTCAATAGGCAATAACATCCTAGTCATCCTAAAATGCAGCAACGTATAGTTATCCCAGCATCGGACTACCAGCAATTTACTAACCTGCTTGCCCTGGCCACTCCACACCCATAAAGCACCTCAGCTTGCTTCACTGCTTTAAATCTATTGAGTGTCCTATTTAAAAGGACACTGCACGTGAAATCTAATGTGCCACCAGATAGGAGTGGTGTGTTAAGTAGTACTATTCCTATCAGTTTAATCCCTGTTACGTCCCCTATCAGGGGATGTGTATACAAGGCATCGATTTTAGGAAGCGGGAGATGGAAAAAGATGCTTGGTCGGTCCTCCTACTTCAAATTTGGGGCACTGCGCGTGCAATCTAATGTGCCACCAGATAGGAGTGGTGTGTTAAGTAGTACTATTCTTATCAGTTTAATCCTTGTTACGTCCCCTATCAGGGGATGTGTATATAAGGCATCGATTTTAGGAAGCGGAAGATGGAAAAAGATGCTTGGTCGGTCCTCCTACTTCAAATTTGGGGCACTGCGCGTGCAATCTAATCTGCCACCAGATAGGAGTGGTGTGTTAAGTAGTCCCCCTCATCAGGCCTTTTTTAGTCGAATGTATCGCCCACTGTCAGTCCCTTCGTGATTCATCCCTCATTCATCTTAATAAAGGTGAGGTAATCTAGACTTTTTTGACCTAGGCGACTTCTCTTCTCAGTGACAATACCTCCTGCTGCACTGAAGGTCCTTTCTGACAGGACACTTGAAGCGGGGCAGGCCAGAAGTTCTATTGCAAATTGGGATAGCTCAGGCCACAGGTCAAGCCTGCACACCCAGTAGTCAAGGGGTTCATCGCTCCTCAGAGTGTCGATATCTGCAGTTAAGGCGAGGTAGTCTGCTACCTGTCGGTCGAGTCGTTCTCTGAGGGTGGATCCCGAAGGGCTGTGGCGATGCGTAGGACTTAAAAATCTCTGCATATCCTCCATCAACAACACGTCTGTAAAGCATCCTGTCCTTGCCGGCGTGGTCATGGGAGGAGGGGGATTACTTTCACCTCTTCCCCTGTTAGATTCCCATTGTGCTGTGACATCACCCTTATACACTGTGTAAAGCATACTTTTTAATTGATTTTGGAACTGCTGCATCCTTTCCGACTTGCCGTAATTCGGTAACATTTCAGGCACTTTATGCTTATACCGGGGGTCTTGTAGCGTGGACACCCAGTACAGGTCGTTCTCCTTCAGCTTTTTTATACGAGGGTCCCTCAACAGGCACGACAGCATGAAAGACCCCATTTGCACAAGGTTGGATGCCGAGCTACTCATGTCCTGTTCCTCGTCCTCAGTGATCTCTCTGAAGGTATGTTCTTCCCCCAGCCATGTACAACACCACGGGTACCAGATAGGTGACAACGAGCACCCTGGGATGCCTGTTGTGGTTGGTCTTCCTCCTCCTCCTCAAAGCCACATTCCTCCTCTGACTCCTCTTCCTCACAATCCTCTTCCAGCGTTGCCGCAGGTCCAGCAAGCGATGCTGATAAGGCTGTTTCTGGTGGTGATGGTGACCACAACTCTTCCTCTTCACACTCATCTACGGCCTGATCCAGCACTCTTCGCAGGGAACGCTCCAGGAAGAAAACAATTGGTATGATGTCGCTGATGGTGCCTTCGGTGCGACTGACTAGGTTTGTCACCTCCTCAAAAGGACGCATTAGCCTACAGGCATTGCGCATGAGCATCCAGTAACGTGGCAAAAAAATTCCCAGCTCCGCAGAGGCTGTCCTAGCACCCCAGTCATACAAATACTCGTTAACGGCTTTTTCTTGTTGGAGCAGGCGGTCGAACATTAGGAGTGTTGAATTCCAACGTGTCGGGCTGTCGCAAATCAAGCGCCTCACTGGCATGTTGTTTCGCCGCTGGATATCGGAAAAGTGCGCCATGGCCGTGTAGGCACGCCTGAAATGGCCACACACCTTCCTGGCCTGCTTAAGGACGTTGTTACAAATCGCTATTTGTAACTGGCCCTTTAAATGAAAAATTGCCCTGCTTCCCTTAATTGTGGAGAAGCCTATTTGCCAGCCTCCTTCCTCATGACTATGGCCCCTGGAAGATTGTGCCCCTGAAAACTTATTAACTTTTATTGGGTGTGTATGGCCCTTTAAGAACCATCTGGGGACAAATTGTGACTTTGCTGAACAATATCCCTTTAAGACTATGTCCCTAGACCTGTAAAATAACTTGCCCCTGGCTTTCCCCCACTTGGTTCAGTAAATAGGGCTTACTGAACCAAGTACCACACAGGCGGACCACCCAGAAGTTAAAGTATGCAGGCAATTTACCTCCCAGGCTGTGAGGTTACTGCAGGTTAATTGCATGTGGCGGCGGCCATCTTTGTTCATTCAAATGCGGTCAGCGGTGTATGGTAAAGATTCTGTGGAACTGAAATCGGCTACACATTTTACCGAACACCGCTGACCCTTACCTTCTCCTACACTTCGTTTTTCAGCTCCAGAGACTAAGTCCCGTTCGAAATGGAAAATCTATGGAACTGTTTTGGGCAGGAAATTGTGCTTGCGGTCGGTTATAAAGGGACCTCCAGCTAACTTTTGATCCACTGGAGGGATTTGGCTGATTTTTGGAAGTGTTTATGTTTGATGTATGCTGAGTTCAAATATGTAATGGAGATTATGGAGATTGAATGTATAGTTTTAAAGCTACAGTGTATGTGTGAAAATTGTATTTTTACTGTATGCTATAATTATGTTATATGTTTATCTGAGGGGAGGAGACGTGGGGGTGGTACCATGTATGTGATTGGTTAATTTCAACCTCCCCCTGGGTGTGTCCTGTGTGTACCTTTTTGTAATAAAAAGCAGGCTGGGTGTTCCAGTCCTCAGTTCTTCTTGACCCTTCAAAACGTAGCCTTGTCTCTTTATTGGAGGGAATTGCTGTATCACACTGGGGATTGCTATGCTCTGCATATTCCCCTGAGCTTAATCACTTAGCTCTTTTAAGAGCTTGTTCCGGATACGCTCTCCTGGAGGAGAGGTCTTCCCCACACGGTCCTGAATGCTGGAGGTTCATTCCAGGGTGGAAGGAAGATGGCGCGGCTCCAGTTAAGCTACGGCGGTTGTGGAGCGTGCGGTGGTTGTGGTGTCATCTGCAGTGCTTGGAGTCCTCTGTAAGCGCTAGGAGCATCCATCAACGGAGGGTACTCGGTCGGAGTACACGGAGCTCCGTTACAGACGTCCTGTAAGCCTGGGTACTTATGCACAAAGCGTTGTACAATCAGATTACACACATGTGCCATGCACGGCACATGTGTCAACGTGCCCAACTTCAATGCCGCCAAAAAATTTCTTCCGTTGTCACAAACCACTTTGCCGATCTCCAGTTGGTGCGGAGTCAGCCACTGATTCACCTGTGAATTCAGGGCGGACAGGAGTGCTGGTCCGGTGTGACTCTCTGCTTTCAGGCAAGTCAACCCCAAGACGGCGTGACACTGCCGTATCCGGGATGTGGAACAGTACCTGGGGAGCTGGGGGGTGCCGTTGATGTGGAGCAATACGCAGAAGCAGAGGAGGACTCAACCGAGGAGGTTATGGAAGAGGATGGAGTAGGAGGAGTAGAGGAGGTGGCAGCAGGCCTGCCTGCAAGTCGTGGTGGTGTCACCAACTCCTCTGCAGAGCCACGCATTCCATGCTTGGCAGCCGTCAGCAGGTTTACCCAATGCGCAGTGTAGGTGATATACCTGCCCTGACCATGCTTTGCAGACCAGGTATCAGTGGTCAGATGGACCCTTGCCCAAACACTGTGTGCCAGACATGCCATTACTTCCTTTTGCACAATCAAGTACAGGTTGGGGATTGCCTTTTGTGCAAAGAAATGCAAAGAAATTTCGGCCGGGTACCTTCCACTGCGGTGTCCCAATAGCTAAAAAAATTTTGAACGCCTCAGACTCCACCAGCTTGTATGGTAAAAGCTGGAGGGCTAAGAGTCCAGTCAAGCCCGCTGTCAGACGCCGGGCAAGGGGGTGACTTTGTGACATTGGCTTCTTACGCTCAAACATGTCCTTGACAGACACCTGACTGTGGGCAGATGAGCAGGAACTGCTCAAGGCGAGAGACGGAGGGGCGGATGGTTGAGAGGGGGCAAGGAGGACAGCAGTGGTTAACGTGGTTGAAGATGCTGGACCAGGAGGAGGATGGCGGCTTTGAGTTTGTGTGCTGCTTGTACTCATGTGTTGATCTCATAGGCGTTTGTGATGTGCGATCATGTGCCTTCGCAAAGCAGTTGTACCTAGGTGGGTGTTGGACTTCCCACGACTCAGTTTCTTTTGGCACAGGTTGCAAATGGCATCGCTGTTGTCAGAGGCAGACACCCAAAAAAAATGCCACACTGCTGAGCTGTGCAATGACGGCATTCTGGTGGTGGCAACAGCATGCGTTGATTGGCGTGCTGTCTGGCTGACCCCGGGTGCCGATGCATGCTGTCTGACTGTGCCACTAGCAAATTGTGACAACCTCCCCCTGCTTCCAACTCGTCTCCTCCTCCTCCTCCTCTCTCTCTCCCCATCTGAACTTTCCCCCTGTTCTTCTTCTAGCGGGCACCCACGTGACATCCACTGAGGCATCGTCATCATCAACTGCTTCACTTGTATCTGACAACTCAGCAAAGGAAGCAGCAGTGGGTACAACATCATCATCATCACACCGTGTAATGCTGCCTGACTGAGACATATCCCTGTTATCTACATCCTCTGGCAATAATGGTTGCGCATCACTCATTTCTTCCAACTGATGTGTAAATAACTCCTCTGACATACCAAGTGAAGCGGCTGTGGTGCTAGTGTTGGTGGTGGCGGCAGGCGGGCGAGTGGTAACTTGAGAGGTGCCCGAAGCTAAGCTGGAGGAGGATGGTGCGTCGAGGTTCCAAGCGGAAGCTGTAGAAGATTGCGTGTCCTGTGTTAGCCAGTCAACTATGTCCTCAGAACTTTTCAAGTCCAGGGTACGTGGCCTCTGAACACTGGGCATTATTCTAGGGCCAAAGGGAATCACAGCACCATGACCACGACGGCCCCTGCGTGGTGGCCTGCCTCTACCTGTCATTTTTTTGACAGGCCCTGAAACGCACACTCGTGAAGGAAACTGACTGCTATTATTACAGTCCAAAAAGTTGTGTTTTTTTAAATGCAAGCTATTGGGACACCAGTGAGTGAGTGGTGGCACTGGGCAGGCCCTGAAACGCACACTAGTGAAGGAAACTGACTGCTATTATATTACAGTCCAAAAAGTTTTTTTTTTTAAATGCAAGCTATTGTGACACCAGTGAGTGAGTGGTGGCACTGGGCAGGCCCTGAAACGCACACTAGTGAAGGAAACTGACTGCTATTATATTACAGTCCAAAAAGTTGTGTTTTTTTAAATGCAAGCTATTGGGACACCAGTGAGTGAGTGGTGGCACTGGGCAGGCCCTGAAACGCACACTAGTGAAGGAAACTGACTGCTATTATATTACAGTCCAAAAAGTTTTTTTTTTTAAATGCAAGCTATTGTGACACCAGTGAGTGAGTGGTGGCACTGGGCAGGCCCTGAAACGCACACTAGTGAAGGAAACTGACTGCTATTATATTACAGTCCAAAAAGTTGTGTTTTTTTAAATGCAAGCTATTGGGACACCAGTGAGTGAGTGGTGGCACTGGGCAAGTGGGCACAGTATACGCTGTGAGCCTGACACACACGCTGGCAGACAACTAACTGCTATTCAATCTATTACAGTCAAATGTACACTACTGTTACACCAGATATGAGTTGCACTGGTGTGACACTGTGCCCTGGCAGGCCCTGAAACGCACACTCGTGAAGGAAACTGACTGCTATTATATTACAGTCCAAAAAGTTTTTTTTTTTTCTTAAATGCAAGCTATTGTGACACCAGTGAGTGGGTGGTGGCACTGGGCAAGTGGGCACAGTATATGCTGTGAGCCTGACACACAGGCTGGCAACTGCAATTACATTACACAGAAAAAAAAAAAGCAGACTGATGTTCTAGCCCTAAAAAGGGCTTTTTGGGGTGCTGTCCTTACAGCATAGATCAGATGAGTCCTTCAGGACTGTAGTAGACACTGAATACACTAGCGTAGCTATCAATTTCGCTATCAAATCAGCAGCAGCTACACTGTCCCTACTCTCACTAAGAATGCAGCTTCACAATGAATGTAAAATGGATGCTGTCCAGGAGGTGGGAGGGCCTGGGAGGGAGGGTCTGCTGCTGATTGGCTGGAATGTGTCTGCTGACTGTGAGGTACAGGCAGGGTCAAAGTTTCCTCAATGATGACGAATAGGGGGCAGACCGAACAGCGCATGTGTTCGCCGTCCGTGGCGAACGCGAACAAGCGAAGTTCACCAGGAACTATTCGCCAGCGAACAGTTCGGGACATCACTAAATGCCATATTATTTCTCCCAAAAAGGAGAGGTGGCAGTGAGCTACCAGGTTTGCAGCATACAGTATGGGGAGTCTGCTGATATACTTCCACTGAGGAAGGAAGAAATTACACCATGACCCCCAGCCCATCACTTGGAATGGGGGCAACCATATGAAGCCATGCCAACTTAAATTATCCCATTTGCCCTGTGCACCCTATGGTGACTACATGCCTGCATACAAACATGCATAGATAGATACATATATCCATCTAATTGGTGTTCATGTAGTCCTTTCTTTTAGAAGTAATTCTATTGACTAAGCCTAATGCAGAGTCTTCATATTGGAAATTCAAATGTAATATGTAAACGTCCTATATTTTCTATATGGTGCCATCAGGAACTTATTTATAAAGAGCATTTCAGATGGAAATAGAAGTAATTATCTGGCAAATTGGTGGCACGTTCCTCTGAATTGCTACTCTTTACAACTTTTGTTCATGGTACCCCAGATAATCTGACTGCCAAACATAACAGCAAATGCAATTTATATCACTGATGCTTGAATTGGCAAATACCTACACACACAAACACACGTAGACAAGTGCCTTATGTTACATGACATTGATGGTGTTTATTCAGCAGTATATGTGCTTTAGCTGACATGGTCCTACCTCTTACGGAGCGTCTGCATGGGACACAATGAGCCAAGTTGCGCTCTAATTCACCCTCTGGGTTTTGCGTTTGCATCAAAGTAAAATGACTGTAACTGTTCCAATTTTCTGATGAAATTGCTGGCACCATTCTTCCAAGAGAGATTTTTTTTTTTAGCTTATTAGCATCCAGACGCAGTGCTTGCGAGCCTTGGAAAATCTCAAACACAACAAGAAAGGAATAATGTAGCAAGCAATTTATATCAAAGTCACAGTCTAATTGATACCAGCGGACTCATAACGAGCAAGGGAAATATAACAGAAATACCAGGCCTGCTTTTCCGTTTGCATGAACCATCCCCCCTCCGCTGTGTCAATCCTATCTTTTCTGTTCTTCCGCTTTGTTTCAGGACAATTCTTTCATCTCGTTTGATATGTTCACCCTTGGATCTCATTTTCCATTTCCTATCACTTGTCTTCAGTTGTTTCACTGACGCTTCTTAGAAATTGATTTTTTTTTTCAATTTTATAACGCTACTTAATTATATACAAAATGGTCTAATTCGTTCTTTGTCAAATATATTTTTTTAATAATAGCTCAGTGTAACATTTCCACCTTCTATTATCTTAGATCCAGTTAATACTTTAAGTGGACAGAGAATCAGAGAGCATTGCTTGAAATCATTTATTCAATTCTTAGTGCAAGAATGGGCCTTTTATTTATTTATTTATTTATTTTACTTTTTATTTATTTTTTTATTGCAAGAATACAAAAATATAAAAGTCCAGCTCCTTTTCACATAGGGGCTATTTTTAAGGCCTTTTATATTATACCTGAAGATAAATAAGGGTATAGGAGAAAACTGTTTTGCTCTTTTTTATGTAATGCATTAAATCTGCATTTTGTGTTTGTTTCTTTTTAGCTCACTGTTGTCTCACTTTTCTTTTTTCTGTCACTCAAAATTTGATGGACTTTAGGTAGAATAATGCTGACATTTCTTAACAAGTCAAAGCAAAGGAATGCTGACCTTGGCTATCAGGCACCTTAGTGCCTCTAAAAACGACATTAGACCTCCTGCAATGTGGACAAACAGCTAATTTTGTTCTTGAAGTGAGGCTCACCACATGCAAATATAAATGACTCACAGACGCAAAGTGCATAGGTCAATGGTTCCCAACTCAGTCCGCAAGTACACCCTAACAGTCCAGGATTTAGGGATTACCCTGTGTGTCTAAGGTGTTTGAAGAAAGAAAGAAAACCAAAAACACTTAAGACACTACAAGGTAATCCCTAAATCCTGGACTGGCAGGGGGTACTTGAGAACTGGGTTGGGAACCCCTGACATAAGTGATAATCTATTTATCTGGAGGCATAACTGATTGACAATTTTTCCAGTTTGGCTCTTTTGAACATAAATTTGAAATTGGCTTTGAATTCACCTTGAATTCTCACTTTTGTGAATAATCCTGATGATGTAATGTATCTGAAACACATTCTTGTGGAATAGAACCTTGTTCTCAGGTTCTATGTGTAATTGTCTTAGTGCCAGTATGGGAGGCACTAATCCTGCAAATAGATTGCAACAAGTCAGACATTGTTTCACAGGAAAATAGTAAACTAGGCTAATTTATTAAGTCAAATATTTATAAAAAAAAAAAAAAAACACCAAATAAATTGAAATAAAAACTAAAAGAAAATAGAAATAACCCTCTCATGTCTCCAATGTCTATACATCCTTATCAGAGATGTTCTGCCCATAGTCCCTTGTGTTTTCAATTGGTGTGCGGTTGTGGTGCAGAAATTCCATTTGGAAAACCCTGTTAGTTCTCTTTTAATAAGATAAGAGTAATTAAAGGAAAATGTGTCTTCATTTTGTTTTATTGAAATAAAAGATTACATATAATACAGTTTCCTTGTCTATTACTTTTGCAATAACACACACAGTATAGGTAAATATCTCTTTTTAGAGAATCTCCTGGCTTTCACTTGCTCCACTGTAGAAGCCATTTGAAGTCCCATTTGGTTAGATGCGCCACTTATCTGATGCAAGTAATTTTGGTGAATAAAACCATTTTAAGTTGCTTGTCACTTGCTCATGATTTGTAGATTTGTGAACATGATCTAGCTCCTTATTACTTGCATGGCATTTGTTAAAATAAGTGGTGCATCTGCTGAAAAAAAAAAGAATTAAAGATGGCTGTCCCCGCAGAGTAAGCCATAAGTGAAAACATGATGTGACCTTCAGGTCAAAAGAAGTGTTTTAAAAAAAATAATAATAATAATAATAATAATAATAAAATAAAAATAAATATATTTTTATATCTATCTATCTATCTATCTATATATATATATATATAAATAAAAGATAATGATTTGTGGTATAGAAAATCACAAATTTCACTTTCAATGTTTCTATGATCATGAACCCCTATGCTTTATTAAGCTTTACATTGAGAGAAAGACTATAGGTTTCCCATGTATACATTATTACATATATAGTGAAATGAGAAATTAAAACCAAAAGGTAGGGGTTTTGAATCAAGTCAATGCAGTAACAAAATTCAAGCCCCCAATATTTAAAGTATTAAAGGTAAATGGTGGGCAAGAATATAACTTTTATACATTGTATTGCTTTTGGGCAAGATAATTAGCTGTATTTTCACATTGCCCAGAAAGTCCCCTCTTTACGGAAATGAAGGTTTGCACAGAGAACTTTTCCACTTTTATTAATTGAATTGGTTGTTTTTCTATTTTTTTTTTTTATTATCTGTATAATGCAGTGAAAAGAATGGGTCAGTTCAAGCCTGGAGTTTAGTTAAACCTTGGTTTCTATAGTGCAGGCCTGTGGAAAGGTTTTACTGTTTATGATTATTTTACGGCAACAAAAAAAAAAGTAATGCTTATATTATGGTTGGTAATTATGATATATTCCATGTTGACATTAGAAAATATTCAATGAATAAATGGCTTTTTATAATAAATTTCACATACTCCTTGACTTTTATATAATTTCTAAGGTTCGTATTACCTAAATTCACGAAGCAAAAGGGCGAGAAAATCCTGTTCCGATGAATTAGGTGATAGTTGAGCATAAAGTAGTTAACAACCAAGACACGTCTCTGCTACCTCTCTGCTTCAGTGTTCCTGGAGATCCATTTAGAAAGAAGATGCCTAAGTGCTCCAAGACCTGCAATTTTCTTGCCATTTTATTAGCGTGCTCTCAATTTAGTGTAGTAGTTTAGAGCTTTTCCAAACACAACCGCATCACTATTGCGACCCAATCTCGTTTAGCAAAGAGTCAGCTTCAAGTGGCCATCTCAGTGAAGGATATCAGTGCTCAGAATAAAAACAACAAAACACAGTTATCTCATTTTACATCCTGTACAACCCTGCCTTAAAGGCTTCTATAATTACCAGGCATTCCACTTAGCTTATTATAATATAAATTATAACAATTTGCTGCTTTTGAGAAGCCCAGTCAACCGTCCTCGAAGAAGAAGGAAATGCATTTTTAAAAGTTTTAATAGGTTGTGGTAATCACTATGTAGAACACTTTACATAAGACGTACTTCAGACATACTTAATGGTACATGAGCAACAAATAATCTCCCATGGACAAATTCCATTGTGCCCCCTGCCCGATCGATAATACCTTGTTACATGCCTCATCCAATTAACATACTGGTATATCACATAAATTTTCCCAGCTACAACCCTATTCTATTCCTCACAGTAGCTTCATTCTACCTCCATGTCCCTATTTCTCCATTTACTCAGGTGATTCAGGGTTACTGAACTGATGTTACTACTCCTTATTGGTAATTGTCTTAAAAAAATAGAACCCGGTAACCTCAATTTGGCCTGTGAAGGTTGTGTTGTACTTCTAAGCATTTTATTATGGACTTTGAAAAAAGAACCATGTCATCAAACCTGCATGAATGTGATGAAATTCATCCCTGCTGCACACATGCAGCACTTGAAGGGGCTATTTACAGAGTGCTAAAGGAAAAAACATTTGAACCACAAGCTCTTAAGAGGTGAGTGTGAATGGAGGTACTGTATTTTATTATTTTTCACAAGGCTATACAGGAGCAGTGACATAGGCTGTGCAGATGGAATGTGTAGTTTTCTTTAACAGAGCTCACAGCTAATAGCACCACATGCACTGCTACAAGTATTAGTATTTTTGCATATATATATATATATATATATATATATATATATATATATATATATATATATAGTTTTTTTATTTTATTATTTTATAACTTGAGCTGCAGACTCAGACACAAGACAAGGAGCAAGTTGTTTTTCTTATTCCCCATAAACTGCAGTCAATGTTTAGTGCAATTGAAATGAGCACTGTTTTATTGGAGTTTGCATTCAGTATAATGTTTACAAAATGGTGGGCAGACTATAAAAATAGAGTATGCTTGTTATGGAGCATTGGAGGGAGAGCAACTGAGCCTCTTTGCGCCAGTCTTAAAACCCTCCCTCAAAACAATAGAGGTTTTCTTTTGTTGAAAGAAAATGATAGCCTGAGACACAGTAGTGGAACTTATACTAGGTCAAACAACTAGTTGTGATTTATTGGAATTGGACCAACAGAGAGATCAATTCTTACACTTTATAAACCAGGACTGTGAAAATCATATTATCCACTTTGAAGAATCTTGTCACAGTAAAATGCAAAGCACTTGTGAAACAATTCGAAGAGAAAGGAAACTGGTGTAACAAAATTACAGAAATTAATTTGTCAAAGTAGCATAATGGTCTGCTTGCATTCAATGATTATTGTAAAGTACTAGTGGGTTAAAGGGTTGCTCAAACCACCATGACCACTTTAGTGATTTGAAGTGGTTATGGTGGTAGGAGTATGTATGTGCAGTGCTTCTGCTTGAAACACTGAGGTATTTTTAATTATGTGCCGTGGACTCTGTTCCGCACGGCCAACGTCAATTGTGTGCATAAAAAACATCTGTGGTCAGTACACACTGCTGACAAATGTAAACATTGCCCCCTCGCAGGCAGAGCACCTGCATAGGGAAGATTTCTATTCCCTTTCACCCGCCCACCCACTTTGCGCTCCCTACTGCCTCCCTTCATTGTACATTGTACATGTTTTTGTTGTTTTCCTTAAAAACACTCACTTTTCTCCACTACCTCGCCGGTCTAGAGCACGCACAGGCTCTCTGAGCTGTCAAAATTGTCCAATCACAGGCTTTTCTAAAAGGGGTTCTCCATAGTGCCCAATGGGGCATTTTACACAGGAAAGGTCAATCCCTAAAATGGGTTGGAGTAACCCTTTATGTTTACAGATAATCCCTTTCTAAGCAAAGCAATGTTTGTGAATTGCCCTATATACAGAGTATTCCCCATTTTACTTTGTATGTGTTTTTAATGTGCTTATTTTGATTAAATGTTTGGCATTATTGCATTATTGGTCACCGTGGTATAATGATTGTCCTAAAAATGATGTCCTCTGGACTCTGATGTGGGGCACACTGAGCACTATATACAGAGCTGGGTGATAGCTGTCCATTATGTGAGTAATCAGTTTTGAGCCTTTTTTCGGTGTAATTTATTAAATCTGTTGGGAATTGTAATGCATTTATCTATCTTTTGGTCACAATCACTGCTAGAAAAGTGTTTTGAAATTTGACAGTCCATTCTCAAATGGATATTTCTGCAAATAATGGTGGCATATATGCAGAGAGAAGCTGACAATTTGTATCAGCTCAAAGCAAACTAATCCTGGCCTTGGATCCTGGTCCAGAGAACTTAGTGCCTCTAAAAAACAACACCAGAGCTCCTCCAACGTGGTTATAACTGCTTTTTTTGTTCTTGAAGTGTGGCTCACCACATACAAATATAATTGATACACTGATGCAAAGTGCAAAAATGATCTATCTATCTATCTATCTGTCTGTCTGTCTGTCTGTCTGTCTGTCTATTGAATGTACGTCCCTGTTTTGTAATCAAATGAGCAACAAACGACCGTCTGACAAGAGTGACATTTCATCCAACAAGCAATTTGGTCATAGTTTTTTCGTTGTGTCTTGCATTCGGCCATTTGTCATTCTGAAGAATAGCGAAATTACTCGAATTTAGGATAAATACATATTCGTCCATAAAAGAAAGCCCGAGTACTGTTTTCATCACATAATGACTTTTGCAGACCGCAAAGGAGAACATTTTTTTTTTCTTGTTTCTTTTTCTCATTCATGCTGTACCATTTTGACTTATCTATTTTCTTTGGAACAAATTTATAGCTGGATGTTTCAAAGAAGGAAATGGATTTAAATTGATTGGAGTTTCACCTTGACAGACTTGTGGAGCTATATCGCCACTTTCCTGCCGTATTGCTGTGTTAATAAGGATTGAAGTTTTAATATAAACTTTTGATCATATACTCTAAGGGAGGAAATAGGATAGTTGATATTTTAGGTAATTTATTAAAAATTGGGGTATCTGAGCAAAGCTCCGCTCGGCATGCGATTGAATTAATCGAGCTGTGAAAGTTTAAAATATATTAGGAGCTTAAGAGATTATTCTTTCAGACAATTTATCCAGTGTGATTATAAATAAGCTTTTTGACTAGCTCAGTAGACATAACAAATGTAATGCCTTAAACAACCATGGCCAGGAGTAAAACATATTAGAGAAACCAAACCACCATGAGTGACACTCATTTGAACCGCACAATTAAAGGGGTGTAAAATCACTCATTAAAGGTGGCACACTAAGCACAAAAATATCTCTATCTTATTGCAGTGGTTCTGGTACATTAAGTTATAGGGTACCTTTCTCTACTTTGGGTCAACAGCTACTGAGCAGTTTTGCAAAACCAGGGCACGCCTGGCACCTGAAAAAATATGAACATTTATTTTGGATAAACTCCTCCAGAAGTGGAAAAGGTAGCCCCTGAATATAAAATATACTGGACATAACTTAGAATATATAATAATTAACTTTACTTAATACTCAATACTACTCAAGTTCAAAGTTAGAATTTGATATCATACATGCTGAAAGTCATCCTTCCTTTAAAGATTCTTAAGTAAAATGTTTTAAATAACATAAAGTTGAGATTATTAAAGCAGCATTGTCATGTTTTATCTATTTTTGTTCCTTATGCCCTTTGTATCTTTATAATTATATTCCACCTGCCTTGCCACTTTAATTATATTTAATATATTTTCTTCCTTGTATCAAATCTCAATACCTCCTCTGTCCATGATGTCTATTCTTTGCATGTGATATTCTTTTAACTTATGGATTGTGAGCAAATTTGATTGGTAACTGAAACATAACCTTGCTTACGTTCCGTCCTTTTTTTTGTCAACTTGACTGAGATACATAAGGAAATGTCCCTATTTTCTGAAAACTAGAATACTCTGATTCAGACACAGGGAGCTATATAATAATAGTATGTTAACCTAGAGATATCTGCTATTTTTGAGTCAGAAATCTGCCATTTTAAACACATTCCTTTTCTTTCCAGAAATATATAAATAAAGATAATTTATGTAAAATAAATAGCTTGTGTTATTTCATGCCAAGGAAGATTGATTCTTTTTACACAGAAATGTATTCAGATCTAGAAATGATTGTCAAAAACAGGTCCTTTCATCTCCCCCTAAAAAAATAAACAACATTAAATTGAAAGCTCAGTAATTTGTGATATGATGTTTTGATCTGGTGAACTGAAAACATGTATTAAATAGTTCATTCAGAAAAAAAATAGCAAGAAAAATCTCAAAAACATTAAAAGGAGATTTCTGTGCAATAAGTAGATGCATTTTGCTGGTGGGATGGTAGGTGGGATAGAATGAAAAATCGAGGGCAGTAGATTGACGTGTTGTCATGGAAACTGCTCAACCTGAATGCATGGGTACACAGAGAGGCATGGCAGGTGCCTTTAATGGTTTGCAGGAGGCAACAAAATTACATTCCCCCTCCACACACTGTCACCCCCCTCCGCACACCCGGTCACCACTCCCCACACACACTGTCACCCTTCCACACTCACTTTAACCCCTCCTGATCCTGTCCCACTCACCTCCTCCAACCAAACTGCACTCACCTCCTCTCGCTCTGCCACACTCAAATTACCCCCCCTACTGTTACACTCACTGTTTTCTCTCACTGTCACACTCCCCACTCCTCTTCCTGTCACACTCCCTCCTCCAGAGTGCCAAACTCACCCCCAACCCTGCGGCACCCTTAACCCTGCCACACTCACCCTTTAGCATTAACACCTCTAATCCTGTTACCCCCCTCCCCCCCATCACTCTGTCACACTCACCCTGTCAATTAACCCCCTTAATCCTGTCACATTCACCTCCCCTTGCCCTATCACACTCACTCCAATAATGCCATATACCTGCCAACCTTGTGATACCTCCCCATCTATGCCACATTTACCTGTCACATTAACAATTTAAGCCTGTCACGCTTACCTTATCTCACCCTGTAACACCCCTTCCAACCATGTCACACTTGCCCTCCCTCATTCCCACACTCACCCCCAACCCTGTCTCATTCACCCCTCACCCTGTCACACTCATCCTGCCACAGTAACCCCTTTACTCACCCTGTTACAGTCATCTCTGAAGACAACCATCATACACACAAAGTTATAAAACATAGCTTCACTGTAAACAAAGTACACAAAGGCCACAGGCAGCCCTCCATATATGCAAAACATAGCAAGCAGCTACCACACACACATACGGTCCCAGACACAAACATACACATCCTCACAGAAACATACATTCACATACAAGGATACTTACTCATTGTCACAGGTAGAAAATGCCTGACACACTCAGAAGTACACAGAGACAGATAAATACAGTTTGTGACTGTATGTCTGTATTAGTCAATATTTATATCTCTGTGCATCAATGTGCTTGTGTGTGTATGCACGTGCATATAACAGTGTGTATGTATATGTATTTGTGTATTATTTGTATATTAGTATTTATATGTGTGCATGTATTAGTGTATGTGTGTATGTCTGCAATGTGAGGGTGGTATGGGCAATGCAAAGACAAGGTTGCAAGCAACATATATATTATATGCATACATACCTATACAAAAAATGACTAAATAAATATATGACTGTCTACTGATGCCGCGGGAGCCGGAATATGACGTCATATTCCGGCTCCCGCAGCATCAGCAGACAGCGCGCAAGGGAGCAGAGCTTGGAGATTAGAGCTCCCTCGCCGTGTCTGATCACACCACTGCCGCATACTGAGCCGGAGACCATAAGGTGGCCTGGCAGGAGGGAGAGCTTCCCTCCTGCCGGTCACTGAAATCTTGCGCCCCCGGAGCCAGTGCACCCTAAGGCAGCCGCCTGTGCCGCCTTATGGACGCGCCGGCCCTGAGTACAGGATTCTGAATATGCAGAATATGATAAACACGTTAGGGACATAAGGGACTGAAAATCCAGCAGGATGAAAATTATTGTTCAATTTTTTTATTAAAATAAATAGGGGGAACTGTAAGGGCAAAGTTTCTTCCCTGGGGAATCTTAATGGCTGCAGTTCGTCCTTGGAATTCTAATTAGCACACCACACCTATGAGCTCAGAGAATTGACTGACACACAACACAAATAGTGATGGTTCAAATCAACTCTGACTTTATTGGCATAACTTAGCAGTTTATATCGATGTCTTATCACATGGTATTTTATCCCATTTTTACAGTAATCAGCATCAGAAAACATCTTGGACAGTTGTCAAAAATAATTAATTACCGCAAGACAGACACTGTAGTTATTTTAAGATAAAAAAGTATCAATGACAATAGAATACATTGAGTACAAGGGTCAACCTGACCACATTTTGGTTTTGCAATGTTTTCTTTTCCCTAAACTATCTGCTAAACAGGAAGCATCGGTTAGGAGAAAATGTAAGTACAAGGTCACTTGTACAAGCGAGTTAGTGTTGAAATATATATTTATACTGTCATGATATGAATGATAATTTAAGCTGCTTTGAGCAGTAAACAACAAAATGGACCCTGAATACAAAATGTCATCTAAATATAAATGACAAAATGATTACAAAATGGCGAGTGAGTTAAATATTTTTATCCTTTATGTAATTAACTGATAACCTCACCATTCCCCACCTATTGGTGGTGGGTTGTGGCTACTTATGTATTAACCACGCAGAAATAAACTATGTTTGTGACGCTGAAATTGGCCACAGTCAACCTGATGATCATACTGCTATCAACAATTAAAAGGGAGACTCAAAGCACCCATATGACCTTAAAGAGTTTGATGCATAAATATTCCTGCCTCCTTAGCCATGACCCTTCTTCCAGAAAAAGACTCTATAGCACTGAGTGAGCATTTAATTCACAGACAGGAAGTCAAACTACTGTAATACATCAGTAATATTCTCACTATATGTCTCTGTGTGTCTTCTCCTTCTAATTGTAGTTGCTTTGTAGTTCAGATCACTCAGTGATGTTGATGGCTGTGGTGTGTACATACATTTGATAAGGAAGTGAAAAGGCATGGCTAAGGAGGAAGGTTTATGGTTGAACTAAAACAAAATAACAGTGGAGCGCTTATTTAAAACTGGGATAAGCGAGAATGCCCGTGTACCTTCAAATATCTTTTTAAATGTTCTAAACTAAATTTGAGTACCTTTGAACAAAGAGCTAAAAAATACCAACGATAGTGTATAACTGTGTAAATATATATAATAAAGCTTGTGAGATAATTTCACACTCACACTTTTAAGAGCTATATACACTTAGCTCTAGTAGAAAACAGCTTTAGGGTCCGTAGAGGCGACCCGTCCCTTCTTTGTGCAGGAAGAGGTCCTAAATATGGACTCAAAAGAAAGGTAAATATGTAGTAGTACCGTCAAACGTTTAAATCATCTCTAAATATAAAGACATATGGGTACTCACAAGGATGGAGCCAATATCAGGATCTATAGGCAGTGCAGTGTGTGGAATAAGGGCCACACTACCTTCTTAGTGAAGCAGGAACGAAGATGGCAGAATGTAGTAATAATTATATAAGTAATTTATTAATTATAACCATAAACATTAAAACATTTATATATAAAATATATACAACTTTCTCTGTTACCTGGGGACGTGTTTCACCACAATTAGGGCTGCATCAGCTAGGCAATCCGTGGTGAAAGTCCTAGTGTGCTCCGTCCTGCTTATATACCTCCTTTTAATAGGGGGATAATTGTTATCTGGTGTGAAGAATGCGCACTTTCTCCCACTGCACTGGGAGTGCACTTGCGTTGCACGCCTTGTCCTCCTCCTATCTGGAAGTTCCGTTTCGGTTTCCTTGTGCGTGTGACTTGCATCACTTCCGCTTTCGTCAATTCCGGTTGCTGTGAAGACTTGTATGCGTATCAGCGGCCATTGTCTTTGCGTTCCACTTAAATGTCCGATAGTGGAAGTGGTATTTAGGTTAATGGATGGGTTCATAATCTCTTGTGGAAATGTCCCTATATGTAAGATCGAGAGAACACAACGAAAAGAAAAAATATTTACATACATGACATCTTATATTGTTGTGATTAAAAGAAAGATTCATATCCCAAACATCTAAGAGCGATTCGGAATGAAAAACAATGAAATTTAATTTTCCCCACATATGGAAATACTTAAAATACTTAAAATATTTAAAAACATAAATGTGCAGAATTCATATTACATTAATTTTCTTTAACTGCTGTAGCACCTTGTCTTGGGTCATCCAATCACAAGTTATCTGCAAGCTTTTTGCAGCAATCATTTGCATATCTCTTCTCATAGGATCCTCATTAATATAGACTGGAAAAAAAAAATACCGTATTTAAAATTTCTGCCTTTTCCTAGTCTTCATTAACTAACACTCCCATCTCTGTTTTCAATGTACCTACACTTTCATTTTTTGTTTTTTCAGCATTGGTGTACTTTTTTGGAGTTGGTTTTGCATTCTTTGGCTATTCATTTTCTAGTTTAGCCACTTTAATTGCCTTTTTGCAAGCGTTATCGGCTTCCTTATATCTTTTATAGGATGCCTCTGATTTGTCCGATTTAAATGCTTTAAATGCCCTTTTCTTATTTTTAATGTTTTGGTTTACTTTCCCACTAACACGTTTTGTTTCTTTTATATTTATTACCCACTTGCACATACTGAGACATGTACCTTTCTAATATTTGTTTGAAGATATTCTATTTATCCTCAGTGTTTTTTTTCACTAAGGAGTTTATGCCAGTTGATGTGTTGTAGAGCTGCCCTAATCTTATTGAAATTGACTTTTTTTTTAATTATACGCTTTAGTATACCCCACGTGCTTTTGACTTTTTGACCTTATTTCAAAAGACACAATATTGTGATCACTATTTCCTAAATGCTCCCCTACTTGAATGTTGTTCAAAAGATCAATATTTTATAACATGACAGGAGGCTTCGTATTTGCTTTAGTCTCTCTTTACTAGAACTCCACAGCAGCACAGAAAAACAACCAATCAGAAAAAAGTTAGATATTATAAAACTCCCCTCCCCATGCATCATTTCCTCTTTCTTTGCTGCTCCGCAGTCAGTATAGGTCAGAGTCCCACCGCCTCCTGCTTCTAGTTGGTGGCTTTGGGATTTTATTATCATTTAATTATGATGTATATTAATTATGCTTAGTTTTTTGTGATTTACTATGATTCAATTATGTTTTATATTAATTATGCTTAGTTTTTTTGTGATTTACTATTATTCAATTATGTTTTATAGTAATTATGCTTAGTTTTGGTGATTTACTATGATTTAATTATGATTTAGATTAATTATGCTTAGTTTGCGAGATTTAGGTGCCCTTTTGGCTCTTCTTTGCTTCTCCTGTTTTTCTTTGGGGAGATTTTCTTTTACATTGTGGTGGTTTATGGGGATCCCTGGAGATACCTATCCGGTTGCTCTCCCTTGATTTTACCCTCCCCCCCCCCCGCCAACCCACTCTCTATCACCCTTCTGCTATTTATCCTGCCCTTTCTATCATGGACTTCTAGTGTTCCGCTCGGGGTTTCAAGAGACTGGCCGTCTGGCTGTCTCCTCTGATTTCCAGAGCTCCTTTGTGTGCCTACCGGCATCCGGGGACGCGAGTACCCGGTGGCTGGATCCGCTCAAGCAGGTGGCCGCCCCACCGGGACCGGCTCCTTCTAGGGGCTCGCCACGTGGCCGCCTCACCGCGATCGGCTCCCTCTAAGAGCCGCGGGCATCCGACCGGTTAGAGGAGGGTGCGCCTGCTCGTGGCCCCTCTTTCATCCAGGGTGTTCGGATCTCGGCTGTGGTTGCCCTGCTGGGGTTCACCGGCTGATTCAACAGGTTTTCCATACTCAGATATGACTACTTATATTAAGGGCCGTGTATATATCCATTTACTGTGAGTTTTATGCAAGTTTTATATATCAGATTTCTGAGTTCCTATGACAGTATTTATAGATATATATAGGTCACAGCTTGCTGTGAGTTTTTATGCCAGTTTGTTTCACAGATTACTGAGTATCTATGACAGTTTATTTCACAGCTTGCTGTGCGTTTTACTGACAGTGTGTATCACAGATTACTGTGAGTTACATGTATATAGGGAACTCAGTTGTACAAGCTCTGTACAGGGTGTATAAAGAGCCTATTTGCTAGTTAGCTCTAGGATTCATGTGCTTCACAGTGTATATATTCTGGTCCAGCTATTGAATCTCAGATGAGACTATTCTGATATGAATTTACTGTCCATGGCATATATTAAAAGCAAGCAGACCCGGCTCTGGCTCTGGCTCAAACTGGTATGGGAAACCGGTCTACGCTGATATTATCCTACTTTATCAGGTTCTTTGGGGAGATTCATTGAGTTGACTATTGTTTAGCCCCACTCCTGATAGAGACCATTGGTACAATGCCCTCTGTGAATAAATGACCCTTTTTTCGGTATTTCTTCGTTTTTCCCTTCGGTAGATGGAACTACCGAACAAAGACCACCCCCTGGCTCATTTAACTTCAAAGCCTGCGTCAATTAAACCCTCTACGTGTGCGGCCTGCGTTTGTACTACCGAACGCCACGTGGCTGAGAAAACCGTGGCCATCTTTTTTTAGACGAACAAAGGCAGCGGGACTTGGTCGTCGAGTGTCTGGAACTAAAATCGGACACTCGACTTCACTGGTCTCAAACACACGAACGCTGGATCTATATGTACCGATTAGCTAGAAGAGCGCTATTCGGTACGGTTGTGCATACGAATGAGGGGAACAATCGCTACTAGGAGCCAGGGGAATCCATTCGGTACTTTTATTAATTTTTCTCCCTTTTCTAAAGTGACCGGCAAAACCACCCAAACTTGTGGAACTATTTTGGGCAGCCCACCCACGGTGAACCGGTCACAGAGGACTTCCATGGTTTTTGAGAACCCCTGAACTGATCTGGGTGAAATTTGAATATGTTGGTCACCCAGATCGGGGCTATCAGGGGACATATCATTTGTGGGGATACCCCATGTATAAAGGGGTGTTCCAGATATTGGGGAAAATAATGATTTTTCTGCCTGGAGACAATCAAGTTATTACTTTATCAGACTTGATTATCTCCAGGGCTACGGGAGGGAATTGTATGTTTGTGCTGGGTGTGTTTTATGTTTTTACTGTATGTGATTGGTTATGTTTTGTCCCTCCCTGTGGGATGTCCCCTTGCATGGGGACTTGCATAAAAGCCGGTGTGTGGTAATTAAAGACAGTTCATTTTGTACCCTTCTTCTTGACTTCGGCTGATATTTGGGGATTTGTATGCTTTACTAAGGGAATTATCTTGTAAAGCTATTGGTATTTCATATGGATTTCGTCTATTGCAACTACCGAACGGAGAGCTATATATACTAGGCTCTGGCGGTTCGGGAGGAAACTACCGAAGGAGGTTTAAATACACTTGGTTTCCTTACACCCTCCAGGTGGTGTGATGATCTATGTAACGGAACCGCTGGCACCCCGACCGGGTACTTTCCGCTGACGGATGCTCACTTAGAAAAACTACTAAGTCCAATTCGAATGCACGAATGGGCCCCGTTCGTGCAAATAGCACAGTGTAACATGACGTTCGAATTGTCGAACGCACTTCGAAGCGTCGAAGTGGAGGAGATGGTAAGGGTCAGCGGTGTTCGTGCATTTGTGTAGCCGATTTTAGTTCCATGGATTTACTAGCACACACCGCTGAACTCACACTGACAGATATTTAGCGGACTCTTCCCAAACTCAGGGGTCCCCATTATTCATTTAATACGCAACCCAGGATTGGCCTGCTATGTCTGTGCCCCATTGATTGGCCTGCTATGTCTGTGCCCCATTGATTGGCCTGCTGTGTCTGTGCCCCATTGATTGGCCCGCTATGTCTGTGCCCATTTGGTTGGCCTGCTATGTCTGTGCTCTTCTGCTTGGCCTGCTCTACCTGTGCCCATCATTGGCCAGATCTATCTGTGCTCGTACCCCCTTTTGGCTGCAGGCCTGGGTGTATATCAACACTATCTGGTTCAACAGTTTCTTCTCGGACGGTGGACATTGTCGTATTCAGTATATCTAGGACTTCGTTTCTTCCCCATTATAGTTTCTGACTTTTGTTATGTCTTGTCGCAGCTTGAAAGAGGAAATTATGCATGGGGAGGGGAGTTTTATAGTACCTAACTTTTTTCTGATTGGTTGTTTTTCTGTGCTACTGTGGAGTTCTAGTAAATAGAGACTAAAGCAAATACTCGCCTCCTGTCATTAATAAAATTAAGATTATATGTACACTAAATCTAGCATAATCTACAATTGTTTGTTATAACCAGATCCAGACAAGCGTCCTTTCTAGTTGGTGCTTGTACCAGTTGTGACATAAAGGTGTCATTTAACATGTTCAAAAACCTGATTTCCCTTGCTTAACTACTAGTCCATATATCCCAATTTATGTCCGGGTAATTAAAATCTCCAATAATTAATGGGTTACCCAGATGAGCAGTTTCCCAATTGCTCTAACAGCTGTTCTTTCTCATTAATATTAACATTAGGTGGACCGATAATTGATTTCCTTTCTTTTCCCCAAGCATATATCTACTCATAAATCTTCCACATTTTCTTTGCCACACTCCACATGCTTAAGATATTATTAAGAAGGTAGTGGATGCATGGAACAGCCTTCCAGCTCAACTGGTAGAGGTTAACACAGTAAAGGAGTTTAAGCATGCATGGTATATGCATAAGGCTAACTATCAGACTAATTAAAGTATTTTAAAAATTAGGCAGCCTAGATGGGCCTGAATGGTTATTATCTGCCGTCACATTCTATGTTTCTATGTTAAGATTTATCTTTAACTCATGGTTGACATACAAACATACCCTTTCTTTTTTTTTTCTATCCTTTCTAAATAACGTGTACCCATTCAACTGCCCAGTCATGTGTCGCATCCCTCCATGTTTCTGTTAAGCCTATTATGGCATATTGCTTAGTGTATGCTATTGCCTCTAGTTCTCTCATTTTGTTATTTAGTTCAGTTCAAACTGAGCTAACCAGATTCTCCTACACGAGAATGCAGAAGGAAGGTAGTGGCCACGGGCTCCTGGCTGGAGGACTGAGGTAAAATGTTTTGACAAATTACTATGGAAAATGCCAGTGAACTCCTGGCACCAGAACCACTACATCTGCAAGAAAGTGCCAGTGCACTCCTACTCCTAGAACCATAAGGACTATAAGAAACTATACAGTACCAGTGGACTCTTATCACTATAACCAGGGCCGGCCTTAGGGGTGTGCGAGCTGTGCGGCCGCACAGGGCGCCATGGAGCAGGGGGCGCCGTGCGGCCGCACAGCCGGCCGGGATTTTTAAAATTATTTTTTTTTTTTTTGCAAATTTGCAGCGGGGGCGGAGCTTACCGTGCGGCGGGGGCGGAGCTAAAAGCGCCGGAAAACTGCTGCAGGGGAAGCAGGAAGGAGTCCCTGCTTCCCCACCAAACAGTCACCAGGAGCTGCACTGCCTCCACAATGAACTCCACAGGTAACTGTGATTGTCAGGTGAGTGCGACTCTCTGCCTGTGTGTATTACTGTCTGAGTGTGTATGACTGTCTGCCTCTGTGTGTCTGTGTGTATGACTGTCTGCCTGTGTGTGTGTGTGTGTGTGTATGACTGTCTGCCTGTGTGTGTGTGTGTGTGTGTGTGTGTATGACTGTCTGCCTCTGTGTGTGTCTGTGTGTATGACTGTGTGTGTCTGTGTGTATGACTGTCTGCGTGTGTGTGTGTGTGTGTGTGTATGACTGTCTGCCTCTGTGTGTGTGTATTACTGTCTGTGTCTGTGTGTATGACTGACTGTCTGCCTGTGTGTGTGTGTGTGAGACTGTCTGCCTTTGTGTGTCTGTGTGTGTGTGTATGACTGTCTTCCTGTGTGTGTGTATGGCCGTCTGACTCTGTGTGTGTGTGTGTGTGTGTCACATACAACCAATACACGCATATCACACACTGTTAATACACCCATTACAAATATCACACATAGCATACATATCACACACCGTCATCACACCTCATACTATCACATACACAGACAACACAAACATTACAGCATACATGGATGACGGGGGGGGGGCGCTGTGAAGATTTTTCGCACAGGGCGTCTAAATGCCTAAGGCCGGCCCTGACTATAACCACTATATCAAGCCAGAAAGTGCCGGTATACCCCTGGCATCATAACAACTATAGCAGGATAGAAAGTGCCAGCGCGCTCCTAGAACCATAAGGACTATAAGAAGCTATACAGTACCAGTGGACTCTTATCACTATAACCACTATATCAAGCCAGAAAGTGCCAGTATACCCCTGGCATCATAACAACTATAGCAGGATAGAAAGTGCCAGTGCACTCGTGACACCATTAAAACATCAGTGGTCTTGAAAGTGCAATTGGACTCCTGGCACCATAACCACTGGAATGTAGAGTTCCTTTAATGCTATACAGAATAAGAAAATGTTTTTATTTTAGTGTTTTTAAATTACATTTTTTTCATTCATTTATTTATTTATTAGAATTGTAATTATCTCACCATTCACCTGGGTAAAGCTTTTCATTGTATTCTATGGAATACTATATGCATATATTTAGCTCACTGTTAGCCCAGAATCGCACACTGTTTTTCATTTGTTCAAGTGAATTTAGCATCTGTATGATTAATGACTCTGTAGGCAAATATAACATATGCAGATTAGAAGGTTTAACAAAAAAGGGGGGTATGGAAAAATTCTTGTGCTGTACCAGAATTTCTTATTCCTTCCTTCATTGCTGCTCAGCACTTCTGTCTTCATCATAGTCTCTCGCTAAGAATTCCCTGTGGGTGTTATCTGTCACTGACTCTATCCTGTATATCATTAAATGATAATGATTAAATTATATCATTTATGCATAATCTGTAATATACAAACCTTCTATAACCTGCCCTATTAATTTGACACACTTCTGCAAAAAAAGAAAATGTATTGAAGACTATGCAAATGTAGATTTTATTTAATTTCAAGTGTTTTTAGATAGCTATGCCTTGAAGTGTTCTACAATATAGTTTAGATTTTAAGTTTGATATAGGTGCTAGGGTATATTCGTACATGGTATCAGTGTTTGAATATATAGATATATTCATAAATTTACATACTGTAGCGTTACTTACCTTATCCAGGGGCCGACCGCGGTCCTCTCTTCGAGCTGCGCGCGGTCCTGCTGTTGCACCAGCCGCGCGCGGCTCATCCGACGGCTGCAACAGGAAGGCGGGCAGTGACCGCGACGTGTCCCGCCTGAATCTAAGAGCGCGCTGCGGGTCTCGGACGCGCTCTTAAAGAAACAGTGGGAGCCTAAATTGGCAAAAGGCTCCCATTGGCCCCTGTCATGCCACACTCCCCATACACTTACCTTTTGGGGGTGTGGATATGACAGGAGCCAATCACATTAACTTAGAAGGTACTTATACTCACCTTTTTCCCTTAGTCCTTGCCCTATTGTGGTTCCTGTTGCAGTTCCCTTTAGCGCTTGTTGTGTTCAGTTGTGTTTCTTCGTATTGACCTTGGCTTTGTTTCTGACTACGTTATCTCTTTATCCGTATCTGTTCTGTTCGCCGGCTTGCTGTTTACTGTGTACCAGACCCCGGCTAGTCCTAGTTTACGCTGTCTCTTTGTGCCCTTGACCTCGGATTGTTCCTGACTCTGTCTCCTCTCATATACGTTGAGTCCGGCCATTCTAAGGTCCGGTAGATGTATCTCTCCTCTGTGTTGTCTTTTGTTGAGTTGAATCCTGTGAGTTGGGGTATATTTTCGTTACATTACGATAGGGCCATGGACCCCGCAGATTTAGCTCAGCAAATGGCTTCTCATGAGGCTAGGTTTGTAGAGCAGGACCACCGTATGGATCAGATAGCTCAGGCTCTCCAGACGCTCTTGTCTAGAACTATTCCTGCAACCGCACCTAACCCTCCTACACCTCTTCTTCCCGAAGTATCCACTATGCCTAATACTTCACCCCATTTAACACCCCCTCCCAGGTATGGAGGGGAGGCTAAGACATGCAGAGGTTTCATTAATCAAATAGAATTCCACTTTGAGATGTATCCACGTTCCTTTCCCACTGATAGGTCTAAAGAGGGATTTTTGATGCATCAACTTACTGACAAAGCACTTGAGTGGGCAAATCCTATTTGGGAAGCCAATGGACCTATGGTGCATAATTTCAATAGTTTCCTTACGGCTTTCCATAGAACTTTTGACACCACTAAAAGGTCAAAGAATGCCGCCAGAACATTAATGAGAATCAAACAGGGCTCTAGGTCTGTGGCTGACTATGCCATTCTGTTTCATACCCTTGCTTCACAGGTAGATTGGACCAACAATGGGTTAACTACTGCATTTATGGAAGGTGTATCTGACACTATATTGGATGAGGTAGCAGCTAGGGAACTTCCTATTGCATTAGAGGACCTTATTGACTACCTCATTGATATAGATAACATAATTCGTGACAGGCTCTATACCAAGAACAGGAATAGACGTTTAGTTACACCTAATAACCCCAACGTTGATAAACCTGAGAGTTTCAGAGTATCTGAGGAGGAACCCATGCAATTAGGGGTTGCCAAACTCTCTGATACTGAAAAATTGCATAGAAGAAGGGACTTCCCACACTGCCCTTTCCCTCCATTCTAATACATTGCCCCAAATCCAATACTGCCCTGTCCCTTCACTCTAATTTAATACACTGCCCCCACTCCAACCACTCTAATTTAATACACTGCCCTCCCCCAATTTAATGCACTGCCCCTTCCCTCCCCCAATTTAATATACTGTCCTCCCCCTAATTAAACACAGTGCTACCCACCTCCCACCACTCTAATATAATGTACCCCTCTCTTCCCCAATTTAATACACAGCTCCCTCCCTGCCCCAATTTAATACACTGCCCCCTCCTTCCGCCACAATTATACACTGCCCCCTCCCTCAAATTGATACACTGCCCACTCCCTCCCCCAAAATAATACACTGCCCCCCCCTTCCCAATTTAATACACTGGCCCCCTCCTTCCCCAAAATTAATACAGTGCCCCCTCTCTCACTCAAATTAATACACTGGCCCCTCCCTCCCCCAAATGAATTCACGGCCCTTCTTCCCCAGTTTAACACACTACACAGGAAGGTCCCCCAAGCCCCTCTTCTCCTACCTCAAGATGAGCCGCCCTCCTGCAGTTCCAGGCCTGTTCTTCTCTTCAAGCAGGGCAGATGCTCCTCTGGCACTCTGAGCAGATGGGAAGGGGGAGTGGCTGGCCTGCTCTGCAGACAGACAGACAGACACTCTGCCCTCTAGTGGCCATTGGAGGGAAGGCAAGAAGCAGACAGGAAATGCAGCTTAGTCTTAAATATTAGATAATTAAATTACACCTATATGCTGTGCTAGCAGAATTACTAGCAAATGTCAAGATTTCTCTAAAATCATAAGCTACTGGTCCACGGATTAGGGGGAGCAGAGGCAGCTCTCTAATTAGGCAATTTAGGCGGCCGCCTAAGGCCTCACGCTGGCTGGGGCCTCGCGGATGCCTAAATCACCTTAGGGCAGACTTACATGTCAGGTCCTCGGTCCATGACCGAGGGCCCGACATCGGGAGTGGGTCCCACGGCTTGCTCATTATGCCGCTGGGTGCGAGGTCCCCTCCAAGCAGTCTGCCCTTGGAGGGGAGCGCCTACTATCTGCAGCTATGCCGGGAGTGAGCTGCAGACTGTAAAGTGTCTCAGAACCTCTAGCCAATCAGAGCGTTACCGCGGGTTACCATGTCAACGCTCTGAATTCTGGAGTTTGCAAGACTTCTATCACATGGTCTGCAGCTCACTCCCAGCAGAGCTGCAGACAGGATAGGAAGCCCACCGGACTACCAGGGAGCCAGGACACTGGACCACCAGGGGAAAAAAAAGTATTTGTTCACCTTCCCTCCCACTGACACCAATTACCACCTTATTTAGACCCCTGTCACCCCTCACTTAGCCCCCTGTCATCCCCTTACTTAGTCCCCTGTCACCCACTCACTCAGCCCCCTGTCACCCCCTCACTCAGCCCCCCGTCACCCTAAGTGTCACCCCTCACTTAGCCCCCTGTCATCCCCTCACTCAGTCCCCTGTCACCCCCTCACTCAGTCCCCTGTCAACCCTCAATTAGCCCCCTGTCACCCCTCCTCCCCTCACTGTGCCCCCAGTCACCCCCTCACTCAGCCTCCTGTCACCCCTCACTCAGCCCCCTGTCACACCCTTACTCAGCCCCTTGTCACCCCCTCACTCAGTCCCCTGTCACACCTCACTTAGCCCCCTGTAACCCCCTCACTCAGCCCCCTGTCACCCTAAGTTTCACCCCTCACTTAGCCCCCTGTCACCCCTCCTTTCCTCACTGTGCCCCCAGTCACCCCCTCACTCAGCCTCTTGTCACCCCTCCCTCAGCCCTCTGTCACTTAGCCCTCTGTCACCCACTCACTCAGCCCCCTGTCACCCCCTCACTCAGTCCCCTGTCACCCCTCACTTAGCCCCCTGTCACCGCTCCTTCCCTCACTGTGCCCCCAGTCACCCTCTCACTCAGCCCCCTTTGCCCCTTACTCAGCCCCCTGTCACCCCCCACTCAGTCCCTGTCACCCCCTCACTCAGCCCCCTGTTATTCCCTCCTTCCCTCACACTTCCCACTGTCACCCCTCTCTCACTCTGCCACCTGTCACCCCCTCCTTCCCTTACTCTGCCACCTGTCACTACCTTTTCCCTCACTCTGTCACCCCCTCCCTCCCTCACTCTGCCCCCTGTCACCCCGTCACTCAGCGTCCAGTCACCCCCTCACTCAGCCCCCTGTCACCCCTTACTCAGCCCCCTGTCACCCCCTCACTCAGTCCCCTGTCCCCCCTCACTTAGCCCTCTGTCACCCCCTCCTTCCCTCACTGTGCCCCCAGTATCCCCCCTTACTCAGCCTCATTTCACGCCTCACTCAGTCCCTGTCACCCCCTCACTCAGCCCCTCGTCACCCCATCCTTCCCTCACACTGCCCACTGTCACCCCTCTCTCAGTCTGCCACCTGTCACCCTCTCCTTCCCTTACTCTGCCACCTGTCACTACCTTTTCCCTCACTATGTCACCCCCTCCCTCACTCTGCCCCCTGTCACCCCTCACTCAGCCCCTGGCACCCCCTCTCTCAGTCCCCTGTCACCCCTCACTTAGCCCCCTGTCACCGCTCCTTCCCTCACTGTGCCCCCAGTCACCCTCTCACTCAGCCCCCTGTTACCCCTTACTCAGCCCCCTGTCACCCCCTCACTCAGTCCCTGTCACCCCCTCACTCAGCCCCCTGTTACCCCCTCCTTCCCTCACACTGCCCACTGTCACCCCTCTCTCACTTTTGCCACCTGTCACCCCCTCCTTCCCTTACTCTGCCACCTGTCACTACCTTTTCCCTCACTCTGTCACCCACTCCTTCCCTCACTCTGCCCCCTGTCACCCTCTCACTCAGCCCCCAGTCACCCCCTCACTCAGCCCCCTGTCACCCCTTACTCAGCCCCCTGTCACCCCCTTACTCAGTCCCCTGTCACCCCTCACTTAGCCCTCTGTCACCCCTCCTTCCCTCACTGTGCCCCCAGTAACCCCCCTTACTCAGCCTCATTTCACGCCTCACTCAGTCCCTGTCACCCCCTCACTCAGCCCCCCATCACCCCCTCCTTCCCTCATACTGCCCACTGTCACCCCTCTCTCAGTCTGCCACCTGTCACCCCTCCTTCCATTACTCTGCCACCTGTCACTACCTTTTCCATCACTATTTTTCCCTCACTATGTCACCCCCTCCCTCCCTCACTCTGCCCCCTGTCACCCCCTCACTCAGCCCCTGTCACCCCCTCACTCTTCCACCTGTCACCCCTCCTTCCATTACACTGCCCACTGTCACCCCTCTCCACTCCCAATTTCACACTCTGTCGTCCCCTCCATGCACACACACTGCCACGCCTCTCGACACACTGTCACCCCTCTCACACACTGTGACCATACTCCCACATGGTGGCAGGGTTAATGGGGTGACAGTATGTGTGGAAGGGTGACAACCCTTCCACACACACTGTCACCCCATTAACCCTGCCACTCACTTTAACCCCTCCTGATCCTGTCACACTTACCCCCTCCAACCAAACTGCACTCACCTCCCCTCGCTCTGCCACACTCAAATTAACCCCCCTACTGTTACACTCACTTTTTCTCTCACTGTCACACTCCCCTCTCCTCTTCATGTCACACTCCCTCCTCAAACGTGCCAAACTCACCCCCAACCCTGCGGCACTCACCCTTAAACCTGCCACACTCACCCTTTCACATTAATACCTCTATTCCTGTCGCCCCCCCATCACTCTGTCACACTCACCCTGTCAATTAAACCCCTTAATCTTGTCACATTTACCTCTTACTCTTGAGCATACACTTGCTCTATCACACTCACTCCAATAATGCCATATACCCGCCAACCTTTTGAAACCTCCCCAACCATGCCACATTTATCCTGTCACATTAACATATTAAACCTGTCACACTTACCTTATCTGACCCTGTAACACCCCTTCCTCCAACCATGTCACACTTGCCCTCCCTCATTCTCACACTCACCCCCTCACCTTGTCACACTTATCCTGCCACAGTTACCCCTTTAGTCACCTTGTTACAGTCACCTCTGAAGACAATCATCATACACACAAAGTTATAAAACATAGCTTCACCATAAACAAAGTTACAAAGGCCACAGGCAGCCCTCCATATATACAAAACATAGCAAGCAGCTACCACACACACATACGGTCCCAGACACAAACATACACATGCTCACAGAAATATACTACTTACTCACTGTCACAGGCAGGGCTGCCACCAGAAATTTTGGAGCCCCTAACTCAGCTCAGGGTCTGGGCCCCTTGGGGCCTGCCTCCAATCCCGCCCACATGGTCCGCCTCCAAATCCCGCCCACAGGAATACACACACTGATACAAAAGGACACAGATACACACACAGATACATACTAACAGACACACATACATACATTCATACAGACAGACATACATGCATACAGACACTGACATCCATATATACACAGACATACATTCATAATGGCATACATGCATATATACAGACATACTGACAGACATACATACATACATACATACTGACATACATGCATACTGACATCCATACACACATACATTCATACTGGCATATAGACATACATACATACATACATTCATAATGACATATAGACATACATTGATACTGGCATACATACATACAGACATACATTCATAATGACATACATACAGACATACATACATACTGACATACATACAGACATATATACATACATACTGACAGACATGCATACAGACATACTGATATACAGACATACATTGATACTGGCATACATACAGACATACAGACATTCATACAGACATACATACAGACATACATTGATACATACATTCATACAGACATACATACAGACATACAGACAGTTATACAGACATACAGACAGACAGACATACATTGCAGGAGGGTGGCTGGGGCTGATAGGAGTCGGCTGGGTCTCCCTCTTGACGGCCTGGCTGGCGCTCCTCACGTGCAAAGTGAGCTGGGAGGAAGTGACCACTTCCTCTCAGCAGCACTTGCTGTGGCTTTTTTTTTTATTTTAAAGGGTCCCGGTCGCGCTATTACACAGCGCTGACCGGGCCCCTGAAGATATAGGGCCCATCGTGTGGCCCTAAGTGCGTGGGCCACCCGATAGGCCCCATCCGCGTGCAGGTCCTGGTGCATCTGCACCGGCGGCTTTTCCTCTGCTACACGTGAGAACCGGCATGGTTGTCACCCCCTGATGGCGGCCCTGGTCACAGGTAGAAAATGCCGGACACACTCAGAAGTACACACAGACAGATAAATACAGATTGTGACTGTATGTCTGTATAAGTCAATATTTGTGTCTCTGTGCATCATTGTGCTTCTGTTTGTATGCATGTGCATGTATCAGTGTATATATATTTGTGTATTAGTGTTTATATGTGTGCATGTATTAGTGTGTGTGTGTATGTCTGCAATGTGAGGGTGGTATGGGCAATGCAAAGATAAAGTTGCAAGCAACATATATATTATATGCATACATACCTATATAATAAATGGGGAAATAAATATATGATAATATACATGTAAAGGATTATAGAATATGTGTGGAAAATGTCAATAACATTGTTTTCTCATCTGTAACTTTATTATTTGGTAAATTATTTTTTCAAAGTCCAACCAAAATGTTCCTGTTTGTTTCCAATATCCCCTTCACACTGGCACTTATGTATCACTTCTGCCAGGCTATACAACCATACCCAGCAATCGTGTATAAATGATTAGCATCATTGAAAATGAAATTTGTTTATTGTAAATTATGCAATAACTACAGTCCGATAGCTCACAACGCAGCGGCATAGGGAGCCGCAACAATGCAAGCCTCTGAAGATGAATACAGAGACTAGCTCTGTAGCCAACGCTGCAAGCTCGTCATTTAACCCCTTAAGGACACATAGCATACATACATAAAAAGGTGGAGCTCAATGCAGCAAATATTCTGAAAAATAAAATAATGCAGCAAAATAGTGTAACACAGTACATGAAATTTTGGTATAAAAATATAATAGTATCACTCACAAGCCTGGAGTCATACCGTCATATGACTCAGGTGGTATAAAGTGATTTATTACTTTAAAAATCAAAGAGTATAAAATAAATAAATAAATCTATGCCAGATAAGTACCTGGATAGACTAAATAGTCAATGTTAAATGTCCAAAACGCGTTTCGCCTTGTTAAAACGCTTCCTCAGTTGGTTGTTCTGTCTCTTCCTCTCTTCTTCTGTTTTTAAATCGCCCGCTTCAGATTGTTAATTGTTGCGTTTCCGTTTCCGGTTTTTCGTTTCGTGGAACGCACGTGCGTTCCAGCGTGCGTTAGCACGATCTCCTTAGTCTTAATTTCTAAGCATTAATGCATGCAATTTGCTTCCTATGTAAATAATACAATCTTTGGAAGTGGACCTTATATTTATAGTATTACTGTTATCCCTAATTTGTATATCTTTCAAGAATAACTTCATTCCTATTAATATAAATTTCCAATATTGTATTTACATCCATGTACATAAATATATTTATAAAAGAAAATATTTAAAGAGACCTTGTAAATAAAAGGCAATGTTGGTATATGACCTAAAAAACATACAGATACAATGAAGTGATAATCATAAATATATTTACAAGGTCTCTTCAAATACCGTATATACTCGAGTATAAGCCGAGTTTTTCAGCACATTTTTTGTGCTATGTGTTTTTAAGTGGTGTAGGGGATACCACTTTTTAGGTGTTTGAGCATTAGTCCCTAATCATCCCCACATTGTGCACCCATTTTATTGTATTGCTTGTACTCCTTAAGGACACATGATGGAAATATTCCGTCATGATTCCCTTTTATTCCAGAAGTTATTTCCTTAAGGGGTTAATATACCTACAGCTCCTTATAAACACACAAGGCAACCCCTATTTTTTCACTAATGGTGTTAGAGGGGGCCTCATTTTTGAGTTCACCTAAGGCCTCACAAAGTCTTGAGCCGCCCCTGAGGGGGAGCAATACTTGCCTTGTCCCAGGTACAGGCAACCTATGCTACACTTGGGTTGAGCAGTGCAGTAGAACTAAATAAAACACACATTAACCTCCTCTGCACTTCCATGTTCTGGGCTACTTCAGCTCCCAGTCATGCACTAGGCTTCCACAAAGAATGTAATTTGAGATTGTTCTGCCATAGTGTCATGTGCATGTGCCTGAAAGTGTGTCTTTTTTGTATTCGAGAGCTTATTCTCTCGATATGTTACAAGGTCAGTTTTAATTCAAGAAAGGCTGCTTTGGTGCATGATTTCATCCGGCTAAATTAGGAAGACTTGCAATTTGTTTTGGCTGTGGAGCACAAGTTGATTTTATTGTTATGAATAAATCATCAATATGTTCCATCTTCATGGTACATTGTTAAGGTTCCTTGTTTCCATCATCCTCGTACATTGTACAGAAGGTTCCATTGACGCTTGGTTACTAGGATTTATCTCATCAACATAAACCATTGGCAGTTTCCATTTTCAGATTTCACCTTGTGGGCTTGATCACAGATGTTCATAGTTTGTTTTTTAGGATAAAACTATTCATTATTATTTGGAAATATTCCTAGAATTAATAAGCAAGAGATATGATAAATTAGTGCAAGCAAGAACTGTAAGCAACAGCAAAACCACATGTTAACAGGAAGTATACACATACTGCTGCTGAATAGTGATTTGAATATTTCTCTAACTTGTGATTCTAGGAGACCTGCTAAGTCAGTATGAAATAGCTCTAATGCTGCTATAGTGCTAGCTTCAGGCTCTCTGCTTCTACGTTGAACAAATTTACTCAACCTTTCCTTTAGAGGAACACTATAGTAGCAGGAATACAAACATGCATTCCTGACACAATAGTTCTAATAGTGGGCCTAGCACTATAGTTCTTTAGGTGCCAGGCCCAAATATCAGCTAGGTAAAAAAGTGATTTACTCACCATTCTTCCAGTGCATCGCAGGTACATTGTGGCTGGCTCCGCCCCCGCTGTGCCTCCTTGGCTGAGATCATCAAACTTGATAGCTATTTTATTTTAATTTTGTTATTATTTACATTTTTATTTATTTTGATTTTTTTCGTCCCCCCTCCCTGCTTGTTAGCTGGCCAGGGAGGGGGGCTCTTGTTCCCTGGTGGTCCAGTGGATGGGCTGTGCAGTGGGGGGGGGGGGGGTGGCAGAGAGCTCTTACTTACCTTTCCTGCAGCTCCTGTCAGCTCCCTTCTCTCACCTCCGGTCCGGTCAGCTCCCCTGTCAGCTCCCACTGTGAGTCTCGCGATCTCTCACGGCTCTCGCGAGACTTACAGTGGAGCTGACAGGGGAGCTGACCCGGAGGTGAGAGAAGGGAGCTGACAGGAGCTGCAGGAAAGGTAAGTTACAGCTTCCTGCCAGCCCCCCAACAGGACCGCCGGGCTTGTAATGAGCCCGGCGGTCCTTGTCTGTATTATGGCAGTGTGCTGAAAAACTCGTCTTATACTCGAGTATATACGGTATCTTTAAATCTGTAAATCTTTGCATCACCTCTCTTGTCTTTTTCCCATATGTTAGATCTATGATCTGTTAGACCTGTGATTTTTTTCTGGCCTAAAGGTATCATCAATGCTTTTGAATTTTCTTATGTTAATAATTATTTGGGAAGTTGCCTCCTGTGTCAACCTTTTGGTATTATCCTATCAAGTTTGTAATCTCTTATTTTGAAAAAATCTATTGTGTCTATTATCATAATTATGATACTGTTGCTGCCTGTTCAACAGTGTTTTTTGGCAACTACAATCTGCATATCTATGTGTAGTGCTATTGCAGAAGTTACACCACAGTGATTGTCTGCCATTTTGACAGAGCACACACGGGCTCATTCTGCGTTTATGCACTTCTCCATTGGTCATTGGCAAAGGTTGTTCACAGATCTAAATGCCCTGCTACTATGTATTTGTCTCTTCAATACTTAATACTTAATTGTGTACTTAATTGTGTCTTAGGGGGGCAGACCGCCATGTGGAGTAGTTGCATGGAAGATCAGCTCTAGTAATTTTCTGACAATTTGGTCCCAAAAACAGTTTGGCTCCTCATTTGGTGCTGAGACACAGCAGGCAACTGCCCTACAAGGTGCTGGCCTTGAGAACTGGCCAGTAACTCAACTTTTTCCCCTTTCGAGGGAGAAGAATCTCCTTGCCTACTCAGACCTACCTAGGTGGTGAGTGGGGTGGACGGCTGCCGCCCTGCTATCCTGTCTATGTGCACATTTTAGAGTGGCCTTTTATTGTGGCCAGCCTAAGGCACACCTGTGCAATAATCATGCTGTCTAATCATCATTTTAATATGCCAAACCTGTGAGGTGGATGGATTATCTCAGCAAAGGAGAAGTGCTCACTAACACAGATTGAGACAGATTTGCGAACAATATTTGAGAGAAATAGGCCTTTTGTGTACATAGAAAAAGTCTTAGATCTTGAGTTCAGCTCATGAAAAATGGGGGCAAAAACAAAAGTGTTGCGTTTATAATTTTGTTCAGTGTATTATAATTTAAAAAATGTGCAGTGATTCAGACTTGTGTTGTGCTCTTATAGTTAATACTTTCTGATGATACCCTCTGCCATGTCTACGTTCATCTGTGAAATTTGCAATGCACTACATAGAGAATAATAAAATAAAAAAAGCAGACTTTTCCATCATCTTTTGTAATGTGAACTGCAAATGACTAAACTGATTTGGAAAAACCCTGTATGATCATTGCAATTAATAATCCATCACATGTGTTTCTCCCGAATTTCTCAACATTTCAAGGTTTATCTCTGCATTTAAAGCATAGTTTGTTACACTCTCATTTTTGCTTTTCTGAAGGGACATTAATTCTGTGTATAAACTGACTATTCTAGACTTACCCTTGCCTACATAATAATCTTTCACTGATAGTAAGCACTTTCCGTCCATCATCAGTTGCCTCCCTCATTATTAAACACAGAATTGTATCATCTAGAAATGGAATTTGTTCAGCATAAGCTTCCTCATTCTTACGTGTGTCTTCATCCTCATCCTTGGTATCATCTATCTTCTTCAAGATTCACCAACTCCAGGTATCCTAAGATAACTCATAGTGTTTTACCTTTGTAGAAATATAGCTAGTTTAATCTGTTTCCAGCCTCGCTTTTGGACCCTAACTTGTTGCAATCTGCATGCTATGGGTTTGATAACCAGGTAAATACACACAAAATTAAGGAACAAAACCACAAACTAAGTTTAGTGCTTCACTGTTCTACTACAATTGTTGTAATTGTACTGTTTGTTGACTTACAATGAGAAAGAAAGGAAACAAAGGAAAGAAACGAATGAAAGGAAAGAAAGATCATTATAACTTGTCATTGTGTGTGGTTTTTTTTTTTTTGCTGTTGTTTTTTTTTTTTTAAATAACAGATGAAAATAGTGTAAACCCTTTTGTATTGGATTAATAGAATTATGTGAAAGCTTTTGGGAGCTTTTAGAAATGCTTTATATATGAGAAAGGGGTATCTTAAAGCTCGTTGTTCCAAAATTGTGCTATTCCAATAAAAGAGGTATTACAAGATTCTATTTTCATCTGTTACTTTACATTTACATCAGCTATTTATTGAAATATGACCCTTCCAATTTCCATAATAAGGCACCTTTAATGGAGATTTGTATTGTATTGACTTCCCTTTATATACTCAAAATCAGTCTGCATGTGAACAATGTCCTGCTTGTGTATATATGTTTCTGAGCCACACTTAAAAATAAATTTTTGTTTTCAAATTGACCATTTTTATTGAGGCAAAAAGTGTGAAACCACATCATCTGGGTACAGAAAGGAAGAGGGTTCCAACAGGGGTTTTTCCATACCTTCATACATGTAAAGATGCATCAAGTTTATATAGCGTTACAATATAGCGAATGCGATACATAATTCACCTTTGGTACTTTGTTCATGTTAGGTTTGTTTTGCGCTCATGCTTGACTTGCGTCCCAGTAAGGATGTAATTTAGGACGATTAAAGTACAATTGTAGTTCTCAGTGTACATCAGTGCGTAATGTATTGATCTAAGCACCCGAGTACGTAACATCTTTTTCTTTTTCTTTTATTTCTTCTCTTATCCGCTTTCCGCCCCCCATCTATGTATACAACCCCTCCACCCGTCCCTCAGGCTTTCCATAAGTAAGGAAAGGAGGGAAAACATGTAGTAAGTAAACATAAAATTAAAGCAAGAAGGAGCAGGGAGAAAGGGAATGAACTAGAACCAGTGGGTAGTTGTGCGGGTATGTGATCTGTTAGCAATATGATTAAATCTAGTCAGTGTGGTCTCTAGATAACTCTGTTGTAGTCGCGATCGACTTTAGGAGGTGTCGCAACTCTCTTTTTTTCTTGGGCGGTATGCGTTGTTAGTGTTTTTCATGGGCCATAACTTCATAATCTAAGTTCTGAGAAACTTGTTGTACATGGGCAGATCTTGTTGGTGTCATTGTCATTTTCAATTCATAAAGGAGATGTGTTAGGGTATATACGGGCCAGCCTAACAGGTACCATATACCATCTGTATAGGCCCTGGGGAGATAGCGCAGCTAAGCGGACAAGGGCACATGTAGGAGTGTGGGGATAGATGCATGGGATTGGTTGGGAAAGAGTGTGTGGGTGGGATTATGCTCTGTGTAAGTTAGTGGGGGGGGAGGTCTTACCTCAGTGCCACTTGGGATTCGGGCCAGCAAACAGCTTCCCTCCCGCCCGCCCGCCCGCCCGCCCGCCCGCCCTATTAGTATAGTTAGTCACAGCTAGCCGGGGGTATGTCCTTGCCAATTGAGTTTGAGGTTACGTTTAAGTATATGGAATAAAATTAACAAGTTTTTTAAGGTCTCAACCTCCCCTGCTTCAAACGGTTAACATTAGGTTGCCTGAGGTGTCGTGCCCATCGAGCGTGGATAAGGTCGGCTGATGGCGGGCATTGTAAAGATATGATTTTTATGACGAGGGGGGAGGTGAGAGGGAGTGGTGATTAGGAACCACTCCATGTTTTTATTGGCAAGGACGGTTGGGTCACTGTATAACACTATGTGTGGAGTTATATATGTATATATGTTAATTTATGCCTATTTATGTCTAACGTTTTGGTTACAGAAAAATAAGAGATTTAATAAATAAAGTTGTGAATGTGTTATGCAGTAATTTAGTTTGTGATAATAAATGCTGTGGCCTGTTTCATCCATACTAAGTGGTCTGTTGTTATTGGGGGGTTGAATGTGGTTAGTTTATGTTTTAGGCTGTATCGCGATTCCCCACTACGTACATACATGGAGTTTGCACATTATCTCTAAATTGGAAGTGCAGCTCGTTCTGCGTTTATGCACTGCTCCACTGGTCATTGGCAAAGGTTGTTCCCAGATTTAAATGCCCTCCTACCATGTATTTGTCATGTGTCTGCATCCTTGTTTTGTTCAGTATATTATATGTAGGATAATTTTGTTTTTTCGGAGAGCAGGAATGTCTGCATATTTGTTCAAAGTATGAGATTATTGGTGATGTATCTTGTTTCCCTACGTGTTTTAGTAGAGATTTTATTTGGAGATATGTGAACATAGCTCTGGAGAGTAGTTTAAATTGGGTTTGGAGGATGGGGAAGGTCAACATCTTGTGGTTTTCAAAGAGCTGTTGTGCTTCCCCCCTTAACCCAAATTTAAATGGGATCAAATGATGGGTTGATAATATGTATACTGTAAAGCGGGGTGGCTGACGCCCAATAATGTTCACAGCCTATGTGTTTTCTCAATTTGTCCCATACGTTAAGGATCAAGTCAGTGGTGTGTATTGCACCTGTCAATTTGGGTTGTTTGGGCCCCGGTATCCAAAATAGGTATTTCATACCATTAGTGCATGTCCAATGGGATTTTGTGTGCGATTCATTCTGGGGGGCTCACTGTGCCATGAGCAATTATCATAGTTGATAAGATAGCGGCCTAGTAGTATAGTTTTACATTGGGTATATATAATGTGTATGAGTGTTTTTTTACGTTTTTCCAGATAGGATTTTGGGAGATATATTTGTAATGTTCTCAGGAGATACCGAAATTTGTTTGGGGAGCAAGGTCATCTTCACCGCCACCATCATGGGCGTAGGAACCGGGGGGGATGGGGGGGACGCATCCCCCCCAGCAAATCATGCGGGGGGGACAGGTAATGGGGAAATCCCCCCCAGCTCCGCCGGCCCCCCTTTTGCTGCAGCCGCCCGAGCGCTCTGCAGACAGCCTCAGGCGGCTGCAGCTCTGCCCGGGCTGCCCGGGCGCAGCCAGAGGAGAGGGGCTGACAGGAGGGAAGCGCTCAGCGCTCCCTCCTGTCACTCCCTCAATGTAGCGTGGCCGAGCCCTGCATAGTCCGCCGGTACAGGGAGCATCTGTCTCCTGTACCCGGCCGGACTAAAAGGAAGTGAACACTGAGTGTGCTCTTCCTGTTAGTCCGCCGGATACAGGAAACAAAAGCCCCCTGTACCCGCGGACAGTACACAGCTCGGCCACGCTACAACACAGGTAGGGGAGGGGGATAGAAAGAAACAGGGAGGGAGGGGGGAAGAAAGAAACAGGGAGGGAGAGGGGAAGAAAGAAACAGGGAGGGAGGGGGGATAAAGAAACAGGGAGGGAGGGGGGATAAAGAAACAGGGAGGGAGGGGGGGATAAAGAAACAGGGAGGGAGGGGGGGAGGGATAAAGAAACAGGGAGGGGGGGATAAAGAAACAGGGAGGGGGGATAAAGAAACAGGGAGGGAGGGGGATAAAGAAACAGGGAGGGAGGGGGGGATAAAGAAACAGGGAGGGGGGAGAAAGAAACAGGGAGGGGGGGAGAAAGAAACAGGGAGGGGGGGAGAAAGAAACAGGGAGGGAGTAGGGGGGATAAAGAAACAGGGAGGGAGTAGGGGGGATAAAGAAACAGGGAGGGAGTAGGGGGGAGAAAGAAACAGGGAGGGAGGGGGGGATAAAGAAACAGGGAGGGAGGGGGGATAAAGAAACAGGGAGGGAGGGGGGATAAAGAAACAGGGAGGGAGGGGGGATAAAGAAACAGGAAGGGAGGGGGGGATAAAGAAACAGGGAGGGGGGATAAAGAAACAGGGGGGGATAAAGAAACAGGGAGGGGGATAAAGAAACAGGGGGGGATAAAGAAACAGGGAGGGGGGATAAAGAAACAGGGAGGGGCGGAGAAAGAAACAGGGAGGGAGTAGGGGGGAGAAAGAAACAGGGAGGGAGTAGGGGGGAGAAAGAAACAGGGAGGGAGTAGGGGGGAGAAAGAAACAGGGGGGAGACAGAAACAGGGGGGGAGACAGAAACAGGGGGGGAGACAGAAACAGGGGGGGAGACAGAAACAGGGAGGGAGGGGGGAGAAAGAAACAGGGAGGGGGAGAAAGAAACAGGGAGGGAGGGGGAGAGAAACAGGGAGGGGGGACAGGGAGGGAGGGGGGGAGAAAGAAAGAAACGGGGGGGAGAAAGTGAGTGACAAGGGGGGGACAGAAACAGGGAGGGAGAGGGGGGAGAAAGAAACAGGGAGGGAGAGGAGGGAGAAAGAAACAGGGAGGGAGAGGGGGCAGAAAGAAACAGGGAGGGAGAGGGGGAGAAAGAAACGGAGGGAGGGGGGAAAGAAACAGGGAGGGAGGGGCGGAGAAAGAAACAGGGAGGGAGGGGCGGAGAAAGAAACAGGGAGGGAGTAGGGGGAGAAAGAAACAGGGAGGGAGTAGGGGGGAGAAAGAAACAGGGAGGGAGTAGGGAGGAGAAAGAAATAGGGAGGGAGTAGGGGGAGAAAGAAACAGGGGGGAGACAGAAACAGGGAGGGGGGAGAAAGAAACAGGGAGGGAGGGGGGAGACAGAAACAGGGAGGGGGAGAAAGAAACAGGGAGGGGGGCAGAAAGAAACAGGGAGGGAGGGGGGGGAGAAAGAAACAGGGAGGGGGAGAGAAACAGGGAGGGGGACAGGGAGGGAGGGGGGAGAAAGAAAGAAATGGGGGGGAGAAAGTGAGTGACAAGGGGGGGACGGAGGGAGAGAGGGGGAGAAAGAGTGACAAGGGAGGGGGAGAGAGAGTGACAAGGGAGGGGGAGAGAGAGTGACAAGGGAGGGGGAGAGAGAGTGACAAGGGAGGGGGAGAGAGAGTGACAAGGGAGGGGGAGAGAGAGTGACAAAGGAGGGGGAGAGAGAGTGACAAGGGAGGGGGAGAGAGAGTGACAAGGGAGGGGGAGAGAGAGTGACAAGGGAGGGGGAGAGAGAGTGACAAGGGGGGGGAGAGAGAGTGACAAGGGAGGGGGAGAGAGTGACAAGGGAGGGGGAGAGAGTGACAAGGGAGGGGGGAGAGAGTGACAAGGGAGGGGAGAGAGAGTGACAAGGGAGGGGGAGAGAGAGAGAGTGACAAGGGAGGGGGAGAAAGAGTGACGAGGGAGGGAGGGGAAGAAAGAGAGTGACGAGGGAGAGAGATTGACATCCATCACCCACACAATCACACAATCATGCCACCCTTACACACACAGAAACACACAATTCATCCTTCCACACACTCAATGCACCCCGTGCACACACACACAATCATGCAATCCTTACACACACAGAAACACACAATGCATTCCTTACACACACTCAATGCACCCCGTACACACACTCAATGCACCCCTTACAGACGCACACACTGCATCCCGTACATACACAGAATCACACCTTGCAGCCCTTACACATACAAACACAGATTCACACAATGCATTCCTTACACACATATCAGGACATCCCCTACACACTCCACCCCCTGTGAACAAACTCATTGGTGGAACGTGAAGGTGGACCCTGGGACCCAGACCTTGAGCTGTGTAAAGGGCCCCCAAAAAATGGAGCTGATTCCCGTTCTCACAGAACATTGATTTTTGGGACCACAGTTACAAACAGCCTCCAGAGAGCCTGTTCTACACCAGACCAGTGGAGCCAGACTGCAGCTAGAGCCCATCATCATCCTCATCTGGTTGTAAGTAGGAAATCTAGCATATTATTCGTGGCACTAATCTCGAATTTACCTCACAATAAAGAAACACTATAGTCCCCAGAACCACTGCAGCTTAATGTTCTGGTGTCTATAGCCTGTCCCTGCAGGACTTTTAATGTAAACACGGCGGCACTCCAGCACTGGCGTTAGTTAACATGACAGAAAAATAATTGGAAAGGGTTAGGGGGGGCTACTAATAAGGATAGGGGGAGAGGGGTAGGTAGAAAAATAATTGGAAGGGTTTAGGGGGGGCTACTAATATGGATGGGAGGAGGGGGAGGTAGAAAAATTATTGGAAGGGGTTAGGGGAGTACTAATATGAATGGAAGTGGTTAGGGGGTACTAATATGCATGGAAGAGGTAGGGGGTTAAAATGCGTGGAAGGGGTAGGTGGGGTTCTTTTGTGCATGGAAGGGGTATGGGTGGTTCTAATATTCATGGGAAGAGTAGGGGTGGTTCTAATCAGGAGGATCCCGGCGCTGTATACGGGTAAGTAAAACCCCTTCCTTGTAGTGACCCTTTAATGTTATTATTTAATCATTTATATAGCGACTGCAAATTCTGTAGCGCTGTACAATGGGATAAACAACTCCTAGTTTACGGAATAAGAATATACCCGGCGAGTAAAAATGCTATCCCCCCCAGATTTTTTTGGGTTCCTACGCCCATGGCCACCATCCTACCCAACCATGTAAAAAAATAGTTTTCCCATATATGCAACGTGTTGGATATGTCTCTTAGCAGCGTGTCATAGTTAAGCTTGGTTTGCCAGGTTCCTGGGGAGTTTAGGTTCCATTAACGTGACGTAGTCTGCTTTTCAGTCTAAAGGGAAATTAGTCTGTGATGTTTCCAGTGTGCTGCTTGGCATGTCCAACACCATAGCTTGCATCTTTGTGACATTTAATTTATAGTAGGAGTGCTTTCCTCAATTCATTATTAGAGATTTGGTAGGGAGGTGTGAGGTTGGGTGAGGGTGAGAAGCACATCATCAGCAAAGAGGTTTATTTTGTATTCTCTCACCTATGGTAACATATAGTGTTGGGTGTGTGGGTGGTTTACAAATTGACCAATAAAATTAAATGAAAACAATAGCCTTCATACATATCTCTAAGCAAGGGAATATATCCTATATACAAAGTTATTTTGTGACAAACTAATACCTCATATCACAACTTTTTTTTAAAAATAATATTTTTCGGTTCCAGTTATACCAGGTATTGGAAAACCTAGTGCTCAAAAAGCTGCATAAAACACAAATGCATTCCAGTCTCATGGACATCCAAGGAGTAGGGTAGGAAAAAGCTCTTCCTCTGATACTTTGTTCAACCTTTTGAAGCTGACAATTTGTTGGGATGTCTGATAACCTATATCATTATTTTTTACCATTATTTGATTTTGGATTTTACCATGTTTGGGAAAAGCTTCTATGGAAATGAGGGAACATAACTTAAAAAGTATGTTGTCTAAACCTTAATTGTTTTTAATTGTTTGGCATAGATGAATATGTGTGAATCAAGATTTTACATATCGGCATGCTCCAAGTAAAGTGCTTATTTGACATCCATGTGGGGGGTCCAGTTGCAATGATGTGGAAGTTAGAAGCAGGTCCAGTCATAAGTTTTTACCCTCTCAACAATGTTAATGCTTGGCTTTGATTGACAGACAACCCTCTACTGGAATTTTTTTTTTATTTTTTATTTTTTTTATCAATAGTAGGCTAGGAATATTTAAATATTATGAATCAATTCCAAGATAGTAACCTCCCACCTTCCAGTGGTACAGACATCTAAATATTCCTGTTTAAAGGGCCATTCTAAGCACCATAGCTTTGTCATCCTAATGCAGTGGATTTGTTGCTCAGTCCATGGCCCTTTTGTATAGGAATATAAAACATTCAGAGAAATAGCAATGTTTGCAATTTACCAAGAATGCACCCTACGTGGTTGCCAGACTAACAGACACTAGAGGCACCTACTCATTAAAGATTTTACAACTATCAAAAGTGTTTATATTTGGCAACACCATGCACAACATGATGCCGCCAAATGCTGTGAATGCTTCTCATAGAGAAACGCTAGATTAAATGTTTCTCTATGAGAAGCACCCAATTGGATGAGGCTGTCACACACCAAGCATTATCTATGTTACTCAGAGAAGAGAAGCAAAGATCAACTGGACAGATGATATCAGAAGAAGAGCAGCTGCTGGACACACATTTTATATCAAGGGTTTGCACCAACAGTGAAACAGCTATTATAAGATTAACCCTGATGTGATATCTCTCTTAAAACATAAAAGGAACAGGTCAGACTTGATTAAAAACACAAGTTGAACAAATCTACAGAACCTTTGTGGGTGAGAATTTTGAGAACCCAAAACATAATAGGGAGAACATGAGGCTCTTTCACATGCTTTTTTAAGAGTAAATGAATGAACAAATGAACTAATGAAATGTGAAGTCTATACGATCTCACAATTGAACAACGAGACCCTTCAATTTTTACCCCTTTTCTCCATCCTAAATTGCCCCCTGCATCCTTAGAGACAGGATAGAAGGTAAAATACATAGAGGAAGTAGAAGGTCCAAAAAGGCTGATTTCAGAGAAACCATCAGCTTTTGTTTTTGTTTTGTTTTTTGTGTAGGATAAAATACAAACTAAAATATCTATTAGCATCCTGCAGTAGTTTGTATTCTCTGCATTTACTTTGCAAAACACTCTGCATTTTTTTTACATAAAAAAAACCCAAAAAATAAACAGTACGACAAATATCAAACTGGACGTTCCTCTGTGCTCAGTGGATCAGTCTGGCAGGGATTGTATCCATGCATCACTTTCCTATTCATTATGGAACAAGATTTACTGATATTTTTGAATTCGAAGAGCAAACAGCCTGTCTGGTAAACATGGGTGACCTAGATAAGTTATTCTCCCCTAAAACAGGCCTTAATTATTGCAAAACCATCAATTGTCTGATTACTGTTGCGTTGTTCTCGCAGATATTTTAATTTTGTATAATTTTATATCATCAGTATTCCTGCACCTTAACCCTTGTAATCGATGTGAATGTAGCAAAGCCCTTACAATTACGGTTTATGAAAATCACAGACAAGGCCACTAACAAATAGTATGTTAAATCCAGAAGGAGAGGAGGCGTTGGAGGTAGAGTACATTATCAATCAAAGTTATCTTAGAATATTAATGTTATAATAATATAATCCAGGGTGGTACAAAGGCTTCCTAAATCACGTCACATCAGTACTGATGCACATGTAGGGAACATGTTGAAAATTGTGATATGGTATTGAAATATTAGCTGGATAATTAATGAGGAGATGGGAAAAAGACATAGGCCAGAGCAACGTGAAAAGATCCACAGGATTGGGCTGGCAAAGGAACACTAGGGGTAGACACATGGCTATTCAAAGGTTAGCCAGCTTTCTTAGAACGAGCAACTTCATTACAGCATAGGGTTTGGTCACCGCCATTTGCTCACTCTTAGGTTAGGAGGCCATAGGTAGAGAGAGTAAAAAGGGGTAATGAAAAGATGTTAAACCATTAATAAAATCTTTAAACATTCTGCTAGCAAATCTACTCACTGGGAGCAGCAGTGGTCAAGAGTACAGTTACATGCTGGGGTTTGCACAGAGAAGTGGACACAGGTTTCTTCAGGAAGGAAGAGATTCTTTATTCGATTCACCGACCGGGGCTCAGCGGGACTAATGTCACCAAAAAACAGCAAAGTCTGAGCCCTGATCATACAGTGTAGGTCCCTTATATAGGCATGTAGCTCCTCCCATAATCAGTTCAACCTACACATACTCTTATTCAATCAACTGAATAGAGACTAAATTCCTGTTTGACCACATGGCTTGCCCAGCACAATGGAGGAGGGGAAATACTCGTATATCCTGTATTCCTACACATGCTCCTTACACTACTGATTGTATCGTTGCCACGTGCAACAAACCGACCGATACATCAACATATGCAAGTGCCACCACGTGGCAATCTTGTCCTAGTAAATTTATTTTTACTGAGATTCCACCACATATTGTTACAAAAAATGTATATATTGTACAGTAATGTGAAACAGGATTAATGGCCATTTGCATCTCAGACTGATGTGGGGTTGCTGTATCTCTCGTGCAGAGAGAGACGGCCTGTATTTTGGACCTGCTCTGCCTTTTGGGGTGGAATCAGTCTGAGATGCATGGCCTGGTTCTCTCTGTAATGGCACAAGATGAGCTAAAACCAGCTTGAGAACTGAGCGGGGCCTTACTGAAGGGGAGGCCAATTGAGCTGTTGTCCATTCTCAGCACTCTCTTGCAAATGTTTTTTTTAATAGATATTATTGTTTTAATGTATTTGTGTGTTAAGGTCACATGGGCGTGATCATGTTTGCTTGACTATGAGGTAAATTACCTGTGATTTTCAAGATCCTCCATCCTTATAAAAGGAGAAGACAACAGGAATTGGTACTTCACTTGAAAAAGCGTATTTGTGAAGTGAAGCGCATATTGTGAGAGTTTTTAGCTGTATTTTTACTTGCTTTATACTATAATATTTTCACAATAAACTCTTTGATTAATGTACATTTTATGGTAAATTAATTATTTAAATGTATATTTTTTTGCCTGGCTGCATTGGAGGACCATCATCATATCTCCTGAACTGTGGGAACATATATCCTTGGTGGGAATGATTTCACCTGTGCTGACTTTATAGAATGTTGAATGCTGTTGAATGCTTCAATCTGATTGGTTGACGAACGTTCTAAGGTGTACACTATTTTCAGGGAGACGCACGGCTAAAGTAATTCCAGACAGGTCTTGACATACAAGAGCGTTTTAATAACAAAAACATGACAAACGTCTTGAAATACATAATCTGAACAATGTTTTGAGGTGTGGTAACTGTAGTATAAGCAGAATAATTGACTCCAGGCAGTTGAATTATTAGAAAAAATAATGCACACCCGCTTCGCATTGTGACCGCATTACCGCATCAGGTGTGCATTATTTTTCTAATAATTCAACGACCAGTCGTCAATTATTCCTTACATATTCTCCTTTCCATATGTGACTGACCTTTTGGAGGGATTCCAACAAATTCTAAGGTGGGAATTTACAGCTGCATCCTCTCCTCTTTGATCTTCCAATAGCTCTTTACATATGTGTTTATTTTACATATATATTTTTTAAAAATTATATTTACTTATATTGTTGTCTCTTGTTCACATTTTTCTCTTTACAGATTTCATTGTGATAGTTTGAAAACACTAGGGAGCTGTAAATCCACAAGCAGGGATTTACCACTGGATACTGTGATTATTTGAGCTTGTATTAAGCTCGATTATATGTGTGTGACCAAGTTTTTGTCTCCACTTGATTGTGCAATTCCTGCACAATGAGCACATTCAATGACCAATATATTCAATTTTTCAACACATTGCCACCCAGAGATAACTTACCGTATTTTTCGCTCCATAAGACGCACCTCCATAGTTTTTAGAGGAAGAAACCCAGAAAAAAAATATTCTGAACAAACTGTCCCATAGTGTTTCTTACTATGGGACAGTTTGTACAGAATATTTTTTTTCTCCCCTGTCCCATAGTGTCCCCCCCTCCCATAGTCTTCTCCTCTCTCCCATAGTCTTCACACACCCCCTCCCCATAGACTTCACCCACCCCCTCCCCATAGACTTCATCCACCCCCTCCCCATAGACGTCATCCACCCCCTCCCCATAGTCTTCATCCACCCCCTCCCCATAGTCTTCATCCACCCCCTCCCCATAGTCTTCATCCACCCCCTCCCCATAGTCTTCATCCACCCCCTCCCCATAGTCTTCATCCACCCCCTCCCCATAGACTTCATCCACCCCCTCCCCATAGTCTTCATCCACCCCCTCCCCATAGTCTTCATCCACCCCCTCCCCATAGTCTTCATCCACCCCCTCCCCATAGACCTTATCTCCCCCCCTCCCCATAGTCTTCATCCACCCCCTCCCCATAGACTTCATCCCCCCTCCCCATAGACTTCATCCCCCCCCTCCCCATAGACTTCATCCCCCCCCTCCCCATAGACTTCATCCCCCCCATAGACTTCATCCCCCCCATAGACTTCATCCCCCCCATAGACTTCATCCCCCCCCATAGACATCACCCCCCCCCTTACTGTCCCCCTCCCCTTACTGTCCCCCTCCCCTTGTCCCATAATTACTTACCTGTCTTGTAGCGTTGGCCGGCAGCACAGGGCGCACCGCAGTAGTGGAACTTGAATTTCATGTTCCGGTTTCCGGCGGGACTGAAAGGAAGTGCGCACTCAGCTTGCCAACCAACTTGCCGGCCAACGCTGCAAGACAGGTAAGTAAAGCTTCATATTTGCTCCATAAGACGCACAGACATTTCCCCTCACTTTTGAGGGGGAAAAAAGTGCGTCTTATGGAGCGAAAAATACGGTAATTAATCTTTTGGGACAACATCAGATTAAGTCATAAACATCTTTCATACCCAATTTTAAGTTTAAGTGCACTGTTAATTTCTGGTAAAACAGGTCATCATAGGAAAACCAACTTAAATTTTCAAAATCTTTGCATGCTTCCAAAGAAGTATCCCAATGCTGAAATATGCCACTGCATTTTTTACTGTTTCTCACCAAAAAAAAGCTGCAAACATGGAAAAAGTATGAATCTAGTTGTTGAAGGATTTAAGTATGGACCTAAAACCTATTCTCCTTTTTCTCCATTTTAGACAAGCAGAAGGACATAGTGATAAAATATCTAAATATTCGTCTTGCCACTCTTCTCCCCTGGCAATCACTTCTCTTCTTGCAACCTGTTTGAGCAGTTTGTCCATGCTATTTCTCTTATGGAGGTTTCCTACGCAGTGACCAGCGGTGACCAGTGGAGGAGCACAGTGTGCTTCGTTTCCGGTGGTCACAGTAATTTTCCCATGATCCTTAGCTTTCCTCCCTGTTTCTACGATGCCTCCTGTCAGTATTGCAGAACGTCCTGTCACTTAGACAGGACGCCGGCAAAACTGCCGAATTGCATTCTTACGGTTTGTTCGTTCATGTTAAGACGCAATTCGGGACTTTGTTCGTATCGGAATTTCATTCGAATGAATTAAACTCCAATCCTATTTATTGCCGCGGCTGCATCTTGCAGCCGCTTAGTAGATAACTCCCTAATTCCCACGGTATCAGGGAGCTATCTACCAAAAGGCTGAAAGATCTAAATTGGTCTTTCAGCCACATTTACTAATACTAAGTAGAGATTACTTAGTATTAGTAAATTATGCCCCTACTCACTATACTCCGAGTAGGGGCATGTCTATTAAACAGTGAGCAGCCTGCTCACTGTATAAAAAAAAAAAAAAACTATTGCCCCCACCCCTGAGCGGTGGGTGGGGGCCATAAATTAAAATGAGGGGGGGACCTACTGTCCTCCCCCGGCCCCAAATCCAGCCAATCAGAGTGCTCTGTGTCATTTTACACAGCGTGGGAAAGTTCTTTGGCATTTTCCCACGCTGTGTAATTTGACTCATAACACTCTGATTGGTGGGCTTGGAATCTAATCAGAGTGTGATTGGATTGGATTTCAAGCCACCCAATCAGAGTGCTCTGTGTCATTTTACACAGCGTGGGGAAGTTCTTTGGAATTTTCCCATGTTGTGTAAAATGACAAAGAGCACTCTGATTTGCTTAAACCAACCAATCCGAGTGTTCTTAGCCTAATTGCAGGGCGGGGCAAGGATTTATAAGCCTTTCCCCGCCCTGCAGAGCTCAGTCTGCGCGGAGCCCTCCATGGGTGAAGATGGATGAATTTTTTTATCGTCAGGTTTTTTCTTTTTCGTCGTCTTTTTTTTTTGCGCTTGGGTTTTTTATTTTATTTTAAGTTCGACGGGTATGATGGTTGTAACGGAGCTCCCCGTACTCCGACCGAGTACCCTCCATTGATGGACGCTTCCTAGCTTGCGCCGAGGACCACAAGCACCGCACCGGACACCACAACCACTGCAGACTCCGCAAGTCTCGCCGTCTTCCTTCCACCCTGGATCAGCTTTTGTCCTCCAGGACCGTGTGGGAAATACCTCTTCCTTCCACCCTGTATGAACCTCCAGCATCCAGGACTGTGTGGGGAAGACCTCTTCTCCAAGGAGAGCGCATCAGGAACAAGCTCTTAAAAGAGCTAAGTGATTCAAGCTCAGGGGAGTATGCAGAGCATAGCAATCCCCAGTGTGATTATAACAGCTCCCTCCAATAACGAGACAAGGCTACGTTTTGAGGGATCAAGAAGAACTCTCTGGCTTAATGGCACACACTCTGTTTTTATGCAGTGCTCCCCTGCAAGGGAGACGCCCACAGGCAATTAGACATTAACCAACCAGATAACGGTTACATCCCACAGATTCCCTCCCCTCTGCTTGAGAGATAATTTAGTTTCTTACTGTATCTACTCAATTATCTCCAAGCTAAAACTTATACTTTTTATATATTTTTATAACTCCCTGATTTTACATCACATACGAATAAAACTATATTATATTTCTGTGATCAGCATAACTTGGGGAGCAACATATGTAAAAATCACATGAATCCGTCCAGGGGTTAAAAAGTTAGGTTGAGGTCCCTTTATTATCAATTGCAAGCATGGCTTTTCCTGCCCAAACCAGTTCCCACTGGTCTGGCAGTGTCCATGGGACAACGTCCTGCTGGAGAACAATGGAGCTGGGGGAGGGGAAGAGCCACACTTTCCCAGGGATTCAAAGGGTAAGAAAAAGTGTCTATATACTGTTTTTAAAAGGGTCAGTACTGTACAATAAAAGTCCATAAGCCCAAATACAGTTCTTAAAGGGCAGTACATCCCAGGGCCATAGTCGCGGGGCAGGAGGCTAGCAATCAGTCCTCTCCAATGCCTATTGGCAAATGGCAGTTTGTCACAGTTTTTTTATTTGGCCTTTTTTGAGGCTGAAAAATGAAGATTTTAGAAAAAAAGAAGACGTCAAAGTTTAATTTTTCTTTACAGGTTAGTTATTTTATTCCCCCCTTACTATTTTTTAAGGTGAAGAGGGTAGGTAGGGGATAACTTTTTATTTGGGTGTGGGTGACTAGGGGCTTAGGGACCCCTAGTCACCTTTGATGGTGGGGGGAGGGGGGGATTTGTCTTAGGGCCCCCACCCGCCACCCAGGGTTGGGGGCGGGGAGGACAGTAGGTTCCCCCCATTGTAATTTATGGCCCCCACCCACCACACAGGGGTGAGAGCCGGGGGGGGCAGTAGGTCCCCCCACATTGTAAATTATGGCCCCACACTGTAATTTATGGCCCCACACACCGTTCAGGGGTGGGGGCCGGTGGGGGGAGGACAGTAGGTCCCCCCTGATACCGGAGAAACTGACGGAAGCAAAGCACAGAGAGATGGACACAGGTTTCTTCAGGAAGGAAGAGATTCTTTATTGGATCACCGATCGGGACTCAGAGGGACTAACGTCACCAAAATACAGCAAGTTCTGAGCCCCGGACAATAGTGCAGGCTCCTTATATAGGCACATAACTCCTCCCATATTAAGCTCCACCCGCACATTCTCTTGACCAATCAATACAAATAAGAATTAACTTCCTGCTTGACCGCATGGCTTGTCCAGCACAATGGAGGAGGGGAATACTATATCCTGTATTCTTGCACATGCTCCGTACACTACTGATCGTATCTTACCTCGTGCAACCAACTGATCGATACGTCAGCATATGCACGTACACATGCCACGTGGTAATCTCGGCCTACTAAATTTATTTTTACCGAGATTCCACCACATTCCCCCCTTTGATGCCTCTTGATATTTCACAATTACTTGAGGCATCACTTAACCTTAGTTTGCATACACCGCAAGTTACCTTGAACCAGACCAGACTTATCTTATGATGTGAATCTTCAACACTCATCTTCCTGCATTAGTTCTCCCTGATCTAGAGCCTTATATTTATAAATTGCCATTATCTGTGCAGCAGCCTTCCTTTCTGCTATATTTTCTATCAGGCTTTGCACAGACCTAACTACTAAGGGTATAAGACACGGCAGGAGTAGACACAACATTAAAATCAGTAGGACTCCACCTACCACTGCCTTAAGCCCTCCAAACCACTCATACCAGCTACCAAACCAACTACTTGGATTATACCCTTTCCATACCTGAGTAGGCACATGCGCTTGTTTAACCATATGGCTAGTAAGCTCAGCTATTGCTTGCCCTTCGTCATCTATTTTAAGACAGCAATTGCTCAGGTTAAACTTCCCACATACACCTCCCTCTACTGCCAAAAGGTAATCCAAGGCTAATCTATTTTGGTATACTGCTGTCCTCATCCTGGTATTGTGCTTCGCTAGAAGATTGAGCGCTTGTGATGTCTCGTTAGTAATAATCTCAACCACCGCCTGTAATCGTATAATACGGTTGAGCATATAAATAGGGGTTCTATAACCAAAGGTACCATCTTCTGCCCATGTGGCTGGCCCATAATAATCTATAATACGCTGGGGAGGCCATTCATTTTCTTCCAAGGCGCCTATCTCTATGGGTCCCCTTTTCTTCCTATGATTCACATCATACACTTTAACACCTAAAGTCTCACCTGTTTCAATAGGTAACAAGAAGAAGGATGGTTTGAGCATACCCAACACACATGCCCCTTCCCAGTCCTGTGGCAACTCCGAATAGGCTTTCTTACCACAGATCCAGTACAAACTTGCTGGGGCTCTCCAGGTAGATGTGATAGATAGGTCAAACCACACATCCTTTAAATTGGCGTATCTAGCAAACGGGTTAGATGGTTCTGAGACATTTGAAGCCGACCACCAAGTTGTATTCTTTGTATCATCATCATAAGCTTTTTGCCCTAGACAAGTTAATTCTCCTACAGAAGTATTATACATCATTCCTTTCCTTGCTATGCAAACATAACCTATGATGGAGGTCTTTAATCTCCACTCAGATTTACCTCTAACACTCATATGATAATCGGCTTGTGTAGATATTAATTGCTCAACTGCCTCAGAACCGGACATTACCTCCTTTGCTTCCCAAGGCCATTGGTCTCCCATGTTAGTACCTCCACACACATAGCAGTTGGTAACATTAAGACTACCGGCAATACTTTCGGCTAAATCGATGAACAGGTTTTTAGCATTATGGGGGATCTTATTATCTATGCTCATCTCTTCATAAAAGGAATGGTATACTTGATGAGTTTGGGAGGATACCGTATCAGTCTCTATCCCTATAAACAATACTGTCCCAGGATCTAAACCCGTCCCATATATTTGAAACCCAAATAAATTACCATACTTGTCTAAGAACTTGTCGGGGTTATTTATAAGTATATGGACTGGATTGCATTCCATAGACTTACAATATGGGCTGGTAGGCAACTTAGTCACAATCATGTCCTTGTCTACTGTCTGTCCCCAAGTTGCCCACCCCACACAAGACCAATATGGGCAAAAGTTATAGTCTCTATTTGGGCATCTAGGACTCACATATTTATTTTTACTACTGGGACAAATATATTTATCATTAGACCCATACGTCCTCTCCCATCTAAGATCCCCACATACATTCCACAGCTTTCTACCACTTGATATCGCCTTACACGCATCAAATAGCAGAACACCCGAAGAATGTACGGATTCTAACACCGTCTTATTAATTATCGTCCATTATCTCCATTCCTGAGAGTCAACCAAATTGTACGAGGTTGATACTCCGGACTGAAGCACCTAGGTTCTCCTACTCCTAAATGGCACACACTATATTCTATATTTAGGTATCTACATCTTGATACATCTCCTTTACACTCGTATTGTGAATGCCAAATTAGGGTTTGGGAAATATGGTTACCTGTTCTTGTAGTCTTAATGCATACCTCACAGCTAGGAGTGTCGGTACCTCTACCATCCTGAATATATAAATACACATAAATAAACATTATTATAAGCACTTCTTTCGTCGTCATCCTCAGTCTTCGTCCGTGCGAAGGCACCTCAGCATCCAGGATGTAAGGGCTGCAGGGAATGGAGTTCTGCTCGTCTTCACAGGGGTCCCTTCGAGACTTTCCTGGCTTATATACTATACGTCGGTGAGCGGACAGGCTTTATTATGGCCTCCTCACTCACGTACCAAGTCTCTGAAACAATAAAATTTTGTAATCCACAAGGTTCCTCGTTACTCCGACTGAGTCGTGCGCTTTAACCGGATCTTGCAGGGATTCTCTGGATCTGCTGTAACTTGCCAAGAATCGACTGCTGCTGGTTTAACCCTGGAGTGATGTATCCACGGAGTCACTTCGGCTACTTTTATCGCTGTAGGGGTAGACAAAAGAACAACATAAGGACCTCTCCACTTGGGCCCTAACGGTACATTATTCCACTCTTTAATCCACACTTGGTCTCCTGGGTGGTAACTATGAACTGGGGGATAAATATTCACAGGTAATCTATCTTGTACCCATTTCTGTACCTCCTCCATAGTCTTACCCAACTCTACAACCTGCTGCCGGGTAATTCCTTCTCCCAACTGACTCAAATCCCCCCTTAAGTTACCAAGTACGGGAGGTGGTCGCCCATACATGATTTCAAAAGGAGAGAGGCCCATCCTTCTGGTAGGTGTACTGCGGATTCGCAATAGAGCTATGGGTAAGAGAACGTTCCACTTAAGTTGGGTTTCCTGACACATTTTAGCCAACTGATTCTTAATAGTTCTATTCATTCTCTCTACCTTACCAGAACTCTGGGGTCTATATGCCGTATGAAGCCTCCACTTTATACCAAGCATATGAGTCAGTTGTTGTAGGCACTGATGAACAAAAGCTGGACCATTGTCCGATCCTATAGAGCAGGGTAGTCCGTATCGGGGTATTATTTCTCGTAACAGGAATCTCACAACTTCTCCTGCTTTCTCTGTACGAGTAGGACATGCTTCTACCCAGCCTGAATAGATGCACACAATTACCAACAGGTAACGATGTCCACCCGATTTAGGCATCACTGTATAGTCAATTTGTAAATCGGACATGGGGAGTCCCCCCATAAACTGGACTCCTGGTGGCTTTACTGGTCCTTGCCTTGCATTATTTTTAGCACACGTTACACATCTTCGTACAATGGCCTGAGTCAAGTTGGACAATCTTGGTATGTAGAAATGTTTTCTGAGAGATTCCTCTGTGCTGTCTCTCCCAGAATGTGTCCCGTTGTGGTAATTTTGGACAATTTCTACCGCTAGTGATGCTGGAATGACTATTCTTCCATCTTCTAACTGATACCATTTGTTCTCCAAATACTTTCCAGGTTCAGTCTTTAACCACTCCTCTTCTTGAGCTGTATAAACTGGAGTCCATTGAGACAGTGGAGTTGGTATAAGAGCAGCTATATGCCCCACATACTCCTGTCTTCCCGATTCAGCGGCACGCTTAGCTGCACTATCTGACATCCGATTTCCCTTGGTTACATCACCATCTCCTCTCAGATGCGCTCGACAATGGATGATACCGACTTCTTTCGGCTCCCACACTGCTTCCAATAGTTGTAGGATTTCAGCTGCATACTTGATTTCTTTGCCTTCTGAATTCAATAGTCCTCTTTCTTTATACAAAGCTCCGTGGGCATGAGTGGTTAAAAACGCATACTTGGAGTCCGTGTAGATGTTCACTCTTAAACCTTCAGCCAATTGTAACGCTCGTATCAGTGCTATCAATTCTGCCTTTTGTGCTGATGTTCCTTTCGCCAGTGGCCGAGCTTCTATCACCTTGTCATTTGTTGTTACTGCATATCCTGCATAGCGGATCCCTTCTTTCACATAACTACTGCCGTCAGTGTAATATTGAACATCGGGGTTCTGGATGGGAAAATCACGAAGATCTGGTCTACTTGAAAATACTTCATCCATTACTTCCAAACAATCATGTTGACTTTCAGTAGGTTGTGGCAAAAGGGTAGCTGGATTTAAGGTGTTTACAGTCTCTAAATGCACTCTTGGGTTTTCACACAACATTGCTTGATACTTGGTCATACGGCTATTACTAAACCAATGATTTCCTTTGTAATCCAACAACGTCTGTACTGCATGTGGGACTCGTACATAAAGTTCTTGACCCAGAGTGAGTTTATCGGCTTCAGCTACTAGCAGGGCGGCTGCAGCTACGGCTCTTAGACAAGGTGGAAGTCCGCTGGCCACTGCATCCAGTTGCTTAGACATGTAGGCAACAGGTCTTTGCCATGATCCCAAGTACTGTGTCAATACTCCCACAGCCATTCTTCTTTGCTCATGTACATACAGGTAGAATGGTCGTGTGTGATCAGGTAGACCTAATGCTGGGGCACTCATCAAAGCCTTCTTCACATCTTCAAATGCCGTTTGCTGTTCTTGAGTCCATAAGAAGGGGTCGTGCTCTGTACCTTTGATAGCTGCATACAGAGGTTTTGCCAGTATCGCGTAGCTGGGAATCCATATCCTACAGAAGCCTGCTGCCCCCAAGAATTCTCGCACTTGTCTTCTATTCTTGGGTATCGGTATTTGGCACACAGCTTCTTTTCTCTCTGGCCCCATAATTCTTTGACCTTCAGAGATATGGAATCCCAGATATTTGACAGTTGGCAAACACAACTGAGCCTTCTTTCTAGACACCTTGTATCCTGCCTTCCAGAGGATGTGTAGTAGATTGTGCGTTGCTTGCTGACATATTTCCTTTGTAACTGCTGCTATCAACAAGTCATCTACATATTGTAACAATACACACTCTCCTGGGATGGACTCGAAATCCAGTAGATCTTGACTTAGAGCTGAACCAAATAGGGTAGGTGAATTTTTAAACCCTTGGGGCAGTCTTGTCCAGGTCATTTGGCGTTTTGAGCCCGTCACAGCGTTTTCCCATTGGAAAGCGAAGATACATTGACTTTCTGCGGCAATTCGGAGGCAAAATAAGGCATCTTTGAGGTCTAAGACTATAAAGTAAGTAGGATTGGGTACAACTGGATGTATACTAACAACCGCATCATTGACTGCTCTCAAGTCCTGCACAGGTCAATACTCATCTGTACCGGGCTTTTGAACAGGCAACAATGGGGTGTTCCAGGGGGAAGTACAGAATTTTAGGATACCATACCGTATGAACTTATCCAGATAAGATTGGATGTTCTTCATAGCCTTCTGCGGGATATGATATTGCCGTAGGCTCACTGGATAAACCCCAAGTTTTAGTTCAATTTTAATAGGTGGAATATTGCGGGCCAGTCCTGGTGGGTTGTTCTCTGCCCAAACTCCTGGTATGTTGAATAAGGATTCATCACTCCTAGGGTTTTGGCTAGTCAACGCTGTATAAAGTCGCCACTCTTCTTCCTTTGGTACGGATAATGTCATAATACCTGAAGGTCCATTAAACTTTAAGGATGTTGTTCCATTTGGTAGGAACGTAATCTGCGCTTGTAACTTAGATAGCATATCACGTCCCAGCAATTGGACTGGACATTCAGGCATATAAAGGAATTGATGTTTTACTACGTGGCCTCCCAATGTACAGAGTCGACTTTTAAGAACCGGTTTTTCAGCACTTCTTCCAGTTGCTCCTATTACAGTAATAGTCCTTCCAGATGGAGGAGCAACTAGGTTAGTCACCACTGAATGTTCAGCACCAGTGTCGATCATGAACGCACTCCTTTTTCCCCCTATTGATACATCGACCATAGGCTCCGCTCGACCAAGGGGGATGGAGCCCGGTCGGTATCAATAGTCCTCCATGACCGTGTCAGCCAATCCTACAAAGTCCCTACCTTCTCTATCGCGGGACCTTTGCGCTGCTGGAAAATACCTATCTTCCCTAACACTTCCTCTGTTCCCATTGCTCCCTCTATTACCATTACTCCCTCCGGGGCCTCCTCTACCTCTCGCTCTGCCTCTAAAGTTTCCGTATCCTGCCCTGGGTTGGTCTCTCTCGTACTGCTCTCTTTGTGGACACTCGTTCCTCCAATGCCCTTCTTCCTTGCAATACGCGCACTGATTCCTACTCAAAGGTTCCCTATTCCATCTACTATCGCCTCTATCTGGGCCCCGTCTATCTACGCCTGCGATCGCTACCGCTAGCATATCTGCCTTTTTACGCATCTTGCGCTCTTCCTCTTTCTTACTTTCTGTTTCCCTGTTCATGTATACTTTATTCGCTACCTCCATTAGTTGGGTGATAGACATACCTGCAAACCCTTCTAACTTCTGTAGCTTGCGCTTAATATCTCCGTAAGCTTGGCTGACAAAGGCGGAGTTCACCATTCGGGAATTATCTGCGTCTTCCGGATTAAAGGGGGTATACAAGCGGTATGCCTCCAATAATCGGTCATAAAAGACACTGGGCGCTTCATCACTTTTCTGAATCACCTCAACTGTCTTCGACATATTAATGGCTTTCTTTCCTCCGGCTTTCATGCCAGCAATTATAGCGTCTCTATAGGCTCTGAGTTGAACCATATCAGCACCATTTACATTCCAGTCGGGATCGGTGTTAGGATAATGTGTTGCGGCCCATGCTGCTGGATTGGCTTGATTCAAAGCACGGGCTCTATCCTCTAGCGCTTTAATGGCCGCTTGATTAATCCTTGTCCTTTCCTCATTGTTAAACAAAGTCATTAATAACTGCTGGCAATCAGCCCATGTCGGGTTATGTGTCTGAACTATTGAGGTGAACAGATCGGTCATAGCTTGTGGTTTCTCAGTATACGAGGAATTGTGGGTCTTCCAATTCAAGAGATCGGTTGTCGTGAACGGGACATATACGAAGACTGGGTCAGCATGTGCCATTTGACCTGCGGCATCGATATAGGCTGACCCGGGATTCAGACGAAGAGGCATCTGATAATGTTTTAATTGTTGGGTACCGGTCAGTTGTCGGGTTAGTATGGGGCTACGTAGGGGGGCGTCAGTTAGAGGTTCCGGTCGGGGGGTAATAAGGCATGAGGATGTGGGAGCTTGGTTTTGGGGGTTGGTTCTGGTTCCGGAAGGGGAGATTTAGTACGAGAGGGGGTGGATTCTGTACTGGAGGAGGAAGCGGAAGTGGATGAGGGCAATGAGGGGAGGGGTATAGAACTTCCTGCATTCGCGTTACCTCTTCCTGTAGGGAAGTAAGGGGGCGGCAAAGGGATCTCGGACTCAGGGGGCGTGTCCAAAATGGGCCTAACACCAGTCCTAGTGGACAAACAAGTCCTAGCCACCATGAGGCGACATTGCTCCTCGTGGCATGTCTGAATCCATTTTGGCGAGTCATTTACGGCCTGTCTCCAACAATCAATATAAGGAAACTGCCCGTAAAGTTCAGGCCTACCTGATACAGCCACGTGTAAGCGCTGTACCAGAGTTGGATCCAGACTGCCACGTGGCGGCCATGCCGCAACCAAAGTAGGCCACTCCCTAGTACACAAAGTGACCAAACGTACAGGAGACATTTTAACCCCAAAATCACATGTTTTGAATCCCTTTTTAAAATTCTTCACCATACAACCTAAGGGATCCGGAATCGTTGACTCTGACGCGCCCATACTTATCAATGGAACGTCGTTGACAACGAATACTATGCACGCGTACTATTCAACAGTCACACCCGTTTCCTCTGGCAACAGCACCACGTGGTACAGTTACCAAGTGAAACGTACACAATAACACAATAAACACTCAGGGAATTCCCGTACACGCACAGCTGTTACACCAGTCACTAAATAATCAATATTATGCCCTTTGGCGAAACTATACAGTCACCCACGCTATAATTCTCTATATATGAATTACCCGTCTATAACACACCCCAGTAACATCGTCTTTTACAAATAGCGGTTACAGTACGGTTAGCATAGGTCAAAGCACAATTTAAGGTCACAATACAATTATTAGTGGTTATGGTGTTAAACATGCAATAGACGACAATGATTAGTACTTATATACAGTGTCAGTAAATATACAGGGTTATGGTACCGTGCACTATGATACAGCAACACACTATTAACACTCTCGCTAGACGGCTGAGCTCGCGCAATCTAACAAGATATACACTTTACTAAACAATCTTTAACACATTTACAATTCCCAACTAAACTATTGGCCAGTACCTTGAATGGACTACCTAAAACTATGTACACCCGTTTTGGTTAGCCACACTGCCCAAGCACCACATATAGCGAGCTAGAGGACCGAATTTACACAGGCGCCTCTTAGTCGATTACTATCAAAAATCTAGTGGGTTCCAAATTTACACGCCTTCCCACTTAGCCAAGATAGGTTGAGAGCTAGCGAACCGAATTTACACAGGCGCCGCTTAGTCTCCCGGTCCCTCCGACCTAGCGAACGTAATATACACCCTAGAACGCTAGTCTAGACAAGACACTGGTGTCCGGCTAGGGCTATTTACACAGGACCCCGCCTGACTAACCAAATCAAACGGTCTGACTAAAGAGCGTTCGATTGAGCGGTGCGCCTTCGCTCCTTCCCTCCGACAGAGGGGGCAGATTCCATACACAAATAACCCCTTATGGGCCTACCGCACAATCGGTATACCCCTAGTGGGTCTGCCGTCTAAAACAGCAGTTGTCTTACCTCCTCGTTCCTGAACCTGAGTTCACACTCATCGACGGGGACACCCCAGCACTTCTTACGTAGAGGCCGATGATCTCCTGGACAACAGACCAGTGGCGCCGAGACGAAGGGAGGTCCACGCAGAAGTTCAGGGGTGCAGCCGTAGAGAACGTGGGCAAAGATAGACCGTCTCACGCCTCTGCCTCTCAGCTACCGTTGAACGATGAGCTTCCCGGCCAATGCACCAAATGATACCGGAGAAACTGACGGAAGCAAAGCACAGAGAGATGGACACAGGTTTCTTCAGGAAGGAAGAGATTCTTTATTGGATCACCGATCGGGACTCAGAGGGACTAACGTCACCAAAATACAGCAAGTTCTGAGCCCCGGACAATAGTGCAGGCTCCTTATATAGGCACATAACTCCTCCCATATTAAGCTCCACCCGCACATTCTCTTGACCAATCAATACAAATAAGAATTAACTTCCTGCTTGACCGCATGGCTTGTCCAGCACAATGGAGGAGGGGAATACTATATCCTGTATTCTTGCACATGCTCCGTACACTACTGATCGTATCTTACCTCGTGCAACCAACTGATCGATACGTCAGCATATGCACGTACACATGCCACGTGGTAATCTCGGCCTACTAAATTTATTTTTGCCGAGATTCCACCACACCCCCATTGTAATTTATGGCCCCCACCCACCGGTATAGCGAGTAGGGGCATAATTTACTAATACTAAGTAATTTATACTTAGTATTAGTAAATGTGGCTGAAAGACCAATTTAGATCTTTCAGCCTTTTGGTACCTCATACCGTGGGAATTAGGGAGTTATCTACTAAGCGGCTGCAAGATGCAGCCGTGGCAATGAATAGGATCGGAGTTTCATTCATTCTAATGAAATTCCAATATGAACAAAGTCCCGAATTGCGTTCGAACACTAATGGAAAAACTGTTAGAACGTAATTCGGCAGTTTTTCCGGCGTCCTGTCTAAGTGACAGGAAGCATCGCGGGAACAGGGAGGAAAGGTAAGGATTGTGGGAAAATTGCTGTGACCACCAGAAACGAAGCACACTTTGCTCCTCCGCTGGTCACCGCTGGTCACGGCGTAGGAAACCTCCATAAGAGAAATAGTCCCTACTTTTTCTTACGTTTTAAAGAAAACTATAGCAGACAGGAAGAAATGAAGAACAGATCCTGAGAGAGGGAGAGAAGAGGAATCGATTGGGGAAAGGTAAGTTCGGCATGACCGCTTTAAGCTCTTATATCAAATGGTCCGCTTCTAAGATAATCAACACAGTCACGTCAACTGCGCAATGCACCTCCTTATATAGCACAGATTTGAGCCGTTTTAGTACTGTGGTAACTCCAATCAGCTCATACACTTCAACGTTCCACAGGGCAAACCACTAACCCAAGTCCAATCAAAAGTCTCTAGATTACTTTAAAGGTTTTATCAGCAACCTGCCAAAAAAAAGGCTACACTTAACCCCTACATTGCAAATCTGCATAACATGCTCATTGGTATAGCCCATGGCAATTTTTTTTATAATATTATAATGCTATAGAAAGTATTGGATCCATAAAATGTACAAATAAACAATTTTAAGCTAAATCAGAACTAGATTCATTCAGTAGGATGTACTTCTCCGAGTTGCCAATCACTTGCTTTTTGTAAGAGATCACTAATAATTAGTACTATTTGCCAGCATTTGCAGGCAGTGTCCACTGGCAAACAGTTAAAAAGCCAACAGGTAAGTTCTAATTCTAAACAGCCAGACTCAGATTTCAGCTATCTAGCAGCATTTGGTTCAGCTGAGATCTATGCAAAATTCTGGCTTGTGTAGAGCAAGAATTGCAAAATTGGTAAATAACGTTAAAGATGTCCATATTTTGCACTCTGAATTACCTTTACCTTATTAGTTACAGGTTCATGCTTGTTTTATTTTCTGTGGATTTGTATGAAATATACTTGCAATTTAGATAAGATAGATAGAGAGCCTCTGAAAGTAAAAACTGAATCAGTGGTCAGACCGTTGTTTTTTAATTTTAAATATTATACTTTGAATGATATTTCAAAATTATTCTGAATTTGAATTTCTATTTCTAGTCTGTGAATTTGAGCATGATTTGGCTTTTGCTAACACCTGATTGACTATTATGCATTCAGACCTTAATGACAGAATATTTGTGGATTTTGGTGAATGGTATGTAGCTTGAAATTAAGCAAATTAAATAAGCTAAGGCTAAGCACTGCAGAGGTTTACAAACTACATTTATCCAGATGTTTCACCATGCAGATATCCACATATGCGGATGACACGCAAATCTATATATCCTCTTTTAATATCTCCCCTCCCCTCTTGACTCGTGTCTCTGACTGCCTCTCTGCTATTTGTAACTGGATGGCTGCCCACTTCCTTAAGCTCAACATGTCCAAAACAGAACTTCTGGTCTTTCCTCCCTGAAGTGTTGCTACTCCTGTTTCTGTCTCCCTTTGCATTAATGACGCTACCATCAGGCTTGCTTCCTAGGTGTTCTCTTTGACTCCAACCTCTCCTTCGCCCCTCATGTCCAGTCGATCGCCAAATCCTGCCCCTTCCACTTAAAAAACATTGCGCACATCTGCCCCTACTTAACGCCAGATGTGGCTTAGGTGTAGGTTCATGCTACTGTCCTCTCTGGCCTTGACTACTGCAATCCGCTTCTCCGTGGTCTTACTTGCTCCCAACTTGCCCCGTTACTGTCTATAATGAATGCAGCGTCGAGGCTCATCTTCCTGTCCATGCCTCACCCCTCCGTTAGTGCCTGCATTGGCTTCCAGTAAGATATAGGGCTCAATTTAAAATTCTGGTTCTTGCTTTTAAATCTCTGCATAATACTACTCCCACCTATCTATCCTCCCTAATACACAAGTATCTCATTAAGCAGGCCCCTCAACCCCTCTGTTCATGTGCTTCATACTTGTCTGGTTACAGGTACATGTTTGTTAGTCCACCCATTGTAAAGTGCTATGGAATTTGTTGGCACTATACAATAATAATAATCATTGGTTTAAGGTCAACTTATCAATGAGTTAGGTGACTTATACTATGTATTACTCAGCATGGAGCATTATTTTAGCCCTTCTTCATTCTCAACAGCACACGCCGGGTGAATTTAGACTATGACTATTATTATGCTGTAACACGTATATTAACTCTCATTGTCTTTCTCATTGTCTCACTATCTCATCTCATTAAGTCCACTGTCATTGGGGCTTCTTTGCAGCTCGGGATGTCCGCACTGAGTGGCAGCAGTAGTTACTAACATGCATTATGCTTTACTGGAATGTCAGAAGATAGAAATACTAATTAATAAAGTTTGTTTCTAGGGAAAAGAAAAAAAATGTTTTTGTTTTTTTTGGAGAGGTTAAAATCTTTCTGTTCTTGCAGAAGGCTGGGTTTGTTTCTGAAAAACAACATTTACTGCAGAGTTAGATATGTCTTGTGTCAAGAGGATCCGGTATTTTTGAGACAAAATATGAGTCTACTGGTTTGGAAACAAACTGATAAAAAAAAAAAAAAAAAGAAAAATCAAATTCAAAGAGTAAACAAAAATATGTTGTTCTCCTCAGAAAATGTCAACAACATGATTCATTCTAGAGATCTTTCTAATGCTACTCTCTTTGTCAGACTACCCACTCTTTTAAAAAATATAGTAGGCATATATGTCTATATTCTTCCTGTCTTCCATGGATTATATTTCCTACAATACCCTTCCATATTTTAGTTAGAAGATAGTTCTGGGAAATTATAATGCAACAACTTCTCTAGGACCAAGTTTGGACACCTATGCTCTGGGATCTGATTTAGAAGTCATTTCTGCTAATTGTAGACTCTTCATCAACCAGTCATCATCATCTCGATCTATGTTTAGACCATTAATGCTGCTGCACTCATTTTAGAAACTGCATCTGGCATTGCCTAGTTCTGCCATCAATGGGGATTCCCTAAAATATACAGTGAAGGAGCATGTCCTTATAGTGGGCAAGATAGTCCTTAAGACAGGCAAACAACATATTTACAAGCAGACAGACAGTAAATAAGAGACAGGCCGAAGTCTAGAATAACACAGATATACAGAATCGATAGTCAAGTCAAGGTCAGGATAACAGAGAGCAAGAGTGGTCAAAAAAGCCTAGGTCAAAGAATAGTAAATACAGCGTGGAGTAGGTAGCATCTTCTGGAATGAGTATAAAGATGATGTTGCAATAGTATCGGCCTGTCAAGTCTGCTATTTTGACTTCCACTTTATATTATAACTTCATATCTGAAGAAGGCTATTAAGGCAGTTGAAGATGAGTTCTACAGTATTATAATTTAAATGAAGTGCAGATAAAAAGAAGTAAAGCTGGTGCTTGAAACTGTGAGTAGGTCTTTGGGGAGGTGAATGATAATGTGGTGTTCTAAATTATAAGAATGTCTGCAATCTCAGATGTCTGCAATCTCAGGTACATTACTCAAGTCTGGGAATCTATGACTCGATGCTCGTTAGGTCTTCTCTTTTTTACTGGAAAAATAAAGATACATGCCGATAGCTGGTACTACAAGAAACAAAGGCGCATGCTATTTTGTATTGGATGTGACTTCTCTTTTACAGATTACTGGGAATTTACAGGCTGTGCCTCGGTGCACTCTGAAATGACGTCTTCTCATTGCAGCAAACCACCTCCTGTGTATGTGCTTTAATCTGTCACTTTACATTAGTAAGGTCAATGTCTTTTCACTGGAACAATATGTATGTATAGCCATATTGTTGCATTGTGTCAATATGTTATTGACATTTATTGATATTTGCATAATAAATGCATTCATTTAGTACGTATTGTACTAATTAATATTTCGATGTAGATGAGTGAAAGTGCCTGCATAATGGTAAAATGAAGCAGAGTCAGAAGATGAGCAATATATATCTGCTTTGTTTTAAATCTTCAAAAGGATGCTAGCACTAATCATTTATGATTTTATGTTTTATATAAATTCTGTTGTCAATATTTTGTGTAAGATTGTAATTCACAGAAATCCAGGGAAGGGATTTACTAACTATGGAACTTGCAGGGGTTTCAATTGTATCCCAGCCTAGTCAGCTAGTTTGATGATGCAGAGGGATCTGGAGCAATGACACAGGTTATTCTTCCTATGCATAGCAGATAGTGAGGTGCTTGACTCTATTCTCATAATTTACTTAGGCCCCTAACACCCCCCAAACACACCAATTGCTGTTGCTAAAATACAGCCATAGAATATAGGGCAATGCACAGCCCTGTCTTTTAGGGTTCTCAGAAATGACAGCCCACAGGTAAAGCCAATCCTGTTTACTATAGAGACTAAGTAATCCTGTTTACTATAGAGACTAAGTATACCTAAGGGACTTAGAACCTGAAAATTTGTTGTTTTTCAAATTAATCCCCAAATCATCACACAAGTCATAGTTGATTAGCCTAAGGAGGAACGTATAAAACAAATCATGCCATACACAACGTGCTTTTTCTAATGCATGCATATTATTAGTCCTTAGCATGCTGCTAGAGGTTTTTTGTTTGTTTTTATTTTTTGTTTTTTTTTGTACCAGATATTGAGGGTACAAATGGACCAGCCTCACTGGAGCATAGATAATTAAATTTATGCCATTATAACAGCAAATCTGTGCTTTGCAATGAGGCAAGGCAGACCATTGACATTGAAATATCAATAAGCATCCCATCCCATGCAACTCCTGTTTTCCCTTTTCATTGACCATCAAAGATTTCTGATCAATGAAAAATGTTTCAGCTTTGACATGGATGGGAGAAAATGATAACCCACCTCTAATCAAAAATAAATTAAAGAGCTAATAACTATCACTATATTGATGTATTATAATCATAACATCTCTTTCCATGACTAACATTCACATTTCCCACTGTAGGCAAACCTAAATTGATTTCACAAAGTAGAAAAAAAGAGGCTAAAGGAGAGATATAGTTTTAAGAGTTGGTTTGGATGTAACATGCAGCTTCTGTGGGATTAAAATGAACACAATGAATAGAAGAATGGATAAGGTAAAGGCAAAAGCTAAAAGGTGTGATGGGCAAAAAGAAGGCAATATTAAATGTGCAAGTCAGGGTCATAGAGGAAAACTGATAATCATCAATGTCTCATCATGCCAAAAACAATATCATTGTTTTAATATTTTTGTAAATGCTTTTCAAATGTCAGGAAAACGTTTAAAATGATTTACCTACAGAAGTCACCATTAAAGGGAAACTATAGTGCCATGAAAGCAAAGTTGGTTTCCTGGTACTATAGCTCCCTATAGTGCCCTCCTCTATTGCAGAAGGGGTTAAAAATGTAATTGTCACTTATCTGATTCCAACACTGATGTCCCTTGGTGCTGTTTCAGGCTCCCCCTCTGCTCCTCCACCGCCGTTGTCAGCCTGGCAGGGGAGACCTAATGCGCATGCATGGCAAAGCTTTTCTATGGGTTTTCACGTGACTCTGGATGTCCTCATATACGCATAGCATGAGGCCGTCGAGCGTCAGCCGACCAAACGTCGCCTAACAACCTGGAAGTCCCTCTAGTGGCTGTCTGGAAAACAGCCACTAGAGGCAGCGTTAACCCTCAAAGGTAATTAGAGCACTTTTTTAAAAACTGCAATAATTACCTTTGCAGAGTTAAGAGACTTCAATGAGTCTAAATGGTCTGGGTGCCTATAGTGTCGCTTTAAAGTCTACAATATTTTTTGTGGATGAATCATTTGATACGTTTTTCTAATAGATTGTGATCATTTGAAAAGTTTATACAAAAATATTAAACTGAAGCCATTGAAGCCATTGTTGAAATACTTTAAGAAAAGGCTGCCCAGGTAATTGTGCTGCATACTGACAAGGAACATTCCCCAAAAGGATACAGAAGAAAAGCAGCAGGGTGCATGTTTGCTTCATTGGAGCAAACATAAATCAGAGGAACAGGAAAGTGGCAACATAGAAAAATGTTTTGTGAAACAATAATGAAGAGGTGAAGTAAAATGAAGATGTGGATGGCCCAGTCAGTGTTACACAATCTCATATATGCCATAATGTTATCACATAGAACAACAAATGTCTCTTCTGGAGTTTAACAAACTGATCCATGAAAACTCCACATTTATGTCGAATAACCAACAATATATTTTGCTTCTCCCTACTAATTTGTAACAGTAAATATGAAATAATACAGTGATAATCCATAATAAACATGTGTTCATTAAAGGTGTACTCCGAGTATCATAACCACTACAGCCCACTGTAGGAGCCTTGCACCATTTCCAGAGTTAACAGGCAAACCATTTTGCAACCTGGATTTGAGCCTCCTCTAATGTCACCATGGTCACAACCAGCTTCTACAGAGATGGAGAATACAGTTCTACCAGTCATTCTTTAGCTAAGAGCATCAGCTGAGTGCTCTCAGCCAGTGAATGACCCTCAGTGAGAAGAAAATGCACAGAATTAACATTGGCCAAAACAGAATTATTTTTCTGTGCTGGCTAATGACATTAACTGAGGTAGCGTTACACGTCTTGCAGCAATATAAAATATATCATACTTACAAGCTGCACACACAGAGTCTTTGTACCATGACAACTTCAAAACACTGAAGAGGTCATGTTGTTTGCAATAAATGCTACTTAATGATAAATTGTAATGAATGCACACATTTAATCCCAACAAAAATCATGATAAGAATGTGTGATGTTTACCCTGAAAGGGTCATATTCATAGTCCATAAGTGTAATCATTTTGAGGTAAGAATGCAGTGCATTAGCTTTTACCTGGTACGCCCAATGTTAAATAACTCCACATGGGCACATGAAGAGGTTAAATAAGTGCCCGGCAATGGAGCTATCAGTGTTACGCCATACAACAAAATGCTCTGAGTTTTTCAGACAAGAGCGAAAATTAACTGTAATAGGCTTTGAGTTTTCTCATGCATTATAATTATCTACAAATGAGCTTCTCTGAGCAGCAGCAAAAGAAAATGTTCTAAGCACAGATAATAACATAAAAACAATAGCAAGGAGGGGGATTTTATAGCTTTTTGCAACATGACAATCTCTAGTGCATGGTGCCATTGCATGATTTTATCAGATCATTCCCACTGTGTATATTACTGGTATAAACATGTTGATCATAGTAGTTTAATACAGGACACCTTCTACTGAGTAAACAGAGAATTATATTGAAAGAAAAACCAACAACAACAAAAAACCCACTGGCATCATTTAGTAGCCATTTCCAGACAGATCATTACATTTGAAAGGCTTTCATTCATTTACGACAGGCTAACAATTTGTGTATACATTGAAGTAAACAAACAAGACAAAAGAAGGGGGATGGGATCCATAGACTGTGCATGGAAAGCAATCGGAATATATTTGTTTTTTACAGGCACGCTTAAACATTTGCTACAAGTGTTTTGTCTTCTGCTTGGTTAATCTTTCAGACTGTGTTCAGTGATGGTAGCCCATTCATGCTATGCACCTATAGGGATACATTTTGCACAATACTGTGTCCATTTTCAGGCTGGTATAACCAGGCGTAACTAGAAAATAACAGGTCCTGGTACAAAATATTGCCCTGGGGCCCACATGTGTTTCATCCCCCCAGCTTCTCCATGTGTCTCATTCTCCCTCAGCTCCTCCATGTGTCACATTCTCCCCTCCCCACATTCTTCCCCCATGTGTCTACTTTCCCCCCAGCCCCTCCATTTGTCTTCTTTCTTTCCTCCCTCCCAGCCTTTCATGTGTCTCATACCCCCAGCACATTCATGTGTCTCCTTTCCCCCAATCCCTCCATGTGTCTCCTTTCCTCCCCAGCTCCTCAATGTGTCTCCTTTCCTCTCCCAGCACCTCCATGTGTCCCTTCTCCATGTGTCTCTCCCCCATCCCCTTCCCCGCCATGTAGGCTGACTGAGCGGACCACGAAACCCGGACCAAAAGGAAGTGCTCATCCATACAGAGACCGGCATTAGGGGAGCACTGTGCCTGTGGTTAACTAAACCCCTGTTATTTTTTGCCTAGTTGAGGGTTTAAAAAAAAAAAAAAAAAACTATTACATTCTGTGAGACTTGAACTTTCTGTTTAGTGAATAAGTGAGTGTGGTGGAGCTTGTATGAATTGGCTCAGCAGCCCCCTATAATGTATGCATGTTGAGGTGAGTGCAGTCTCTTGGTTTCATAGATATGTTTGGGAGTCCATGCCAACTCCCCTGTTTTGCACCTCTCCCTGTCACAGGTGCTGCATTCAGGGGCCCTATTTAACCAAGTGGGTCAGAAAATTTTTCCCACATGACTCACCCATTCCTCTGTGATCTTGCGATGCCTGCTTTCACTGTTCCCGAACGTCCTATCATATAGTCAGTACACCGGCGAAACTCCCGAATTTCGTCCTAACAGAATGAGAACAGTTTTTTTCACTCATATTAGGACAACATCTGTTACTTTTAGGTTGGTTCTAAATTTCATTAGAATGAATTAAATTCCTATCCGTGCTGCAGCTGCATCTTGCAGCTGCTTAGTAGATAGCTCCCTAATTCCACAGTATCAGGGAGCTATCTACCAGATTGGTCTTTCAGTAAACTTTACTAATACTAAGTAAAAATGACTTAGTATTAGTAAATAATCTGCGTCTACTCGTTATACCGCGAGTATGGGCATGTCTACTATGGACTACGTTGTCTTATGTTTTTTTCCTACGCTTGACCAACTCAAGTGGGTCAGAGAAATTTTCCCACATACTCACCCATTCCTCCATGATCTCGCGATGACTGCTTTCACTATTCCAGAACGTCCTGTCATAGCAAAACTACTGAATTTCATCCTAACTGAATGAGAACAGTTTGTTCATTCATGTTAAGACGACAACCGGTACTTTTAGGTTGGTTCGAAATTTAATTCGAATGAATTAAATTCCGATCTGTGCTGCGGCTGCATCTTGCAGCCGCTTAGTAGATAGCTCCCTAATTCCCACAATATCAGGGAGCTATCTACTAAAAGGCTGAAAGACCATTAGTAATTAATCGACTAAAAGGCTGAAATACCATTAGTAATTATTCTGCCTCTTCTCGCTATGCCGCGAGTAGGGGCATGCTTACTTAACAGTGAGCAGCCTATGTAAAAAATTACAAGGTGGGGGTTAAATGCAAAAATACACCCCCGCCCCAGGTGACTAGGGGACCCCAAGCCCTTAGCCCCCCCCCCACCCAAAAAAAAAGAATAATAAAAGCCCTACCTACCCCCCTGACCCTAAAAATAGTGAGGGGGAGACAATAAAACTAAATACCTGTAAATATATTTAAAAAAAATACTTACCATCAGATGTCTTATTTTTCCACAAACCTTCTTTTTTCAGCCTAAAAAAGGCCAAATAAAAATCCATAATACCCGTCGTACATTAAAAATTAAAAAAAATCCTGACGCTAAAAAAATAATCCATCGTCACCCAGTGAGAGCACCCAGACTGAGCTTCACAGGGCGGGGGAAGGCTTATAAAGCCTTTCCACGCCATGCAGTTTGTCTCAGAGCTCTCTGATTGGTTGGTTTAAGCCAACCAATAAGAGTGCTCTCAGAGGTAAATAGTGGGCCTTACAGGTAACCAATCAAGTTTAAATCAACCAATCAGAGCGCTGTGAGTCAAATTTTATTGGTGCTATTCCCAATTATTTATTTAAAAGTGACGAGTTACCCACTAATCTGTAGACAGTTCTCTATATTGTGGCAGGAGATTGTATTTTTACTAGCAGGGGGAGCATCTATGTGGATAAGATTTTACAACCTTTCGTAGAAAATTTACCCTCATATCTGACGGACACTAAGGATACCCTTAAATGCCTATCATATCTAAAGGTATCACAAGATGCCATACTCTGCAGTCTGGACTTAGAAGCCCTATATCCGTCTATACCTCACTCCACTGGTATTGAACATGTGAGATACTTCTTATCAGCTAGACCCTTATCCTCTTCTACATACCTTCCTACTTTTGTTTTTTTATCTAACTAATCCTTGTTTTAATTTCCTTTTCTTACTTATGTATCTAAAAATGTTTTTTCCCTTTTTTTACTGACTGTGCTATTGTCTCTTCTATGTGCGATTTGAAAGCTCTTATAACTTGCTTAGCCTCTTTCTGCCTAATCTTATAAATCTGTCTGTCTTCCTCACTCTGTTTTTTTTTTTAATAATAACTAAATGCCAACTTTACTATTTTGGCCACATCTGCGAAGTACCACAGTGGTTTCTCAATTTTTTTTGCTTCTACTGACAAGCCTAATGCAATTTTCTGTTGCCTTCAGCATGCAACTTTTAAATAATACCATTTCTCTTGCACTCCATTTAAATTGCTCCAGTCTGATAATGACTCCTTTACACATATTCTAATTTCAGAATAGTCTGTTTTTCTAAAGTCTAAAACTTTTGTTTTTGTGTGGTGTGACTCAGTCACTGTTCTTATATTAAACCACACTGACTGATGATCACTGGATCCTAAACTTTCACCTGCAGTAATATCTGATACCAATTCCCCATTTGTTAACACTAAATTAGTATGGCCTCCTTACGAGTTGGCTCCTCAACGACTTGTTTCCGTTCGTGCTGTCAGTATATTTGTATCGGCAGACATTTTGTTCTAAGATAGAAATTAAATGTGTATATTGCCAGTCACACTCAAAATAGAGCTGACTCTAAATTGGAATTTCAGGCTAGATAGACACAGAATTTCTTTCTTTCTGTTACTCTATTCATTCAAGTCTGAGCTAAGGAATGTGTTATGTAAACAAGACAAGTGCCCCTTTCTTACGCATGATGCTATCAAGGAGCTTGTCCATGCTCTAGTAATTTCCCGCATGGATTACTGTAACCCTCTCCTGATTGGTCTCCCCAAAAGCCGTACTGCCCCGCTACAGTCTGTAATGAATGCTGCAGCTAGACTGATTTTCCTATCCAGTCGGTCCTCTCACACCTCGCCCCTCTGCCAGTCCTTACATTGGCTCCCTGTATCCTATAGGAGTCAATTCAAAGTGCTAACCCATACATTTAAAGCACTGAACAATTCCAGCCCCTCTTATATCTCTTCACTGATCCAGAGGTATGCCCCTCCTCGTACCCTCCGCTCTGCCCGCGTCCACCTCCTGACCGCTGCTCGCACCCGTACAGCCAACTCGCGCTTGCAGGACCTCTCACGGGCGGCTCCTCTCCTTTGGAATAACTTGCCTACTGCCATCAGACTCTCCCCTAGTCTTCAATCATTTAAGAAGGGCCTTAAAACCCATCTCTTCAGGAAAGCGTATGGCCTCCCAGAGTAATCTCTCCCTTACATACCTGTCTCTTGCTCTCTCCTATGGGATAGTGCTTTGCTCTCTCTCCTCCAGCTCTGCTTCACTCCTACTTGATATTTCCTATCCTAATGTTTCTAATACCCCACCTCCTATAGACTGTAAGCTCATTTGAGCAGGGTCCTCTTCAACCTATTGTTCCTGTAAGTTTTCTTGTAATTGTCTTATTTATTGTTACATCACCCCTCTCAAAATATTGTAAAGCGCTACGGAATCTGTTGGCGCTATATAAATGGCAATAATAATAATAAGTGATAAGGAATGAAGTCTCACAGCAAGGATGGGGGTTGGAATACTAACCCAGAGAGACAAATATATACATTATTATATATATATACATACTATCCACTTATACTTACTTTATATTAAACACATATAATTAATATCATGTTAATTAGGCATGTGCATGGGGAACATTTTCGGTTCGGCATTCCGAAATTCGGGACTTCCGCAATTCGGCACTTCAGAATTTTGGAACTTCGGTACGTCTCTTGCAGCCGCTTAGTAGATAACTCCCTAATTCCCACGGTATTAGGGAGTTATCTACCAAAAGGCTTAAAGACCTAAATTGGTCTTTCAGACAAATTTACTAATACTAAGTAAAAATTACTTAGTATTAGTAAATTTTGCCCCTACTCGCTATACCGCGAGTAGGGGCATGTCTATTAAACAGTGAAAAAAAGCGTCTCCCCTTCCGAGGACCTATTGCCCCCCCGGCCTCCACCCCTGAGTGGTGGGTGGGGGCCCTAAATTAGAATAAGGGGGGGAACCTAATGTCCTCCCCCCTGGCCCCCACCCCTGAGCAGTGGGTGGGGGCCCTGAAAACTAATAGGGGGACCTAATGTCCTCCCCCTGGCCCCCACCCCTGCGCGGTGGGTGGGGGCCCTAAATTAGAATACGGGGGGACCTAATGTCCTCCCCCAGACCCCCACCCCTGAACGATGGGTGGGAGCCCTAAATACTAATGTCCTCCCCCCTGGCCCCCACCCCTGAGCGGTGGGTGGGGGCCCTAAATACTAATAAGGGGGGACCTAATGTCCTCCCCCCTGGCCCCCATCCCTGAGCGGCGGGTTGAGCCCTAAATAAAGAATCAACCCCCCTTCCACAGGTGACTAGGGGTCCCCAAACCCTAGTCACTCCCCTCCCCCAAAAAACTGACCCCTACCTACCCCCCTCATCCTAAAAATAATGAAGGGGAGACCATTAACTAAGTGCCTGTAAAAAAAATACCATTTGATGTTTTCTTTCTTCTAAAATCTTCTTTTTTCAGCCCCAAAAAAGGCCAAATAAAAAATCCATAATAACTGACACACTTAAAAAAAAAAAAAAACGAGCGCAAAAAATAATAATCCTTCTTCACCCATGGAGGGCTCCACGCAGACTGACTTATAAAGCCTTGCCCCGCCCTGCAATTAGGCTCAGAGCACTCTGATTGGTGGGTTTAAGCCATGCAATCAGAGTGCTCTGACAGGTAAATGAAGAGACTGACAGGTAAGTCTCTACATTTACCTGTCACAGCACACTGATTGGTTGGTTTGAAATCCACCAATCAGAGTGCACTGTGTAATTTTACACGGCGTGGGAAAGTTCTTTGGAATTTTCCCACGCTGTGTAATTTGACTCATAACTCTCTGATTGGTTAGTTTCAATCCACCACTTCAGAACTTCTGCAAGTTCGACACTTCGGAAATTCGGTCATTTCGGAACTTCGCAACTTCGGCAATTCATCTATTCGGACATTCGGAAGTACCTGAATGTCCGAATTGCCAGAAATTCGTCCGAATTCACATTCAGACCGAAACTAATTGCACATGTCTAATGTTAATAATATATACCATTCATGGATAAATATTCATGAAGAAATATCATATTATTTAATAAATGTTAGTGGAATAGAATAATTTTACACACAGCTTCACAAAAGAACCAGACCCCAGTTACAGATTTAATTAATGTAGTAATTAATTTTACTTTCTAAATCTTACAAAGTCCCATTGTAAGAAAAAGGGTGATATTAAGGTTAAGAGGTGTCAATTCTAAATTACGATTGGAATTGCCGATGCTCTGTCTGGGTAAGAGAGAAAGAAAAGCTTTGAAGTGACGTGCTTTGCGATTGATAGCAGTCATAAAATAGATAAAGTAATGACGTCAAAATCATCATCAATTTCAGTTAACCCATTCCATGACAAGACATTTAGGTGAAGTAATTGTGCCATCTACTGACCAAAAACTAGATGATAGTCTGTAAAGTAGACACACCTACAGTTCCCTATTGGCCCTATCAATTAATGACTTGCAGAGAGTCTGGCCCTTTAAAAAGTAAGGACACGCTGGGACTGACACTTAATTCTGACATTCAAGAACATTCAACACTCAAAGACTGAGACATTCAAACTCTCTTTGAAACAACCCAAGAAACACTTTCCTGGACACTTAAAATGTTACTATTACTTTCTAACCAACACAACTTTTCTATTACATACACTCCTCTATACATCAATCATACTTGCATTCAATGCCTGAGACTCTCCTCATCTGATAAGAACATCTACAACATAACTGGTAATTATGCTAGTTTTATTTAATTCATGTAAATTAATTAAAATTTTACTAATAGCAGGAATATATCTGGATAAATCTTGTCAGATTTCAATCATTAGAAATATTAGTTAACTAAAGAATATATGGTTATAAAAAATTCCATTCCTGCAGGTGGAATAAAGATAACAATATATTAAAGGTACTTACCAACAGATTAAAATGGCACATTTATCCAGAAATATTGACTTATTCTGATATAAGAGATTCTTATGTAGGAAAGTTAAAATTCGGCTAATGTAAAATCTGGTAGAATTATTCTTATTGGATGGTTAATGATCTGGTATGAACATTGCTTTAATTGAAAAAATTGCAACAGAATAGGATATTATATGCCTAGGAAGATTGCAGCCAGCATTGAAAGGGTTGGTTGGATGGTTAATGATCTGGTATGAACATTGCTTTAATTGAAAAAATTGCAACAGAATAGGATATTATATGCCTAGGAAGATTGCAGCCAGCATTGAAAGGGTTACTCAGTTGATCTAACTATTAGCCAAGGTTTTATTGCTACTCGCTGCACTGTGAAGTTCTACTTTCTGTGTCTGTGAAGATTGATAAACTATCATAAATCTTGTTAAGTTCTTGACAGCTGGTTGCTTTTAGCCACTGTATTGTGTTTAACCCCTTAAGGACCAAACTTCTGGAATAAAAGGGAATCATGACGTGTCACACACGTCATGTGTCCTTAAGGGGTTAAACCATTGCCATTTTGTATACCTATGTTATACTTACTATTCACTGATTATTGTCATGCATGTTACATATCATTATTATTTTTATTATTATTTTTATTATTATTGTCACAATAAATTATATTTTTATAAGGAAATTGTGATCACTGTGTGAAGTAGAAATCCGCAAATGAACGTCCTCTAGGATCTAAGATAATTAAATATAGTGGGTAATTCTCAGCTTTATTATATTATTAATTTTGGGGAATAGTGCAGAGATATCAATTTTTATATAATAAAAATTATTAAATACATTTTTGATAATTTTAATTAAAATATTATTTTAATTTTTATCACCCCATAAATATCCTCACAGTGCGGGTCCTGTGCGAACCCTGGGAAAGGGAAGCATCTCCTTTCAGGATACGAAAGCTTCCCCCTGGGTGAAATTCATCTATACGAAATGTGGCCACCCAGGGGAGCACTCATTAATTACTTCCCTTTGCGGTTTCACACTTTTGTTGCAGGTGTTAATGTTCTGTTCAATTGGTTTGAACATTCTAATGGGGCACGGGGGTGGTCCCCATTCAGGAGACAAAGGGGTTCCGTTCATATGAACGCTCACGAATGGGGAACAGGGCATAATACATGAAAAGCTAGGGGAAACACAATAATACAAAGGGGAATACACACAAATGAATGAAGAGGGGTTCTGCCACCAGCACCAGGGATGTAGTTTCGTCACAATGAGCTATCATAAAACCCAATCTGGAGGATTCCGATCAGCTTTTGCCCAGAAAAATACTAACTTTTAGTTATGTAATTTTATAATTGATACAATTGGCTAATATTTACCGATAGATATTCTGAATGTCTCTGGAACAGATTGATTCAGTGAATTAGAGTTAAAAGTTCTGGAGTTGGAAGTGTTTCCAAGAATAGAGTAGAGATAGAAATCCCAAGAACTTTTCCCTGGTAGAGATAGGTTAGGTTTACAGATATAGCAAATAGTAAAAAGCAGTTCTTCAGGTGTTATTTTCAAGATGTCTGCTAGATTGTCATATGTCAAGGGATTTCAAGAGATCCTCTCCTTTTCTTTAGGTTTTTTGTCCTACTTCATGGGGTTAGATGCCATTCCTTATCTGTTAACCTTCTGACCTGGTCCAGTGGAAATCTTGGGGCAAGTCTTTACTTTAATGCCGGTGAAATATCTCAGTGGGCTAATGCATCAGCAGAATCTGTTCTAACCCTTGGGTTGCAGGTTCAAATCCTGGCAGGGTTGACTCAGCCCTTCATCCTTCCGAGGTAGATAAAATGAGTTCCATTAAATTGGGTGACAGTAACAACTACTGGATGTTGGGCTAAGGTAACATCCCCAGGATGTACTTGGAAACCAGAGTAATCTGAATGTACCTTTCCTGGTTAAATACTTTGTTATTATATATTATTACTACATATATATTACTATGTGATTGAAACAGCAGGTGGAGCTGTTGGCTTACATCAGAAATGTTACCAGCTATATCATATAAGATTAACTCTTGTTCAGGACAATTGAGGAATGTTTAATATCAAGACTTTTTAGTCAGCGTTTTTCTCTTTTCTCAGTTTGAACTTTGGTTGTTCAAACCAATTTGTCCCTGCTTACCTAAGCGTTATTCCATTTCAAGATTTTAAGTTGTCATACTTAATCTATGTATAGGTAATTACATATTTATATCTAAATATGTGTTTCTATATATGTATATGTTGCAAACTAAGAATATATGACATTATATTACTATTTTATATATAACTAAACTTAATTATATACCTTGTAGCAATATGTATGTGTGTTTGCTGAACAAATGCTTTTTAATTATTATTATTATTATTATTGCCATTTATATAGCGCCAACAGATTCCGTAGCGCTTTACAATATTATGAGAGGACAGATGTAACTATAAATAGGACAATTACAAGAAAACTTACAGAAACAATAGGTTGAAGAGGACCCTGCTCAAATGAGCTTACAGTCTATAGGAGGTGGGGTATAAAACACATTAGGACAGGAATATGAATCAAATAAGGTGGGAGTGAAGCAGAGCTGGAGGAGTGAGTAAAGTGCTGTCCTATAGGAGAAAGCAAGAGACAGGTGTGTAAGGTAGAGGTTACTCTGGGAGGCCATACGCTTTCCTAAAGAGATGGGTTTTAAGGCACTTTTTAAAGGACTGAAGACTAGGGGAGAGTCTGATGGGGGTAGGCAGGCTATTCCATAGTAAGGGAGCCACTCGCGAGAAGTCCTGCAACCGTGAGTTGGCCGTATGGATGCGAGCAGCGGTCAGGAGGTGATCATGAGCAGAGCAGAGGGAACGAGGAGGGGCATACCTATGGATCTGTGAATAGAGATAAGAGGGGCTAGAATTGTTCAGTGCTTTATATGTATTGGTTAGCACTTTGAATTGACTCCTATAGGATACAGGAAGCCAGTGTAAGGACTGACAGAGGAGTGAGGTATGAGAGGACCGACTAGAGTGGAAAAAAAGTCTGGCAGCAGCATTCATTAACGACTGTAGCGGGGTTATATGGCTTTTGGGAAGACCAATCAGGAGAGGGTTACAATAATCCATGCAGGAAATTACTAGAGCATGGACAAGCTCCTTGGTAGCATCTTTTGTAAGAAAGGGGCAGATGCGGGCTATGTTTTTAAGTTGGATTTGGCAACAACCTGGATGTGAGGCTCAAAGGTGAGGCCAGAGTCAAGTATGACGCCAAGACAGCGTGCTTGCAAGGATGGACTTATGTGGATACCACTGACTTGAAGGGAGATCGAGAGAGGAGGATCAGTATTAGGAGGAGAAAAGACGAGGAGTTCAGTTTTAGAGAGATTGCGTTTCAGAAAGCGGGAGGACATCCAGTCAGAGATGGAAGAAAGGCAATCAGTGACACGTTGCAGGACGGCAAGGGAGAGGTCCGGAGAGGAGAGATGGTGTCCTCAGTGTACAGATGGTAGTGGAATCCAAAAGAGGCAATAAGTTTGCCAAGGGAGGCAGTATAAAGCGAAACTAGAAGGGGACCAAGGACAAAGCCTTGGGGAACTCCAACCGAGACAGGACGAGGGGAGGAGGTATCCTTGGAAAAGGAGACACTAAATGAGCGTTGGGAGAGATAATAGGAAAACCACGAGAGGACAGTGACACGTTGCAGGACGCAATCAGTGACACGTTGCAGGACGGCAAGGGAGAGGTCCGGAGAGGAGAGAAATATTTGGGTGTCCTCAGTGTACAGATGGTAGTGGAATCCAAAAGAGGCAATAAGTTTGCCAAGGGAGGCAGTATAAAGCGAAACTAGAAGGGGACCAAGGACAAAGCCTTGGGGAACTCCAACCGAGACAGGACGAGGGGAGGAGGTATCCTTGGAAAAGGAGACACTAAATGAGCGTTGGGAGAGATAATAGGAAAACCACGAGAGGACAGAGTCACAGAGACAGAGAGATTGAAGAGTTTGAAGGAGGAGAGCATGATCAACGGTGTCAAAGGTAGCAGAAAGGTCAAGAATAATTAGTATGGAGTAGTGGTCTTTGAATTAAGCTGTGATAAGGTCATTAGTAACTTTGATAAGAGCAGTCTCAGAGTGGAGAGGGCGGAAGCCAGACTGAAGAGGGTCAAGGAGAGAGTTGGAATTGAGGAAGCTAGACACATGGGTAAAGACAAGTCTTTCCAGAAGCTTTGAATAAAAAGGGAGCAGGGATATGGGACGATAGTTAGAAGGGGAGGATGGGTCAAGAGATGTTTTTTAAAGGATAGGTACTACAGTGGCATGTTTAAGATCAGCAGGGACAATGCCAGAAGAGAGAGAGCAGTTGCATGTGTTAGGGAAGGCAGAAGACAAGGGGAGAGAGATCTGGTGAGGTGGGATGGGACAGGATCAAGCAGGCAAGTGGTGGGTCGAGAGGAAAGGAGAAGCGCAGCCACCTCTTGTTCAGCAGCGGGGGAGAAAGTCTGAAGGGCAGGAAAGGCATGATCCAGGTGTGGTTGAGAAAGAGAGAGGCAAGGTGGGGAGAATTATTTCCTTAGCTGTTCAATCATGTCGGTAACATAGCATGCAAAACTATCGGAAATTCAGCACAACGGGAGCAACTCTGCAGATAGTGTGTTGACTTAGTATGCCAAGGTCGGGGCCTGTCCTCCTCGAGGTGCATGTTTGGAGCGTGTATGCAGCATTCAAGGCAGAGGTGAGGGTAGTGTGGTATGTGGAGATGGCCAGTGACGGCTGCTGGAGGTCAATAGAATTTATGTTGCTCCTGAGTTGAGGAGGGATAGGCTGAGGTTGTTGGGTGAGGGGGTAATCAAGAGCAAGTGATAAGAGGTGGTGATTAGAGAGAGGAAGTGGAGTGTTGCAGATATTAGATACTGTACATGCATGAGAGAAAATAAGGTCGAGGGTATTGCAGCTACATGGGTGGGAGCATAGGCGTGCGCAGCCTATTGCATTAGGGTGTGCACCCTAAAGCACAAACACACGCCGCATGTATATGTATATATATATATATATATATATATATATACACACACACATATATACATACACTGCTCTGTGTGTGTGTGTGTGTGTGTGTGTGTGTGTGTGTGCGAGGGTGGTGTGTGTAAGGGTGCTGCTGTGTGTGTGTATGTGTGAGGGTGCTGGTAGTGTGCTATGTGTGTGAGGGTGTTTGTGTGTGTGTGTGTGTGTGTGTGTGTGAGGGTGCTGTTTGTGTGTGAGGGTGTTTGTGTGTGTGTGTTAGGGTCCTGTTAGTGTGCTGTGTGAGGGTGCTGTGTGTGTGAGGGTGCTGTTTATGTGATGTGTGTGGGTGTCGTGTATTTCTGAGGGTGCTGTTTGTGTGTGTGTGTTTGCGAGGGTGTTGTTAGTGTGCTGTGTGTGAGGGTGTTGTGTGTTTGTAAAGGTGCTGTGTGTGTTTGTGAGGGTGCGGTTAGTGTACTGTGTGTGTGAGGGTGCTGTATGTGTACTGTATGTGTGTGGGTGCTGTTTGGGTGCTGTGTGTGTGAGGGTGCTGTGTGTGTGCTGTTTGTGTGAGAGTGCTGTATGTCTGTAGGTGCTTTTTGTGTGTGGGTGCTGTATGTGTGTGTGTGTGTGCTGTATGTTTGGACAGATTGTGGAGGTGGGGGCAGATTAGTAAATATCCCCCCTCCCTTCTTACCTTATGTAGGGAGGGGGGGATCCTTGCTGCCATGTGCCATCCCTGGTGGTCCAGTGGAGAGTGAACTCTAGCCTGCGGGGCTAGAGTTAACTCTCGTGAGATCTGAGCGTTGCCACGGCAACGCTCAGATCTCGCCAAGGAACCTGGCGGAGATGCTGTCTAGAGCTCCCCGGGTCCTCTCCTGCCTCCCTTCATGCTGCTGTGGGCTGGTGAGGTAGATCTTTGATCTCCCCGCCGGCCCATGGAGGCTTAGAGCAGAGCCGACACTCAGCGCCGGTTCTGCGTGAGCCGACAGGGGAGAATAAAGTCCTGGGGAATAAAGTGTGGGAACCAAGATTCCCACCCCCCCAAAAAAATAATATACACTCCAGTGTGTGTATGTATATGTGTGTGTGTGTGTATATATATATATATATATATATATATATATATATATATACACACACACACTGACACGCATACTCAAACACACACACATACACTCACAGACACACACACACTCATACATTCATAGACACACATTCACAGACACACTCATACATTCACAGACACACATATTCACATACACTGACACACATACACATTCACAGACACACATTCACAGATACACATACACACATTCACAGACACACACACACACATTCCCAGACACATACATATTCACATACACACACACATTCACACACACACACACACATTCACACACACATTCACAGACACACACACGCACATTCACACACATTCACATACACACACAGACACACACACATACACAGTCAAAGACACACACACACACAAACAGACACACACACACAAACAGACACACACAGACACAGACACACACACACAAACACAGTCACAGACACACACACACAGTCACAGACACACACACACATTCACACACACACAAATGATTATTTTTTTAATTAAAAAAATGTCCACCCAGCCTCCCTACCTGGAGTGCTGGCGTGGATTTGTCCCTGGGGTCCAGTGGGTCGGGCGGCTCTCTCAATATCAGCCGCGGCGAGGGAGCTGTGAGCTCTCTGCTCCCTCTCGCCGCGTGGGCTGTCTGCTGTAGCTGGGAGCCGGAATATGACGTCATATTCCGGCTCCCAGCATCAGCAAGCAGCGCGCGGCGAGAGGGAGCAGAAAGCTCACAGCTCCCTCGCCGCGGCTGATATTGAGAGAGCCGACCGGGGGGGGGGGGGGTCCTCCCATCCATGACAGGGGGGACATGGGGGGAGGAAGGGGGCGCTGAGTGCCTGCAGGAACGGCGTTCCTGCACAAAAAAAGTGCAGGAACTCCGTTCCTGCAGGACTCAATCCATAGGCGTGCCGCGGGGACTAGGGTGTGCCCAGGCACACCCGGCACACCCCGTGCGCACGCCTATGGGTGGGAGAATTAGCCCACTGCAGTAGCCCGAGGGAGGAAGTAATTGAAAGTAGTTTAGAGGCTGCTGAGGTCAAAAGTGGGTTAATGGGAATATTGAAGTCTCCAAGAATTATGGATGGAATATTAGAAGAGATGAAGTAGGTTAGCCAGGCAGCAAAGTGTTCAAGGAAGAGGAGAGGGGAACCAGGGGGACGATAGATAACGGCAATGTTAGCAGAGAAGGGTTTGAAAAGGCGAATTGAATGAATTTCAAATGATGGGAAAGAGAGAGAAGGGGGGTGGGCAGAGTTTTAAAGGAGCAGTGGGGTGAAAGGAGAAAACCTACACCGCCACCTTTACTCTCTGCTTAATTAACAAATACTTGTCTTATCTTTTGTTTACACAGATGTATTTACTCACTGTCTAGCTCTTTAAACTGAAAATGCAAATCTTTGAGTAAAACATCTTTTTTATTTTTTCCATTTGAGGCACCTCATGGCATATTAACTAAATTCAGTTTTTGCCATTCTGCATGTATTCGTTTTATCCAACAATATATATGTATTTCCTTTCCTGCACAATTGTAATTTAGGGCCCTCACCCGCAACTCATGGGTGGGGGCTAAGGGGGACCCTATGTCCCCCATTTAGTTGCATAGTCCCCACTCGTGGGTCACGGATGGCGGCTCGGGGGGGACACTATGTCCCCTCTGCTAGTTAATAGATGTCCCACCATGGGGCCATTTGTTGGAAGGGTGGGTTTTTTTATAAAAACATTTTACAACATTTTAAAACATTTTACAACAGTGAGCAACCTCAGATTAGTAGACATGCCCCTACTCGTGGAATACCCCCACAAGTTCAATACTCCTACTACAAACAAATCCAAGGGACTGTCTATCCTCATAAGTAGGTGAGGTGCCTTCACACTAGCCAGACAGATAACAGACCCTAGTGGCAGATTAATTTTCCTCATCTGCTCTTTTGACAATGAAAGGTATACAATAGCATATATTTATTTCCCAAATACTAATCAGATAATTTTTTTACATAAAATAGTCACAACATTATCTTTTATTCATTGTGATACTATAATTATATGTGGAGATTTCAACCATTTATTGCATCTGAATTAGGACTCCAGCTAAAGAGTCAGAAAACCCTGTAAAGCCTTGCCTAAATCATTGTCATGATTTAATTTCTATGACATATGACATTTACAGCACCTACATGAGAATAGACTGGTTTCTCATGTAAAGCTCCCATTTAGAACAGATAATGGATTTTTCTATTGGTCTGATCTCACAGTCGGACCCGCACCAGTACGGGAATGAACCCACACAGTGCAAATATTTTTAGCTAATTTAACTACTTAAATAGTTGCCACATTTTTGCAAAAATGTATGCTCTGTGTGTGGGTGATATATTCCCTCACATCATACATACTTGATGCAGAACCTTGGACAAGAATGGAGGTCTTATGGTCTCCTTCGAGGCAGAGAAGGCTGTGAATGTCTCCATTGGGGGTTCCTAAAAGCAGTTCTAAAAAAATGTGGCTTTCCTCTTCTCTTCCTGTTAGTTGTTAAAACATTATTTAATTCCTCTTCCACAAGAGAGCTAAATGCTGGCTTCCTGTCTGATCCTTTCCGAATTACAAGCAGAATGGGGCAAGGATGCCTACTGTCGCGTCTTCTCTACTTTTTAGCACTGGAGCCTTTTACAGTTCCAATTAGACAGTTCCCTCCATTACAGGAATAGAAGTAGGAGGCATGGAACATGCACTAAACCTTTTTGCAGATGATGTTCTGCTCACTCTAACACAACCCTTGATTTCTCTCACAAATCTCCGACGACACTTTCAAGAGTATACCGAGCACAATTATTACTAACTAAATGTAAGCAAAACACAGGAGATGAGTCTGAGGGTTGAGGAAAGAGTTTAAAGTAGACTTAAAGAAGCCTTTCCATTCAACCTAAATAATCTATTCTTATCCAAATATCGTAGACTACTGGGAGAATATAAGGGGTTGCTCACATCATTTTGAAAAATTAATTTTTAAAAGTGTATCCAAAAATATTAAATCAAGGCCATATTATCATATCACTGGTCAACCTCCAGTACATTCACCTTTTACAGTCAATACCACACACAGGAAAGAGTAATGTCAGGCCTCCATTAGAAATTGCAGGGCCCCTTATGAAACCATTTGGCAACAATTCATGGGGCACACATCCAGGCATGCACACAAGAAAACTCACAGACACATCGATACACACTTACAGATAAACTTTCAAACAAACAAAGATACACACAGAAATACACACAGAGATAACACACACAAACATACACACTGCGACACAGATACAAATAGATTTACTCACATACTAATACACAGAAATGAATTTATTTATTTTTTAAATCCTTCCTGTTTCCATACCTTTTGGTGAGTGGCTTCCCTTGTCACCCGTAGGAATCGGCTGGGGTTCATTCAGATTGTAAGCTGGCTTCTCCAGCATGCTGCTCTGTATGCACTTGGGTGAAGTAATTTGTAATCATCACTTTCTCCCCTACCATTTGAGTAAGAAATCAAGCTCTTCATGTCCAGTTGGTTGGTTGGATGGAAAATGTCAGTTTCAGGGAGATATTTCTATCTGACCACATAGCATTAGGGCACCAATGGGCTCTGGAACTTGAATGGATACCTGGCAAGAGGACAGTTTTAATGCCCTGGCAACAGCTCTAGCTATGGACAATTACCACCAATGGTACAGGGGCAATATTTTCTGGTGGAACAAGCTAAGTCACAAGTAACAAGCAAAGTCACCTGCCGCTAACACAACAAGAACCAGTTAGATTAATAATTAAGTGGGGGAGAAAAGTGGAGAGATACAAAAACAGGACTATTGCAGGACAGTTTTTAATTATAGGATACAAGGGATATATTAGTTGATACAAGCTTTGACAGTGCATTTTCAGCAGCAGCTTTGATAACAAATAAAATCTGTCCAGAAAGATATAAACAGATTTGCTTTAACCTCTATGTGTTCCCAAGGTGTATATGTGCAGTCTGAGGATATGTGCTGTTCCTTCCTTGTGTATTTCCTTGCAAAATCCAGACCACGTCTACATTGACTGCATATTGAAAAGGATAATGACATACGTGAACAGAAGTTAAAGACAAGGACATCACCTTCAATGAAAGTAAGAGCAGACTAATGAGCACCTGAATTATTACAGTGAATGCATGGGCTCGTTTTCATAAGCATGTTTTCTTTTTAACTACTACTACTTTTATATATATATATATATATAATTACAATATATTGTAGGATAAATACACATAAATAGTGAAACAATGAAAAGTAAAAACTTTTAAACCAGTGGGTGTACACCATATATTAAAGGTTTTTTTTTTATTATTATTATTCCATTGTTCTACTTTACAGTGCATATGAAGAACAATCAAATCCACTTGACACGGTTTGTACTTCATGGTATCTTATACAAACGTGACAAATGTAGTTTTAAAAAGTGAGCACAAAACAAACAGGTTTCTCATTACTTAGCATCTTAAGTTTATCATGAACTCCTTTTACATAGCACTTCACAATTTAAAGTGCTATAAAGAAAACTCAAAGGGTTATATTTCTAACAAAATCTATACTCGGACATTCATTTCGTTACAAACTGCAGTTCATCCGAATTTGGGATAATCTGTCTCATTCCCAAAGCCCAAGCCAAAATGTTAAAGGACCACTCTAGGCACCCAGACCACTTCAGCTTAATGAAGTGGTCTGGGTGCCAGGCCCAGCTAGGGTTAACCCATTTTAAAAAAAAAACATAGCAGTCTCATTGACAGCCGCTAGAGGCGCTTGCGTGATTCTCACTGTGAAAATAACAGTGAGAGCATGCAAGCGTCCATAGGAAAGCATTGTAAATGCTTTCCTATGCGACCGGCTGAATGCGCGCGCAGCAAGAGCATTCAGCCGACGGGGCGGAACGGAGGAGGATCGGAGGCAGAGATCTCCCCGCCCAGCGCTGGAAAAAGGTAAGTTTTCCCCTTTCCAGAGTCGGGCGGGAGGGGGACCCTGAGGGTGGGGGCACCCTCAGTGCACTCTAGTGCCAGGAAAACGAGTATGTTTTCCTGGCACTAGAGTGGTGCTTTAACAACTATGAACCTGTCAGACTTACCGAATCTCGATCCCTCTGAGCTACTTCCGGGTTTCGATGTTCAGAACTCCTCCCTCCTATATGAAGCGAGCTTTCCCCAACTTATAGGGGAACTGCACCAAAAGTTAAATGCTTAGTCAATTTTGCTCTTCACAAGGAAACTTCTCCTGCTAAGCTCCCAACTAGACCTCCTAACTGACCTTGCTGACTTCTCCAATCCTAGACCCGGAATTGTTCTACCGATCTTCCTGAGCTCTATAAACCTCGACCCGGATTTGCCTTTAGACGTTGCTGTTTTCTCCTGCCCTCAAGACCCGCATTGTTACATGACCTCTCTCAAGGATACAGGATTCCTTGGCGGAATAAGTATCATTTCAATTCTCTGCTCTGCTTATTCTTTGGCTGCATTTAATCTATTGCTATACTCTGTTACTTGGCTGCAGGGCCAGATTAAGAGCCCAGTGGGCCTGGTGCTGACAATTATGATAATCTGTAGGCCTAATTACAGAATCTTATTGACCAAAAACACTAAAACTAAAAACTAAATACCTCTCAAGCGTCATGTATCTGATGGAGTTGGTGTTGGAGGAAAACTCAAAGGATGCAGCTATAAAAAAACACATACTCTATGCTAATCTTTCTCTAATTTATGCTTTCATCTTTCAAATAAATCCATACCCCCCTAACAGCAGTGTCCAGTGAAGCAGGAATTCAATGGGCGAGGTAAAAGGGTGGGCCACTGATGCGAATCACGTGACCAGAACTGCCAAAAAGGGGCGAACATACCCAAAAAGGGGGCATGTCTGTCCAAAGAATTTGAAGGCCAGCCTAGCATCAGTGTCCCTATGTATCACAGTGTCAGTGTCCCCATGTTGCCCAGTGTCCCCATGTCTCAGTGTGTCCCATGTCACTAGGATACTAGGGGACATTGAGAGACATGGGGACACAGTGAGACATGGGGACACTGAGAGACCCGGGGACCCTGAGACTCTTGGGGACACTGGGAGACTTGGGGGCACTGAGACACTTGGAGACACTGGGAGAAATTGGGGCACTTGTGGATACAGACATGGGGACACTGGGAGACATGGAGAAACTGGGAGACATGGGGACACTGGGAGAAATAGGATCAGAGACATGGGGACACAGAGACATTTGTGGACACTGGGAGAAATGGGGTCACAGACACTAGGGACACTGAGAGACATGGGAACACAGACACTGGGAGACTAGGGGACACTGGGAGACATGGGGACACTGAGACACTAGGGTCACTGGCATGGGGACACTGAGACACTTGGGGACACTGGGAGGCATAGGGGGACTTGTGGACATAGACATGGGGACACTGATCGACATGGGGACATTGGGAGACATGGGAACACTGAGACACTAGAGACACTGGCTGGGAGACATGTGGACACTGGGAGACATGGGGACACAGACATTTGGGGACACTGGGAGACATGGGTACACTGGTAGAAATGGGGACACTGGGAGACAAGGGAACAGAGACATTGGGGCACTAGGAGCTGGGAGACTAGGGGACACTGAGACACTAGGGGCACTGACTGGGAGACATGGGGACACTGGGAGACATGGAGACACTGTGTCCCTAGTGTATCCATGCCCCAATGTGTCTCCCTATGTCTCACAGCGTCCCCATGTGTCTCAGCGTCCCCATGTCTCACAGTGTTCCCAAGTGTCTCAGTGTCCCTATGTTTCCCAGTGTCCCCAAGTGTCTCAGGGTCCTCACGTCTCTGTGTCCCCTAGTGTCTCAGTGACCCCATGTCTCCCTGCTGCCTTTCCCTCCATCCTTCACTTACCTGAGCTGTAGTCTGTCTCTGCAGGCTGAGAGCTGCTGTCTGTACTCTCTGTGCTGTGTAGCTGCTCCCCCGTAGATCAGTGAGTAGAGCTGTAACTTCCTATCCCTGCCTCTCTCCATACACAGTGACCCCTACTGGCCGGTACTGGTATTGCAGAGTAATATCCGTTTATACTGAGAAAAATATTTGCATTTGTATTGCCGGTATTACTGCAAAACCATCACGGCCAGGCAGCCTTAAATACTGGCTGTGCTTTAAAATACCACTCAGGTGGCAAACCTAAGAGTAGTGTGAAAAAAAAATGTAAAAAAAAACAACTTTTTTTTTTTTTTTTTTTAAATGGGCCTATTCCATGGGCCTGGGCCTGGAGCTGCAGCTCCATCAACCCCTATGTTAATCCGGCCCTGCTTGGCTGCCTCAATAACATTGTTACTACTATTTACTACAGTATTTTATTACCAGGACTTGCTATTTTTTTCTCAATTAAAGGACCACTTAATGAAGTGGTCTGGGTTCCAGGTCCCCCTAGTTTTAACCCTGCAGCTGAAACTGCTAAGTTTACACTGAGGGTTGATCCAGCCTCTAGTGGCTGTCTCCCTGACAGCCACTAGAAGCCACTTCCGCAATTTAAAACATACTTATTTTTACCGCTGGAGTCCGTGAGGACGTCCAGCATCAAATAAGTGCGATTTACTCCATGAATTGAGTCATGCCTTTCTATAGGCGGGTTTGAATGCGCGCGCACTGCTGGCCGCACATGCGCATTCGGCTCCTCTCGGAAGATGACGTTGATGGAGGAGGAGAGGTCACCAGTGCCCAGGGAGCCCTGCGCTGGATTAAGGGAAGCAAATAAACCATTTAAAGTTAACCATTTATTTGGCACAGAACGTGGGCTCTTGTCACCTAAACGGTGACTAGGGCTCTATAGCATTAGGAATAAATATTTGTATTCCTAACGCTATAGTGTTCCTTTAATATACCTGCATATAATTCCAAGCCTTGCAACTACTAAACTACTGCTACTGGAGAACTGTTATAATTTTGTTTCATTACATTTTAAGGGAGAGTGTAATTCCTGTTAAAAATATTATTTTTTTTCTCAATTCAAGACTTTCTGATTTTTTTCCCCCATTTTCGTGGAGATTCCCATAACGGTACAGTCTTTTAATTCATTTTTTCTGCAGTTGTGTTCCTTAGTAAAACTTTATTCTGGAAATCGCAAAACATTTGCAACAAAATGAACCAAACAAAATGCACACTCTGTGTGTCTTATACTGCTACCGTAGCATGCACAACTGAGCTAGTGCCAGGCAGCCGTTTATTAGTTCCCTGCCCATTTTTTACTTTGCTATCTTATGTGCCCCCCTTTTTTTCTTGTTTCTAGAGTGGCTATTGCCGTGCACAGATCAAGGCACCTCTTATATAAATTCTGAAAAATAACATTAGAGATCTGTGCATACTTTTCCAAGATCAATAATGCTTATTTATCAGCAACATTTACTTATTCAACATTACTGAAACATTTATCAGGGGAAAATACAGGCCTGGGAGCTGTAATGGTTGGTAAATGTTTGCTTGTAAATAGGCTTTATTGATTCCAAACAGTGTAATCTACCCTCCTTTCTCTTTTGTTATACTCAGCATATATGCATATGTTTATCCCTCATTTCCTAATGTATTAAATCTCAAATGCCATGCTCTATAGAGCGGTCACCTGTGCAGAAAACACATCTATAGATGCTCAGTTATTGTCTGTGTAGTTACTTTGGTAATTTCTTTATTTACATGGTTCGTTCAACATGTGTGATTGACAACCTTGGAAAATCATAATGTTATTGTGGTCATTTTGCTCTGTAAAGCAGCAGACTATCCTCTGCATATGTAAGATATGTTTAAAGAGCCCCAGGGGTTGGTAATTCAAGGTTGCTTAAGAGTTATGTAAGCAGCAGTTGGTAGCGGGAGTTTGCAACCCAATACATCCACAAAAGCTACTAGACATGTAAAATGTTCTGTATTCCCCAACAAAATATAAATAGGGATAATAGAGAAACAACATAGTGACGGTTCAATACTTTTTCTATAATTTCTTAGAAAAGGTGTAATATTTTAAAATAATCATTAATCTTTAGTAAATAATCTAATATTAGTCAACGCATATTTAGTCTTATTTGTAGTGAAAATTAAACACATTTTCTAATTATGTAGAGGAAGGTTATTTTAATAATGACCTTGAGCTGTCACAACTTGCTAGAAGAACATTCCAGGTGGTACATTAATTGACAACAACATTGGAATGCTTATCTAAATTGTATTCCATGCTATTAAATGGTAAACAAAAAAATGTCTGTTAATAGTATAAAAATACGTAGGATTTCTTTTTTACCCCATCCTTCGAACCTTTCCCTACCTGCTTCTATTTTCTGTTGTTGTCAGAGGCTGTCGTGATAATACAGTAGTCTATACAATATCGTTTACGCCCAATGGTTTTCTGTTGAAATCAATAGAAGCAGCACTAGCAAGAGCAGTACAGACACGTTTTATTCACATGAAAATCAACGAGGGTATACTGTGCCTAGTTCCCTTTGTTTGAATGGAGTACTGAACATTCAATAGGAATTTCATTTTTGTAAGAGTATGAAGCACAAATGTGGGGCTTCTTGCCATTTAAAATGCTGTTAGTGAATGTAATGAATGTGTTTAACTATTCATTGCATGTTGAGTTTAATGATGTAGCCTCTGTCAAGACTTGGTTCATTATATATTACTTGGCAGTCTTTCAAGAGAAGAGTTAAATATGGCCTTAAAAAATGTTGAGTACCCAGTGGCGCAGATCCCTTCGCCACATTACATTCCAACTGCGTTAAGCGGATATAGGCTACAGATGGGGGGCACTGAGAACCTGGATAGTAACACTGATAGTACCCCACAATGGTACGGAGCACAGAATTGGCTCAGCAGCAGAGGCACCAGCATTCCTGAAGGCATTGGGCCTACAGGCACCACCCAACAACAAGCCTCGTTCATCTCACACTTGGGACCCTACCACAATAGAACCCTTTAGTACCAAGAGCCGGAGGGATTGCTCCGATCACCTGACTACACCTGTGGTGGAATCTCGGTAAAAATAAATTTAGTAGGCCGAGATTACCACGTGGCATGTGTACGTGCATATGCTGACGTATCGATCAGTTGGTTGCACGAGGCAAGATACGATCAGTAGTGTACGGAGCATGTGCAAGAATACAGGATATAGTATTCCCCCTCCTCCATTGTGCTGGACAAGCCATGCGGTCAAACAGGAAGTTAATTCTTATTTGTATTGATTGGTTAAGAGAATGTGCGGGTGGAGCTTAATATGGGAGGAGTTATATGCCTATATAAGGAGCCTGCACTATTGTCCGGGGCTCAGAACTTGCTGTATTTTGGTGACGCTAGTCCCTCTGAGTCCCGATCGGTGATCCAATAAAGAATCTCTTCCTTCCTGAAGAAACCTGTGTCCATCTCTCTGTGCTTGGCTTCCGTCAGTTTCTCCGGTATCATTTGGTGCATTGGCCGGGAAGCTCATCGTTCAACGGTAGCTGAGAGGCAGAGGCGTGAGACGGTCTATCTTTGCCCACGTTCTCTACGGCTGCACCCCTGAACTTCTGCGTGGACCTCCCTTCGTCTCGGCGCCACTGGTCTGTTGTCCAGGAGATCATCGGCCTCTACGTGAGAAGTGCTGGGGTGTCCCCGTCGATGAGTGTGAACTCAGGTTCAGGAACGAGGAGGTAAGACAACTGCTGTTTTAGACGGCAGGACCCGCTAGGGGTATACCGATTGTGCGGTAGGCCCAAAGGGGTTTTTGAATCTGTATCTGCCCCCTCTGTCGGAGGGAAGGAGCGAAGGCGCACCGCTCGATCGAACGCTCTTTAGTCAGACCGTTTGATTTGGTTAGTCAGGCGGGGTCCTGGTGTAAATAGCCCTAGCCGGACACCGGTGTCTTGTCTAGACTAGCGTTCTAGGGTGTATATTTTGTTCGCTAGGTCGGAGGGACCGGGAGACTAAGCGGCGCCTGTGTAAATTCGGTTCGCTAGTTCTCATCCTATCTGGGCTAAGTGGGAAGGCGTGTAAATTTGGAACCCACTAGACTTTTGATAGTACGACTAAGAGGCGCCTGTGTAAATTCGGTTCTCTAGCTCGTTGTATAGTGCGACTAAGAGGCGCCTGTGTAAATTCGGTTCTCTAGCTCGCTATATATGTGGTGATTGGGCAGTGTGGCTAACCAAAACGGGTGTATATAGTTTTAGGTAGTCCATTCAAGGTACTGGCCAATAGTTTAGTTGGGAATTGTAAATGTGTTAACGATTGTTTTAGTAAAGTGTATATCTTGTTAGATAGCGCGAGCTCAGCCGTCTAGCGAGAGTGTTAATAGTGTGTTGCTGTATTATAGTGCACGGTACCATAACCCTGTATATTTACTGACATTGTATAATAAGTACTAATCATTGTCGTCAATTGCATGTTTTAACACCATAACCACTAATAATTGTATTGTGACCTTAACTTGTGCTTTGACCTATGCTAACCGTACTGTAACCGCTATTTGTAAAAGACGATGTTACTGGGGTGTGTTATAGACGGGTAATTCGTATATAGAGAATTATAGCGTGGGTGACTGTATAGTTACGCCAAAGGGCATAATATTGATTATATAGTGACTGGTGTAACAGCTGTGTGTGTACGGGAATTCCCTGAGTGTTTATTGTGTTATTGTGTACGTTTCACTTGGTAACCGTACCACGTGGTGCTGTTGCCAGAGGAAACGGGTGTGACTGTTGAATAGTACGCGTGTATAGTAATCGTTGTCGACGACGTTCCATTGTTAAATATGGGTGCGTCGCAGTCAACGATTCCGGATCCCTTAGGATGTATGGTTAAGAATTTTAAAAAGGGATTCAAGGTTTGTGATTTTGGGGTTAAGATGTCTTCTGTGCGTTTAGTTACTTTATGCACTAGGGAGTGGCCTACTTTGGTTGCGGCATGGCCGCCACGTGGCAGTTTGGATCTAACTCTGGTACAGCGCTTACACGTGGCTGTATCAGGTAGGCCTGAACTTTACGGCCAGTTTCCTTATATTGACTGTTGGAGACAGGCCGTAAATGACTCGCCAAAATGGCTCCAGACATGCCACGAGGAGCAGTGTCGCCTCATGGTAGCTAGGACTTGTTCGTCCACTAGGACTGGTGTTAGGCCCATTTTGGACACGCCCCCTGAGTCCGAGATCCCTTTGCCGCCCCCTTACTTTCCGTTAAGAGGAAGTGACGCAAACGCAGGAAGTCCTGCAGCCCTCCCCTCATTACCTCTATCCACTTCCGCTTCCTCCTCCAGTACAGGATCCACCCCCCCTCGTACTAAATCTCCCCTTCTGGAACCAGAACCCACCCCCATTAAAAACGAATATCCTGATTTGGCGCCACTTCAGACTTCCGGTCAAGCTTCATCTAGCTCGGCTCGAAGTGTTCTATTTACGACCTTTTCCCAAAACCAACCTCCCACATCCCCATACCCTATCTCTCCCCGACCGGAACCCATGACTGACGCCTCCCTACGTAGCCCCATCCAAACCCGACAGTTGACTGGTGCCCAACAATTAAAGCACTATCAGATGCCTCTTCGCCTAAATCCCGGGTCAGCTTATATCGATGCCGCAGGTCAAATGGCACACGCTGACCCAGTCTTCGTATATGTCCCATTTACCACTACCGACCTTTTAAACTGGAAGACCCATAATTCCTCGTATACTGAGAAACCACAAGCCATGACTGATCTGTTCACCTCAATAGTACAGACGCATAATCCGACATGGGCTGATTGCCAGCAGTTACTAATGACTTTATTTAACAATGAGGAAAGGACAAGAATAAATCAAGCAGCCATTAAAGCATTAGAAGATAGAGCCCGTGCTTTGAACCAAGCTAATCCAGCAGCATGGGCCGCAACACACTATCCCAATACCGATCCCGATTGGAACGTAAATGGTGCTGATATGGTTCAACTCAGAGCCTATAGAGACGCTATAATTGCTGGCATGAAAGCAGGAGGAAAGAAAGCCATTAACATGTCGAAGACAGTTGAGGTGATTCAGAAAAGCGATGAAGCGCCCAGTGTCTTTTATGACCGATTATTGGAGGCGTACCGCTTGTACACCCCCTTTAATCCGGAAGACGCAGATAATTCCCGAATGGTTAACTCCGCCTTTGTCAGCCAAGCTTACGGAGATATTAAGCGCAAGCTACAAAAGTTAGAAGGGTTTGCAGGTATGTCCATCACCCAACTAATGGAGGTAGCAAATAAGGTCTATATGAACAGGGATACAGAAAATAAGAAAGAGGAAGAGCGTAAGATGCGTAAAAAGGCTGATATGCTAGCGGTAGCAATCGCAGGCGTAGATAAACGGGGCCCAGATAGAGGCAATAATAGATGGAGTAGGGAGCCTTTGAGTAGGGATCAGTGCGCGTATTGCAAGGAAGAAGGGCATTGGAGGAACGAATGTCCGCAAAGAGAGCAGTACGAGAGAGACCAACCCAGGGCAGGCTACGGAAATTTTAGAGGCAGAGCGAGAGGTAGAGGAGGCCCCGGAGGGAGTAATGGTTATAGAGGGAGTAATGGGAACAGAGGAAGTGTTAGGGAAGATAGATATATTCCAGCAGCGCAAAGGTCCCGCGATAGAGAAGGTAGGGACTTCGTAGGATTGGCTGACACGGTCATGGAGGACTATTGATACCGACCGGGCTCCATCCCCCTTGGTCGAGCGGAGCCTATGGTCGATGTATCAATAGGGGGGAAAAGGAGTGCGTTCATGATCGACACTGGTGCCGAACATTCAGTGGTGACTAATCTAGTTGCTCCTCCATCTGGAAGGACTATTACTGTGATAGGAGCAACTGGAAGAAGTGCTGAAAGACCGGTTCTTAAAAGTCGACTCTGTACATTGGGAGGCCACGTAGTAAAACACCAATTCCTTTATATGCCTGAATGTCCAGTCCAACTGCTGGGACGTGATATGCTATCAAAATTACAAGCGCAGATTACGTTCCTACCAAATGGAACAACATCTTTAAAGTTTAATGGACCTTCAGGTATTATGACTTTATCCGTACCAAAGGAAGAAGAGTGGCGACTTTATACAGTGTTGACTAGCCAAAACCCTAGGAGTGATGAGACATTGTTTAACATACCAGGAGTTTGGGCAGAGAACAACCCACCAGGACTGGCCCGCAATATTCCACCTATAAAAATTGAACTGAAACATGGGGTTTATCCAGTGAGCCTAAGACAATATCACATTCCGCAGAAGGCTAAGAAGAACATCCAATCCTATCTGGATAAGTTCATACGGTATGGTATCCTAAAATTCTGTACTTCCCCCTGGAACACCCCATTGCTGCCTGTTCAAAAGCCCGGTACAGATGAGTATCGACCTGTACAGGACTTAAGAGCAGTCAATGATGCGGTTGTTAGTATACATCCAGTTGTACCCAATCCATATAACCTGCTTGCTTTAATTCCGGGCGGGGCTACTTACTTCACAGTCTTAGATCTCAAAGATGCCTTCTTTTGCCTCCGAATTGCCGCAGAAAGTCAATGTATTTTCGCTTTCCAATGGGAGAACGCTGTAACGGGCTCAAAACGCCAAATGACTTGGACAAGACTGCCCCAAGGGTTTAAAAATTCACCTACCCTATTTGGTTCAGCCCTAAGTCAAGATCTACTGGATTTCGAGTCTATCCCAGGAGAATGTGTATTGTTACAATATGTAGATGACTTGTTGATAGCAGCAGTTACAAAAGAAATCTGTCAGCAAGCAACGCACGATCTACTACACATTCTCTGGAAGGCAGGATACAAGGTGTCTAGAAAGAAGGCTCAGTTGTGTTTGCCAACTGTCAAGTATCTGGGATTCCATATCTCTGAAGGTCAAAGAATTATGGGGCCAGAGAGAAAAGAAGCTGTCTGCCAAATACCAATACCCAAGAATAGAAGACAAGTGCGAGAATTCTTGGGGGCAGCAGGCTTCTGTAGGATATGGATTCCCAGCTATGCGATACTAGCAAAACCTCTGTACGCAGCCATCAAAGGTACAGAGCACGACCCCTTCTTATGGACCCAAGAACAGCAAACGGCATTTGAAGATGTGAAGAAGGCTTTGATGAGTGCCCCAGCATTAGGTCTACCTGATCACACACGACCATTCTACTTATATGTACACGAGCAAAGAAGAATGGCTGTGGGAGTATTGACACAGTACTTGGGATCATGGCAAAGACCTGTTGCCTACATGTCTAAGCAACTGGATGCAGTGGCCAGCGGACTTCCACCTTGTCTAAGAGCCGTAGCTGCAGCCGCCCTGCTAGTAGCTGAAGCCGATAAACTCACTTTGGGTCAAGAACTTTATGTACGAGTCCCACATGCAGTACAGACGTTGTTGGATTACAAAGGAAATCATTGGTTTAGTAACAGCCGTATGACCAAGTATCAAGCAATGTTGTGTGAAAACCCAAGAGTGCATTTAGAGACTGTAAACACCTTAAATCCAGCTACCCTTTTGCCACAACCTACTGAAAGTCAACATGATTGTTTGGAAGTAATGGATGAAGTATTCTCAAGTAGACCAGATCTTCGTGATTTTCCCATCCAGAACCCCGATGTTCAATATTATACCGACGGCAGTAGTTATGTAAAAGAAGGGATCCGCTATGCAGGATATGCAGTGACAACAATAGACAAGGTGATAGAAGCTCGGCCACTGGCGAAAGGAACATCAGCACAAAAGGCAGAATTAATAGCACTAACACGAGCGTTACAATTGGCTGAAGGTTTAAGAGTAAATATCTATACGGACTCTAAGTATGCGTTCTTAACCACTCATGCCCACGGAGCTTTGTATAAAGAAAGAGGACTACTGAATTCAGAAGGCAAAGAAATCAAATACGCAGCTGAAATCCTACAACTATTGGAAGCAGTGTGGGAGCCGAAAGAAGTCGGTATCATACATTGTCGAGCGCATCTGAGAGGAGATGGTGATGTAACCAAGGGAAATCGGATGGCAGATAGTGCAGCTAAGCGTGCTGCTGAATCAGGAAGACAGGAGTATGTGGGGCATATAGCTGCTCTAATACCAACCCCACTGTCTCAATGGACTCCAGTTTATACAACTCAAGAAGAGGAGTGGTTAAAGACTGAACCGGGAAAGTATTTGGAGAACAAGTGGTATCAGCTAGAAGATGGAAGAATAGTTATACCAGCATCGCTAGCGGTAGAAATTGTCCAAAATTATCACAACGGGACACATTCTGGGAGAGACAGTACTGAAGAATCTCTTAGAAAACATTTCTACATACCAAGATTGTCCAACTTGACTCAGGCCATTGTACGTAGATGTGTAACGTGTGCTAAGAATAATGCAAGACAAGGACCAGTAAAGCCACCAGGAGTCCAGTTTATGGGGGGACTCCCCATGTCCGATCTACAAATAGACTTTACAGTGATGCCTAAATCGGGTGGACATCGTTACCTGCTGGTAATTGTGTGCACCTATTCAGGCTGGGTAGAAGCATGTCCTACTCGTACAGAGAAAGCAGGAGAAGTTGTGAGATTCCTGCTACGAGAAATAATACCCCGATATGGACTACCCTGTTCTATAGGATCGGACAATGGTCCAGCTTTTGTTCACCAGTGCCTACAACAACTGACTCATATGCTTGGTATAAAGTGGAGGCTTCATACTGCATATAGACCCCAGAGTTCTGGTAAGGTAGAGAGAATGAATAGAACTATAAAGAACCAGTTGGCTAAAATGTGTCAGGAAACCCAACTTAAGTGGAACGTTCTCTTACCTATAGCTCTATTGCGAATCCGCAGTACCCCTACCAGAAGGATGGGCCTCTCTCCTTTTGAAATTATGTATGGGCGACCACCTCCCGTACTTGGTAACTTAAGGGGGGATTTGAGTCAGTTGGGAGAAGGAATTACCCGGCAGCAGGTTGTAGAGTTGGGTAAGACTATGGAGGAGGTACAGAAATGGGTACAAGATAGATTACCTGTGAATATTTATCCCCCTGTTCATAATTATCATCCAGGAGACCAAGTGTGGATTAAAGAGTGGAATAATGTACCGTTAGGGCCCAAGTGGAGAGGTCCTTATGTTGTTCTTTTGTCTACCCCTACAGCGATAAAAGTAGCAGAAGTGACTCCGTGGATACATCACTCCAGGGTTAAACCAGCAGCAGTCGATTCTTGGCAAGTTACAGCAGATCCAGAGAATCCCTGCAAGATCCGGTTGAAACGCACTACTCAGTCGGAGTAACGAGGAATTATTGTGGATTACAAATTTTATTGTTACAGGTGTAAGTGAGAAGGCCATAATAAAGCCTGTCCTCTTACCATCACATAGTGTATAAGCCAGGAAAGTCCCGAAGGGACACCTGTGAAGACGAGCAGAACTCCATTCCCTGCAGCCCTCACATCCTGGAAGCTGAGGTTCCATCGCACGGACGAAGACTGAGGATGACGGCGAAAGATGTGCTTTTGATTGTGTTTATTTATATGAGTTTTTATATTCAGGAAGGTAGAGGTACCGACACTCCTAGCTGTGAGGTATGCATTAAGACTACGAGAACAGGTAACCATATTTCCCAAACCCTAATTTGGCATTCACAATACGAATGTAAAGGAGATGTATCAAGATGTAGATACTTAAATATAGACTATAGTGTATGCCATTTAGGAGTAGGAGAACCTAAGTGCTTCAGTCCGGAGTATCAGCCTCGTACAATTTGGTTGACTCTCAGGAATGGAGATCCTCAGGGGACCCTAATTAATAAGACGGTGTTAGAATCCGTATATTCTTCGGGTGTTCTGCTATTTGATGCATGTAAGGCGATATCAAGTGGTAGAAAGCCGTGGAATGTATGTGGGGATCTTAGATGGGAGAGGACGTATGGGTCTAACGATAAATACATTTGTCCCAGTAGCAAAAATAAATATGTGAGTCCTAGATGCCCAAATAAAGACTATAACTTTTGCCCATATTGGTCTTGTGTGGGGTGGGCGACTTGGGGACAGACAGTAGATAAAGACATGATAGTGACTAAGTTGCCGACTAGCCCATATTGTAAGTCTATGGAATGTAACCCAGTCCATATACTTATTAATAACCCCGACAAGTTCCTAGATAAGTATGGCAATTTATTTGGGTTTCAGATATACGGGACGGGTTTAGATCCTGGGACATTATTGTTTATAGGGATAGAGACTGATACGGTATCCTCCCAGACTCATCAAGTATATCATTCCTTTTATGAAGAGATGAGCATAGATAATAAGATCCCCCATAACGCTAAGAACCTGTTCATCGACCTAGCTGAAAGTATTGCCGGTAGTCTTAATGTTACCAACTGCTATGTGTGTGGAGGTACTAACATGGGAGACCAATGGCCTTGGGAAGCAAAGGAGGTAATGTCCGGTTCTGAGGCAGTTGACCAATTAATATCTACACAAGCCGATTATCATATGAGTGTTAGAGGTAAATCTGAGTGGAGATTAAAGACCTCTATCATAGGTTATGTTTGCATAGCAAGGAAAGGAATAATGTATAATACTTCTGTAGGAGAATTAACTTGTCTAGGGCAAAAAGCTTATGATGATGATACAAAGAATACAACTTGGTGGTCGGCTTCAAATGTCTCAGAACCATCTAACCCGTTTGCTAGATACGCCAATTTAAAGGATGTGTGGTTTGATCTATCCATCACATCTACCTGGAGAGCCCCAGCAAATTTGTACTGGATCTGTGGTAAGAAAGCCTATTCGGAGCTGCCACAGGACTGGGAAGGGGCATGTGTGTTGGGTATGCTCAAACCATCCTTCTTCTTGTTACCGATTGAAACAGGTGAGACTTTAGGTGTTAAAGTGTATGATGTGAATCATAGGAAGAAAAGGGGACCCTTAGAGATAGGTACCTGGGAAGATAATGAATGGCCTCCCCAGCGTATTATAGATTATTATGGGCCAGCCACGTGGGCTGAGGATGGTACCTTTGGTTATAGAACCCCTATTTATATGCTCAACCGTATTATAAGATTACAGGCGGTGGTTGAGATTATCACTAATGAAACATCACAAGCGCTCAATCTTCTAGCGAAGCATAACACCAGGATGAGGACAGCAGTATACCAGAATAGATTAGCCTTGGATTACCTTTTGGCAGTAGAGGGAGGTGTATGTGGGAAGTTTAACCTAAGCAATTGCTGTCTTCAAATAGATGACGAAGGGCAAGCAATAGCTGAGCTTACTAGCCATATGGTTAAACTAGCGCATGTGCCTACTCAGGTATGGAAAGGGTACAATCCAAGTAGTTGGTTTGGTAGCTGGTATGAGTGGTTTGGAGGGCTTAAGGCAGTGGTAGGTGGAGTCCTACTGATTTTACTGTTGTGTCTACTCCTACCGTGTCTTATACCCTTAGTAGTTAGGTCTGTGCAAAGCCTGATAGGAAGTATAGCAGAGAGGAAGGCTGCTGCACAGATAATGGCGATATATAAATATAGGGCTCTAGATCAGGGAGAACCAATGCAGGAAGATGAATGTTGAAGATTCACATCATAAGATAAGTCTGGTCTGGTTCAAGGTAACTTGCGGTGTAAGCAAAACTAAGGTTATGTGATGCCTCAAGTAATTGTAAAATATCAAGAGGCATCAAAGGGGGGAATGTGGTGGAATCTCGGTAAAAATAAATTTAGTAGGCCGAGATTACCACGTGGCATGTGTACGTGCATATGCTGACGTATCGATCAGTTGGTTGCACGAGGCAAGATACGATCAGTAGTGTACGGAGCATGTGCAAGAATACAGGATATAGTATTCCCCCTCCTCCATTGTGCTGGACAAGCCATGCGGTCAAACAGGAAGTTAATTCTTATTTGTATTGATTGGTTAAGAGAATGTGCGGGTGGAGCTTAATATGGGAGGAGTTATATGCCTATATAAGGAGCCTGCACTATTGTCCGGGGCTCAGAACTTGCTGTATTTTGGTGACGCTAGTCCCTCTGAGTCCCGATCGGTGATCCAATAAAGAATCTCTTCCTTCCTGAAGAAACCTGTGTCCATCTCTCTGTGCTTGGCTTCCGTCAGTTTCTCCGGTATCACACCTAGTCCTATTACTACTTCTGACAATGCTACTGGGTTTTCTATGTTATTTTTCTGTTTTTTAGCTTGGTTACCTGTTTTTGAATGCTTTTATTTTCTTGACATATGTCATAGCAAAATCATCCCAAGCTGAAATACCCACTGAAATATCTGTGGAGGATTGACTCCATTGGTTGGCTACTTGTCCAACCCCTGCCCTCGATCACACCTTATCTCACCGCTGGCAAACATGTAACTACCCCCCTCCTCATGCTGCCCTCCTGGTTAGGGGCACACACATACATAATGACTATCATCCCTTGCTGAAAAGGCCTTAGTTCACATGCTATGTCCACATAATACATAACCCTGCACCTCATCATGATCCTAGAGCCATATGTATTGTCTCATGTTATTTAATACATGAATAACGCCAATCCCAAGCCTTATATGCGCCCATGCTGTTCCTAACATGTTAACTCTTGAAGTCTCGAAATATGTTCAACTGTTTTTTCTTTAAAAAAAAAAGTGTTGCATACAAGACATACCTAAGGTTTATAATCTATCCGATACTCTTACCTACTCTCACTACAAATGCCTGTTCAGTCTCTGTGATGTACATGTTCTATACTGTGTTTAATAATACCAGCACAAGAAAAATAAAGAATTAAAAAAAATATATTTACAAAAATTAAATAAATGTTGAGCACCATGCTGAAAATGTTCAACAACATCATTGATTTAACCAAAGAACCCAACTTCCAAACTTCAACTGCCTGCAGAGCTGCATTTGAAAGTCATATGCATTTAAGATCCAGTGGTAAAGTGTCAAGCAACAGTATGGTACTAAATCAGGCAGTTAGTGTAGTTGCAGAGTGATGCAAAATCAATTATACATTAAGAGTTTGTGTGAGAAGAAAAAGGTTCCCAGCATTTAACCCCTTAAGGACCAAACTTCTGGAATAAAAGGGAATTAGGACATGTCACACATGTCATGTGTCCTTAAGGGGTTAAAGGTGTTACTCACACTAAAATAAAACTGATATTGACCTGAAAACTCATTGGAAATTGCTTGATAAAGTCAGCTTTTGAAAAGAATGAATGGCATCACACCAAGTGAAAGATCCAATGGTCTGGAACCCCTTCAGAGTCAGGTTATTATGGAATTTGTAAAACATACTCCTTGAAGAGATGGCGGAGGTGCGCCAGATCAAAGGTACACTGACGTAGGGGGGAAAAAGCGAGTGCAGATAGTCTACAGAGAGCATCAAACCAAGGCCAAAGATGGAAAAAATACCAGATTATAGCTAGAATATAGCTAAAAATGTTCATCGTCCTAAGTCATTCCAGTTCTTTTAAATATACACCGGAAAATCTATTCATATACAATGCCCATTTCCAAACGAGTACGAGTGTAGAAACAATTCTCCTAATCAGTATTGATAAATAGCTCTTAGGAAAAAGGAATCCTTATGCTTAACATAATCCCTATGCTTAAAATCCAATGTGTTCACGTTACCTGCTACACTATACACTGATCAACCACAACATTAAAACCACATGCATAATATATTGTAGTTCCCCCTCGTGCTGCTAAAATAGCTCTGATGCATCGAGACATGAACTCCACAAGACCTTTAAACGTGTCCTGTGGTATCTAGCACCAAGATATCAGCAGCAAATAAGTAGTCCTGCAAGTTGCAAGGTGGTATTCTACAGCCCAAGATCACCTAAATAGACCATCTGAGTCCTTATGGGCAGTGGTGGACTGAACACAGACATGCGCACCAGAGCAGGGAATCCCTCTTATCTATGTTTGGGGAAATTTGCCCGAACATAGATTAGAGGGATTCCCTGCTCTGTTGCTTTTGTTCAGGGAAATTAACTCACTTACCGATCAATTCGTTCTACGACCAGGACGTAGGAACGGAACCCGGTTGGTAAGTGAGGAGTACCTGTACTCATTTTTTTACTCACTTTTCTTTTCCACAAACTGTGCTCTTTTACACTTATTTTGTCTTAATTCATCTTATTACAACCCTCAAAGTGTATAATGTGCTATCTTTAATATTCTCAAGCACAACAAAAATAAATAATTATTTTTTAAAATGTGCTTTTTCTATGGCATACCCAAACATCAGTCGAGACTAGATGAAAAGGTACAAAAGGAATGGTTTATTTGGGCAAGCTGCCTGTTTATATACACAGACCCCCAGCATGGGGTCTCCAGCAAAAGCACAGATAAGCATACCCAGGCGCCTCTGTGTCTGTGAGATAAGTGACTTTGTTTTGCTTAAACTAATTACCTCCTAGGCACTAGAGGTACAGTGCATAAAACATAAAAAAAAAAAAAAAAAACACTTATAATACTAATAGGAACCCCCACAAGTCTTATCCTGAGACAGCCTGAATCTACGATTCTTCTATCACAGAGGTTACATGTTCGGCAAAAAATATCAATTAGTCATTGAGCTTCCTCTTTCTCAGAGGACACATACTCAGCAAATGTATAATAGTATTTATATTTAGATTGTTTTATGAGTTGATTGGTTCTGAACTTACCCCATTGATGAGGTCACACAATTTGTATATAGCGTTACAGATACCTTTTCAATGGCTACTTGTTCTGTATATTCTTTTTTGTCACCTTTAGTCTACATCTCTTTTATGGCTTTGTCTATAATCTATCTAACAACACTTGTTGGATTTGATGCCTCCTAACACAACATTCCTTAAATATGTTACTAGGTGGCTGGAGGTCAGCAATTTATGCTAGACATCCTTCACCGATGCACAGACATTTGTAGCATTCTGTGGTAGTGTGGTATTGTTTTTGAAAAGTATAATATTGCATTAAATGTTTTGCTCTCCTCATTTACAGGCCTAACCTGACCATTGGTTCCGACACCCTCCAATCGACTTTGCCTACGGTAGTTGTGATAAGCACGGCCTATGGTCCCAAACCACAAATGTTAAGGTCCTAGGCCTGTAAATGTGGGAGGGGTTTATTTAACCTTTAAATCACCCTCCTGCTTGTACCTCCGGACCAAAGGCGTTCCATAAGTCCAACCTTTCTTGATTCTCTTCTAAACAATGCCTCCTAAAACACTAACGTTCATGTCATAAAGCAGAGCTAAGGTTTCAGGAATCTAACATATTTCATAAGAAAGCTATCTGAGGCTGTGCACAGAGAACCTTGAAATCTGTTTGTCGACCATGCCCCCTGCACCATTTACACTGAACAGATAAACATCCAGTTTAACAAATATTATGCTGTGAGTTATTTCTGTGTGTAGAATTGTGATTGTTGCTTTTCTAATCTCTGCAAAAGAAATAAAGAGCTAAAAACAATTTTATCCTTTTTTTTTTCTTCTTTTTTGTATTCTTTATTTTTCTCATTCCACAAAAGTGTAAAGCATTACACCAATAGATATGGCATCATCATGAGGAAAAACATATCAATGTCTAAAACACTGCATATAAGGACGGTATACGAGATGGGTGATATATCTTGTTGTAGGAGTGAAAAGGGGGAAATGAGGATTTTATATAAAGTGATTATGGCATAAAGCATGTACTATTAGAATGTTGTCCCACATGATTCAGAAGGAGCATTCTAGACCAGTGGAGTCTATCTAACGGGCTTCCACCCTCTGTGGGATCGCTCCCCCAGAGTAAAAAAACCTTAGTGTCACCAGTAGTTTCCCGCTTGTGTAGTATATCGGGCAAGGGGGTGATCTGTTACTTAGCCTATATTTTGTTAACAATAAGTAAAGTGTTTGGCAAGCCTGCCTACCCAGCTCTGAACATTAAGGGTAAGCCAGAGTGCTAGTAAGCATGTAAGAATAACTCATGGGCGGGACCATGTAAAAGAAAGGAAAGTACGAAAGAACAGAAGTGTAATCACATGAGTAACAGAGAGAAAAATGATTAACATGATAAACCCTATAATCAGTGGGTGGAGTGCTGAATAATAGACAAGCAGATATTAGCTTACCCCTCTGTATGGTAATATAAATCTTGATGTGGAGTGATACATAAAAGAGAAAAAAACATAAAACAAATCTAGTGCAGAAGGTATTTGCAATATACTAGATGCAAAAAAATAAAGGTAGACACACTCACAATCTTCAGAGCCTGAGGATAAGGCTCTATAATAATGCAGCTGTGCTGTTAAAAGGTAGCACCCCACCTTCTTAGATAAACAGGAATCTCAAGGCAAGCAAAACATAGGATATTGTGGTGCAGTATGTCTGTGTTTCTAATAAGCTAAAAATCACTTCACAAAAGAGGACTCTCATCTTAACAGGAGCCCATATGTGCCTTGGCTCTCAGGTGTAAATGCCTAGTGTCAATTTGTGGGGTGACACTCAGTGGCGTACACACAACCCATGGGGCCCCGGTGCGAAAACTGATCCGGGGGCCCCCCCTCCCCCCGCGCAAGCGCTTACTCTGCGCAGGCTGGGGCCGCAACACATGGCGGCGGGCACCTGGTCGCAGGGCTGCGACCCGTGCGACCGCGGTATGTATGCCAGTGCATGCATAAACACATACACTTAAAGGACCGTTAAGGGAGTCCGGCGCTGGAGAAAGGTAAGTGCTTAAGACACACACACACACTCTCATGAACAGACACACACATTTACTGACAGACACACACTCAGTGACAGACGCACACAAACATACTCAGTAACAGACACACACACTAACACACACACTCTAACACTAACACACACACACTAACACTAACACACTCACTAACACTAACACACTCTAACACTAACACACACACTCACTAACACAAACACACTCTAACACTTACACACACTCACTAACACACTCACTAACACTAACACACACACTCACTAGCACACTCACTCAATAACACACACACTCACTAACACACACTCACTAACACTAACACACACACTCACTAACACTAACACACACACTCACTAACACTAACACACACACACTCACTAACACACACACTCACTAACACTAACACACACTCACTAACACTAAGTAAAATATTTGAAAGGTTATTAAGGGATAATATTCAAGAATTCCTTGAGAAGAATATGGTTATCAGCAAAAATCAGCACGGTTTTATGAAGCACAGGTCATGTCAAACTAACTTGATTGCGTTCTACGAAGAAGTAAGTAGAAGTATAGATCAGGGTGTTGCAGTGGATGTGATCTATTTGGATTTTGCCAAGGCATTTGATACAGTTCCACACAAAAGATTAGTGTTCAAACTCAAGGAAATCGGTCTTGATGAAAATGCTTGTTCTTGGGTAGAACATTGGCTTAAAAACAGAATACAAAGAGTTGTCGTTAATGGTAAATTTTCAAGCTGGACAGAGGTGGCAAGTGGTGTCCCTCAGGGGTCTGTTCTGGGACCCCTTCTATTTAACATTTTTATAAATGATCTTGAAGACAGCATTGAAAGTCATGTTTCAGTGTTTGCAGATGACACAAAACTTTGTAAAATAATACAATGTGAGCAAGATATTACTTTGCTGCAGAAGGATTTAGATAGACTGGAGGACTGGGCACTCAAATGGCAGATGAAATTTAATGTTGAAAAATGCAAAGTTATGCACTTCGGCGTAAAGAATACACAAGCAACGTATACCCTTAATGGAAGCGAATTAGGGATAACAACACACGAAAAGGACTTGGGAATTGTTATAGACAACAAACTATGCAACAATGTGCAATGTCAATCAGCAGTGGCCAAGGCCAGTAAGGTATTGTCATGCATGAAAAAGGGCATTCATTCTCGGGACGAGAATATCATTTTGCCTCTCTATAAATCACTGGTAAGACCACATATTGAATATGCTGTGCAATTTTGGGCACCTGTTCTAAAGAAGGATATCATGGCACTAGAAAAAGTGCAGAGGCGGGCTACAAAATTAATAAAAGGATTGGAACATATCAGCTATGAAGAAAGGTTAACAAATTTAAACCTATTTAGTTTAGAAAAACGTCGCCTGAGAGGGGATATGATAACATTATACAAATATATTCGGGGCCAATACAAACCATTGTGTGGAAATCTATTCACAAACCGGACTTTACATAGGACATGAGGCCATGCGTTTAGACTGGAAGAAAGAAGATTTCGTCTAAGGCAAAGGAAAGGTTTTTTTACTGTAAGAACAATCAGGATGTGGAATTCTCTGCCTGAAGAAGTGGTTTTATCAGAGTCCATACAGATGTTCAAACAGCTACTAGATGCATACTTGCAAAGACAGAATATTCAAGGATATAATCTTTCAATGTAGGGTAATAACTGCTTGATTCAAGGATAAATCTGACTGCCATTCTGGGGTCAATAAGGAATTTTTTGTCCTAGCTTGTTGCAAAATTGTGCTTCAAACTGGGTTTTTTTTTTTTTTTTTTCTCTTTTGGATCAACAGCAAAAAACAGGTGTGAGGAAGGCTGAACTTGATGGACGCAAGTCTCTTTTCAGCTATCTAACTATGTAACTATGTAACTATGTAACTATGTAACACACACACACTCACTAACACACTCACTCACTAACACACACACACTCACTAACACTAACACACACACTCACTAACACACTCACTAACACTAACACACACACTCACTAACACTAACACACACACTCACTAACACACACACTCACTAACACTAACACACACTCACTAACACTAACACACTCAAACGTTTTTTTTTTATTTAATCCCCCCAGCCTCCTTACCTGTGGGAGAGCTGGGGGGATTCCCTGGGGTCCAGTGGTGTTGTTGGCCAGGCTGTCACCCGGCTGGCGGGCGCGCGAGGGAGCACTGTCCCCTGGGTGCTCCCTCTTCAGCTCCCTCGCGCGCCGCGTACTGATGCCGGAGCCGGAAGATGACGTCATCTTCCGGCTCCGGTTTCAGTGCGGTGCGCGAGGGAGCTGAAGAGGGAGCACCCAGGGGACAGTGCTCCCTCGCGCGCCCGCCAGCCGGGTGACAGCAGGGCCAGCCTCGGGGGGCCCGGAGGTGGCCGGCTCCTGGGCCCCCCAGCAGAAGAGGCTGGCCCTGTGAGGTACATACCTGGGTCGCAGGGCGGCCGGGCCCCCTGGTGGGCCGGGCCCGGTTGCAGTCGCGAGCCCTGCGACCCTGGTATGTACGCCACTGGTGACACTCCATAATCTGGAACCTGAAATCAGACAGACTACCAAATAGTACTAAAATCCACTATTTATTAATAGTGTTGTCGCGAACCCGGAATTTTCGGTTCGCGAACGGCGAACGCGAACTTCCGCAAATGTTCGCGAACCGGCGAACCGCGCGAACCGCCATTGACTTCAATGGCCAGGCGAATTTTAAAAACAACAGGGACTCTTTCTGGCCACAAAAGTGATGGAAAAGTTGTTTCAAGGGGACTAACACCTGGACTGTGGCATGCCGGAGGGGGATCCATGGCAAAACTCCCATGGAAAATTGCACAGTTGATGCAGAGTCTGCTTTTAATCCATAAAGGGGATTGACATTGACACCTGTCCTCAAAGCCCAGCCCTGATACACACTGACACAGAGCAGAATAGAGACTGTTCCCCCTACATAGGGTCACTTGGCAGATATGGATTGACACCTGTCCTCAAAACCCCTGATACACACTGACACAGAGCAGAATAGGGACTGTTCCCCCTACATAGGGTCACTTGGCAGATATGGATTGACACCTATCCTAATGATCCCTGATACACACTGACACAGAGCAGAATAGAGACTGTTCCCCCTACATAGGGTCACTTGGCAGATATGGATTGACACCTGTCCTCAAAACCCCTGATACACACTGACACAGAGCAGAATAGAGACTGTTCCCCCTACATAGGGTCACTTGGCAGATATGGATTGACACTTATCCTAATGATCCCTGATACACACTGACACAGAGCAGAATAGAGACTGTTCCCCCTACATAGGGTCACTTGGCAGATATGGATTGACACCTGTCCTCAAAACCCCTGATACACACTGACACAGAGCAGAATAGAGACTGTTCCCCCTACATAGGGTCACTTGGCAGATATGGATTGACACCTATCCTAATGATCCCTGATACACACTGACACAGAGCAGAATAGAGACTGTTCCCCCTAGATAGGGTCACTTGGCAGATATGGATTGACACCTATCCTAATGATCCCTGATACACACTGACACAGAGCAGAATAGAGACTGTTCCCCCTACATAGGGTCACTTGGCAGATATGGATTGACACCTATCCTAATGATCCCTGATACACACTGACACAGAGCAGAATAGAGACTGTTCCCCCTACATAGGGTCACTTGGCAGATATGGATTGACACCTGTCCTCAAAACCCCTGATACACACTGACACAGAGCAGAATAGGGACTGTTCCCCCTACATAGGGTCACTTGGCAGATATGGATTGACACCTATCCTAATGATCCCTGATACACAGTGACACAGAGCAGAATAGGGACTGTTCCTCCTACATAGGATCACTTGGCAGATATGGATTGACACCTATCCTAATGATCCCTGATACACACTGACACAGAGCAGAATAGAGACTGTTCCCCCTACATAGGGTCACTTGGCAGATATGGATTGACACCTATCCTAATGATCCCTGATACACACTGACACAGAGCAGAATAGAGACTGTTCCCCCTACACAGGGTCACTTGGCAGATATGGATTGACATCTATCCTAATGATCCCTGATACACACTGACACAGAGCAGAATAGAGACTGTTCCCCCCTACATAGGGTCACTTGGCAGATATGGATTGACACCTGTCCTCAAAACCCCTGATACACACTGACACAGAGCAGAATAGGGACTGTTCCCCCTACATAGGGTCACTTGGCAGATATGGATTGACACCTATCCTAATGATCCCTGATACACACTGACACAGAGCAGAATAGAGACTGTTCCCCCTACATAGGGTCACTTGGCAGATATGGATTGACACCTATCCTAATGATCCCTGATACACACTTACACAGAGCAGAATAGAGACTGTTCCCCCTACATAGGGTCACTTGGCAGATATGGATTGACACCTATCCTAATGATCCCTGATACAAACTGACACAGAGCAGAATAGAGACTGTTCCCCCTACATAGGGTCACTTGGCAGATATGGATTGACACCTATCCTAATGATCCCTGATACACAGTGACACAGAGCAGAATAGGGACTGTTCCTCCTACATAGGGTCACTTGGCAGATATGGATTGACACCTATCCTAATGATCCCTGATACACACTGACACAGAGCAGAATAGAGACTGTTCCCCCTACATAGGGTCACTTGGCAGATATGGATTGACACCTATCCTAATGATCCCTGATACACACTGACACAGAGCAGAATAGAGACTGTTCCCCCTACATAGGGTCACTTGGCAGATATGGATTGACACCTGTCCTCAAAACCCCTGATACACACTGACACAGAGCAGAATAGAGACTGTTCCCCCTACATAGGGTCACTTGGCAGATATGGATTGACACCTATCCTAATGATCCCTGATACACACTGACACAGAGCAGAATAGAGACTCTTCCCCCTACATAGGGTCACTTGGCAGATATGGATTGACACCTATCCTAATGATCCCTGATACACACTGACACAGAGCAGAATAGAGACTGTTCCCCCTACATAGGGTCACTTGGCAGATATGGATTGACACCTATCCTAATGATCCCTGATACACACTGACACAGAGCAGAATAGATACTGTTCCCCCTACATAGGGTCACTTGGCAGATATGGATTGACACCTGTCCTCAAAACCCCTGATACACACTGACACAGAGCAGAATAGGGACTGTTCCCCCTACATAGGGTCACTTGGCAGATATGGATTGACACCTATCCTAATGATCCCTGATACACAGTGACACAGAGCAGAATAGGGACTGTTCCTCCTACATAGGGTCACTTGGCAGATATGGATTGACACCTGTCCTCAGAGACCATGATACACACTGACACAGAGCAGAATAGTGACTGTTCCCCCTACATAGGGTCACTTGGCAGATATGGATTGACACCTATCCTAATGATCCCTGATACACACTGACACAGAGCAGAATAGAGACTGTTCCCCCTACATAGGGTCACTTGGCAGATATGGATTGACACCTATCCTAATGATCCCTGATACACACTGACACAGAGCAGAATAGAGACTGTTCCCCCTACATAGGGTCACTTGGCAGATATGGATTGACACCTGTCCTCAAAACCCCTGATACACACTGACACAGAGCAGAATAGGGACTGTTCCCCCTACATAGGGTCACTTGGCAGATATGGATTGACAAATCCCTGACAAACAGCTACCACATGCAAGGAAGGCAGCAGGGGCGCAAATTACCCACTCCCGACGCGGGAAGGTAGTGACGACAAATAACAATACAGGACTCTTTAGAGGCCCTGTAATTGTAATCAGTCCACTTGAAATCCTTTAACTTTGATCAATTGGAGGGAAGTCTGGTGCAGAGCCACTGACCCATGCGCAGGGCCAGCCTTAGGCCTTTGGGCGCCCTGTGCAAGAAATCTTCCCGACGCGGGAAGGTAGTGACGACAAATAACAATACAGGACTCTTTAGAGGCCCTGTAATTGTAATCAGTCCACTTGAAATCCTTTAACTTTGATCAATTGGAGGGAAGTCTGGTGCAGAGCCACTGACCCATGCGCAGGGCCAGCCTTAGGCCTTTGGGCGCCCTGTGCAAGAAATCTTCCCGACGCGGGAAGGTAGTGACGACAAATAACAATACAGGACTCTTTAGAGGCCCTGTAATTGTAATCAGTCCACTTGAAATCCTTTAACTTTGATCAATTGGAGGGAAGTCTGGTGCAGAGCCACTGACCCATGCGCAGGGCCAGCCTTAGGCCTTTGGGCGCCCTGTGCAAGAAATCTTCCCGACGCGGGAAGGTAGTGACGACAAATAACAATACAGGACTCTTTAGAGGCCCTGTAATTGTAATCAGTCCACTTGAAATCCTTTAACTTTGATCAATTGGAGGGAAGTCTGGTGCAGAGCCACTGACCCATGCGCAGGGCCAGCCTTAGGCCTTTGGTCGCCCTGTGCAAGAAATCTTCCCGACGCGGGAAGGTAGTGACGACAAATAACAATACAGGACTCTTTAGAGGCCCTGTAATTGTAATCAGTCCACTTGAAATCCTTTAACTTTGATCAATTGGAGGGAAGTCTGGTGCAGAGCCACTGCAATGAGCCTACAGGCATTGCGCATGAGCGTCCAGTAACGTGGCAAAAAAATTCCCAGCTCCCCAGAGGCTGTCCTAGCACCCCGGTCATACAAATATTCATTAACAGCTTTTTCTTGTTGGAGCAGGCGGTCAAACATTAGGAGTGTTGAATTCCAACGTGTAGGGCTGTCGCAAATCAAGCGCCTCACTGGCATGTTGTTTCGCCGCTGGATATCGGCAAAGTGAGCCATGGCCGTGTAGGAACGCCTGAAATGGCCACACACCTTCCTGGCCTGCTTCAGGACGTCCTGTAAGCCTGTGTACTTATGCACAAAGCGTTGAACGATCAGATTACACACATGTGCCATGCACGGCACATGTGTCAACTTGCCCAACTTCAATGCCGCTATCACATTTTTTCCGTTGTCACACACCACTTTGCCGATATCCAGTTGCTGCGGAGTCAGCCACTTTTCCACCTGTGCGTTCAGGGCGGACAGGAGTGCTTGTCCGGTGTGACTCTCTGCTTTCAAGCAAGTCAAACCCAAGACGGCGTGACACTGCCGTATCCGGGATGTGGAATAGTACCTGGGGAGCTGGGGGGGTGCCGTTGATGTGGAGCAAGAAGCAGCGGCACAAGAGGACTCAGCCGAGGAGGTTATGGAAGAGGATGGAGTAGGAGGAGTAGAGGAGGTGGCAGCAGGACTGCCTGCAATTCGTGGCGGTGTCACCAACTCCTCTGCAATGCCACGCATTCCTTGCTTGTCAGCCGTCAGCAGGTTTACCCAATGCGCAGTGTAGGTGATATACCTGCCCTGACCATGCTTTGCAGACCAGGTATCAGTGGTCAGATGGACCCTTGCCCCAACACTGTGTGCCAGACATGCCATGACTTCCTTTTGCACAATCGAGTACAAGTTGGGGATTGCCTTTTGTGAAAAGAAATTCCGGCCGGGTACCTTCCACTGCGGTGTCCCAATAGCTACACATTTTTTGAACGCCTCAGACTCAACCAGATTGTATGGTAAAAGCTGGCGGGCTAATAGTTCGGACAAGCCAGCTGTCAGACGCTGGGCAAGGGGGTGACTTGGTGACATTGGCTTCTTACGCTCAAACATGTCCTTGACAGAAACACATGACTGTGGGCAGATGAGCGGGAACTGCTCAAGGCGGGAGACGGAGTGGCGGATGGTTGAGAGGGGGCAAGAAGGACAGCAGTGGTTGACGTGGCTGAAGATGCTGGACCAGTAGGAGGATGGCGGCTTAGAGTAGGCGTGCTGCTTGTACTCATGTGTTGATCCCATAGGCGTTTGTGATGTGAGATCATGTGCCTATGCAAAGCAGTTGTACCTAGGTGGGTGTTGGACCTCCCATGACTCAGTTTCTTTTGGCACAGGTTGCAAATGGCATCGCTGTTGTCAGAGGCAGACACACAAAAAAAATGCCACACTGCTGAGCTCTGCAATGACGGCATTCTGGTGGTGGACACAGCATGCGTTGATTGGCGTGCTGTCGGGCTGACCCCGGGTGCCGATGCATGCTGTCTGACTGTGCCACTAGCTCCTTGCGACGACCGCCCCCTGCTTCCAACTGGTCTCCTCCTCCTCCTCTCTGACTCCCCATCTGAACTTTCGCCCTGTTCTTCTTCTCTTCTAGCGGGCACCCACGTGACATCCATGGACGCATCGTCATCATCAACCGCTTCGCTTGTATCTGACAACTCAGAAAAGGAAGCAGCAGCGGGTACAACATCATCATCATCACACCGTACCTCCATGTGTTTAATGCTGCCTGCAGGAGACATATCCCTGTTATCTACATCCTCTAGCAATAATGGTTGCGCATCACTCATTTCTTCAAACGGGTGTGTGAATAACTCCTCTGACATACCAAGTAAAGCGGCTGTGGTGCTAGTTTTGGTGGTGGCGGCAGGCGGGTGAGTGCTATCTTGAGAGGTGCCTGAAGCTAAGCTGGAGGAGGATGGTGCGTCAAGGTTCCGAGTGGAGGCTGTACAAGATTGGGTGTCCTGTGTTAGCCAGTCAACTAAGTCCTCAGAACTTTTAAAGTTCAGGGTACGTGGCTTCTGAAAACTGGGCATTATTCTAGGGCAAAAGGGAATCACAGCACCACGACCACGACGGCCCCTGCGGGGTGGCCTGCCTCTGCCTGTCATTTTTTGGGGGATTTGTGGTACTATGCGTGCAAGCTACTGTGAGACCAGATATGATTGGCAATGTGCACTGGAACAGTTCTGCAGAGCACACACTGTAGGCCTGAGACACCCGCTTGAAGACAAGTAACTGCTATTCAATCTATAACAGATATAACAGACACAGACGCTTGCAGACAACTAACTGCTCTTCTATTACAGTGAAAAAAAAATATTTCTTTTAAATCGAAAGCTTAACCAATTGTTAAAACAGATATGAGTGGTGGCACTGGGCAAATAGGCACAGTATCCAATGTGAACCTCACACAGAAGCTGGCAGGCAGGCAACTGCTCTTCTATTACAGTGAAAAAAAAATATTTATTTTAAATGTAAAGCTTAACCTATTGTTAAAACAGATATGAGTGGTGGCACTGGGCAAATAGGCACAGTATCCAATGTGAACCTCACACAGAAGCTGGCAGGCAGGCAACTGCTCTTCTATTACAGTGAAAAAAAAAATATTTATTTTAAATGTAAAGCTTAACCTATTATTAAAACAGATATGAGTGGTGGCACTGGGCAAATAGGCACAGTACCAATGTGAACCTCACACAGAAGCTGGCAGGCAGGCAACTGCTCTTCTATTACAGTGAAAAAAAAATATTTATTTTAAATCGAAAGCTTAACCAATTGTTAAAACAGATATGAGTGGTGGCACTGGGCTAATAGGCACAGTATCCAATGTGAACCTCACACAGAAGCTGACAGGCAGGCAACTGCTCTTCTATTACAGTGGAAACAAAATTTTGGTTGTAAAAGCACGCTAAAGAGACACCAGATATGATTGGCAACTGTCAAAGCACGCTGGCACAGGTCTGCAGAGCACACGCTGAAGTAGGCCTGAAACACAGACGCTTGCAGACAACTAACTGCTCTTCTATTACAGTGAAAAAAAATTATTTATTTTAAATCGAAAGCTTAAACAATTGTTAAAACAGATATGAGTGGTGGCACTGGGCAAATAGGCACAGTATCCAATGTGAACCTCACACAGAAGCTGGCAGGCAGGCAACTGCTCTTCTATTACAGTGAAAAAAAAATATTTATTTTAAATGTAAAGCTTAACCTATTGTTAAAACAGATATGAGTGGTGGCACTGGGCAAATAGGCACAGTACCAATGTGAACCTCACACAGAAGCTGGCAGGCAGGCAACTGCTCTTCTATTACAGTGAAAAAAAAATATTTATTTTAAATCGAAAGCTTAACCAATTGTTAAAACAGATATGAGTGGTGGCACTGGGCTAATAGGCACAGTATCCAATGTGAACCTCACACAGAAGCTGGCAGGCAGGCAACTGCTCTTCTATTACAGTGGAAACAAAATTTTGGTTGTAAAAGCACGCTAAAGAGACACCAGATATGATTGGCAACTGTCAAAGCACGGTGGCACAGGTCTGCAGAGCACACGCTGAAGTAGGCCTGAAACACAGACGCTTGCAGACAACTAACTGCTCTTCTATTACAGTGAAAAAAAATTATTTCTTTTAAATCGAAAGCTTAACCAATTGTTAAAACAGATATGAGTGGTGGCACTGGGCAAATAGGCACAGTATCCAATGTGAACCTCACACAGAAGCTGGCAGACAGGCAACTGCTCTTCTATTACAGTGGAAACAAAATTTTGGTTGTAAAAGCACGCTAAAGAGACACCAGATATGATTGGCAACTGTCAAAGCACGCTGGCACAGGTCTGCAGAGCACACACTGAAGTAGGCCTGAAACACAGACGCTTGCAGACAACTAACTGCTCTTCTATTACAGTGAAAAAAAATTATTTCTTTTAAATCGAAAGCTTAACCAATTGTTAAAACAGATATGAGTGGTGGCACTGGGCAAATAGGCACAGTATCCAATGTGAACCTCACACAGAAGCTGGCAGGCAGGCAACTGCTCTTCTATTACAGTGGAAACAAAATTTTGGTTGTAAAAGCACGCTAAAGAGACACCAGATATGATTGGCAACTGTCAAAGCACGCTGGCACAGGTCTGCAGAGCACACGCTGAAGTAGGCCTGAAACACAGACGCTTGCAGACAACTAACTGCTCTTCTATTACAGTGAAAAAAAATGTTTATTTTAAATGTAAAGCTTAACCTATTGTTAAAACAGATATGAGTGGTGGCACTGGGCAAATAGGCACAGTATCCAATGTGAACCTCACACAGAAGCTGGCAGGCAGGCAACTGCTCTTCTATTACAGTGAAAAAAACATATTTATTTTAAATGTAAAGCTTAACCTATTGTTAAAACTGATATGAGTGGTGGCACTGGGCAAATAGGCACAGTATCCAATGTGAACCTCACACAGAAGCTGGCAGGCAGGCAACTGCTCTTCTATTACAGTGAAAAAAAATTATTTCTTTTAAATCGAAAGCTTAACCAATTGTTAAAACAGATATGAGTGGTGGCACTGGGCAAATAGGCACAGTATCCAATGTGAACCTCACACAGAAGCTGGCAGGCAGGCAACTGCTCTTCTATTACAGTGAAAAAAAAATATTTACTTTAAATGTAAAGCTTAACCTATTGTTAAAACAGATATGAGTGGTGGCACTGGGCAAATAGGCACAGTATCCAATGTGAACCTCACACAGAAGCTGGCAGGCAGGCAACTGCTCTTCTATTACAGTGAAAAAAAAATATTTATTTTAAATGTAAAGCTTAACCTATTGTTAAAACAGATATGAGTGGTGGCACTGGGCAAATAGGCACAGTATCCAATGTGAACCTCACACAGAAGCTGGCAGGCAGGCAACTGCTCTTCTATTACAGTGAAAAATTTTTTTTATTTTAAATGTAAAGCTTAACCTATTGTTAAAACAGATATGAGTGGTGGCACTGGGCAAATAGGCACAGTATCCAATGTGAACCTCACACAGAAGCTGGCAGGCAGGCAACTGCTCTTCTATTACAGTGAAAAAAAAATATTTATTTTAAATGTAAAGCTTAACCTATTGTTAAAACAGATATGAGTGGTGGCACTGGGCAAATAGGCACAGTATCCAATGTGAACCTCACACAGAAGCTGGCAGGCAGGCAACTGCTCTTCTATTACAGTGAAAAAATTTTTTTATTTTAAATGTAAAGCTTAACCTATTGTTAAAACAGATATGAGTGGTGGCACTGGGCAAATAGGCACAGTATCCAATGTGAACCTCACACAGAAGCTGGCAGGCAGGCAACTGCTCTTCTATTACAGTGAAAAAAAAATATTTATTTTAAATGTAAAGCTTAACCTATTGTTAAAACTGATATGAGTGGTGGCACTGGGCAAATAGGCACAGTATCCAATGTGAACCTCACACAGAAGCTGGCAGGCAGGCAACTGCTCTTCTATTACAGTGAAAAAAAATTATTTCTTTTAAATCAAAAGCTTAACCAATTGTTAAAACAGATATGAGTGGTGGCACTGGGCAAATAGGCACAGTATCCAATGTGAACCTCACACAGAAGCTGGCAGGCAGGCAACTGCTCTTCTATTACAGTGAAAAAAAATATTTATTTTAAATGTAAAGCTTAACCTATTGTTAAAACAGATATGAGTGGTGGCACTGGGCAAATAGGCACAGTATCCAATGTGAACCTCACACAGAAGCTGGCAGGCAGGCAACTGCTCTTCTATTACAGTGAAAAAATTTTTTTATTTTAAATGTAAAGCTTAACCTATTGTTAAAACAGATATGAGTGGTGGCACTGGGCAAATAGGCACAGTATCCAATGTGAACCTCACACAGAAGCTGGCAGGCAGGCAACTGCTCTTCTATTACAGTGAAAAAAAAATATGTATTTTAAATGTAAAGCTTAACCTATTGTTAAAACTGATATGAGTGGTGGCACTGGGCAAATAGGCACAGTATCCAATGTGAACCTCACACAGAAGCTGGCAGGCAGGCAACTGCTCTTCTATTACAGTGAAAAAAAATTATTTCTTTTAAATCAAAAGCTTAACCAATTGTTAAAACAGATATGAGTGGTGGCACTGGGCAAATAGGCACAGTATCCAATGTGAACCTCACACAGAAGCTGGCAGGCAGGCAACTGCTCTTCTATTACAGTGAAAAAAAAATATTTACTTTAAATGTAAAGCAGCCTGATGTTATAGCCCTAAAAAGGGCTTTTTGGGGTGCTGTCCTTACAGCAGAGATCAGATGAGTCCTTCAGGATTGTAGTGGACACTGAATACCCTAGCCTAGCTATCAATTTCCCTATCTAATCAGCAGCAGCTAAACTTTCCCTCCTCTCACTAAGCATGCAGCTTCAGAATGAATCGAAAATGGATGCTGGGAGGGAGGTTGGAGGGTGTGGAAGGGAGGGAGTGCTGCTGATTGGCTGTAATGTGTCTGCTGACCGAGAGGCACAGGGTCAAAGTTTGCCCAATGATGACGAATAGGGGGCGGATCGAACTGCGCATGTGTCCGCCCGCCGCGGCGAACGCGAACACGCTAATTTCACCGGGAACTGTTCGCCGGCGGACAGTTCGGTACATCACTATTTATTAATATAAAATCAAAGGTGAATAAAAATACATAAAAGCAAAATACAGTACAGTCCTTGTATGCCAAAACATGTTTTGCTGTGAAAGCTTCTTCAAATGGCTGTCCAAAGGGACATTTGTCACAGTCACTAAGCTCAATAACAAAAAAATGTTGCTTTGTTCTCCATGTAACTACAGTAGCTGTCGTGATATTTTGACACAACTAAATTATCAAACTCTGAAATGCAGACATATTTGATGCCTGTCTTGTCTGTTAAATAACGAATTCTCTGTAAAAACTCCCACACAACATGCGCAGTATGCCTACAGAGTTACGCATGTGTGGAATAACTTGCAAAAACATCAAATTGTCAGTCAGTCTGAAGTCACTCAAACTGTCTGCTTCCATCCAATTTTAATAAAAAAAAACAGCTGCTCTATTGTTAATGTATAATAAACAATTATATATTAAACGCGCCTATTATGATTGCTACATTGTATTTTAACGATACTATAAATATCTCCTATATTGTCAGTGTGTATGTGCTCTGTAGAACAGCTTCGACACTACAGATGTTGTGGACTCCATCTCCCCTGATGCTTTTCTAGCATTATGGCTGTAAGACCATTAAATGAGTTGCCATTCACATCTGAAGTGCCAAAGGCTGGCAACCATGCTCTAGGACAGTGAGAAGAAATTCAGTGTGCCCTCCTCATTAAATATATATATATATATATATATATATATATATATATATATATATATATATATGTACACACACACAAACATATATATATATATATATATATATACACACACACACATCTTTCTTTTTCTTTCTTTTTAATAAGAAAATATTTAAAATGTACAGAATGCTGCTCACATGCACTTTCCTAGAGGATGCAATAGAGTATATGTTTTTATTTTCTTCTGTTCATTCCATGGAAGTTAGGGGCCTTGATTATTCTCTGGGCTTTAGTAGATAATAACTGAAAAAAGTATCAGACTTGGGAACTGTGAAAGTCTGCCCCAGATATTCTCCCAAGACAAAACTTGATGATACTAACGCTTAAAAAAAAATATGCGAAAGCCAAAACATGGTAGAGAATCACAATTAGATGCATAGCAAGGCATTGTCATTAACACACAGTAACTACGGTAATGCACTGCTCAGGGACACAGCATTCTCGAGTCAGACCTTCCAGGTCAAATCCAAAACTTACATCATAGCTATGGGATGCTGTGTCTGTGGGCTTTCTATAGAGTCAGTGGGCTCTCTACTGAGTCAGTTGACTCAGCAATAGGCATATGCTAATAAGAGCTTCAATGTAGTTTAGAGTACAGTAATAAGACCAAGAAAACACAATAAGGCAATGAGTGGTAGCATCACTGTAACTCTTGCAATACAGCTGAACAGAATCAATGGCATATCGACCAAAGCAGGAAGATAAGATTGTTGATCAATTAGAATCAAATAAGAGAACACGGAGCTACTGTTTGCTTTATGCCAGAAACTCAGGGGGGGAGGTGGGGGAGGGAAGGTAGAGGGACAGGGGGGAGCGGGCCTTATCAAAGGTCTTTAAACTTGCACCTTATTAGCATCTGCCTGTAATGTAATGGCCATTAACCTCTGCAGTGAATTGTATTCAACTTTCACTTTTTGATTATTATTGCGATTAATTATCTATGCTGTTACTAAAATCATCCAGTTGATGACCATCCCAACTGGTGTTCGGGCAATGAAAAATAAAAAAAAGCCAGCAACTGAAGGCAAAACCAGGGCAAACTGTGTCTAGAATGATTTAATAAAATGACATAGTCGGGATTTACTGTGTGATGTGAGGAGCATTTTTTTATTGAAACAAATGCTACATAGCAGCTTTCTATGCTTTAATTATTTTCAAATGTTTTATTGAAAGTTTTAAATATGATAATAAACCAAACAATAATAATGATAATAATAACAAACAAATAATGAAAAGGGGTAAATATACAAGTACTATTAATCATCCAATACTATTTAAAAATGAAAAATAATTGATAAATAATTTAAAGAAAAATGTACAATAATAAGTATAACTTTACCATTGGTAGTGCCTTATTTAGCAACCATAATGCAGTGCAAAGTGAATTAATATTGGGATCTTGGGATTATAGAGGTAGCAGAAATAAGCAGATGACGCAACATTACTCTTTGACTTTTGGATATATGTTCTGGTAATTTTATAAATAAACAAAGATGTGGGGATATTTAAACTGGAAATGTTATGATGGATTGAATGAGTTTATGTATGTCTTTCCAGAATGGAGTTTTCTTAGGACATGTCCAGAACATGTGCTATAATATTCCAACCCTTCCACAACTCCTCCAACATGAATAAGTGTTTGTCAATTGTAATTTAAACAGTCTAGAAGGTGTAAGGTTCCATCTGTAGTAATGAATAACATTTTACAAACCCATACATCCACTAACCCTTAGTTTCTGCATTATGCTCATTTTCATTCTACATGATTTTTTATTCCATATGAATGTCGGAAGGGCAGAAAGAACCTTTCTAAAAAAAAAAAGATAAAAGTGTGGTGAGGTTGATTGCTCTGATAAAATATAAAATTTTTGCAAGGAGAGACATCTTGACCGAATTAATCCTACCTAACCATGAGATTTCAAGACTACACCAAATCTCATGGGTGTCCCTAATTTTGGTCCAGGTTACAGATGTCAGGCTCCCCGCTCTCTTGCCTGCTGCCAGAGCTCCGGGTGCAGCGGTCTCCGCCGACATTCTCTCTGATGCTGCAAGCTCACATGCAGGGTATTTACATAGGCGCCCGAATGGCATATCGAACCTGGCACTTAGCAATGACATTAAGGGTCATATTAGCAGGATTAAACACCCTCCATGAATAGTGATAAATTCCAAGTGGAAGTTAACCAATCACAAGTAGCTCTTGCCTCTCCCATTTCTTGTTGCCCTGTTGTGGTCTTCTGATAGCCCAATAGCGCGTTTACTCTGTCTGATTGTTGGTTACTGAATTTTGGCTTTGTCTCTCATTTATTCTGTCTTCTCAGATCCTTGACCTCGGCGTTCCGTATCTCTTTTCTCCTTTGACCTTGGCTCGTACTCTGACCTCTCTCTATAAGGACCGGTATTGAATTTCACCTCTTGTGATCTGTATGTGTGTCTGGTTCCGGAACCGTGACATTGCAACACGCCCTCATGGAACCTATGGACATATCACAATAACTAGCTAATTAAGACTCCCGGATGGATAGTCTTCATCATCGCATGGACCAGTTTGCCCAAGCGCTGCAGACCATCTTAGTTCGTACTGCCCATTTGCCACCTGACATACAGGAAAATGCTGCTGTTCCTCCGGTTTCTGTTCCTGAACAAGTACTGGTCATCCCGGCTCATACTGTCCACATGACAACCCTGCAGCGTTATCGTGGTGACCCAACATTATGCCGTGGATTCCTTAACCAGATCAACATTCATCTGGTTATGAACCCACGTTCATACCCTACGTCTAAAATAGCGCTTTTAATAAATCACCTATCGGGTAGGGCCTTGGCTAGGGCTAATCCCATATGGGAGTCCGGTTCCTCCATGCCTTTAAAAGGACATTTGATCTGTCCGGTAGAGTTACTTCTGCTGGCAAAGCCTTATTAAGAATCAAACAAGGGTCAAGAACAGTAGCAGACTATGCTATAGAATTCCAAACCTTGGCAGCAGGGGTAGTATGGAATAATGACACTCTGGCAACTGCCTTTCAGGAGGGATTGGCTGGTGGGCAATCCCCAATCCCCATTACTCCTGGATGATGTAATAGACTATTGCATCGTAATAGACAATCATATAAGCGTTGTCATAGAGAGACCAAAAGACGGTTACAAGCCCATCCACTCCCTTCTCTGCCCGCTACCAGGGACAGATTAACATAGGGGCTGATGGAGCTGCTGCTCCAGGCCCATGCCCATGAAATAGGCCCATTGATTAAAAAAAAGTATATATATATATTTATATATATATATATATATATTTTTTTTTTTTTTATTTTTTTTTTTAAACACACTACTCTTAGGGTTTCCACCTGGCTGGTATTTCACTGACACAGACAGTAATGTGAGACTTTCTGGTCGGTGCCTACAGATGCTGGTATTTTTCTCAGTATGAACAGAGATTGCAATGCAATGCCAGCACTGGCCAGTAGGGGTCGCTGTGTGTGGAGAGAGGCAGGGATAGGAAGTTCCAGCATATCCTTCCCTTCCTATCTCTACTCACTGATCCGCAGGGGAGCAGCTACAGAGAGTCCAGAGAGCAACTCCCAGCCTGCAGAGACAGCCTACAGCTCAGGGAAGTGAGTGATTGGGGGGGAGGCTGCAAGAAGACATGGGAGCACTGGGAGATATGGGGGCATTGAGACACTAAGGGACATTGGAAGACATTATGACACAGACACATGGGGACACAGAGACACTGGGAGACATGAGTACACAGTGTCCCCATGTCTCCCAGCCAGTGTCCCTGTGTCTCAGTGTCACCATATCTTGAAGTGTCCCTTAGTCTTCCAGTGTACCCATGTGTCCCAGCCAGTGTCCCTAGTGTCTCAGTTTCCCCATGTCTATCATGTCTCTTAGTGCCCCAAGTATCTCAGTGTCCCTAGTGTCTGTGTCCCCATGTCTCGAAGTGCCCCAAGTGACTCAATGTCCACATTTCTCTCAGTGTCCCCAGTTCTCGCAATGTCCCCTGTCTCAGTGTCTTCATGCCTCAAAGTGTTCCTAGTGTCCTAGTGACATGGGGACCCTGGGAGACATGGGGACACAGAAACTAGGGAACACTGGGAGACATGGGAACATAGACACTAGGGGACACTGAGAGACATGGGAATACTGGGGGACACAGGGAGACATGGGGACTCTGGGCGACATGGAGACACAAGAGGACACTGTGATACATAGGGACATTGTGATACATAAGGTCACCTTGGGACATGACACTAGGGGACACTGGGAGACATAGGGCACTGAGACACTGTGATACATAGGGACACTGTGAGACCTGGGGTAATAGACATATGGGGACACTAGTCATGAGGGCACTAGGGGACACTGGGACACTGGGCGACATGGGGACACTGGGAGACATGGGAAAACTGAAACATAGGGACACTGAGACAGTGGGAGACTTGAGACACTGGGTGACAGGGAGACACTGGGAGCAATGCATCTACACAGCAGAATCAAACTAAGTAGTTTTTTGGTGATTTTACAGCATTTTCTCTTATGTCACTTGTGATGTCACCCATACATAATTAATTATGCAAAATAGTAAGGCTGGAATGTTTTTCTAAAAAAGGTGGCAACCCTAACTACTTTTCACATACTCTTGCTTAAGTATGTACACTTAAGAGGGATGTATGGGAATAAAACTTGTCTGCACTGGCTGACAATTAAATTTAGTTAAGATAATGCTGACTTTGGCTTGTTCAGTTTCTTCTACACTCACTACATATATATTTTCTCTGTCCCAGACTATATACCAGGAGCTTCTGCCTGCTAGTAAGAAGGTAAGGAGACAAGTGGACCAGCGAGTACTAGGAGACAGTCATTAGAAAGTGTTGAGCGAGCCCATCATTAGACGCATTTATGCCAAGCTCAGGGTGCTGTCTGCATAGTATGCCCTTAGTTGGCTAGCTTGCATGATTGGCAGGCAGCCTGACATGTATTCATGCCAGGCTGGCCTTCCAATTATTTCGGCAGACATGCCCCCTTTTTGGGCATGCTTGCCCCTTTTGGCAGGTTAAGTGGTTTGTGTCAGTGGCACACCCATTTACCATGCCCATTGGCTTACTGCTTCACTGGACACTCCTGTTAGGGGTTATGGATTTACTTAAAAGATGAAAACATAAATTAGAGCTAGATTAGCATAGGGTATGTGTTTTGTTATATCTGCTGTTTTCTTTCCCTCCAGCACCATTTCCATCAGATACATGACGCTTGGGAGTGCTTTAGTGTTTGTCGATAAGATTCTGTAATTAGGCCCATCACAATTTTCAGCACCAGGCCCACTGGGCTCTTAATCTGGCCCTGCCCGCTACACCTTTGCTCATCCTACCTCAACCTAGTCCACCACCCGAACCCATGCAATTGGGCTACACTATGCTAACGGTTTTGTCTTGGTCAGGCATCATCACAGAAGATGTTACTGTATCCCTTTCATCTATCACCCTGCATATTGCAGATGCAAATCTGTCGCTTTCATGTGTCACCATGTGCATTGCAAATCCATGACTATGATCCTACATTTCTTTGTACAACAGTCTATCACAATCTATAAAAGAACTGACTTTTCAACAGTTGTTGCAGAACAAGATTTTGTGTGATTCCATGTGCTTTCCAATGTTTCAGATTTTTTTATTGATGACCCCAAAACAGTGACTTTTAGCTCAAATACACTCACACCAAAATAAAAATGCATCTGATATGATTTAATGCCAAATAGGACATTTATACAAACAAGTCAGATTCACACATCAGGATCCACAAACTAGAGGAGCGTATTTTACCTAGTAAGTCTTTGTTATTTGCATTATTAAATTCCCCTTTTTTTAACTATATAATTTGTTCCTCTCTAATTCCTCTCTTTTCATCTGTTCCCACTAAATGCCCCTTTGATGAGGTACATACTCCCAGCTCATGAGCAACACAAACCAACCTGTGCGTAACAGGAAAGAAAACCATTCCAGTGTTTGCATAGTGTCCTCATTAGTGATATCATTTTATACAATTTCTGACAAATTGCTGCCCATCTGCCAGTAGAAGGCGGCTGCGCACACTGTATAAAGCTTACACAATATATGAATTTGTTGCTTTTATTATCTGTTTTTGCTAATTAAATAAGAAAGCATATCTAGATAGCTGCAAATTAAGAAGAAACAACAGAGAGAACTGTGTTAGCTTTATTCTGAAGTGGAACATATTGTACATTAAATGCATGTTAGCACAGCAGACTCTACAGTGGAACCATTTTAAATATATACACAATCTGCCAGTTATCGTAACAGACAGATTATGGTTTTCATCCTGTATTGCACAGCTAGAAGGACTGCAATTTTTTTACATCTTGACTGACCTTCAAACTGTTTCCTTTGTATATTTTCCTTAATGGTATTTACTGCGATCTGTACTTTTGTTCTATTCATTTCAAGGGACATTCTAAGCTTATAAATAAATATATTTATTCATAACATTCAAGTGTTCCTTTTAACTATTAGCTTCAGGGCTCCCCTTACACAATATAATATTCACAATAGCAATATTCAGTCTCCATACAGTAGCCACCGGGGCCAGATTTGCATGTCAGGTGACTGAATGTGCACAGAATTCTAAGGTGTCCCTTGCTTTCCCCTTTCAAAAGAAAAAAAAAAGCAAATCAAGTGAGTTTAATTAACTTATTAATTGGGAGTTGCAGGCATACAATTGTCTAAAAAATATTTTTATTTGACTACTACATGTGTATATTTATGTATGCGCATATTTCGGCTTGTACTGTATTGTTTTTGCATCTGTGAGTATAGTGTATGTTGCTTTGTAAATTTGTGCATAGTTAAATATCATTTTACATGTATTTAGGATAAAGAGGGGTTTAATATTCGAGAAAGATTAACATCAGAGTTAGATTACACAGTGTGTTCAATATTAAGAGGTTGCATAGCTTGAAAGAGCTTAAAGTTGTGGTATAAGGACTGTTCTGGATTCAGGGCCGGACTGGCCCACCGGGATACCGGGAAATTTCCCGGTGGGCTGCGGCACCTGGGGCTGGGCTGAAAGCCCCATTCAGAACTGATCAGGCTCCTGTGATCCTGGCCGACCATGTGCGATCTGTGCGGTCGCACAGGACCCCATGGGAGTAGGGGGAGCCAGGCGGCCGACACAGCTCGCACATGGCCGGCCAGGATTATATAAAAAATATTGTGGCGGGGGCGGGGCTTAGCGTGCGGCGGGGCGGGGCTTAGCAGGAAACAGGGGCGGGGCTTACTGTGCAGCGGGGGCCCTGTTAACTGCACCATGGGAAGCAGGAAGGAGTCCCCAACAACCAGTCTCCAGGAGCTCCAAGGGATGTGGAGGTAAGAAGCAGGTCAGTGTGTCTGTGTGTGTGACTGTCTGCCTGTGGGTGTGTGTGTGTGTGTGTGCGACTGTCTGCCTGTGTGTGTGTGACTGTCTGCCTGTATGTGTGTGTGTGGCTATCTGCCTGTGTGTGTGTGACTGTCTGCCTGTGTTTGTGTGACTGCCTCTGTGTGTATGACTGTCTGCCTGTGTGTGTGTGGCTATCTGCCTGTGTGTGTGTGACTATATGTGTGTGTGTGTGTGTGTGTGTGAATCACTGTCTGTGTGTGTGTGTGTGTGTGTGTGTGACTGTGTGACTGTCTGTCTGTGTGTGACTATCTGCCTATGTGTGTGTATGACTGTCTGCCTGTATGTGTGTGTATGTGTGAGTGTGTGGCTATCTGCCTGTGTGTGACTGCCTGCCTCTGTGTGTGTATGACTGTCTGCCTGTATGTGTGTGTGTGTGTGAGTGTGTTGCTATCTGCCTGTGTGTGTGTGTGACTGTCTGCCTGTGTGTGTGTGTGTGACTGTCTGCCTGTATGTGTGTGTGTGAGTTTGTGGCTATCTGCCTGTGTGTGTGTGACTGTCTTCCTCTGTGTTTGTATGACTGTCTGCCTGTGTGTGTGCAACTGTCTACGTGTGTGTGTGTGTGTGTGTGTGTGTGACGGTCTGCCTGTGTGTGTGTGTGTGAGTGAGTTTGTGGCTATCTGCCTGTGTGTGTGTGTGACTGTCTGCCTGTGTGTGTGACTGTCTGCCTCTGTGTGTGTATGACTGTCTGCCTGTGTGTGTGTGTGGCTATCTGCCTCTGTGTGTTTGACTGTCTGCCTGTGTGTGTGTGTGGCTTTCTGTGTGTGTGTGGCTTTTGGTGTGTGTGTGGCTGTCTGTCTGTCTCTTCGTGTGTGGATGTCTGCCTCTGTGTGTGTGGGTGCCTGCCTCTGTGTGTGTGGATGTCTGCCTCTGTGTGTGTATGACTGTCTGCCTGTGTGTGTGTGTGTGTGGCTATCTGCCTCTGTGTGTTTGACTGTCTGCCTGTGTGTGTGTGTGTGGCTTTCTGTGTGTGTGTGGCTTTTGGTGTGTGTGTGGCTGTCTGTCTGTCTCTTCGTGTGTGGATGTCTGCCTCTGTGTGTGTGGGTGCCTGCCTCTGTGTGTGTGGATGTCTGCCTCTGTGTGTGAGGATGTCTTTGTGTGTATGCATCTGCTAGTGAGTGAGTGAGCTTCTGAGTGTGTGCATCTGCTAGTGAGTGAGCTTCTGTGTGTGTGTGCATCTGCTAGTGAGGGAGCTTCTGTGTGTGTGCACCTGCTAGTGAGTTTGTGTGTGTGCATGCTAGTGAGTGAGTTTGTATGTGTGTCAGTGAGCTTGTCTGTAGGGATCGTGTGTGTGTTAGTGAGCTTGTCTGTAGGGAGCATGGGTGTGTCTGCTCCTGTCTGTGGTGAGCATGTGTGTGCAGTGAGCTTGTCTGTAGTAAGCTTGTGTGTGTATCAGAGTGTGTCCGTACTAAATTTGTGTGTGTACCAGTAACCTTGTCTGTGTGTGTCATTGAGATTGTCTGCCAATGAGCCTATTTGTGTGTATCAGTAAGATTGTCTGTGTCTGCATGTGAGTATGCTTTACTGTATAATTTAATTACCCTAAAAGGACTAATATTTTGAATTTAAAAAAGAAATATTCCAATAATATATATATATATATATATATATATATATATATATATATATACCAGTATAAATATAGATATGTGTGTGTGTGTGTGTGTGTGTGTATATATGCTATGTAGTGTGTGTTATATATGTATAACACACACTACATAGCACAATGACTTATGGGGCTGTCATAGATTTTTTTTCCAGGGCTGCTTCGTGTCCCCAGTCCAGCCCTGTCTGGATTATTGGGTATAGAGTTACATTTGGTGTCAATTTAGTTTGAGGGTATATAGAGTCTAGTTTTCAAGAACACAAAACTAGGATTAAGGTAAACAGATTTTTTTTTCCAAGTTTAGTTTTTGAGTTCTTAATTCTAGACCCAAAATTAGGGTTTGTTTAGCTTTTGAGAGGGGTTAAATTTAGTTTTTGGAAAAAGAGGTGTTTAGGATACAGGCATATGTAGATTGGAGCGTAATTTACAAAGTACTCATTCTCCTCTGACAGAACGTCAGGAGCTTTTATACAGCGTGCATCATTTAATGATGTCAGTTCTCCACCTGGAAGGCATTTCCTGTTTGTGAGCAGATGGGAAGTGATCCCTTCCTTTTCCTGTCCAGACTCACACACAGGCACTTTTCCTAAAGCCCTCCTATCAAGCATAGGAGGATGACTGAGCTACAGGTGACACTGGCCAAGGCTACTGATACTTGTCTCTCCCAACCAGCTGGCTTATGCTCCCAAAAGACACATTATTTGTGCTTAAACACTTGCCCTCCAACAGTACATGTGTCAGGGTTCTTACGTGAGGTGGGAGTCTGTAGCGCAGATATGTTTGCTCACCCTAGCAGATAGACACAGTCCAAGGTGACCAGATTAGAAGCCACCTGGACTGTGAATCTGTGCTTTGGGGCTGTGCAGGAAAGGTTATTCCAATGCAGTACCGACAAGGACACAAACAGCAGGATAGTCGAGGGATAGCCGAAGTCAAAGGATGACAGAGGTCAGGATAAACAAAGTGTAGAGGTCAGAATAAATGAAGACAGAAGCTGGGGGTCAATATGGAGTTAAAGTTCAAGAGACTGGAACACAGGAACTGAACACACACAACAGGATCAAAGACTTGATCAAGTTCCCAAGACGAGGCTGAGTTTATATTTCCTGCTTATGAATGATCTGAGTCAGGTGAAACACTTGCAATGACCATAGACGAAGTCCAGCCCCCAGTGCTGCAGAAAAGCCAGGTAGAACAGGGCTAGAAATACTTCAAAGAATAAGAACTGTTGTGGCTGAAAGGTCAGAATAAATGAAGACAGAAGCTGGGGTCAATATGGAGTTAAAGTTCAAGAGCCTGGAACACAGGAACTGAACACACACAACAGGATCAAAGACTTGATCGAGTTCCCAAGACGAGGCTGAGTTTATATTTCCTGCTGATGACTGATCTGAGTCAGGTGAAACACTTGCAATAACCAGGGCCGCCAACAGGGGGTGCACCGGGGCCCATCAGGTGGCCCAAGCATTTAGGGCCACCCGATGGGCCCTATATCTTCAGGGGCCCGGTCAGTGCTGCGGCCGGGTAATAGCGCGACCGGGCCCCTTTAAAAAAAAATTGCAGCAGCACCGCAAGGGCTGCTGGGAGGAAGTGATGTCCGGTCACTTCCTCCCAGCTTATTGCGCACGGAGGGAGAGCAGAGGAGAGGAAAAAGAGGAGAGAGGAGAGACATCCGCTCACTCCCATCATCCCCAGTCACCCTCCTGCAACTTAAAGGTAAGAGGAGGGTGGCTGATAAATGAGGTGTGTGTATGTCAGTGTGTATGTCAGTGTGTATGTCTGTATGTCTGTATGTCTGTGTGTGTATGTGTGCATGTCTGTATGTCAGTGTGTGTGTGTGTATGTCTGTGTGCGTATGTCTGTATGTCTGTATATCAGTGTGTGTGTGTGTATGTCTCTGTGTGTGTATGTCTGCCTGTGTGTATGCCTGTATGTCTTTATGTCTGTATGTCTGTATGTGTATGTCTGTTTGTATGTCTGTGTGTGTGTATGTCTGTTTGTGTGTATGTCTGTCTGTCTGTATGTCAGTGTGTGTGTCAGTGTGTGTGTGTGTGTGTATGTCTGTGTATGTGTATGTCTGTGTGTGTGTATGTCTGTCTGTGTGTCTGTCTGTCTGTCTGTCTGTGTGTATGTATGTGTGTATGTCTGTGTGTATGTATGTGTGTGTATGTCTGTGTGAGTGTATGTGTGTGTGTCTGTGTGTGTGTCTGTGTGTGTGTCTGTGTGTATGTCAGTGTGTGTGTGTATGTCAGTGTGTGTGTCTGTCAGTGTGTATGTCTGTCAGTGTGTATGTCAGTGTGTGTGTATGTTAGTGTGTATGTCTGTCAGTGTGTATGTCTGTGTGTGTATGTGTGTGTGTGTATGTATGTATCTGTGTATGTATATATCTATCTGTGTGTGTATGTATGTGTATGTATGCCGTTATGTATTTATGTGTATGTATGTATGTCTGTATGTCAGTTTGTATGTATGTCTGTTTGTCAGTATGTATATGTGTGTGTCAGTATGTGAGTATGTATGTACGTCAGTGTGTGTGTCTGTATATCAGTGTGTGTGTGTATCTGTATCTGTGTATGTGTCTATATGTGTTTGTGTCTGTTAGTATGTGTGTATCTTTCTGTGTCTGTGTCCTTTTGTGTCTGTGTGTGTGTATTCCTGTGGGCGAAATTTGGAGGCGGGGCTTGGAGGCGGGCACACGGGGGCCCAGACCTTGAGCTGTGTTAGGGGCCCCACAATGTCTGATGGCAGCCCTGGCAATGACCATAGACGAAGTCCAGCCCCCAGTGCTGCAGAAAAGCCAGGTAGAACAGGGTTAGAAATACTTCAAAGAATAAGAACTGCTGTGGCTGAAAGGCAGTATGGCAGGCCCAGGATAGCAAAGGGCTCAGGTTCATATCCCCTGTTGGGCATTTCTGGGGCGACCACATCTGGATGTCACAGAGACAACATGTACTTGTACACAGGTGTCTACTCTCCCTAATTGGAAATTCGGTTCCAGTAACCACTCTGCCTACTGTAAGTTCATGAATGATGGTGATCTTGGTTTAATTCAATACTCACTGAGAAGAATTATCGGTGTTTGGTGTAATTATGCTGTGCATCGCACTTAATAAACTTCTACTTTAAAGTTGGTCAAGGGGACATGCTTGTTGTTTTTTGTCTGATTAATGTCAGGATATACTGGAACCTGAACACACAGACAGAATCACTAAAGGAATAATCTGTATACCGGTCCTTAGAATGGCCAGGTTAATGAGCAAACAGAGTCAAGATAACAAGCTGAGGTCAATGGAGTACAGAGGACAGGATAAACGCTAGACAAGAACCAAAGAAATCATCAGAGGAACGCGCTATTGGGCTACCAAGAAACCACAACAGGGCAACAAGGGATTGGAGAGGTAAGTATTTATAGGTATCACTTAACAGTGATTGGTTGAATTCCACTTGGAATTAACCACTATTCATGGAAGGTATTTGACCTTCCTAAACTGACCCCTGACGTCATTGATATGAGCCGAATCTTGCAAGCGTGCAGCGTTTGACAGAATGCTCGAGGGGATCGCGGCACTCGGGGCCAAGCCACCCGGTAAGCAGGCAGAAAACCTGACAATTAACAGTCACCAGAGGCATACCTTAGTGAACCCAATATTTTTATTTTGTGTTTACCTGACCATATATTAACTTGACACCATATTATAGTCACTGTTCCCAATCGCTCCAATATGTAAATGTTTGAGAAAAGGTCAACCAGCTTGACCATTTTGACCTATCATTTGTAATTACCATGTCAATTCTAAACCATTCCCAGTATAGGGATTAATGCTTATAAATAGACAATAATGGTTGGAAATTGAAAAGGAATTTTAAGCGAAAATCACACATTTTGAAATATGTAGATGCGGCTATTTTTGTCCAAAATCTAAAATTCCAGGTCAATATCTGATAATTCCTGGTTTAATGAATAATCCTGACACTGCTGCATTTTATTATCTGCTGCATTTTTAGTTTGTTTCTTGTCCACTTTTTCTCTGAGCAAAAGTGAGGGCCACAACAAACCTTCAACTTTACAGCTGTGCTTTAAATGGTAATTGCACGAGTTTAGGTGATTTCTTTTAACTATGTTGCCACTACAATAATAATGGATTTATTTTCAGTGTTACTTTACATTACATGGTTTTTATTACCAAATAAATGGTTATAAAATTCTGCACAAGGAGCATCTTTCAATATAATAAAAAATTCATTGGTAATAATACAAAATACTTGAGCACAGGGAAGACAGTTTTCCAGCATAACTTACAGAGCCCTCAATATTAATGATGTTTATGAATGTGGGTCAGCTTTTTTGGAACTGCCAACTCTTCAGTGACACTGTTTAGGTTCATGAATCATATTGAAATGTACTCAAGAGTCAAAAACACGTATAAATAAACATAATAAGCCTTCACCATGGAAACTGTGGTTGCCATGGCAATTGTTTCAAGAGATCTTTTACAGCTTTTTTCCCTGATCAGTTTTAGGGACAGGTAGTGGAACGAGGTGAACTGTCCAAAGGAATGAAGTTTCCTGCCCTGTCATTAAGTCAAAAACTCTTTCCACCAGTCAGACAAGTTAAAGTGTTATGTTCTCTGTTTGATTTTTAATTTTGTGTACTAAAGATGGCTGAATTGGATTATTGTGAATTACTGCACATGGAGTAGCAATCCATGCATGTATTTACCCCAAATACATAAATGAACAAATTAAAAATTCCTAAGAGCACTAAAAGTACATGTTTGCAATAATGCAATCTATGTTAGCTTAGATTATAATAGCAAAATCTATATACCATCATCAAAGTGACATCCAGCATCAACTTTGTGAACTTTGCATGGTTCTTTCTCAATTGGACCGATCTCCCAACTGTCAGCATAGGGACATTGTGACATCTATCCGACAGAGTTAGACTCTTGGGCAACTGTGATATTTGCAACTCTTGTTTGCCCTCTAAGGACTTTATTTTATTGTAATCATTAAGATCTATGATAAGAGGCATAAAAAAATTGTTCTTTGAAAAGTCAGATTTTCTTGTGCATTTTTATTGCCAGTGATAAGGCCAAGTTTATGCATCATATTCTCCTCCAGTACATGCAAAAAGGTGTTATTGCCTGTATAAAGGGGATAGATTCTGCACCGTAAAACTCTGAACTCATAAAATACTGATAGTTTATAATATATCTGATGTAGAATCTTCAAAGTTTTTATACATCCATCGGCATACTCACACTACACACACAACTAAGATGAATTTGCCTCCAGCCATGGACATTCTGTGGCCAGAAGCTCAAAAGATTGCAGCCACAACTTAGATTACAAAACATAAAGCATTCTATGTATAAACTGATAGAAACTGTATTATGGCTGGTTTTAGTTTGCAGAATGATTCATGTGTTGTTCAGTGTAACTATAACAGGAGAGATAAACTCCTGCTGGACAGGGGTTCACAAGATAATATCACACCCCATTGGCTCCTGGTTGGTGGAGCTTCTCCCTTGTCCTAAAGAGATGTGCCAGCAGCAATGTAGCAGTATAATGTAGAAGTTTCAGTAACTTTAAAGGTATATTGGTGTTTTGTTTTGTTTTTTTGCCTTGTTTGTTGTTTCTGAATATTTTTAATCCATTATCTAATTTATAATTCTTTCAGGCATACCTATTTATTTTTCTTTTGACCTCCATCAGCAGCTTATAACTGTCATAATTACCTGACATCTTGCTAGAGAAATCTACATCCTTGCTGCTTATTGAGTTTTAATTAATTGCCACATGGGAATCCAAGTTTAAATGCTGACAATCTTAAGGTGTACATTTTACTTATTACAATCCTAAAGTCATTATGTTTGCGGTGCACTTTCAACCACGGTACACTGGTTGAAAAACACTGATCTAATGCATTCAAAATAGGGTGTCAGTTCTAATATAAAAAAATAATGATAAATAAATAAAAAGAAATAAATCAGCCAATAAAACTACCTGCCTAATATTGCGTAGGTCCCACACAGCTCTGATGCATCAAAGCATGGACTCCACAAGACCTAAGTATAAGTGTCACATGGTAACTGGCACCATTAGCAGCAGATCCTTTAAGTCCTGCAAGTTGAAAGGTGGGACCTGCCTGGATCAGAGTTGTTGTTCCAGTACATCCCACAGATGTTCAATCAGGATGAGATCTGGTGAGTTTGGAGGTCAAGGTAACACCTTGAATTCTTTGTCATGCTCTTCAAGCCATTCCTGAACAATTTTTGCAGTATGGCAGGGTGCATTATCCTGCTGAAAGAGGCCACTGCCCTGAAAGAACACCATTACCCAGGACATACTTGAAAACCCAGGACATACTTGAAAACTAGAGAAATCTCAATGTATCTTTCCTTGTAAAATATTTTTTAAATAAATAAATAAATGTACGTGGTCTGCAGCAATCTCTAGGTAGGTGGTCAAGTTAACATCCACATGAATGCCAGGACCAAAGGTTTCCTAGCAGAACATTGGCCAAAGCATAACTGCCTCTGCCGGCCAGCCATCCACCTGATCAAAAGAAAATGTGATTCATCTGGCCGACCAGTTCTGATGTCTCCATTGAAGGTGCTTTCGGCTGTGGACAGGGGTCATCATGGGTACTCTGACTGGTCTCTGGCTACGAAGCTCCATTCTCAGGAAACTGAGAATGCTGCGTGTTCTGACACATTTCTATCATAACCAGCATTAAGTTTGTCAGAAAATTGAGCTACAATTGAGCTCTTCTTTGTGGTCAGACCAGACAGCCTAGCCATTGCTCCCCATGTGCATCAATGAACCTTGGGTATCCATGACTCTAATGTCAGTTCACTGGTTATCCTTCATTGCACTACTTTTGGTAGGTACTAACCACTGCATAGTAGTAGTAACTGACCATTACAAACAAGACTTGTCGGCTAGCCATCACTTTATGGCCCTTGTCAGAGTCACTCAGATTTGTTGCTGGACCATTTTTCCTGCTTTCCTGCTTCTAACACATGAAATTCAAGAACTGACTGTTCACTTGCTGCCTAATATACCCCATGCCTTGACAGGTGTCATTCTAACAATATAACAAATGTTATTCACTTCACCTGTCAGTGGTTTTAATCTTGTGGGTTATCAGTGTATTCAATAAATTACTGTTTGTATTTGGAATCTATTGAAAGGACTTATTATTATTATAGTTCTCTTTTACCCCACTGTTAATATGGTGAGGTTTATTTACTAGAATTATGAATTCTGGAAAACTGATATTAGGATATTGAGCTGGAAATATTATATATTAGCGGTAGCTTAGATATGTTTCCACTATTGCCCCAAGTTTGCATTTCCCTTGGCACATTTAGACAACTCCCATTTTAGGGAATAAATCTTTATGTGAAAAAGTGGAAAATCGCATTGTGATATTTGAATTTTCAAAATGTCATGCCCGGTGCTTTGGTATAAAGCAAAAAGATCAGTTGCTCACTTTTATAGCCCTTCATTATATATTAAATTAAACCCCCACCTCAAAACACTACCCTATGTCCAACCATAAACCATTAAATGTGCTATAAATCATTGGGACAAGAAATATTTTAATGAGTATTATATAAACCTATATTTATAAACCACACCATGCTGTATTAAATCCACAGGATGTTTTATTAACTCTGCAACCCCAACATTAACCCCAAACATTAAAGCAGCATTAAATCAGCATCCATTGCATTAAAACATTCTGTCCCCAGCATTATTTCACATTGTGCTGCATAATTAACCTCTAATATGGTGCATTGAAGTGGCACTGCCAAAACTGTTATACTTGTTTATTGCTCTCTCAATATTACAGGAAATATGGGGCTAAAAATTAAAGGGCGTTAAACTCATACCTGGGGCTTTTCCAGCCTAGGTCAGCCCCCCTTGGCAATACTCCTTTTCCGTGATGTCAAAGCTGCTTGAAAAGCACATCCACTCTCTTTGCCATCATATACCAAATGTACTTCCTAATGTACTATTTCCCGGTTGGTCTAAACATGTTTTATTCAAATGTATCCAGTATACCTAATAGTTTCACAAACTTCTTCTTGTCGATCCTTGTATACTGACCATACTAAATTGTATCTATTCAGTTTTGGGTTTGCAAGTAGACAGTGCGTACAGTTACCTACAAACACCTCTCTGCTAGGGACACCTTCCTGGGCAAAAAAAAAAAGGGAAAAAAAACAAACAATATTTATTTAATTACTATTCATTATTACAACGATTGGCCTTGATCTGTAGCAGGAGGGGGGAATGACAGGTAGATAGACATATAGATAGATTATTGTTTTAGGTGGTTTAGAGGGCACTGGATATTAATTTGTCTTGAGATGTGGTTGCCCTCCTATAACTCAAATCTTAGCCAAGCACACCGCTGCTTGTAAAATTGGGCATATCCACTGTTTGAATAGTTGAATAGACTGGTGTTAAATCACAGAGACTTTTTAAAATGGTCTGGAAAATGTATTCCAGCAGCTCAATGCTATTAATTTTAATGTTGATCTTTGAGATATTAAATAAACTGGCAGAATACACCATGCAAGGTTACAAAATTTGCAATACTAAATGTAAGGTACCCACCTTCCACCTTTTATGCTCATTTAGTGGAGAAAATTTGGTAGTTTTTGTGGGCACAATAAACTAGCAAAACAAATCATTTAAGTGCTTAAAATTAAACCACTGTAAGAAGGGCAGGAAAACTAAACAAAATCTAACTGGACACTGGTCGCAATTCACGTTTGTTACAGACACTTTCTCAACATGTCCCCCCCCCCTCCCCTCCCCACACCCCCCACCACCACCCTCACCTTCTTACAGTGGTATCGATTTTAAGCACTTACATGATTTTAGTCTAAATTTCTGTACCATGTTTTATTATATTATTAAGCCCTTAATAAATATGGAATACTTAATTGAAGACTCCTTTTCTTGTTGAATGTTGGGTGTAAAACAATAAATACATAAAACACAATGTAGGACTTTTTTCAACCAGTATTTGCCTCCATTCTGCTCTTCCATGTGTGGGAAATATATGGTATATCAATTTATGTGTTTTTTATTCTTCATTAAATATACAGACAGAAATGTTTTATTATTATTATTTTTGTGTGTCCTGTTAGGATGTGACAGTCCTATCCTCCTCCGCATCACAATTTAAAAGTGAGTTTTAAATGCTGCCATTAGTTCAGCAATGTATGAAACATAATGTAAGGGTTAGTTTAAGGATAATTAAGTCATTATAACTAATTTATGATTATGAAGTGCTTGGGATTCTGGTGGTTTGGTAAACTGCAGCTCCAGTCATTGTTAACATACCTGAGATACTTTGGTTAATATACCAAAGGATCACTACACTGACCACTAAAACATCGAAATCTCCTTCCAAAGATTTTGTACTGTTCATGACTCTTAAAGTTTAACTGTTCATGATTCTTAAAGTTTAACTGTTCATGATTCTTAAGCCTGAATTGAAAATCTAACGAGTGTTCATGAACCAATTTCACATGAACTGAATCCCCACATTAACAATATTCAGAAGAACAGAATTGGATATTTGGCACAAATGATTTGATGTTGAACCAATTCTTCCTTCTGTGTTCTAAATGACAAGTGTATCTTGTGCCCCCTCTAGTGTCGCAGGGAGAAAACTACATCTGAAAAATTGCAATAAACATGTAATCAGATTGGAGCAGACATTCCTCCGCTTTGAAGTAATAATTTTTCACAAAAAAGAAGCTTCAAAGATTGATTTCTTAAACCTGCAGCTGTGCACAATGCCTAGATAAAAAGTATTTACCATTAATGTGTGCGTTTTTAATTGTTTCTTTTATTTGGCACTGATAATGAATAATAAAAAGATAGTTGACAAAGTGGAAAAACGTATTCAGCAGAAAGTACATGAGATTTTTTTTATGATGGCAATGGATTTTAAATCCATCTAAGTTATTTGCTAGTCTCCACATTTTAGCAAATTAAGGTCTCTATTTAACATTTTTTTTTTATAAGCTTTTCAAATGATTTCATATTTTTGGAAAAACATTTAACTCTTTTCAAAATATTAAAATATCAAAAAATATATAATCAGCATGGTTTTATGAAGCACAGGTCATGTCAAACTAACTTGATTGCGTTCTACGAAGAAGTAAGTAGAAGTATAGATCAGGGTGTTGCAGTGGATGTGATCTATTTGGATTTTGCCAAGGCATTTGATACAGTTCCACACAATAGGCTAGTGTTCAAACTCAAGGAAATCGGTCTAGATGAAAATGCTTGTTCTTGGGTAGAACATTGGCTTAAAAAATAGAGTACAAAGAGTTATCATTAATGGTAAATTTTCAAGCTGGACATAGGTGGCAAGTGTGTGGCCCTCAGAGTTCTGTTCTGGGACCCCTTCTATTTAACATGTTTATAAATGATCTTGAAAACAGCATTGAAAGTCATGTTTCAGTGTTTGCACATTACACAAAACTCTCTAAAATAATACAACGTGAGCAAGATATTACTTTGCTGCAGAAGGATTTAGATAGACTGGGGGACAGGGCATTTAAATGGCAGATGAAATTTAATGTTGAAAAATGCAAAGTTATGCACTTTGGCGTAAAGAATGCACAAGCAACGTATACCCTTAATGGAAGCGAAGGGGGGATAACAACACATGAAAAGGACTTGGGAATTGTTATAGACAACAAACTATGCAACAATGTGCAATGTCAATCAGCAGTGGCTAATGCCAGTAAGGTAATGTCAGGCATGAAACAGGGCATTCGTTCTCGGGATGAGAATATAATTTTGCCTCTTTTAAGACCACATATTGAATATGCTGTGCAATTTTGGGCACCTGTTCTAAAGAAGGATATTATGGCACTAGAAAAAGTGGAGAGGTGGGCTTCAAAATTAAGAAAAGGATTGGAACATATCAGCTATGAAGAAAGGTTAACAAATTTAAACCTATTTAGTTTAGAAAAATGTAGTCTGAGGGGATATGATAACATTATACAAATATATTCAGGGCCAATACAAACCATTGTGGGGAAATCTATTCACAAACCGGACTTTGCATAGGACACGAGGTCATGCGTTTAGACTGGAAGAAAGACTATTTTGTCTAAGGCAAAGGAAAGGTTTTTGTTACTGTAAGAACAATAAGGATGTGGAATTCTCTGCCTGAAGAAGTGGTTTTATCAGAGTCCATACAGATGTTCAAACAGCTACTAGATGCATACTTGCAAAAACAGAATATTCAAGGATATAATCTTTCAATGTAGGGTAATAACTGCTTGATCCAAGGATAAATCTGACTGCCATTCTGGGGTCAAGAAGACATTTTTTTCCTAGCTTGTTGTAAAATTGGAAGTGTTTCATACTGGATATTTTTTGCCTTCTTTTGGATCAACAGCAAAAAACAAATGTGAGGAAGGCTGAACTTGATGGACGCAAGTCTCTTTTCAGCTATGTAACTATGTATACAAATATATCAATATATTAATGAATATCTTTGAGTGGACTGTATTTTGTGAGTAGATGTTATTGGTTGTCAACTGGTGAAAAAGGTTTCGAAATCAGTCAGCAATTAATAGCAGATATAGTTAACGACTGTTGATAATATGGATAGCTTACCAGCATGGTTGGAAAGTAGCCTTAAATTCACTGGAATTCATAGTTTAGTGAAAAAACACTTTTTGTGTATTAGAACCAGGGCCAGACTTGGAACGAAAAGCAGCCCTGGAAAAAAATGATATGCCTGCCCAATAATAAGTTGTTCCTGCATAGTGTGCTGATATAGAGGTGGAAAAGATAACTTAAAATTGAAAACTATTAATGCAATGAAAGAAAGTATTCATAGGGCTTCAAAATAAACAAAAGAGCGGCTTTATTTTAAGCAGACTGCATTTGCATATAATCAACGTTTCCATTCAACTACCTTCACATATTAGGTTTGGTAATGGGAATGAAATGGTGAATGTATCCATTTGTACAACTTTAAAAAAACAAACAAAAAAAAACGATCTTGTCCTATGAGTGTGCTCTTCACTTTGAATGTATATTAAAATAAGTAAATACTATAGGCATAATTATATATATATATTACTAATACACACACTAATAAACATGCATATATGTATGTGTATTACTGTCAGAATCACATCAATTACGTCTATCTGTACATTGTGTCAGCAAGATTGCTAGCAAAATATATATCTTGGAAGGAAAATCTTTAATAAGAGATCTTTTTTTAATAGAAGGTCTATCAATTAGCTCTTCGGCATAAACTCCTATGCTGAAGATCTGAGTTACAAAGAGAGCATGATAAACCGGTAAAAATGCATTCTCCTCCCCCCACACACACAAAACAAATGCATCTTCTAGTCTGTTTCTCTTAACCCCCTTTTCAAATTTCTTTCTGTTTTTTTTTGTGTTTCTTATTTCCTTCTTTGATTTTTTTTTACCTCTTTTAGTGTATCGTGTCTCCAATTTTTCTCCTTGTGTGTCTCTTTCAATTCCCCTTGTGTATCTTTTACTTCACCCCAGCCTCTGTGTGTCTCTTTTTACTCTTCTTCAGCCCTCTGTATGTCTTTTTCCCCCAGCCCCTTTTGTGAGTGTCTTAGCCCCAGCACCTTTGTCTTTTCCCCCTCTGTGTGCCTCTTTATCTCCACCCAGCCACTCTGTGTGTCTTTCTCCCCAGCCAAGCTCTGCCCCCCATTAACCTTCTGTGTCACTTTATCCCCCTTCCCTTCTGTATATCTCTTTGTTCCCACAACAAACATTCTGGGTGTCTCTTTGTCTCCCTCCCAGTCCCTCTGTGTGTCTCTGTCCTACCCCAGCCCCTCTGTGTCTCTTTCTCCACCTCTCCTCCCAGTGTCTCTCTTCCCCTCTCCCCTGTCTCTCTTTCTTCCGACTGTCTTTTTCTCCCCATGTGTCTCTCTTCCCCCACTCTCTCTTTCTCCCCCCTCCCCGTGTCTCTCTTTTCCCACTCTCTTTCTCGCCTTTCCCATGTGTCTCCCTCATTCTCCTGTCTCTTTCTCCCCCATCTGTCTCTTTCTCCCCCCTCACAATGTGTCTCTCTTCCCCATCTTTCTCTTTCTCTTCCCTCCCCTTAGTTAGAACATAACATTATTTATACTACATGAAACATAATGTGGACACAGGGTGGGTTAGATCACAAAGGGAAAGAGTAAGTCTATCATTGCACACGTAAATAATTCCATTCTGCTGCTCTGAAAGGAGGGTCTCTTGTCTTGGCCTTAAAGAACCTAATTGTAACGGCTACCCAGGTAGTGAGAGGGTATCAGCCATTGGAGACGTCCTTTTTCCCGGCAAGTTGCTGTATAGTAATGAAGTTGGTTATTCCCATCCACAAGATCCAAGAGGAGAGTCAGGTTCAGCTGTTAAAAAGTAAAGTAATAATGCAGTAAAAATCCCTTTCCAAGAACGAGACGAGGCTACGTTTTGAAAGGTCAAGAAGAACTCAGTTTTAATGACAGGGATTCTCCTTTTATGCGATTCTGCCCATGAAATGGAGACACCTACATAATTAGGACAGTAACCAATTACAAACATGTTACATCCCACACATTTCCTCCCCTCAGATAAACAGTTAACATAATTATCACACACACATTTGTACCCGAGTTTTGGATGTACCCCAAATACTTGGGGTACATTCATAAATCCAGTATCCCCAGATAGCCCCAATCTGGGGGAACAACATACTTAAAAATCATCCCATTCGGTTAAGGGGTTCGGGAGTTATGGCACAGGCACACTGGCCGAAAATAGTTCCATAAGTTTTGGCCTTGCGGTCGATCCTCGTTTGTGTGGTGAAAAGGCACGAAAATCCTGCCATCCGTGAGTTTCCTGATGGTCGCTACAATCCCTGTACGTGGTATAATCTTTCTACCAAACGGCAGCATGGTCGGTAGTCCCAGCACAAATTTACGGTGTTATGGAGGTCTCAGTGGTGTTTGCCTACTCAAGTGTCCGATTTTGGTTCCAGACACTCAACGGCAATCACCACTGTTCGTGAACTAAGATGGCCGCGAACACGTGTAAAAGTCCCGAAATGGCGGCCACCTAGTAACTGGAACAAAGAGTTCGTGCATTTCATACGGATGGTAAGTGCCGACCTGGGAGGTAAAATACTTAATTGAATAGCAGGGTGGTCCGGGGTTCGGTAGTTTGTATTCATTCTTATACATGCTGAATCTCTACCATACGGATTGCATAAAATAGACAAAAGTGGTTAAATGTCCCGAACTGTGTTCAAAGTAATCCACATGAACCAGGTAAGCACATTCCATTGTGGTTATAGTCTCTGTTAATGTGCATGTACCGGGTTAGTGGTTAAAGGGCCAGTTTAGCAATAAATGTTCCCAGGCAAAGGTAAGGTTCTGTTACACTTATTAACTAAAACAAAGGAAGGTAGAAACGCCACCTTGTGCTAGGGATAGGAAATCCCATTGTTATTGTGCATGCAATGGAATTTAAAGGAGCCCTATAGGGTCAGGAACACAAACGTGTATTTCTGACCCTATGGGGTTAAAACCACCATTTAGCCCCCCTGGGCCCCTCATGCCTCCCTAAAAAAAAGTTAAATCTTAGTTGTATTCCTTTAGACATGCCCACTGCCTGCAGAAGTTGTAGCCTGATACAATCACAATGCTTCCCCATATGATTGGCTGAGACTGACAAAGAGGCAGATCGGGGCAGAGCCAGCATGATTCAAACACAGCCCTGGCCAATCAGCATCTCCTCATAGAAATGAATTGAATCAATGAATCTCTATGAGGAAAGTTCAGTGTCTGCATGCAGAGGGAGGAGATACTGAATGTTTGGATGCATTTTAGGCAGCCATGACCGAGGAAGGATCTCTAACAGCCATCGGAGGAGTGGCTAGTGATGTTATCACTAGGCTGTAATGTAAACACTGCATTTTCTCTGAAAAGACAGTGTTTACAGCAAAAAGCCTGAAGGTAATTATTCTACTCACCAGAACAAATTCAATAAGCTGTAGTTGTTCTGGTGACTATAGTGTTCCTTTAAGTTATGTTTGTTATATTATATTTGTGTTACCGTGTTTCCCCAAAAATAAACCCTACCCCGAAAATAAGCCCTAGCTGAATTTTCGGGGTGGGCTGCAATATAAGCCCTACCCCGAAAATAAGACCTAGGCATTGCACCTTTGCGGCCCGGCGGGACTTCCTTCTTCTATGAGGAGGGGGAGGAGCGTTGCAGGCCGCGGCATCGCGCAACGTGATGACGACGCGCGCAGCACCGTCAGTCTGCCTTCAAGGATCTTCAGCGGAAGGATCCATTTCCGGGCGGTGAGGCACCCAGTGGTCGGACTCGGCGGGCAAGGAAGGCATCTTTGAAATGTGAGTCGATATTTTATGTCTGGGACTGAATTAATTAAAGGGGGTGGTGAATTAATTAAAGGGGGGGTGAATTAATTAAAGGGGGCGGTGAATTAATTAAAGGGGGGTGAATTAATTAAAGGGGGGCTGGATTAATTAGGGGGGTGGATTTATTAAAGGGGGGTGGATTTATTAAAGGGGGGGTGGATTAATTAGAGGGGGGTGGATTTATTAAAGGGGTGGATTAATTAGAGGGGGGTGGATTAATTAGAGGGGGTAGATTAATTAGAGGGGGTGGATTAATTAGAGGGGTGGATTAATTAGAGGGGGTGGATTAATTAGAGGGGGTGGATTAATTAGAGGGGGGTTGGATTAATTAGATGGGGTGGATTAATTAGAGGGGGTGGATTAATTAAAGGGGAGGTGGATTAATTAGAGGGGGTGGATTTATTAAAGGAGGGGTGGATTAATTAGAGGGGGTGGATTAATTAGAGGGGGTGAAATAATTAGAGGGGGTGGATTAATTAAAGGGGGGTGGATTAATTAGAGGGGGGTGGATTAATTAGAGGGGGTGGATTAATTAAAGGGGGTGGATTAATTAGAGGGGGGTGGATTTATTAAAGGAGGGGTGGATTAATTAGAGGGGGATGGATTTATTAAAGGAGGGGTGGATTAATTAGAGGGGGTGGATTAATTAGAGGGGGTGAAATAATTAGAGGGGGTGGATTAATTAAAGGGGGGTGGATTAATTAGAGGGGGGTGGATTAATTAGAGAGGGTGGATTAATTAAAGGGGGTGGATTAATTAGAGGGGGTGGATTTATTAAAGGAGGGGTGGATTAATTAGAGGGGGTGGATTTATTAAAGGGGGGTGGATTAATTAAAGGGGGGTGGATTAATTAGAGGGGGTGGATTAATTAAAGGGGGGTGGATTAATTAAAGGGGGGGTTCAATGTACATACCGGTACCGTAAATAAATAAGCCCTACCCTGAAAATAAGCCCTAGTGTGTTTTTTGTGACTAAAATGAATATAAGACCCGGTCTTATTTTCGGAGAAACACGGTATTAGCATGATAGAATGATTTGTCTAACATTAACCGTATGTTACTTTATTTCAAAATATGTCCTATATTACAGTTCATGTTGTGTAAAAATATGTATTTAACTTTTATATTCTTTACTATTGTTATAAGTATCTTTTTCTGGTTGAAATACCAGTATGATACATGGCTAAGGTCAAAGTGAGGTTAACCAAAATGTTATATAAAAATGTTATATAAATAGTGATTTATAAAAAAAGAGTAAGATTTAAATGTTCTACTGGCATCTGGACAAATGTCCACATATTACAACGCACGATGTAATAATTCCTGAGCTTGATATGTCTGCTTTGGGTTGTCAGGTTCCTGATAAATAAACTATCTTCACCCCCTTTAAGTCACTTTCTAAGAAAAAAAAAAACTGGACATTCTCACTTAAACCACCACATGGATCAGGCTTCCCCAAACTCCTGCCCTCCAGATATTGCTGAACTACAACTCCCATGATTCTCAGCCTATCTATTTCATTCATAGAATCATGGGAGTTGTAGTTCAGCAACATCTGGAGGGCCAGAGTTGGGGAAGCCTGACATAGATGGTCTTTAGTCATGGGAGGTGGATCAGATATCTTACCAGAGACACACAAGATGAACATTCAGACACCTTTTGATATCTTTTATATATGTTGGTAAGTGCAGGGGCGGACTGACCACTCGGGCATATCGGTCATGGACCGAGGGCCCGAGACAGTCAGGGGCTCGGCTGCACAGCCATGCTCCAGCTGGAGAGATCAGAGATCTCTCCAAGTGTAACGAAAAAAATATTTTTTTTCCTTTATTAGGTTGCTGGGGCCCCATGATGCAGCGCAGGGCCCCAGCAACCTACCGCTTTGTAAATCACCCCCCTCTCACCCTCACCCGAGACCTGGCAGCTTCACCTCCTCTCTGTCAGGTCTCCTCCTTCCCACGCGGCGCTCTGTGTGATGGGAGAGGCGGAGCCAGGAAGTGACATCACTTCCTGTACTCTCCTCTCACACAGAGCGATCAGCAGGGAAAGGAGCAGCAGCCTGGGAGAGACCAGAGGGAGCAGAAAGAAAGGTAGGCACTACTTACCCCCCTCCCTCTGTCACTGGTCACCCTCCCTCTGTCACTAGTCACCCTCCCTCTGTCACTAGTCACCCTCCCTCTGTCACTGGTCACCCTCCCTCTATCACTGGTCACCCCTCCCTCTATCACTAGTCACCCTCCCTCTGTCACTGGTCACCCCCCCTCTGTCACTAGTCACCCCCTCCCTCTGTCACTAGTACCCCCCCCCTGTCATTGTCACCCCTCCCTCTGTCACTGTCACCCCTCCCTCTGTCATTGGTCACCCCTCCCTCTGTCACTGGTCACCCCCTCCCTCTGTCACTAGCCACCCCCTCCCTCTGTCACTAGTCACCCCCTCCCTCTGTCACTAGTCACCCCTCCCTCTGTCACTGGTCACCCCTCCCTCTGTCACTGTCACCCCTCTGTCACTAGTCACCCCCTCCCTCTGTCACTAGTCACCCCCTCTTTCTGTCACTGTGTCACTCCCCCCCACGGCCACTAGTCACCCATCCCTCCGTCACTGTGTCACTAATCACTCCCTCCCCATGTCACTGTGTCACTAATCACTCCCTCCCTGTGTCACCCCCACCCTCCCTCTGTCACTGTGTCACTAGTCACCCCTCTCTTTGTCACCCCCCCCTCCCTCCCTCTGTCATTGTGTCACCCCCTCCCTCTGTCATTAGTCACCCCTCCCTCCCTCTGTCACTAGTCACCCCCTCTCTCTGTCACTAGTCACCCCTTCCCTCCCTCACTCTGTCCTTAGTCACCCCCTCCCTCCGTCACTAGTCACCCCATCCCTCCCTCTGTCACTAGTCACTCCACCCCTCCCTCTTTTACTGTGTCACCCCTCCCTCCCTTACTCTGTCACTAGTCACCCCCTCCCTCACTCTGTCACTAGTCACCCCCTCACTCTAGTGACAGTGAGGAAGGGGGAGGGTGTGACTAGTGATAGAGGGAGGGGATGACTAGTGACAGAGTGAGGGAGGCATGGGGTGACTAGTGACAGAGGGAGGCATGGGGTGACTAGTGACAGAGTGAGGGAGGGGTGACTAGTGACAGAGTGAGGGAGGGAGGGGGTGACTAGGGACAGAGGGTAGGTGTGACTAGTGACAGTCACCCCCTCACTCTGTCACTAGTCACCCCTTCCCTCCCTTACTCTGTCACTAGTCACCCCCTCACTCACTCTGTCACTAGTCACCCCCTCACTCTAGTCACCCCTTCCCTCCCTTACTCTGTCACTAGTCACCCCCTCCCTCACTCTGTCACTAGTCACCCCCTCCCTCCCTCCCTGTCTCTGCCACCTGTAACCACCTCCCACACTCTTCCACCTGTCACCCTCTCCCTCACACATTCTGTCACCTGTCACATATGCATTCACACTGTCACTATATACAAAAAAAGCACATGTAGTCATCCAGACATGCACAAGTGCATTCACACGGACTCAAATACAAACATGCATTGATACACAGGTCTTCACAATATACACATCCAAAGGAATGCTGTATTATATGAGAGTTATATTTAAAGGGACACAATAGTCACCCAGACCACTTCAACTCAATTAAGTGGTCTGGGTGCCAGGTCCCTCAGGTTTTAACCCTTCAGATGTAAACATAGCAGTTTCAGAGAAACTGCTATGTTTACTTAGCAGGGTTAATCAAACCTCCAGTGGGTGTCATCCTGACGTGCAGAACGTCTATAGGAAAGCATTGAAAAATGCTTTCCTATGGACTGTTTGAATGCGCGCTTGTTTGAATGCATGCGCATTTCACTCCACTCGGGAGCTAACGTTGGCGGGGAGGAGAGGTCACCAGCGCCGAGGGAGCCCGGTGCTGGATAAAGGTAAGCTGCTGAAGGGGTTTTAACCCCTTCAGCGCAACGGGAGGGGGACCCTGAGGGTGGGGGCACCCTTAGGGCACTATAGTGTCAGGAAACCTGCTTTGTTTTCCTAACATATAGTGATCCTTAAACATTTATTTAATGCACATATATTTGTGCATTCAAAGGGCCTGGGATCTAATTTTGCCCGGGGGCCCCAAAGGCTCTCAGTCCGCCCCTGAGTAAGTGTGACAATATAAACACATAAATTACATGTATAGGTGGACTTTATCTATCTTTCTTAAAGATAGACCATACAATAAAGTTTTTGTTGCTTTTTTTTTTATCTTTGTTTCCATATCAGTCAAGTTAATAGTGAAAATAATTTAAAAGAGAAAACAAATTAAATAAAATTGTTGATTTGAACAACGATTTGTATTATGCAAAAAACAAAACCATAACAAATCCACTTAAATATTGACCAAAATGATGTTGAAAGTGGTTGCAGTACTGCAGTATGATACCCAAAGTCATCTGGTTGAGTTAACTCAGAACTTTGCATTGCAAGAACCAAAAGCAAGATACCCTGTCCCTTTATGACTTTTTCTGACCAGGCTTATGTATATGTGTCTGTGTTGCTCTATGATATATTTGAGATTGTCCTGTAATTTTTGTCTGAATAAGATTTATGTCCTGCCAATATAAATGTAGATTGCATAAGACTGAAAATCTGTACTTATCCTCTCTTTGTGAATGGCATCAGGGTGCAGGTTTAGTAAACTACTGAAATACGAGGTGAGCATCTAAAATATCTAGATTTCTGGCTATTTATCACGCATACATACCAACACACAATTAGTGATGTCCCGAACGGTTCGCTGGCGAATAGTTCCTGGCGAACATAGCTTGTTCGCGTTCGCCACAGATGGCGAACATATGCGATGTTCGGTCCGCCCCCTATTCGTCATCATTGAGTAAACTTTGACCCTGTACCTCACAGTCAGCAGACACATTCCAGCTAATCAGCAGCAGACCCTCCCTCCCAGACCCTCCCACCTCCTAGACAGCATACAATTTAGATTAATTCTGAAGCTGCATTCATTTTTAATTTTTTTTTGTATTATTATTTTTTTTGTGTGTGTTTGTGTTTATTATACATTATCCCCCCATAGCCAGTAACCTGTGTTTCTTATACATTATCCCCCCATAGCCAGTAACCTGTGTTTATTATACATTATCCCCCATAGCCAGTAACTTGTGTTTATTATACATTATCCCCCCATAGCCAGTAACCTGTGTTTATTATACATTATCCCCCATAGCCAGTAACTTGTGTTTATTATACATTATCCCCCCATAGCCAGTAACCTGTGTTTATTATGCATTATCCCCCCATAGCCAGTAACCTGTGTTTATTATACATTATCCCCCATAGCCAGTAACCTGTGTTTATTATACATTATCCTCCCATAGCCAGTAACCTGAGTGTAATATAGAGATAATGTGTGTAATACAGAGATACTGAGTGTAATACAGGGATACTGTGTGTAATATAGGGATACTGAGTGTAATACAGGGATACCGTGTGTAATACAGAGATACTGAGTGTAATACAGGGATACTGTGTGTAATATAGAGATAATGTGTGTAATATAGAGATAATGTGTGTAATACAGGGATACAGTGTGTAATACAGGGATACTGAGTGTAATACAGGGATACTGTGTGTAATACAGAGATTCTGTGTGTAATACAGGGATACTGTGTGTAATATAGAGATACTGAGTGTAATACAGGGATACCGTGTGTAATACAGGGATACCGTGTAATACAGAGATACTGAGTGTAATACAGGGATAATGTGTGTAATATAGAGATACTGTGTGTAATATAGAGATACTGAGTGTAATACAGGGATACAGTGTGTAATACAGAGATACTGAGTGTAATACAGGGATACTGTGTGTAATACAGAGATACTGAGTGTAATACAGGTATACTGTGTGTAATACAGGGATACTGAGTGTAATATAGAGATACTGTGTGTAATACAGAGATACTGAGTGTAATACAGGGATACTGTGTGTAATATAGAGATGCTGAGTGTAATACAGGGATACTGGGTGTAATACAGGGATACTGTGTGTAATACAGGGATACTGTGTGTAATATAGAGATACTGGGTATAATACAGGGATACAGTGTGTAATACAGGGATACAGTGTGTAATACAGAGACACTGAGTGTAATACATGGATACTGTGTGTAATATAGAGATACTGTGTGTAATACAGAGATACTGAGTGTAATACAGGGATACAGTGTGTAATGCAGGGATATGGTGTGTAATACAGAGATACTGAGTGTAATACAGGGATACTGTGTGTAATACAGAGATACAGTGTGTAATACAGAGATACTGTGTGTAATACAAGGACTATTGGAGAGGGGCAGTAAATGTAATATAATAGAATTAATGTAGGAAGACATGGAGAGGGACATGGCACTAAAAGACTGTACCACTCCGGGCAGCAGCCAGCTGACCCATGTGAGTCAGGCTGGGGCTGCCGGGAGTGGACAAGGGGGAGATATGTGGCGGGACATGGCCACTAAGTGCCATGTCCACTGAGTATTCAGAGGTTTGGTTTTATATTTTGTGTCTCCAATATGTACTGTTATGGTTTTCCCTTGTGTATGTCTTGCTATTACTGCATTGCTGAACATTTAAAAGTTGACAGTTGACAGTTGACAGTTAACTCCTGGAGCCATGAATAAAAATTGTCAGTTGACTCCCAGGCTATGTGTCGTGTGGTCCTTGGGAATGGGAATTATGCTGTGTGTCCTGCCTTCTGTATGATGAATCCTGAGTACCACCGGAGAGCCCTTGGATTAACCACTGCCGCTCCGCTACAAGGCTCCCATTGGCCCACGTCATTCCAGCACCCCCACACATGAACGTTTTGGGGGTGTAGGCATGACGTGGGCCAATCACTGGTGTAACAGTAGTGTACATTAAAAAAAAACTAGAAATTTGACTGTGAAATAATAGCAGTCAGTTTACTTCACACGTGTGCGTTTCAGGGCCTGCCAGGGCACAGTGTCACACCAGTACAACTCATATCTGGTGTAACAGTAGTGTACATTTAAAAAAAAAATACAGGGGGCTTGTTGTCACCTTTTGGGGTCCCTTGGTGTTGTACGTGGCTGGGTGGAGGAAGAGACCTTCAATGACATCAGTGAGGACAAGGAACGGGACATGGCTAGCTTGGTATCCAACCTTGTGCAAATGGGGAGTTTGCGGTTGTGCAAATGGACTGTTTGCGGTTGTTTGCGGTGCGTTAAACGGGGAGTTTGGTCTGTCACTGTGAAGCGGGCGTAACCCTTACACTACCTGATCGATACAACATCATACCTGATGTTTTAAAGCACGTTATTCCAAACAATGTAGGAATGTTAGGTGATTTATGCCCTTTATGGATTAAAACCAGACTCTGCATCAGCTATGTAATTTTCCATGGGAGTTTTGCCATGGATCCCCCTCCGGCATGCCACAGTCCAGGTGTTAGTCCCCTTGAAACAACCTTTTCATCACTATTGTGGCCAGAAAGAGTCCCTGTGGGTTTTAAAATTCGCCTGCCTATTGAAGTCTATGGCGGTTCGCCCGTTCGCGAACATTTGCGTAAATTCGCGTTCGCCGTTCGCAAACCGAAAATGTTATGTTCACGACATCACTACACACAATACATTGCAATATTTTAAACATGTTTATATATCATTAGATGTTACTACTCCCACAAGTACCCCAACAAGATCCCTGTCCCCTAGTGATATTGAACAAACACAGATTTGTTTATTAGTTTATTTAATATCATCATTCCACTATGCAAGTTGAGAATACATAGACAAATCTGGACAGAATACTCTTTGTACTGTTATTACAGGTGTTTTCTAAATATAATGCCTTGTATTGATACTTCCAGATAGCTGCTGAGAACATCATGAATATTTTAATCCCACATTATGTATTTTGCACCACCATTTTGAGGCAAACTGGCAGCAATCTGGATATTTGGGCAAAGTGATTAAAAACTTTCAAAATGGCACCCACCAAACTATTTAAGTCACACTGGTGCTGCTCAATCCAGAGGACCCACCTCAAACAGCATAAAGGCCAGGCATTTAGTGTGAATGCACACAAAACTTTAATTCCAAAATACTGAATGACAATGTTTCAACTCAATTTAGCCACTGTCAAGCCTTGATAAAGGCTGTGTTGGGCCAAAACATTGTCACTCTGTGATTTAGAATAGAAAGTCCTGTTTGCACTTACACTGGTGCTTGGTCCTATTTTCTTCTAGAATTTGGGGGGGGGGGGGGGGGAGATGGTTCAATGTTCCTTGTAGTTATTTTATTTCCCACAGACAAGAATAGTACTGGCTTATCTGGCTCACAGTTGCTCTGGTACAAATTGTGACCTTTGCATCTATGTTCCTTTAGCAACTGACAATTGAACTATGCCTGGTTGTCTTATGGTTATTATGACCATGGTCCTATTTAATTGCCTCTTTAACATATGCATATATTTCCAAACTTTGCATTTGATTCACTAAAGATCTGAAGACGTTAGTAAGTATTGTATGCCCTAATTAATTTTTACTAATATGTATATCAAAGCACACAATATAGAAACTGGTAAACATTTAAATCATATAAAATAAACTGCAGTATTTCTTGTAAGTAAAAATTGCATATAGATAATTGATGACAAAAGAAAAACCTTACAGGCGTAAGCACAATAAGTTGGATGTGAGTATGTAGGACAGACATGAACAGAGAAATCCATAATTTGTAGGAAGATGCTGTAACTTGTGGGAATTTGTTTCTCTGCTAAGGATTCTTTTAATAGGAGAGCAGATAAAGAGACACCATGTATTTCTGTAACTTCATACTGCCAATGTTTTGAACTGAAGCGTTTATAGGAAATGTATGATTATGGGTTTCTTGAATAAAATGTTTTTCAAAACTGAAATGTGAAATCATATTAGGGGTGCAGGCTTGTAAAACCAACAGGGATCTGCTAGCATCTAAAGCTTGACTTGTCAGCTTCTACTTGGCGAATAAGGAAGTGAATCATTACAACTGTGGCCAGCGATAATAAGCTGTGAAACCGGGAACAGCTTTGTCCAGCAGTCTCAGCCTATTATTGCCACTGAAAGTTGGACGTTCTAATGTGGTTTTTCATAATGACATTTGCTGAACTGCAGCCGATGGGGCCAAACCATAGGTGCTGACATTTTCAGTCTACTCCAAATTTGATCAAAATAAACCAAGAAGAAGGCATCTACAATCTCTTTGCACAATAACCATTACAAGTCGTGTTGAGTGCTGCCTTTAGTAGTAGCCAAGTTACATTTGTTTTTTACGGTGTTGCTGGATTCTCGTATAGGTGGAGGAATATTAATAATAATACAAAAGACAGGCATAATATACAAATCCCATCAACTGTTATTTACTATTAGAGAATAAGCATTTTCTACATATCAGCACCAAACGTGCTCTGTTCTGCGATTAACTATATACATTTCTAATAAAAAGTAAATCCCATTCTCTGCAATGTCACCTAACACAGTGTTATGGTTTAAAAAAAAAAAAAAAAGAGGAAACAAAAATGCCCCCAATCACAAAACCCTTCTAGGTAGTAGCTTGTCCCCCTCTACCCTAACATTGGGCTAGGAGATCGCAGGTCTAGGTAGAAAATAAAATGTTATGTTGCCCTGTGAATGCAGGAGCTTCTTCAAGCCATTCCTTTTCAGCTCGCCAAGTCCAAGCTTGCTCAGTCAATCAGCTTCTCTTGCTTTTTACCTTCCTTTTTCTTCTTTTTGGATTCTGTAATACACATAAGAGGAATGATTGCAAATATCTGGCATGTATAGAACAAGCATGGTTATATTGGTATTATTTTTAAGTTGCAAAGTCGTTGCTTATAATTTGTTCTGATTGGACTATTTTGTAATAATGATCAAAATGTATTACTAGAAATCATACAACTTACAGATTTTGTTTTTATTCTTTATCATGTATTTTGTAGAGTATAGCTGATTACATTGCCTCAATGATACTTATCTTGTTCAAACAGAGAAAATGCTTAATATTCCAAGAACAGAAATAGTGAAATGGAAGCATTCTAGAAGTCCTACATTTGGACCATCTACCAACAGAGCTATATTATTGCAATGTATGTGAATATTCAAACAGGAAGAAGTACTGAAGAAATCACCACTGGAATTTAATTATGATGGATCCTATTCTAAGACATTTTTACCACTTATACTAAGGTGGCATTGGCACTTTTGAGTTTGCTACTGCCCATCTGCAAAATCATATATGGCAATTAAATCACCCCTGTTTTGAACTCTTATCCATGACGCCTTCAGGAGCCAAAGATTGGAACCAAAAGGAGAGAGGTTCAAATAGGTAAATTTACCTCCAACATCTCCTCCTCCAGGGGACAGTATAAAAGTAAACTCCAAAAATATAAATCTGCTTTAATGTTATTAAGCCAATTGTGTGTGGTATTGGATAGTTGTTGAGGACCTGTAACTGGTGAGCAGAAGAACAAAGTCATTAGCAACACAGATTTTATTTCCATGGACCTTTAAAAATGCCACGTGTTACAGATAAACACATCCTTTTGGCTAGTACCATCCACTTTAGTAGTCCAGATTGCTCTTCTGTGCTGGATATTAGATTTGTGCATTCAGTTAATGGTGAATTGCAACTTGCCTGTTTGGCCGTTCAGCCAAATTCTGTATCTCCAAAGCCATATAGATGTATAACCAAGCAAATGACTAGTGTGATAACCGAACATGCTCATTGGATTCGCTATGTGGAGTTCCACCATGGTGCCCAAACATAAGATGATTGATGGAAAGAAAGATGATAGATTGCTAGTGGACAGCTACTAATTGTTGATTTTATTCACAGATCAAGTGGGAAGTGACCAAGGGAAAAAAGGTCAATCTGTAAAAGTATCTAAATTTATATATTTAACAAATATATCATACATAGACATATAAATATAGCTATTTTATTGCTCCTACTTTTTTCCCCTTTACTGATTTCTTTGACTCCCTTGATTTATGAACTAAATGGCGGGTACATGAGCCTATCAGTGTGCCGTAAATTTACACTATATTATTTATATATTTTGCAGTACACTGATTGGCCATTTTTTACATGCCTTTGGTTAGTCTGATATGTTTTTCCGAATCTTTCAACAAGCCAAAGCACCATCTGGCAGAAATCCAATCAAAAATATTTTTTGGACAAAGTGGCTTTACCAGTTTTAATTGTTTTTGCATAATACAATTTGTTGTTATACTATGCCATTGGGGTTTCCTGGTTCTGTCATCCCTGCAGCTATTTCATACTAAAAGTGCCATCTTTTGAGAATTAATGTCTTCAAGGCTGAGCATTGTGAGAGTTATTCCCTCTCAAGTGGAGTCTTTCTCACACAGAGCCAGGGTTTATAGGGCTCTGGTAAATGTGAGTGTAACCCTCATATATGTATATGAAGCAACTATAATAAGGATAATCTGCACTAGATTGTGTTTTTGTTTTTACAGATTTTCTTTGATCAGTGTATGTTAAGTATATTTTGAGCGCAACACCTGTTTATGGTTTTTGGATTATTTTGTCACTTTAGGTGATTGCAGCTTATTTTCACAAGCACTATTTATTTTTCAAAAGCGCTAGCCACTTTTTGGTTATTAAAGTGGTTCAGCCATTACAAATGTTTTGACTGTGCACGAGTCTACTAAGAATCATTATATAATAGTGATTATATATCTGCATATTTTGTAATATGAAGAATATCAAACTTTATAGCACCATTCTCCTAGTCAAACTCAAAATGCTTTAACAGATGATCATGAATAACAAATATAACAGATTGCATATTTAAGCCAAGCAGAAATGCAAATAATATGAAAATGGGCGAAATAAGGCTGCATTTATTTATTTTATTTATATATACAACAATATAACGCCAGATTTCAAGCCAGAGCCAATTCTAATCACACGCTGATCCTGTGAACTGCTAAAATAAATACTCCATGCATCATAATGTTTGCTAACAGTTTTACTTCTAATCTTTCCAGGTACCAGTTCCTCTTTTCTTCCTGTACTGGTAGCCAGGAGTGCCTGCTAGGAGCTTCTGTTAGTACTCCTAAGCTAAGCCCTACAGTGCAGGGCCAGCTCATTGGTTTAGCCAATGAGCTAAGCAGTGGCTCACTCAACAACGCAGACTACAAGCTCTCATTTATCACTGAGGTAGGGAATGGTCCACGACCGACCCCAAGTAGGAAGTTAAAGTGTGCAGCAGTTATGGTGCTTGGAGTGCGCCTTTAAAATATACATTAGTGTAAGTATTCACTTATTTATCTGTGTATAGATTTTAAGGAAATCATGGAGAACTCTTTGGATTACAAATGAAAGATGTGGGTGTGGGGCTTGACAGCCATGCTGGACAGTCGCATATCTTCTGAGCTCTGCACCTCAGATTGAATTTAATGATATTTATCAAAGTCTTGCTTAAGCAGGTATCCTACTTATCTTACAAAGCAAAACTGTGGGCTCAGCTGGCAAGCATATTGGTGGCAAATCTGTCCACTCTGAAGGATTCTGTGACCTACTGGAGGCCCTTGTGCTGTCTACGGTGAGAGAGATGTGGATGATCTCTCCATTAACCTAACAACATACAGAAACCTTTGGTCTGCACCCTGTTACCCCATGCCGGCAAGGATATTCCAACCCCTATTTCTACTGGGCCAGGTTTACCATGTAGGAGAGAAAGCTTATTGGTGTATCCATCAATCTAAGATGGTGGATGCCATGCGCTCCTTGACACAATCTGCTCCTTAATAACATGGCTCGGCCGGATCAGCTTTTTAATAACTTTTGGTGGAAGTTGCACAATCAGGTGCAGCCGTTCACACACCAGTGCAACCATGTCCAAAGCCGCTGGTAATCAGACCTTTTACTAGGTCTCTCCAAGAGGGAGTCCCGATCTTCTCCTCACTCAGGTTGCTCAGTCACTGCCTCTTCGCGACCAGAAAAGGCTCATTAGAAGCTGTCCTTACCCTGTCCAAACCATGGTGGGAACGAGATTGTATCTCTCTGGAAGGCAGTGGTATTGCAGGACTGTATTCTGCCCCCAGTGGGTATTGGCTGTTACAGGATTCGGGATTGGGAGCATAGTTTAGGCACCTTGTATTCCATATGTCTTTTAATACCCAGCACTAAGTAACTTAAGCCACTTATTATGTTGCATATATTTTGGCTTTGTATTGTCTTATTTTATACCACAGTGTATTCTGGCTCTGATATCCAGCCTTTCTATTATTATTATTTACTCATCTTTTATACAAAAATAAAAAAAAGGTATTTCCATCATATTTCCTGTTGTTCTGATATGTCAATGCTCTACATGCTCGTCTGCGTTTTATTGATTGTGTCTTGCATAACCTCAATAAAAAAAATTGATTGAAAAAAAAAATTAAACATGTATAATGGGGATGCCTTCAGTTGGATCAACAAAATAAGTCAGACAGACCTTCAGGGTTAAAAGTGAGAATTGTCAGGAATTCAAAGTTAATTTTTAATTCAAGGCCAAATAACCGAAATTTAAGTTGCTGATTTAGCAGTATTATACCAGTTCAGGAAAGGACACCGCTGGTTAGAGATGGAGCAAGTCCAACCACCAGAGATGTAGTGGTTAACAGATACTGTGGGGCTTAACCCCTTAAATGAATACAGAAAAAATGGACTAATAGGTGGCAGATGTAAACACAAACTGCCTCCCACTAAGACCTAGTATCTAGATGTAAAAAAGCTTTTTTACATCTAGATACTAGGTCTTAGTGGGAGGCAGTTTGTGTTTACATCTGCCACCTATTAGTCCATTCTTTCTTTATTCATTTAAGGGGTTAAGCCCCACAGTATCTGTTAACCACTATTAGTCCATTTTTTCATTATACCAGTTCAGCTTTTGTTGGCCTTCAATTTTAAGTCACTTTGACTTCCTGACTATTCTCACTTTAGTGAATAACCCTGCTTGTATTTTCATTTTTGACCTACATATCTATATAACCATGCATAAATATACCTGGCATTGAGAATTATATTGCCCTGTGGGGTTAATTAACAAGTTTTCCTAGAGTGGGTATGGCATCTTACCTGTTTCAGGGGATCATAGAACATGACAGAGGCAAGAGATGAGGCGTACACAGAGCTAGGATATTTGAACAAAATGGAATAATCAGGTACCTCTAACAAGCCTGCAAAATTTGGAATTCAGGAGGCTGTGTCGTTCATCATTATTATGCAATGCAAGGGCGGAAACAGCAGGCAGTCACTGGCGAAAACCATGTCACGGATCAATGCGCGGGAGGAAGCTTTGATTTGTGTGGGTGTTTTTGTTTTGCTTTGTTTTGCTTGCCCTCTGCTCTTTTTTCCATTTAGTTTTTCTGGCACTTTGTAAATGTTTTTCACAAGTTTAAAGCAGCCTTTTACCCATTTGTTAACTTTCCCAATTTTTATTGCTTAGCAAGATTTTAACCCACTTTTAAAGAATAGCTGTTTTTTCTCTTAATTGATTTACAAATCAAACCACGTTATATCCTGGGGCGTATCTTTATGCCCTATAAACAAAAATTCCAAACAGCAGCTAGTATTTAAGTTAAAGAGGCAGCACCATGCTGAAAACAATTCTGCTTAATATAAGGCTGTGCAAATGTAAATGTTATTGCTTTATAAATGTATGTAAAAAATCTGCACTTTTCATCTTATCTTAAAAGGTTACTCCAAGCACCATAACTTTAGTGATTTGGACATATGGGCAGAGTTTATGTATGAAACCTTGCACATACATATATATTTTGTTGCTGCTTTATGTGTAACTTCACCTGCTGCAGCATTATTAGTACAAACAAAACTTGTGGGCTGGCTAATATCAATTCTGTGCATATTGTATACACACAGATAAGTTCATTGGCAGACAGCGGCCAGCTGAAACTCTGAACTAATGAATGACTGGTGAGATCAGTGAAATAGATTATTAAAAAACATTTTTATTTGGTTCATGTTGTGATGGCCATGCATTGCCAAAGCTCTTACTGAGTTAACTTGAGGCTTGGCATGGAAAAGGTGTTCCAAGAGGTTTCAAAAGGTTCAGAGAAAGTATTTCATAGCCAGTGATCTCAAACAGTGAGATCACCGACTGTATCGTTACTCCGGTCTCCTTTACTTTTATTGGACTGAAGAAGCTATTACAGCAAAACATGTTTCTGGATTTTACTTTATTGTTTTTTTTTCTGATCGTTGAATAATGCTTTACTTTACTGTACTTTGGACTGATCATTTCATTCATCGAATGGTAGAGGACAGTTTGACTGTTACATAATGTCCTTCTACTAGAGATCTTCCCTTCATTAGAAATATTTACTTATCAGATTGGCACCTTCTTTATTAGGGGGTGTCTGCCTGAACGGGCCCATAGGAGAATACAGTTAGAGCTTACTTACCAGCTCTAATAAATGTGAGTGTTCCATTGTTGGCATTATTTCTGTAACTGTCCCTGAGGTGTTATATTAAACATTTGTTTCTTTTTTATTTCAAGACACTTACATCTAATATTTGCATTTTGTATCTCTATTTGAGAGAACATATGTTTAGATAAGTGCCAGACTGTTATGTTTTGCCAGTAATTGTAAGCACTCCACTTCACTGTATAGTTAATGGTAAATTGTGTTTTTTTTTTAATCGGTTACAAAAAGCCAGTAAACCAAAATCTTGAAAGTTTTATGTGATAAGTATGTTCAGATGCTATTCAGAGTCAGGTTTAAGGTTCTAAATTCCTATTCTTGTCAGGTCTATATTTAAGGCTATTTTTAGAGGACATTAAATTGCCCAAACTGATTTTGCACTTTTTGGGGTTAAACTGTGCCTAAATTTTGCCTTTAGGGAATTATGTCATTATTTGTGATTACTTGCAGAATGGTGCAAATTCCTAAGCTTCACAAAAGCCGCTGAAGTTGTTTTAAAGAAAGATCTTAATGTGCACTAGTATAGCTGTTTCCGGAAATCCCTATTTTTGTTGTGCTAGAAGCGGGATTCATTAGCATTTGCTGTGCCTTTCCACCAAGATAAACAGAGAGAGACAGATCACAGGAAAGCAGACGCAAGCAGAAAACTATTTCGCTTCTCCATAAACTCCATTTCCAGACGTAACATCCCCTTTGGATGCATATTTGGCGAGTGCTTCGCTTGCCAAGAAGGTGAATTAACACTATCTAGAAGCTCAATCAGATATCGATGCACTCTACATCACTCCAGTCTAATCACATATCCAAGGCACTCAAATCATTCAAATATAATTTTTGTTCGTTATCAAAGAATTGAATTCATAATCCTTCTTTTCTTACCCCCAAATAGTTAATGAAAGAAGAGAAATTCAGTAGCAGATGCTTATAAAGGAATGAACCCAGAGTGATTCGTAGTAATAAATCTAGAGTATTTTTTATGTGCCGTAAAGCATGTTTAAACAAAAATGCCCTTTGCTATTGCCTTTCTAAATCTGAAGTGGGGCGAGAGAGCTTTGTTTTTGTTTTTTGTTTTTTTCTATTCAGTTTCATTCAGAAAATAATTTCATTGCGGGACTGCAAATGAAAAGTTTGCACAATAATATCCTTCTATTATTAGGTGCATAGCTAAACAGCGCTTGTTTCCAGATTCCTATTATACTCATAACATGTCAGCGAGCTGCTGCCAGTCTCAATTCAGTAAAAGCTCAGTCTTAGCTCTTTGAAGAATGAGCTGCACAGCAAACCATTGTTTAATCCCCAGAGATATTACAGACCATCAATACAAGCCTTATTTTGTCTCTCCCTTGCAGTACCAGGAAAGGAATAAAACAGCTCGTTTCTCTCTCACGTCAAGAGTGGCTTTCAAAGTCCCAGAGGGGCCCATGAGTTTCATACAGTTCCTTGATTCTCCAGAAATCAAACACCACAATAGTTCTGGATCAGTGAATGGATTACAACAGGTGGGCCAAGGTCACATATAGAGTGCAAGGAAAGCAAGATGCAATTGCTGGGAAAATTGTTTCATTCTCTAGTGGGTAACACTGCTTCATGGCATACTGAGAAATGCTGAACCCCTTCTTAAATCTGCTAATAACAGCAATATCAGATTTTAAGGTGCACCTGCCATCCTGACATCTCTGGATTATAGGAAATTCTTTAGGTAAGTCATTAAAAGGCTCTAAACATTGTGCGTGTACAATCTTGGTACCTACATTGATAAATGTAGGTGAACCCCAGAATTCTATTTACACAAAGCATTTTGTGAGCTCATGTACAGCACTGCGAGAACACGTGTGCACCAGTATATGTGTACATTATTATGTCTAGATGATTCAATGTTGACATTTTATTAAACTAATGATCAAAATAATTTACTATTCCAAATGTACTATTTCTTTTCTCCTTGTAGTTATTGTACCTACTGCCTGGCCAAGCTGAGGGTGGCAAGAGCAAAGCAGCATCTATAATGACTAGTGATAGCCATTTCTGTTATCATTTGGAAAATTGTGCATATGTATAATCCTTACACTTCTTTCCAGATTGTGCATTCTATCCAAAGATACAGGGATAGATAAACAGAAACAGATTAGATATTATTTTTAATCACTATCAAGTCAATAAAATGCAACATGGAAAATAATGCGCGATGAGAAATAAAAAATGAGAGGTGAGTAATTAGTTCACTCTGTGTGTTCACAAAATATACTTTGTAAAATTATTAAATCTTCATAAAGCTTTAGTACTCACAGGTATTTCAATGGTGAAAATGTGCTTCTTCAATCAAAATCATTCATACATTACAAAAAGGTGCCAATATTTATAGTGTGTAAATGATAACTCCCCAACAAAGACAGAAACATATTCGTGGCAACCAACTCCGCGTGCTTTGATGAGTAATTTCCTGACCATGGAAATGCAGTGAACTAACTATATTTAAAAGTGGTACCAACTGCATTATGTTATTGTTATAAATATGTTGTTATTGTGGAATAGTAGATACTGCCGGTTTGTACATTCATTGGCAGAGCAGGCACCTGCCATCAGGGTAAGTAGGTGCCTGCTCTGCCATACCATTAAAGGAGCTTCGGGGGCACCCTGAAGTGACCATACGGCCACCTTCTGGGCCCCATGTGACAAGACTCCTCTGGGCGAAAATGGGGGCACCTGGAGAATCAGCTCAGCGCTGAGGGAGGGGGGCGGCTCTAGAGCCGTTCGCCCAGTACTGCGGCTCTGGACATGGTGTGCCCACTAGGAAATATCCCGGTGGGCGCCCCCAGCTGTACCTGTCCCTATTGCACTGTTTACATTGCAGTACTAAGTCTACTTCCACTGACTGTTTCCCAGACAGTCACTAAAGGCACTTCCTGCCTCCAAACTGTCCGGTATCTTACGCCCGCAGTCCTCACTCTCTGCATAAGGACATCCAATGTCAGATTTTTCCCCATAGGAATGCATTGATTCAATATTTTCCAATGGAGAGGTCTAATGCATGTGCCGCATTTGCCGCGTGTGCATTAGTGCCCGCTTGTTCGGGCACTAATACTATAAGTGCCAGGCAGCGGTGGAGTTGCAACCCAGCACAGCGGGACATCAGTGCTGGCATCAGGTAAGTATAAAGGTTTTTTAAAACTTTATTTACAGTGGTGTGTGTGGGGGAGATGCAGGAGGGGGGAGGCAGAGGAAGCTATAGTGCCAGGAATACAGCTTTGCATTCCTGGCACTTATAGTATCCCTTTAAAAAAAAATGCACTCCAACCACCATAACCACTACAGTGAATTATATTGATAATGTTGTCAGGAGTGTCCTTGCATTCCTCCCCTAATGTAAGCAGTCAAACAGTTTTATAACTATTTTACTTCTCTCCTGAGTCTGTCATGTGCCACTGCCCACCACCACTACTTCTGACACATCCCTGGAAGCTCCTGTCAATGAGCTAAGCCCTCTCTCAGCCAATGAGCTAAGCCCTGCACAGCCTTAGCTCAGACAGAGAGTTTCTGGCACTCTGTCAGAACCTAAAAGTAGTGGAGGGGGTGGGGGGTGGGGGGTGGGGCAGGGGTCAGTGCTAGGGAACTCCCTACACCAAATCAATTACAGTGTGCTATAGCAGTTATGGTGCATGAAGCTACATTAAAATCTGAAAATATTTAGCACTGAGACAGTTCTTATTTGGAGCAGTGTAGTTTTCAGTTTCAAATTATTGCAATAATTATAGATTTAATATTCTAGTAGTTGATAGGCAGACTTCAGATCTTCCTGTGGTTGCAGACGTTAAGAATGGTTGGTATGTCAATGCTATATATGCATACATGTTTACATGCTCCTAAGTAATAATAATAATTAAATAAATTATGTGATTGTACATACATTTATAAATGTGTAGTTGTTTTTTTAGGTCTTTAGTTTATATGGGATTACAGGGTCAATCCTGGATTGTTTTCAACTGTATGTCTGAATGTGAATTGCGCAATTTTTCTTTAATTCTCTTGCAAAAAGTAATCAAACTCCGAATATCTTACAGAATATGTACATTAAAAAGCAATTCAGAATTAGTATTTAGTAAATATCTGAATTTCTATACAAATATATAGTTTGGATATTTTTATCTTATTTTTTTTAACAAACACTAAAATCAAAGAAGCACTTTTGGGGATAAACTCTAAATCTTCCCTTTAGTAAATATGTGATTTATTCCAGAATGGTGTAATTCACCAAGTTTCAAACAGGCCTTTGAAGTGTTATAAGTAGATCTGTACTGGCATAGCTGTTTCTGGAAATCCCCAATTTTGTTGTGCTAGAAAAGGGATTCATTTGCATTTGTTATGCCTTTGGAACTTCCTTTGGTTGCAGAAATTGAGCAGGGCTGATTTATCAATTCCTCAAAGTGTTTCAACCACTTATTTTATCAAGTTCCTCCATGGCTAATATTGCATACATTTTTTTTTACAATAATAGATAGTATTACATACTTTTTTGACATTTTTCTTGCTTTGTTTTGGTTTGTGTATTAGTTTAAAACTGTTTGCTTGAAAGTTTAAAAAAAATGTGTTAAGTAATGTAAGTCCCTTTAAAAACATTTATTTTATTTCAAAGTTAGACAAAACAACTAATATATTGTCTTTTGCCATTGTTTAGCAATGGTCATGTAACCACAAGAAGAAAAGTGCAGCTTAGCAGAGGGGGCCTTGTGAGAGCTTGGAGGCGGGCTTAGGGGGAGCCTGTTGATGATTGGTGATTGGTGGGTTAGGGTTTAGGGGTTGGGCTGATTTAAATGTTGGCCATTTTAGAAATCTCCATTACTAATTTGACTTGCCAGGCTGAGTTGGTGTTTGTTGCATTGATTGGACCTGGTAAGTTTGGGGGTTTTTTTTCAGGATGGCTGAGCGGTCTTTGGAGGAGCTGATTCAGGATGCTGCACGGGACAGGGGGATAGTGTGGCTGCAGGAGCGGCTTGGCGTGGTCCTGGATGTGGCGGGTCAAGGTGGCCGCGGGAGGGGGGGGCGGCGTCCGGCGTTGCAGCGGAGACCGCCGCAGTGCTTGAGCCCGGGTCCCACAGATGCGGAGGGTGCCGGGACAGGTATGGTCGCAGCTGGCCATGTGAGTGCTGGGACCGCACTGGAGGCATTGGGCAGGCTACGCTGGCCGCTACAAGTGCCCGCCGGCGGGGACGGAGCTTGGGCGCAGTGGCAAGCTCATCACTGCCAGGCAGCGCGGCTCCAGGATCAGCGGCCTGGTAAGTGTGCCGGGCCTGGGGGACCGCAGAGACCAGGCGCCCCCTGAAGGTCGTGAGCAGGATCGGGAGGAGACAGGAACCGGTGCAACACAGGACCTGGCTCTTGGAGGGCCTGACAGTGTACAGGCAAGTGGGAGTTCTCAGGCAGTGGCAGCAGGCCCCAATAGCAATGGGGGTGCTGCTGGGGGGCGTAGCAGGCCTGCCAGGGCCTTTTCCCCCTTTGTGGCCTGTGTCATGGTGGAGCAGTGGGCCCCTTGGGAGCATGGGGTGCCACTGGAGTTGACATCATTCCCCCTCCTTTGCTTGTCCAGGGCCCCTTGGTTCCACAGGTTCTTGAGGGTGCAGCTGGGCCTTCCCGTGGTGGGGGGGTTTGAGGCTTGGGGCGCACACTGGGATCGGAAGGTTGCCCCCAGGGGTCAGTCGGGGGCCCCTGAGATGGTGGCACTTGCTGGCAGCGGGGTGGCTACCAGGGGCGGGCCATGGGGTCCTTCTCATCAGGTGTCCCCTGGGGTGGATGCGCAGGGCGCCCTGTTGGGTGGTCCTGGTCAGGAGCTAGTACGGCACGGTCGGGCTGCTGGGGCTGATGCCGCCTTGGCCTGGGCTAGTGGGCAGCAAGTGGGTCAGTAGGACCACACCTTGGGGAGCGCAGGGCCTGCTGAAAGGAGACAACGCAAGCAGGCGGACTGCAGGGGTCTCGCTTTGGCTAGGTAATAGGGATGATGTGGAGTTGTTGCGGTCTGGTTTTACACATGGTTTGTTATACCGTTTCGGGACAGGGAGTTTGCTTCAAGCTTTCGTAACTTGAAGTCAGTAGGGGATTTTCCGGTGGTGGTTCGAGAAAAGCTTTTCAAAGAGTTCAGTTGGGGCGGTTGGCAGGGCCGTTTGAGGCCTTCCAGCTGCCCGGCCTGCGGTTGTCTCCATTAGGAGTGGTCCCTAAGAAAGAAGCGGGAAAGTACGTCTCATCCATCATCTGTCGCACCCGAAAGGGGCTTCTGTGAATTATGACATTGCCAGGGTACTATGCTTGGTCTCGTATGCATCATTCGACCAAGCGGCAGAGATGGTTAAGAAGGCCGGGGGGGGGGGACGCTGATGACCAAGGTGGACATCGAAGCGGCATTTCGGCTGTTACCCGTGCACCAGGAGTGCCATCACCTGCTGGGGTGTTTCTTCGAGGTCCAGTACTTCGTGGATCTTTGCCTCCCGATGGGCTGTTCCATCTCGTGCTCGTATTTTGAGAATTTCAGCACTTTCCTGGAATGTGTGGTTCAGAAGGAATCGGGGTATCGGTCAGTGGTGCACTACTTGGATGATTTTCTCTGTGTGGGCCCTGCTGATTCTCTGATGTGCCACTATATGCTGCAGACAATTGAATGGGTGGCCTGCGTGTTCTGGGTGCCGCTAGCGGATGGCCCTACGAAGTGAGTCAGTTTCCTAGGGCCCCTGTGGGGGGAATGTCCTCTTTCCAAGGAAAAACTCCTGGGGCTGCGGGAGGCGGTGGCAGAAGTTCGTCGGACTCGGAAAGTCACGTTAAAACAACTGGAGTCGCTGATAGGGAAACTCAACTTTGTTTGTCGGGTGATCCCAATGAGGCGGATTTTCAGTCGCAGTCTCTCACGGGCGATGGCGGGTGTGCGGTCATCGCACCATTTTATTCGGATCACCAGGCCCATGCGGGCGGACCTAGATGTCTGGGGCACCTTCTTGAAACACTTTAATGGGACGGTATTCTTTCACAAGGCAGCGGTGTCAGCAACAGACTTACAGCTGTACACAGACGCCTCGGGCAGTGTGCTTTGGTGCTTATTTTGGGAGGCGGTGGTGCGCTGAGACTTGGCTAATGGCCTGGGCGGGCAGCCCACTGATGCGGAACTTGGCCTTACTCAAGCTCTTCTCTCTGTTGGTGGCTCTATACCTCTGGGTTGATCTCCTTAAGGATTGGAAGGTGGTGTTCTTCACGGACAACATGTCTGTGGTGCACTCAGTTAATAATCTATCGACTTCTTCGGCTCAGGTGGAGTGCCTCATGTGTCGCTTTGTGTTGCTCTGTATGTCGCTTAACTTGGTGTTCTGCGCGCACCATGTGCCAGGCTATTTGAATGTGGTGGCTGATGCTCTGTCACGTTTGCAGTAGTTCCGATTTTGGAAGGAGGCACCGGAGGCGATGGCAGATGGTCAGGAATGCCCCGTGGAGATGTGGAGTCTCTGAACGGCTTTCTTGGGAGACTCGTGAGGTCCTCATTGATCCCTGGTACATGCACGGCCTATTGTTAAGTTTGGGATGCTTGTGAGCGGTTTCTTGATGGGTTGGACTCAGCGGTAGTCTGTGGTTCCCGGGTTGGACGCGCTGCTCTGGTATGTCTTCTGACTCTTGGCCAAAGGTATGTCCCCCGCGGTCGTGGATCGGCATATGTCTGCACTTGCGTTTTGCTTTAAGTTTTGGGGGTGGGAGGACTATACCAAAAATGCTATCATTCAGCAAGCCTTGAAGGGTTTCCGGAAGGGGCGCAGTGTTCCTGACACGGGGAGGCTAGTCTTGCTCGACTTACTTGAGGGCATGGTGCGCGGTCTTCTGGGGCTTTGCTTCAATGGGTATGAGGCGAGTTTGTTTGAAGTGGCGTTCTTCTTGGCTTTCTTCGGGGCGTTTCGGATCAGGGAACTGGTCAGCTCGAGTCGGGCAGGTGGTGGGGGTGTTCAGCTTTCAGACGTTTGGTGGGCAGCGGATAGGGTTGTGGTACATCTCCGCCGGTCCAAAACGGATGTCCGGGGTCGGGGTACAGAAGTCGTGCTGTATGCTTTCCTGGGTTCTCCCTCATGCTTGGTGGCTAGTGTCTCTCAATATTTGGGACGGCGCCCGCTAGGGCTGGGTTCCTTTCTGATGCACGAAGATGGTTCCTCGCTTTCCCGTTTCCAATTCGTCTGGGTCTTTCGGGGCGGGCTTGGCAGGTTGGAATTGTGGCCGACAGTTCGGGATTAACTCATTCCGAATAGAGGCAGCTACTGAGGCGACTCGGTTAGGCTTGGGTAATGAGCTGGTCAATAAGATTGCATGGTGGGAATTGGTGAGGTTCCGGTCCTACATTCAATTGGAGAAACTGGTGTGAGCAGTAGCTCTAAAGGGTTTTACTGTGGTGGGAGCAGTGGTTGACAATTTTCTTTTGCTTCCCTAGTTGCTTGGCCATTCCTTTATTTTCTGGGCCAAGAGGAGAGCAGCAGTTCATTTCCGAGATCAGCAGCTGGGCTTTCCTGAGGACCGGATTAAGTTACAATGGTTCGGTTACAGGGGTTATGGCTGGCGGGATTTATGGAGCAAGGTTCTTAGTACGGTAGCTGGGGGTAGACGGCTGGATGTGCTCATGCTGTATGCTGGCAGTAACGACCTTGGCCTTATCCCCCAATGGCTGTTAGTTAAGTGAAGTAAGCAAGATGTGAATAGGATTAGGACCTGGTTCCCGGGGGTTCAGTTGGTGTGGTCTGAGATAGTTCCAGGGCTCTGCTGGCCGCATGCACGGAATTCGGCAGCTGTGGGGCGCTGCCGAGGGAAGGTTAACTGGTTGATGGCTAGTTTTATATGGAAGCTAGGCAGGGTGGTAGTCAGGCAAAGGGATCTGGATGTTATGCTACCTGGCTATTTCAGAAAGGATGGGGTGCATCTCTCAGATGTGGGATGTGATTTGTTTAATTTGGGGCTGCAGGAAGTCCTGGCCAAAGCTTTGTTTCTTCTGGGTGGCAGAGCTCGGACAGCTTAAGGGTTTAAGATCTGAGCTTGTGGCAGGCTTGTATAAGGAAGGTTAAGGGGGTAACAGGCCTGCTTAGGGAAGAAAAGAGCAAGAGTAGTTAGTTGGCTGATTAATATAGTTGGTTACCTGTTGGTAAGATGTGGGTTTCGAGCTAGTTGGTAGCTCAGAACCCGGGTGGTGTAGGGGTATCAAGGTATACCCCTGCCAGGATCGTGTGGAAAATGTTGGATCTTGTTTTTGTTAAATTTACGTATTGTTATACTATGTCATGTTATATACCGTGGGTCATTGCGTTGTGATTTGATATGTGGGGAAGTGATAATGTTGGATGGCTGAGGATTTGGGAGTGGGCAATGACTTTTAAAAGTTATTTATATGTTATTGTTATTGTTGTTATTATTATTCTGAATATAATAAAATTAAAGCTGTGGACATATGGACATATTGCCCCATACCTAATAGTGTCAGTGTTTTATTAGGGGTGGGTTGGTATAAGGTACTAGACAGCTCCTCCTGCCCATGTGGCGACAATGCACCTGTCATGAGAAAATGTGCCATAAGAAAATCAGACATTGACCCCATAGAATAAGCATGAGGGCATAATGCATACAGAATGATTGGGAGTTTGACATTAGTTACCCATCCCTTCCTCCTTATGCATCCCCTAATAACAATGTCATATTTCTTGATCCCAATTAATATCAATACTCATTACGCGAATACCTCATGCATCTCAAGCATATGTTGAAAGTATACAAGAATTGTTTCCTAATCAGAACTGTAGGCATTTTGTTAGATTTCCTTTGATACAGATTTGTTTAGTTTATTTAATATGATGAATGGAAATAGATACAAAATAGGTCTATCCTTAAGGATCATAACTTAGTTATAAAAGACTGTAAGCTTGGTTACTTAGGGTCATCAACAACCTATTTTTCCTGTAACATTTTGTAACTGAAGCATTTATTTTTAAATTACCCCCTTCATAATATTGTAAAGCACTACAGAATAAGTAGGCGCTACATAAATGATAATAATAAATGATAAATACTGGACAATTAAGGGTGCTTATGAAAAATACTTGCTTGAAACCAGTATTTGTTTACATTTAAAGGGACACTATAGTCACCTGAACAACTTTAGCTTAATTAAGTAGTTTTGGTGTATAGAACATGCCCCTGCAGCCTCATTGCTCAATCCTCTACCATTTAGGAGTTAACCCCTTAAGGACTGAGCCAAATGTACATGTTGTGAACAGAACAAAACGTAAACAAAACCTGGCATTTGCGCTATATGTCTGTCCAACCGTAATTCACCTCTTTCATATTAAATGCACCCCCTTATTATTTATCATTTTATTCTGGGAAACAGGGCTTTCATTTAATATCAAATATTTAGCTATGAAAGATAATTTAATATGAAAAAATGGGAGAAAAAGAAATGTTGTTATTTTTTTAGTTCTACATGACATTTTAACTGTCAATGTCATAATACTGTTTGCTTTTACTGCAATAAAATACACAGTTGTATTCAGCAAAGTCTCACGTGTAAAACAGTACCCCCTATGTACAGGTTTTATGGTGTTTTGGGAAGTTACAGGGTCAAATATAGCGTGTTACATTTGAAATTGAAATTCGCCAGATTGGTTACGTTGCCTTTGAGACTGTATAGTAGTCCAGGAAATAAATTTACACTCATAATGGCATACCATTTGCAATAGTAGACAACCCAAGGTATTGCAAATGGGGTATGTCCAGTCTTTTTTAGTAGCCATTTGGTCACAAACACTGGCCAAAGTTAGCGTTAGTATTTGTTTGTGTGTGAAAACAAAAAACGCCAATTTTGGCCAGTACTACTACAGTGGCTACTACAAAAGACTGGACATACCCCATTTGCAATACCTTGGGTTGTCTACTATTGCAAATGGTATGCCATCATAGGGGTAATTTTCATTCTTGGGCTACCATAGGGTCACAAAGGCAACGTAAGCAATCTGGCGAATTTTAATGTGAAAAAAATTAAACACAAGCCTTATATTTGACGCTGTAACTTTTGAAAACACCATAAAACCTGTACATGAGTACTGTACTGTTGTACTCGGGAGACTTCGCTGAACACAAATATTTGTGTTTCAAAACAGTAAAAAGTATCACAGCAATAATATCGTCCGTGTAAGTGCTGTTTGTGCATGAAAAATGCAAAAAACATCACTTTTACTGGCGATATCATCGTTGTAATATATTTTACTGTTTTGAAACACTAATATTTGTGTTCAGCGAAGTCTCCCGAGTAAAACAGTACCCCCCATGTACAGGTTTTATGGTGTCTTGGAAAGTTATAGGGTTAAATATAGTGCTAGCAAATTAAATTCCCTATACTTTCGGCATGGGTTGTCAGGCAGGTCCCGCTAATTGTAATTAATTAGGATACCTAATTATGTAAAAATATTACATAAATATATGTGTAGAATTAATATATGTATGTATTTTTTTTAAATATTTTTATTTATATATAGGTATACATAGTGATTATGTATAGATATATGTAGATAGATTTATATATTATTTCGTTCTATGTGTATTTTTTTTATATTAATTGTTTTTATTTTCCAATGAAAAGGTAACGTAGGGATACAGAAAAAAAGAAAGGGGAAGGGGGGGATGATGCATGACAGAGGAATATCGTGCATTGGACAAGTTATCACATTCGATAAGTTATCATATGAATTCGGAGACAAATGGATGCCATAGTACATCCCATTACAATGTTACATCATGTTATACCAGTGCATATGCCTATTTGAGTTACAAGTCCAGGTTGAGTTTCAAGTAGTTTATGTATTTTATTCATCTACACGATCGTCTAACCTCGCCAGTCGAAGCTAAATAGTTAACAAGTTAACAAGGTTGACAGGTGTTTATATAGTCGAGTGTAGTATGAGTACCAGATCTTTGTGAGTCAGGTTAGTCAGGTGAGTCAGGTGAGTCAGGTGAGTCAGGTGGCCTATCACCATGTATGTGGTGCCTAAACTACTGTCTTGATGGCAGACCTTTTATATCGGTATTCCGAATGTATGTCGAGATTCTTAAAATCTCAAGTGGTGCGTTGAGTGTAGAAGCCAGGCCATGCCGACCATGTCTCTTCCAGCTGTTTCCTCTTCTGGTATGTTTCAGAGGATAGTAGTTCAAATCTGTAGTATTGGTGTGTCTTTTCCATTAGTTCTCTTTTTGTAAGGCAGTATGAACTTTTCCAATGCGTTGCTAAGAGATTTCTGGTTGCCAAAATGAGTATAGTAGCTATTCTTCTGGTGTCTATGCCCCAGGAATCCTGGAACAGTAGCAATAATCCTATCAATGGTGTGATGAGGTGCCTAGTAAGAGTCAACTTGTTTAGTAGGGTTTGCGTATGGTCCCATAAAGGTTTGATATCTGCACATTCCCACCATATGTGTGACATAGTGGCAGTTGAGTTGTGGCATCTCCAGCATAGAGGGCTAACATTGGGGAATATAGTGTGCAGCCTGTGAGGGGTGAGGTACCACCTATATACTACTTTTTTATGTGCTTCCACATGTGATCCGCATGATGTAATACCCTTTAGGGCTAATAGAGATTTCAACCATTGTTCGTTGGAAAGTTTTGGCATCTTCTCTTTTTCCCATTGTGTAACATACTTAAAGGCTTGGGGTGGAGAGTACTCTAATAGGCTTTTATAACATAAGGACAAAGTTTTAGGTTTTGTAGGCATATAGTGGCATCTCTTAATCAGCATTTGTGTCAGATTATTAGTCGCAGTTATGGTTCTTGGATTCGTAGCTACTTTAGTAAGGATGATGCTTTTCAATTGTAAATATGCGAAAAGGAACGAGTTTGGTAATTGGAACTTTTGTTGTAAATCTGGGAAGGGCATTATTGCTGAGTTAACGCATAGGTCCTGGATTTGGGTCGCCCCCCTGGATGTCCAATTTTGTAGCGACAACCAGGGTGAGATCTCCTCCAGGGCTCGTAATGGTGCGTGCATACTGAATTTTGTTCCGTCCGTGTTGGACATCCTCCATGTATCCCAAATGCGGAGTGTCAAAGCAGTAGTCGGGTATAGTGTGGATAGATGTGGTCTGAAGGTCTTTGGGGACCATAATATGTTCGTTAACAACCTGGGCTGGATCATTTCCTGTTCCATGTCCACCCATTGAAAATTGTACTTGGGTGTGTGAAGTTTGATAGCTTGTTCCAGTATGGCTGCTTTGTAATATGTGAACAGTTTCGGGAATCCCAAACCTCCATCTGTTGGTGACATGTGTATGAGGGAAAGGGGGAGGCGCGGTCTTGCTTTGCCCCATAAAAATTTGTTAAACGTGGTTTGGATGGTCTTGAACAGCTGGGGTGGTACTTGCAAAGGTAACATTCTAAAGATATAGAGTAATTTCGGTAATATCATCATCTTTGTAGCATGTAGCCTTCCTAGCCATGATAGATAAACGTTTTTCCATTTCTGAAAGTGAGAGGTGCAGACATGCACTAAAGCTGTGTAGTTTAGCGACACCATGGTCTGTTTATGTAAAGCAAGTTTGACTCCCAGATAAGTGAGAGATTTATGTCTCCAATCAAGCTGGTGGTTGAGGCGTAGTTCTCGCACTTGTTGTGCTGGAATGTGAATCGGGAGTGCTTTCGTCTTTGATTTGTTTAATCTATAGTATGAAACTCTGCCATAGTCCTCCAATAGCTGCAGGAGTTTTGGAAGAGATATCTGGGGTTCGCTTAGAGAAAGCAGAATGTCATCCGCGAACATGGCCAACTTGAAATTGTCGTTTTTGATTGAAATTCCCGAAATTTGTGGGTCGTGTCTAATTTTATAGGCTAGCGGTTCCAGTGATAATATGAAGAGAAGGGGGGACAGTGGACAACCCTGTCTCGTTCCATTGGTGAGTTTAAAAGGTGAGGAAAGGAAGCCTGAGTGTGAAACCCTAGCCGTGGGGTTGCGGTATAGCGCCATTATTCCCTGGATCAGTTCCTTAGGAAAGTTGTACTTGGTCAATACTGAGGTCATATATGGCCAGTGAAGCCGGTCAAAGGCCTTCTCAGCGTCTAAGGCTAAGAGAAGGCCCCTGGTGTTCCTACTTTCCATGTGTGAGATGATGTTGAGTATTTTCCTTGTATTATCGGAGCCTTGTCTCCCTCTGATAAATCCTGATTGATCATTATGAACTAGGCATGGGAGTATCTTAGATAAACGGTTTGCAATTAGTTTGGCATAGATTTTAGTATCACAATTCAATAAAGAGATAGGCCGTAAGTTTGGGCATTGTGTGGGAGATTTCCCTGGTTTCGGCAAAGTAGATATATACGCGGTAAGCATCTCTTGGGGCATGCTGCCTGATTGAAAGCACTGATTAAAGAGTGTAGTCATGAATGGAGCTAATAAATGTTTAAATGTGTGATAGTATAAATTGGTGAACCCATCTGGACCTGGGGATTTGTGTTTCGGTAGTTGTTGAATAGTTTGTAAGATTTCTTGGGTCGTAAATGGTTGTACCAACTCTGTACTCTCTTCGGTTGTTAGGTTCGGGAGGTGGATATCTCGTAAGAAGGCGTCTATGTCTGTTTGTGTAGGGTGGTGTGTTAATTCGTCTTTGGTTAGATTATAAAGCTTGCCATAGTATTTGTTAAATTCTTCAACTATATCCTGCGGGTTGGTAATTTTATGGCCTTCTGCATTGTGTAGATACGCAATTTTAGTAGATTGGGTCCTAGCTTTGAGTTGGGCTGCTAAGATTTTTCCCGCCCTGTTGCCCTCCTTAAAGAATTTATGTTTTACCTTCGTTAGAAGGTAAGTTGTTTTAGCAAGTTCTATCTCCTGCAGGCGAGTTTGTAATTGGAGAATTTGTTTCGTGGTGTCATGGGATGGTGAGATCTTGTTGGTTCGTGTAAGTGTCGTGAGTTCAGTAATTGTGTTCATATAGTCCTGTTTTCTCTTCTTATTGTTATGGCTGGAGTACTTAATAAATTGCCCTCTGAGGACCGCTTTATGTGCCTGCCATAATGTGTCTATGTTTATATCTCCTGTGTTATTTATAGAGAAATAGTTGTCCATCTCTGTAGTGATTTGGGGAATCAGTGTGTGATCTTGCAGTAAGGAATCATTAAGACGCCAGGTACGACCTCCTTGCGTTGGATATTGGGTCACTATCTGTAGAGACACCGGTGCGTGGTCGGACCACGTTATAATGCCAATCCAGGCTTTATCTATTTTTGCTATTTGATTTAAAGGGATAAGGAATCGATCTATCCTTGAATAGGAATTATGTACCTGAGAATGAAAGGTGTAATCTCTGTCTAGGGGATGTAAAGTGCGCCATACATCAATATAATCCTGGTCTAGTAGCAATGTCTCTAGAAGTTTTGTAGATCGTATTCTGTGTGTTTTAGTGGTTTGTGTAAGTGTGGAGGAGGAGGTAGAATCCAAGTTGGGATCTAAGATGAAATTAGCATCTCCTCCAATTATAACATCTCCAAATTTATTCGCATTGGCTAAAAGAAGGATTTTCTCTAAAAAATGGTATTGGTCTGTATGGGGACCATAAATATTGATTAGAGTATATTGATTGTTATTGATTAAGCATTGAAGAAGGAGAAATCTACCTTCTTTGTCCTTAATCTTTTTTATAAGTTGAAAAGATATATCTTTGTTAATTAATATCGCCACTCCTCGTTTTTTAGTTTTATACGTGCTGTGATACCCTATAGGGAATTGTTTAGAAGAGAATTTTGGCTGCTTATTTGTTTGAAAATGTGTCTCTTGGTAAAAGGCCACATGAGTCTTGTTAATCTTCGCTTCTTGGAGAGCCATCCTTCGCTTGTGCGGGGAATTCAAGCCTTTTACATTAAGTGACATAAAATTAAGCGTCATGGTTCATGTAGGGTTTGGGGCTGGTTAACTCTATAGTATGATATATTGTGCCCAGTGTAGTATGGATGGCCTGGACGTACGTTAGGGTGTTGTGTTTCATAGGTATTTTCCCTATATGTTCTGTTATCTTGAAATGTCTTTGGGTCAATGTCCATTTCTCTCTTATAGTAGAGCTATCTGTGTGTTGGGAGATAGCCATATTTTGAATGTCTGTCATTGGGTTGTAGGGGAAGTCATAAGAGGAAGACGAGAAATAGGAAAGGGAGAAATAGAAACGAAAGAAACATAAGTCAAAAAACAAACTATATACATTCTTGAGGTCTCTCTCTTGAGACCTGATCATCATCGCTACCTGCAGGCAGTAAGCCCACGAGGGGGGGCAGAGTCTCTCCTTATTTATCATGAATATACCAGCGTTTTATAAATATACATGACATTTAACCCCTTAAGGACTGGACTGTTTTTGCGATGTTGTACATTTGCGACCAGGCATCTTTTTACACTTTTGTGGTGTTTGTGTTTAGCTGTAATTTTCCGCTCTCTCATTTACTGTTCCCATACAAATTATATATTGTTTTTTTTCAGGACAAAAGGGGCTTTCTTTACATACCATTATTTATATAATCTCATGTAATTGAATTTTTAAAAAATGAAAAAATATGATGACAAATTGAAAAAAATACGTGTTTTTTGACTTTTATGTGAAAAATATTTTACTCATCTACAAAAGCGAATGAAAAAAACTGCTAAATAGATTCAAAATTTTGTCCTGAGTTTAAAAATACCCAGTGTTTACATGCTTTTTGCTATTTTTTTGCATGTTATAGGGCTATAAGTACAAGTAGGATATTGCGGTTTCAAAACATACATTTTTAAAATGTATCAATAGTGACATTGTAACACTATTATCTGTCATAAATCGCTGAATAACACCCCACATGTACATATTTTTTTTAAAGTAGACAACCCAGGGTATTCAATATGGGGTATGTTCAGACTTTTTTAGTAGCCACTTAGTCGCAAACACTGGGCAAAGTTAGCGTTCATATTTGTTTGTGTGTGAAAAAAGTAAAAAACTAAATTGAACGCTAATTTTGGCCAGCTGAACGCTAACTTGCAATACCTTGGGTTGTCTTCTTTCGCAAATGGTATGCCATCATGGGGGTAATTCTCATTCCTGGGCTACCATACGCTCTCAAAGGCAACGTAACCAACGTGGCCATTTTCAATGTAAAAATATTTGACCCATATATTTGACCCTGTAACTTTCAAAAACACTATAAAACCTGTACATGGGGGGTACTGTTATACTCAGGAGACTTTGCTGAACACAAATATTAGGGTTTCAAAACTGGAAAATGTATCACAACAATTATATCATCAGTAAACGTGCTATTTGTGTGTGAAAAATGCAAAAAAAGTCACTTTCACTGACAATATCATCGCTGTGATATGTTTTACTGTTTTGAATCACTAATATTTGTGTTCAGCAAAGTCTCCCGAGTAAAACAGTACCCCCCATGTACAGGTTTTAGGGTGTCGTAGAACGTTACAGGGTAAAATACAGTGCTAGCAAATTAAATTCTCTGGACTTTCGGCCTGGGTTGGCAGGCAGGTCCCTTAAATTGCAATCAATAAAATAACTTAATTATGTAAAAATATTACATAAATACGCACGTAGAATTTAAATATATATGCATATTTATATATTTGAAGTCTACATGTATATTTATATAATTATTTATGTAATTTTGTATATGGACATATGAATAGTTCGTATTCTTTTTATTTATTTATATATACATAGATATATATACAATTTCATTCTAAGTGTATTTTGATATAAATATATATATATTAATATCAAAATACAGTTGGAATAACATTTCGTATAGATATATAATTTTTTATTTTTTTTTTATTATTATTTTTACATGTTTCATTTAATTTAAATTACTTATTATTTGTATTTTATAATAATATATATATACAATATATATAGTTATTATATATATATTATATATATACGTGTGTAATTTAATTATAAGTGTATTTTTATATTAATATATGTACATATTAATATAAAAATACACTTAGCATGACATTATATATATGATATATAGACATATATTATATAGGTATAATATATGTCTATATATCATATATATATACACATAAATAATAATCATTTTTTTTTATTAACTATAACTTAATTTTTTTTTCTGATTTTACACTGTTGCAGGGAGACTGCCTGTCAGCACAGACAGTCCCCCTGCAGGCAGACACATGGACACCTATTGTGACCATGTGATCGCCCTGTTGGGCGATCACATGGCCACAGGGGTCCTAATCCGCCATGGGGAGACTGTCTGGGCTGCAGGCAGTCTCCCCACAACGGGAGCACCGCCGATCGCCGCCGGGGGAACGACGGCGATCGGGTAAGTACATTTTAAATTTAGGACGGTTCAGGACCGTCGTCGGTCGGCAACGCAAAAATGCCGATGACGGTCCTGAACCGTCTAGCGTCCTCAAGGGGTTAAACATTCATAGTAGTTGTGTTTGTTTTTTTTTTTTTTTTTTTTTGTTTTTTTTTTTTTTTTTTTTCATACGTCATATTCCTAGCTATCCAAAGGCTGTATATATGCATGTGGTTTAGTAATAGCTTAATGACTGTAGGGGTATAGGTATTTTCCAACAGAGCACCCTCTCTAACAATAGGGTTAACCATAAATCTGTGTGTAAACAGATCACTATAACATAAACAATCATAATTACAGTCCGTGAGGAGTGAGAATATCACTCGAGGACATCCATGGCTTCTAAAGCCGGTTTGTGGAAAAGTCACTTAGCTGTTGCTGCAGTTTTCCAGTCGTGGGGTATTTTCATCGGAGAAGAGGAGAGTTGGCGTGTAGATGTCATCCCGGCGGAGATCTCTCCTGTCAGCACTTTCCATTCCAGTAGAAGTCTTTCTCCCTCCTCTGGACTAAGTATGTGATGTTCCACACCATTCCTTCTCACCAGGATCCTTGCTGGAAAGCCCCATTTATACGGAATGTCCGCTGCACGTAGAGCCTTTGTGACTGGCATAAAAGTTTTCCTCATTGCTAATGTAGTAGCTGACAGGTCCGTGTAGAGCTGTATGTTCTTGTATTCTTCTGGGAATACTTGTAGTTTTCTGGCTGCTTGCATAAGTGCCTCTTTGGTTGTATAGTAGTGCACTCTAGTTATTGTATCTCTCGGTAGGGTGGGAGGTAGGTTCTTAGGTCTCGGCAATCGGTGGATCCTGTCCAGCAAGAGGGCCGGTTCTGGGATATCAGGGAGCATCATTTTAAACAGTGCCGTCGTGAATTTCTCCAAATCGGTCGGTTTAACATCTTCTGGGATCCCACGAATGCGGATATTATTCCGCCTATCCCTGTCTTCATGATCCGCCAGTTTAAGGATTATAGAATTTAGTTTAGCATCTACATTTTCGTAGGCCGCAGCCACGTTATTATGCGCGGAAATTAGTTCTTCTGTCTTCGACTCTAGATAATCAGTGCGCTCGCCAAGCGCTTGCACATCTGACCTGATTTCTTTGGACAGTTTGGCGAAGTCAGCTTGTAGGGAAGTTTGCAGTTCCAGCAGCATTTTTCTGATTGATGAGTCTGTGGCTGGGATTAGCTTCATCGATATAGATGTTTCATCGCTCCGGCCGGAGCTCGATGCCGGAGATGTAGGTCTCTCAGCGCCATCTTGCGCCCGCCGCTGCGGTGATTGTAAAGCCGCGACTTGCATAGATGCCGGTTTAATCTTAGCTTTTTTGGCAGATCTTTGTGCCATCGCTTTGAGGGGAGATCTCTGTGTGTGATTAGGTCGATATTCACGTTTTCTGATGGAGGTAATCGCTGTATTTATCCGACTCTCTCTGGGAGCTGATCGTTCACACGTCCATCTGCTTGAACGGTCAGGCCACGCCCCCCGTTCTATGTGTATTTTGATATAAATATATATATATATTAATATCGCAATACAGTTAGAACGAAATAACACAAATCTATATATTTTTTTATTATTTATATTTAATTATTTTTTAAATTTTATTTTTTTACGTATTTACATATTTTTTTTATATTATATATAAATATATATATATATAACAAAAATTATATATATATATATATATATATATATATATTTAATCAGTATCAGTCTACGTGTAATTTGATATTAATATATATATATATATATAATTAAAGATGGGGTACATTGACGTTGTGGCAGGCTTATGCAATGTATGATCATATAATGTAACTAAATCCCCATTATTTTTTTTGCCTAGATTAGGTGTGTTTAAAAAAACTTTTAAAAACGAATAAAATCTGTCAACATTGAAGTTGCTGTTTAGTAGATAGGAGAGTGCGCTGGATCTTGTGTATTGTTTATTGTATAATATGGCCCCCAGCAGTTCAGGTGAGTGCAACCATCCCCCATGTTTCATATATATATATATATATAATTATATATATATATATATTAATAGTATATATATATATGATCTAACTATATTATTATTATTTTTTTACACTGATTAATTAATTTTATTTTATTTCCAGTCAGTAGAGGGACTAACTGTCATTACAGTTAGTCCCCCTGCTGGCAATGCCTGAGCCAGCTAACCCGGCCATGTGATTGTGAGGTCCTCGCAAGGACCTCACTCTCACATGTCCAGGAAGCCCCCCAGGAGGAAGGACGTGCCGCGGGGGGCTCCCTGGGAGTCCCCCCAACCGCGATCGCCGGCGTGGGATCGCCGGCGACCGGGTAAGTAAGAAAAGACCGGAGGGCGTACAATTTGTTCCTGGACTAATCTGGTTTGTGCCTGGACTAATCTGGGTTGTGCTTGGACTAATCTGGGTTGTGCCTGGACTAATCTGGTTGCTACATTTTTAATATATATTGAACAGAAAAATAGCAGATTTCCAGAGAAGTGACTGTTCCCCCTAAAGTCTTACTTTAAGCACCATCACAGCTTTGCAACATTGCAATGCCACCCTCTTTGGACGGCACCAGTGAGATGATCGCATCGCAAGCTTTCCCCTTTCCCCCTGACATCCCCGAGCACCACTATTCACAGGACACTGAAGTTGGGATACATGAAGCCATGCTATCTGCAAACTGAAAGGACTGTGTGAATAGCTGCTATCAGATTATAGAACAGTACCACTTATCCCTTGAAGAGTAGTAAGGCCACTGGGACAGGGAGAAACAAACTTCGGCACTCCATATTGTGGACTACATTTCCCATAATGCTCTTATAGCCATAATGCTGGCAAAGCATCAAGGGATATGTAATCCTTAACATCTGGAGTGCTGAGGGTTCCCTATCCCTGGGAGATAAATACCACAGACCTGAGAATAACCCCAGGTACTTCTGATTGATTACTTTAATTAAGGCATCATTGTGGAATCTTAGATTAGAATAAAACACATATTTTTCTTTGTGTTATTTATGGGGGAGGGATAGCAGGGTCATTTTAAGTGAACCACAAGAAAACATTTGTGTGGTTGTAATTATTTCATGGGATTTTGCAAATATTATTTTTTGTACCATAATAATACAAGATGGTTTACCCTATTGAGTTTCATAACAGCATTCTATGTTTTTCAAAATAAAAATGTTTGCCGTATTACATGATTTAGCAATTCTTACTTTCCCATCATGCACTGTGAATAATAATTCATTTTTAATGCTATTGATCTTTGCTAAGATGTAAAGGACACAGTATTGGCCTATTTGTGACTGTCGAGGACTGAGGTTGGCCAGGACCCTGTTCCTGTGGCTTCAGGGTAGCGACTAGTATGAGCATCTCTCTCTGTTTTGCTGTAGTTCCTAAAGAACCCCTGTGATTAATCCGTGAAGGTATTTGGCATGTTTTCTCAGCGAGCTAGGCTTTCCCATTGATATGTGCCAAATTGATTTCAATTCACACTGTTGTGAAGTGTGATGAACACAGTGGGACAAATTCTTCAGCTGGAAGACAATTGGTGTCTAGCACATTTAACAGATTTAGCAATGGAAGTCCATTGAATAGTCTGCAAAGGGGTGACATACTTAAAAACAGATTTATCAGAAGCTTTGCTGTGCTGGATTTAGAAGTCTGCGAAGTTTCTAATGCACATCTTGGCTCGAGAACACATTTAGGGGAATATGTTCTGGGCTTCCTTTTTTATTTTTCCAAGCTATTGCTGCCCTTGCTCACACATACAATGATCAGCCACACCATTAAAACCACTGTCAGGTGAAGTGAATAACATTGATTATATCATTACAATGGCACCTGTCAAGGTGTGGGATGTTTTAGGCAGCAAATGAACCGTCAGTTCTTGAATTTCATATGTTCGAAGCAAAAGAAATGGGCATGCGAAAAAATCTGAGTGACTTTGACAAGGGCCATATGATGGCTAGATTACTTTGTTAGAGAATCTCCAAAACAGCAAGTCTTGTGGGGTGTTTCCGGTATGCTGTTGTTAGTACATAGCAAAAGTGGTGCAAGGAAGGGCAACCGGTGAACATCAGGTTCATGGGTGCCAGAGTCTCATTGATTCACATGGGGAGCGAAGTCTATCCCGTCTAGTCCGATCACACAGAAGAGCTACTGTAGCTTAAAGTGCTGAAAAACAGTTTGCTGTGTATGGGGCTGCGCAGCAGCAAAAGAAAGAAAGATACAAAGAAAGGGTCGCTTTGGATCAAGGGATTCTTCACAAATGGAAAGGCCTAACCCTAAAAATGTAATGAAAGGAAGAAAAAGTAATCCCTAATAAATAGAAGAAGCCCTAAATTAGCATGTGGAATGTACTATATTGAAAAGTGCTAGTGCTTTATAGTGAGAATAAATAGAAAGAAAACACCAAAGTGCACCTAAAGATTAATACAAATTCTTCCAAATAATAGGATATTAGCGGAAGTGGCCTCTAGTGGCTGTCAGGGAGACAGCCACTAGAGGCTGGATTAACCCTTAGTGTAAACATAGCAGTTTCTCATAGCAGTTTCTCATTGAGCTGAAGTGGTCTTGGTGCCTATAGTGGTCCTTTAAGATGTTAGGTATAAAACAAACCAGACAGAGGGACACTGCAAACCACTGGTCTACTCTAATAACAGAAAACCTAATACCTCAAAACAAAAAGTATCCTACAAACCAAACTACCAGAATTAACAATTGGATAGTAGCTTCTCACAAAGCTGTTTATCGTATAATTACCGTATATACTCGAGTATAAGCCGAGTTTTTCAGCCCATTTTTGGGGCTGAAAAACCCCAACTCGGCTTATACTCGAGTCAAGGTCTGTATTATGGCAATTTGCATTGCCATAATACAGACTGGGGGGAGAGGGGGGCTGGCAGAGCTGTAACTTACCTGTTCTGCAGCTCCTGTCAGCTCTCTCCTCCTCCGCGCCGTCCGTTCAGCACCTCGGTCAGCTCCCAGTGTAAATCTCGCGAGAGCCGCGGGTCTCGCGAGACTTACTGGGTGAGCTGATAGAAGGAGCTGCACGGACGGCGCAGAGGAGGAGAGAGCTGACAGGAGCTGCAGAACAGGTAAGTTACAGCTCTGCCAGCCCCCCTCTCCCCCCCACTGAACTGCCACTGGACCACCAGGGAAGGAGAGCCCCCCTCCCTGCCATGTATCAAGCAGGGAGGGGGGACGAAAAAAAAATAAAAAATATAAATAAAAAAAGAAATAATAATAAAAAAAAAAATAATAATAATAAAAAAAATAATAATAAAAAAAGGGGGTATAAGGACCACTATGGGAGGGAGGGGGTGGGATCAGGACCACTATGGGAGGGAGGGGGGTATAAGGACCGCTATGGGAGGGAGGGGGGGGGATAAGGACCACTATGGGAGGGAGGGGGGGGGATAAGGACCACTATGGAAGGGAGGGGGGGATAAGGACCACTATCGGAGGGAGGGGGTGGGATAAGGACCACTATGGGAGGGAGGGGGGGGAGAAAAGGAACACTATGGGAGGGAGGGGGGGATAAGGACCACTATGGGAGGGAGGGAGGGGGGGATAAGGACCACTATGGGAGGGGGATAAGGACCACTATGGGAGGGAGGGGGGGATAAGGACCACTAGGGGAGGGGAGGGGGAAGTAAGGACCACTAGGGGAGGGGAGGGGGAAGTAAGGACCACTAGGGGAGGGGAGGGTAAGGACCACTATGGGAGGGAGGGGGTGGGATAAGGACCACTATGGGAGGGAGGGGGGTATAAGGACCGCTATGGGAGGGAGGGGGGGGATAAGGACCACTATGGGAGGGAGGGGGGGGGATAAGGACCACTATGGGAGGGAGGGGGGGATAAGGACCACTATGGAAGGGAGGGGGGGATAAGGACCACTATCGGAGGGAGGGGGTGGGATAAGGACCACTATGGGAGGGAGGGGGGGAGAAAAGGAACACTATGGGAGGGAGGGGGATAAGGACCACTATGGGAGGGAGGGAGGGGGATAAGGACCACTATGGGAGGGAGGGAGGGGGGATAAGGACCACTATGGGAGGGAGGGGGATAAGGACCACTATGGGAGGGAGGGGGGATAAGGACCACTATGGGAGGGAGGGGGGGATAAGGACCACTAGGGGAGGGGAGGGGGAAGTAAGGACCACTAGGGGAGGGCATTGCCATAATACAGACTGGGGGAGAGGGGGGCTGGCAGAGCTGTAACTTACCTGTTCTGCAGCTCCTGTCAGCTCTCTCCTCCTCCGCGCCGTCCGTTCAGCACCTCGGTCAGCTCCCAGTGTAAATCTCGCGAGAGCCGCGGGTCTCGCGAGACTTACAGTGTGAGCTGATAGAAGGAGCTGCACGGACGGCGCAGAGGAGGAGAGAGCTGACAGGAGCTGCAGAACAGGTAAGTTACAGCTCTGCCAGCCCCCCTCTCCCCCCCACTGAACTGCCACTGGACCACCAGGGAAGGAGAGCCCCCCTCCCTGCCATGTATCAAGCAGGGAGGGGGGACGAAAAATAAATAAAAAATATAAATAAAAAAAGAAATAATAATAAAAAATAATAATAATAATAATAAAAAAAATAATAATAAAAAAAGGGGGTATAAGGACCACTGTGGGAGGGGGGGGTATAAGGACCACTATGGGAGGGAGGGGGTGGGATCAGGACCACTATGGGAGGGAGGGGGGTATAAGGACCGCTATGGGAGGGAGGGGGGGGATAAGGACCACTATGGGAGGGAGGGGGGGGGATAAGGACCACTATGGAAGGGAGGGGGGGATAAGGACCACTATCGGAGGGAGGGGGTGGGATAAGGACCACTATGGGAGGGAGGGGGGGAGAAAAGGAACACTATGGGAGGGGGGGATAAGGACCACTATGGGAGGGAGGATGGGGGGGATAAGGACCACTATGGGAGGGAGGGGGATAAGGACCACTATGGGAGGGAGGGGGGATAAGGACCACTAGGGGAGGGGAGGGGGAAGTAAGGACCACTAGGGGAGGGGAGGGTAAGGACCACTATGGGAGGGAGGGGGTGGGATAAGGACCACTATGGGAGGGAGGGGGGGTATAAGGACCGCTATGGGAGGGAGGGGGGGGGGAATAAGGACCACTATGGGAGGGAGGGGGGGGATAAGGACCACTATGGAAGGGAGGGGGGATAAGGACCACTATCGGAGGGAGGGGGTGGGATAAGGACCACTATGGGAGGGAGGGGGGGAGAAAAGAAACACTATGGGAGGGAGGGGGATAAGGACCACTATGGGAGGGAGGGAGGGGGGGATAAGGACCACTATGGGAGGGAGGGGGATAAGGACCACTATGGGAGGGAGGGGGGGATAAGGACCACTATGGGAGGGAGGGGGGATAAGGACCACTAGGGGAGGGGAGGGGGAAGTAAGGACCACTAGGGGAGGGGAGGGGGAAGTAAGGACCACTAGGGGAGGGGAGGGTAAGGACCACTAGGGGAGGGGTGAGTCAGGACCACTGGGGGAGGGGGGTGAAGGAACACGGGGGTGGGGAGGTAAGGACCACTGAGGGAGGAGGAGGGGAGGTCAGGACATATGGGGGGGGGGCAAATATCCTTGCACCGGCCCTGCACACACTGCATTCATACACTGCATTCATATACACACGCTGCACTCATACACACGCTGCACTCATACACACACACGCTGCACTCATACGCACACACTGCATTCATTATACACACACTGTAAATAAATATTCAATTAATATATTTTTTTTAGGATCTAATTTTATTTAGAAATTTACCAGTAGCTGCTGCATTTCCCACCCTAGTCTTATACTCGAGTCAATAAGTTTTCCCAGTTTTTTGGGGAAAAATTAGGGGCCTCGGCTTATATTCGGGTCGGCTTATACTCGAGTATATACGGTAGTGAATCTGATTACTTGAACATATAATAGGGGAAACTAATACATAGTATCCTGGTACCGTGTAACAGACAGGCTTTTACAGAATAAATATGCACTCAAAGATAGCTCGTCTCGGTTATCCCACTGCATTCCACTACACCAAGCATTTCAAACTCGCGGCCCACGGGCCGCATGCGGCCCACAAGGACCATATTTGCGGCCCAGCAAGCTGTGGGTACATGCCTAATGTTCCAAGCAGAGTAGGCACCTGCTTTCCCCATATTGCAGGTGCCTACTCTAACATTTACCCGGCCGGGAGGAGAGGTCTCTGGTGGCAGCAAGGGAGCTCAGTGTTCCAGCTCCACACTGTTCCCTCGCACGCGCCGACTGAAGTGAAGCCGGGCGCCGGAATATGACGTCACACATAAAAGCTGTGCAGCTTTTTGACACACATGCAAAATAGCCTCCCAATGCCTTCCTATGGGAGGCATCAAGTTTGATGATCTCAGCCAAAATGAAGAACACACTCATAGAAATTCAAAAATCAACAAGATAACATCATTAGTTTTTTACAGCTGTGCAACAGCATGCGTTCACCATTTCAGTCCCATTACCAAACTTTTCTTAACAGGTCAAGGTAGTCGGACTGAAACACTGGTTATATGCAAATGCACGTCTCCTTCAAATAAATTTGCTCTTTTATTTATTTTGAAGCCATACAAGCATTGAGGACGCCCAGTGTCAGTTAGGTGCCTTTTTTTTTCTACTGCTCTTTTCAAAATAAATCTATGTTTCTATGAAAATTGAAGTTTTTGTTTTTTGCGGACCACATAAACTTAAACCTTGTTTATTTGGCCCGTGTTAGCCTTTGAGTTTGACATGCTTGTTCTAGAACAATAAATCCAATAAATTCTAAATTGCAGGATCTGCTGTTAATGTCTTGATGTCAGATACCACAGCACACAGAAGTCTTGTGGGGTCCATGCTTCGACGCATCAGGGCTGTTTTGGCAGCACGATGGGGACCTACATGATAATGGCAGGTGGTTTTAATGTAATGGTCGATCAGTGTAATACAAGTAGAATAGGTTTTGGTGATAACGTGTTTTAATATGGAACATAAACACAGTATGTGCGCTTCGTTAGATGTGCTTTGGCTCACCATTGAGAAGTGAAGAGCCAAAGTCTGCACAGTGTAGAGTGAATATTCAGATATTCAGTGCTGTGACCAAAGTATCCAACGACTTAATTGCTGCTAAATCTCGTGGCCAATACTCTATCCATATCCTCCTTGACCTTTCTGCCGCCTTTGACACTGTTGATCATCAACAGCTTCTTCACATTCTCCGTAACTTTGGTCTACGGGATACTGCTCTATCCTGGTACTCCTCCTACCGCTCCCAGCGCTCTATCAGTGTTTCTTTCTCTGGCACTGCCTCTTCTCCCCAACCCCTCTCTGTCGGCGTCCCCCAAGGTTCTGTCCTCGGCCCCCTACTGTTCTCTATCTATACTGCCTCCCTTGGTAAACTCATCAGCTCCTTTGGCTTCCAATATCATTTATATGCAGATGACACACAAATCTACCTGTCCTCTCCTGATCTCTCTCCACCAACCTTGACTTGTGTTTCTGACTGCCTCTCTGCTATTTCCAACTGGATGGCTGCTCACTTCCTTAAACTCAACCTGTCCACAACAGAACTTCTAGTTTTTCCTCCCTCAAGTGCTGCTACTCCTGTGTCTGTCTCCATCCAAGTCAACGGCGCTACTATCACTTCTACCTAGCAAGCTCGCTGCCTAGGGGTTCTTCTTGATTCTGACCTCTCTTTTACTCCCCATGTCCAATCGATAGCCAAATCCTGTCGCTTCCAACTCAAGAACACAGCGCGCATCCGCCCATATCTAACGCCGGACGCGGCTAAGGTACTGGTTCATGCTGTTGTTCTCTCTCGCCTTGACTATTGCAATCCCCTTCTCACCGGTCTTACATGTTCCCAGCTTGCACCGCTGCAATCTATAATGAATGCGGCTGCGAAGCTTATTTTCCTGTCCGGTCGCACCTCCCATGCCTCCACGCTCTGTCAGTCTCTGCATTGTCTTCCAGTTAGATAGGGCCCAATTCAAAATTCTGGCGCTTGCTTACAAATCCCTACATAATGCTTCTCCAACATACCTATCCTCCCTCATACACAAGTATGTCCCATCGAGACCCCTGTGCTCAGCCCAAGACCTACGCCTATCCTCTGCCCGGATCCCCACCTCTGATGCTCGCCTTCAAGACTTCTCCAGGGCTGCACCTCTTCTGTGGAACTCCCTTCCCTTCTCAATCCGACTTTCACCCAGCCTCCACTCCTTCAAAAAATCTTTGTAAACTCACTTCTTCATTAAAGCGTATCAATTACACTGTCAGCAGGTTTCTCATCCCCCACCCCATGACTCCTTTCCTGCAACTGTCAAAAATGACATACCAAGCACTTAATAAACCCTTCTCTAACAAACTATTTAATTCCCCTACTTTAACCCTTTGTGTCACTATACCCCATTTCCTCTAGCATGTAAGCTCATCGAGCAGGGCCCTCAACCCCCTCTGTTCCTGTACGTCCAGTGGTCTGATCTCAATTATGTGTCTGTTAGTCCACCCATTGTACAGCACTACGGGATTTGTTGGCGCTATATAAATAATAAAATAATAATAATAATAGGTTTATTGTGGAATCAAGAACAAAACAGACACAGTGTTTCGGACGTGACGCCTTAATCATGTATACATGTATACATAATCATGTTATCATGTATAGATGATTGTGCACCCTACATGCACAATCATACATGCATACACAATCATATACATGGGCACTTATGGTCACACATAACTACATTCATATACACAGATACATTCATATAACCTCACATGGACACATGCACACACATGCACATTAATATACAACCACAGACATTAACATATATACACACATGGACTCATATACACAAGAGAGAGAATGATTACTTACATGCTGAGTTAATTTTTCACAGCATATAAGAAACAGTAGCAATTGATCTTAAACTAGAACTATAATGTTGATTTTAAGTGTGGACTGTAACTGTGGTGATGTATATGTAATCTATCTTTGTGGACTGCATCTGTATTGAGTGGTCTCAACTGGATTGTTAATGTAGAACAGGAAGGTTCTGTATTGTGGATATGGGCTGTATTGCTTGTAGATGTAGAGGATGTGTAATATGATTTGTATCTGTGTTATAATTGTGTAATGTGGTTGTAAGTTGTATTTGCATTGTGATGTGCATTGTATCTCTATTTTGACATACCGTATATACTCAAGTATAAGTAGAGTTTTTCAGCACATTTTTTGTGCTGAAAAACCCCAACTCGACTTATACTCGAATCAATGTCTGTATTATGGCAATTTACATTGCCATAATACAGACAATGGGGCTGTGGGGGCTGCAGAGCTCTTACTTACCTATCCTGCAGCTCCTGTCAGCTCCCTTCTCCTCCGCGCCGGTCCGGTCAGCACCTCTGTCAGCTCCCAGTGTAAGTCTTGCGAGAGCCGCGGGGTCAGAGTGCGGCCGCAAGACTTACACTGTGAACTGACAGAGGGAGCTGCACGGACCGGCGCGGAGGAGAAGGGAGCTGCAGGAACTGCAGGAGAGGTAAGTGTAAGAAAATGAAATAGTTAACTTTTCTTGTTCATATGTATTTTATGCTTAGATAAGGTTTATAATCATTATTGCTGTCTGAAATGATATGAAACAGTTAAAACTCTTTTTGCTTTGTATGCTTTAAAATTATGTACAACATAATTATGCTAACTGTGATAATAACATTCTTCCTTCTAGAGGATGTGCGACATTGCCCATTCTGATTTCAGGATGTTCTTGCCCAGACTCTATTCAAATGCTTATCTTTCTATTGTCAGACTAGTATGTACTATTAGCTACAAGGAAACTATAAATCTTACTGTGATCCCACGGCTTATGTAAGAAACTGTGTATAAAAGTCAGCTCTGAAATATACTCATTCGAGAAATCTTGTCAAACCATCCTGTTGTCCGTGTCTTTAATGCTGACAATGATTCTCCATCAATGTTGATTTTGGTGACCGAGGGATCGAGAACCGAGGGGAGTTGGGTCCATTACAGCATTAACCCTTACAGCTTGGTGTCTAGAAGTGGGATGGATCAGCAAAACCATTGCGGTGAGTAGCCTTTTTGTGTCTTATTTGACGCTGATTGTCTATGACCCCCCTTTGGTTCAGTAAGCCTGTATCCAGTAGATAGGAAAGGTGTAAGGACTTTAGTTATATTGAGACCATGAGAGGTCTCCGGTTTATATTGAGACTATAAGAGGTTTATTAGACATTTGGTCTAAATATAAAGGGTTTTTGGTAACCCAGGTTAGTATCTAAGATAGATATCTCAGGTAGATAAAGGTTTCTGAGACCATAAGAGGTCTCCAGTTTATTAAGACTATAGGTGTTCTGAGGAGCATGGTTTATAGATCTATAAGTATACCCCAAACTTCTCTTTCTCCCGGTCACCTTTGTTTGTCTTAAGTGTTCCTTGTGGGTGATTGTTTGTTTGTCTATATTGGGAACACACTTTGGTAAGTTAGTAGTGTCCCCACTCTGAGTCAGCAGTATGGGAAATGTGAGTTCAGGTCCTGAGTGACCAATATGTGTGTGTATGTATATATGTATGTATGTATATATGTGTGTGTATATGTATATAGGTATATATAAGATAGCAGTACTTTTAAACAAATGGAGGTTTTAAAAAATATATAGGGATTAAGGAAAGAACGCAGGTAACTTGTTTTTCTTTGGTTTTTATTATATATTGGGGCTGATGTGTACTGTAGTCATTGCTGCCTCCCAGTGATGGGAGTGAGTGCAGGACTTATCTTTCTGCAAGATAGCAGTACTGTATATTAGAAAAGAACTGACTCACAGGTTGTACCTGATAGACCTACTTAAATCTTTTTGCTTTATTTTTTCTGTCGCATAGAAGTATACGTTTATTACTCTGTTTTATTGTAAGTTATTTCACATGGGATCTGTGTGCCTGGTATGATTGTTGCTTTAAAAATACCATAAGCCCACTACACTTTCTATGAGAGTGGGATAAGTGTAAATGAGTTCCATTGTTTAAATGATGAGCTCAGTAGTTTTATACTGAGACAAAAGAGGCACTTCATTAGTATTTGAAAGTTAATTCCCCATATGGGATTAATTGTATAAAACACCAATCAGCACAGCTTCCCTGCCCTGTGTGTTTGTTGCAAAGGATCCATACTGTAAACATGATTTATGTTTGAAAATAACAGAGCAACATTTACATTTTCAGTGGTCCAACACATGCTTCATTTTGTGCTGTAAAATAACCTTTTTATTGCTACAGATGATCCAGTACAATAACTACTGCTTGTGTCTTCTATGTCTCACATTATGTGTTCTTTTAAATAGTGGTATATCGCCTGGATTAGAGATCATGGACAAAGGTTTCTACCTGTTTTACTAAGGCTCTTGGAGACTGACCGGTCTAAGGTTTGCCATGCCTTTTAACATGGTATAGTTTTAAAAAAAAATTAAGTCTCTGAGAGTTCTGAATGATTCTGGTGAAACCATGTCTGTGTAATCTGGTCCAGATGTTTGTTCAATTTCTATAAGATTTAAGTTGATGCAGCATCAGTTAATGGAAGTTGTATACAAATATTTGAGTTGTAAGCGCGCTATATAAATGGATCCTTTCTTTATATACAATACTATAGTAGATTAAAGTAATGAAGTTAATTAAGAAAAACATGTATACATAAGAATCCCTAAAATAAATCTAATACAATAATATGTTCTGAATACAGCTGTTAACTGTTTATTCTGTGTAAATGGTAAATGCGATAATGTGTGAAGTGTGCAGCTTAACTGGAAAGTGGTTTCATTTATATGTTGCTGTATTGTTTTAAATTATATTTGAATCAGTTTGTCTCAGTCTAGTGATACTGATAAAAATGCCAGCCAAATAACCTAGCAAATAACTGTTTTATTAGCTGTTGAATACTAGCGTTTTGGCCAAGAGTAGTTGGAGTTGGAGTAGTTCTATCAGCTCAGAGAGGCTCTGTGTTGTGGTCTGATATAGCTATATGGGAATGGAGATTTTGAGGTGTTAGTTTAAGATTGCTTTCATATTGTGTCTATCCGTGTTTCCTAGGAGGGAGACAGAGTGTGTAGTTGCGTGCCCATGAATGTGATTTCTGTATTGGCATATCTGCTGGGTACCCATTATGTGTTTCTACAAAGATACTGTTTTGTGAGACATTGGATGCTGAGTATGAGTTATATGGTTTGAAATGAATTGTTGTTTCTGAGCTTAGTACTTCAGTAAGATGTGCTAAAATGTGGAACAAGGTGGAAGATGAAATGTTGAGATTATGGAACAATAAGCAGTCTATATCCACTGCTTTGGCATATAAGCAAGATGCAAAGGAAGAGATTGGTAATATGATTTTTGTAAAGAGATTTTACAAGTGTTGGGAGGATGAGGCAGGTTTGATGTCTGGAGATGATATGGATCTCCTTAAAATACAGTCATGCCTTGGTAATATGTTACCACAGTATTCTTTGCTTGTGAAACAATTGATTTCATACTGGGCCAATTTGGGTGGCTAAGATTTTCTTACCAAGGTTATAGAAAAGGAAAATGCAGGTTGTTTTGACTTAAGAAAAGATTTAGGAAGTAAGGTTGCTTATTATGCTCAGGGATTGCAACACTGTCCACCTACACAGTACTGAGAGAGGATGGGATGGAGCACATAGAGCCCGTGGAAGGGGTGGTCAAAGAGGGACAAGGGGATGGAGACAGGGAAATCAGGGTTATAGGGGCAGGGGTAACCAAGGAGGAATATACAGGAACACTTGTTTCAACTGTGGCCAGCATGGCCACTGGAGGAATGAGTGTCCACACCCCAGGAAACCCCAGCAGCCCCAACAACCCCACAATTCTCAAAATACGCTCGGTAGACAAGAACAACACCAGGCCTACTCCCAACACCACTGGCCAGTATATCACTTAGTTCAGGACTTTAGAGCCCTGAATAGTTTAATTGTGCCCATTTCACCCATTGTCCCTGATGTGACATCCCTCATTACAGCCATTCCACATGATGCCACTTGCTTCACTGTCATTGATTTAAGTAATGGATTTTTTTGTCTATACCTATTGATCAAGAGACACAGCTACTTATGGTTTTTATTTTTTGAAGGCTGTCAGTTTACCTGGACACGCTTACCCAAGGCTATGTGGATTCCCCAGCTGTTTATTTGTTGGTACTGCAACATACTCTAAAAAACATGGACCCCCGGTCATGGTTCCGTCCTTTTGGAAAATGTTGATTTGTTGTTATGTAGCCCTAGCTATGAGGCAAGCACTGTGGATACTGTCAGCAACTGTGGGTCACAAGGTTGTTAAACACAAAATGCAATTGTGTAAATCAAAGGTTGATTACTTAGGTTTTGTTCTGGCTTCAGGCTCCAGACAATTGAGTCCAAAACGTATTGAGGTCATTCAGAGGATTCCTACACCCACTACTCGGAAGGAGTTGCTCACCTTCCTCGGCATGATTAATTACTGCCACCAATGGATCCCTGAATGCTCCCATTATGACTCAATCCTAAGGGAGGCTGTACGTTCTGACAGCCCTGAAAATGTCTGCTGGTCACCAGACATGCTAGCTGTGTATATTGCCCTCAAAGTTGTTATTGTGCAAGTCCCGGCTTTAGGACTACCTGTGTATTGTAAACCATTTCATTTTTATGCTTGGGACAATTGTAAAACCATGGCCGCGGTCTGTGCACAAGAGCACGGAGGCGGTATGCGTCTCATAGCATTATTTTCCAAAGTAGTTCCAGCTCCGGTACAGGGTATACCGGCGTGTCTCAGAGCATTGACAGCTCAATTGAAACTGCTACTACTATCACACTAGGGCATCCTACAATACTTCATGCCAGTCACCAGGTCACCCAGCTTATAAAAAATCTCACCACACAACACATGACAGCCCAGCGCTTGAGTGGTTATGAGATTCTTTTTCTTAATACCCAGAATCTGTCTTTTGGATTAAACAAGGTTTAGAGAAAGATCAGAATGATCTGTTCTCTAAAGAGGGGAGAATAGGCATAATTGAAGCCAGCTGCTTTATTTTCATCAGTCAGGCACATAGCAAACACCATCCAATTCCTCATGAATTCATTTTATATTAGGAATCTCAGGCAGCATGTACAGTCTTTTGTAAGATAGTGTGAACCATGTATGAGAACACATCCTAATATTCCACACAAATCACAGCACGAACATTTGCCCCCTCCAGCTGCTCTTTTTACACACTTACAGATTTTTATTCATGTATCCAAAATTGGTAAGAAACAGCAATACTTACTGGTCATAGTTGATCAGTTTAGTAGATGGCATGAGGCCTTAGTGACATCTAGGGAAGATGCTAGGACTGTAGTGAAGATTATTGTCACTGAAATTATTCCCAGGTATGGCTGCCCTCTGCAGATTGGCTCTGATAATGGCCCGGCTTTTGCCAGTGGGGTTGCCCAGGAACTTGCTAAATTCTTGCAAGTTACCTGGACGTTTCACATACCTTATCATCCACAGAGTACAGGGGTAGTTGAAAGGATGAATAGGACTTTTAAGGAAAAGCCCAGAATTTACCCAGGAACATGGGTAAATTGGACTAGATATCTACCTAGCTATATCTATCTAGCTATTTTAGCTGAGATAAGAATGAATCCCCACAAGGTGACTAAATTATCTCCATTTGAGATTTTAATGGGATGACCTTTTCCCACACCCTGGGCCAGGGAACCGCTTGTTATAATGTCTGGGGATTTACAGCTAATACAAGAACAATATGTACAGGAATTGTTGATAAAACTGAATGGTATGTATGACAATGTTTCTTCGCAGTTTTCCCTTACCTTCACAGGAACCTACTCATCCATACCAGCCCGGTGACAAGGTGTATATCCATCAGCTGAACTGGACCAAGAAAGGAGGATACCCTTTTGGACCACCTGCTACTGTGATTGCTGTACCCAGAACAGCTTTCCTCACAGATTCCCACGACATCTGGATTCACGCATCCCGAGTGAAGCTGTGTCCAAAGAGGGGAACCAAGGAAGACAACACCACTCCTCGCTCAGAAACAGAAGAATTTCCCCTTAGCAAAGCATCATGGCTTTCACACCATATCGTAGATTGAGAGATCATACGTACCTGAGACCAAGATTATGTTGTGCGCTATGCTTTCTGGAGTTGTTATACTCCCTCTGATATTGTTCCTTGAATGCCATTATGAGTACAAGTCAATGGGAAGTTTGAAACCTGTCTGTTTCTGGAGAAAAGACTCTGACATGATGAACAATTCTTCAATACCCCCAGCCCAATTAGGCCTTAGCCCCTCATCTAGCATTCATCACACACGCTCCCTCAAGAACCTTTCTCCACCACCTTTCTATCAGCATGTAATATGCAATCATTCATTCACTGAACGCATTTGGATGAATTGGACAAATAATAACCCTTATAAGTACCAGTTACCCATATGGAATGTGTCCACAGCTAATGAAACCGATGCATTATGTTTGTTTGAAGGTTCATGGAAAATTGTTAGATCTTATAACGCAGAAATGTGCACAGTTAAGGTTGCTAATTACACTAATATCTGTGTCACATTATTTAATATAAGTTCTGATGGTAAGAAAAAAAAAAAACACCTAAACAGGTTTGGGATATATATTATAAGAAAATTAATAAGGTTGCATATCAATGTAAACAGACAGGCCTTATTACTTTTAATAATGATTATACAACTGGTACCATTAATTGGAGAAGGGGACAAATGTTAGTCATTATGAACAACACTGCAATTGAGAACTATACACTACCTTATATTTTTACACCCTATTATTGTCCTTTATCCTCTACCATAGAACCAAAAGTCAACAACGACACACACACACACCTATTCCGTCCACATGTGTTAACACTACTGCCTTCTTACAAGCTGTACATGTGTCATTAAAAATCACTACTCCTGTTGTAACATTATGTAACACAGCAAACAAAAGGCAGAAAAGGGAATGGTATGACACACTGTTAGGAGGTTGTGGAACCACTATGGGTATACTAAATAGTTATAGATATGGAGACCCTCAAGAATAAGTTAAACACGGCCAGCATGCATATAGGGACTGGTTTCCATGCTACTGCAAACTGGGCTCCAACTGTTGTTAAATCACCGGTTACAGGATTGGACTTAGATAAATCGATGTATAACTGTTTAGGTAATTTAACTGTTGCAACTATAAAATTCACTACAGGTCTAAATAACTGGAGTACTTTTGCCATCGGGTATTTATGGATGCAACAACAAAGATTGGCATTAGAAGACACATTAATGATTCCTAAACTAGAGAAGATTAGAGGGATGCTTAACCTCACAGATAATGAATGGTTACTTCTAAAACCCCAATCCACTAAATGCAATGAATGGTTAACTGGTAATGTTTCACATTTTTATGCTCATGCTATTTTACACTATATCATACATCATCAAATGATGTTAAATTAGCTTGTCAATTTAACACATTACCAGTACCAGTTTATGATCTCTTTGCTAGGAATTTAACCTGGTGGGCACCCACATACACAGGGTGTGGTGGAAGCTCGGTAGAAATTAAATTTAGTAGGCCGAGATTGCCACGTGGTATGTGCACGTGCATATGCTGATGTATCGGTCGGTTGGTTGCACGTGGCAAAGATACAATCGACAGTGTACTGAGCAAGTGCAGAAATGTAGGAACTGAAAACACTTCCCCTCCTCCATTGTTCTGGGTGAGCCATGTGGTGTAACAGGTAAGGGAAGTTAGGCTTTGTTCAGCTGATTGGGTAAAGAGTATATGTGGGCAGAGTTAACTGTAGGAGGAGCTATATGTCTATATCATGCATTTACACAGTCAGTTCTGGGCTCAGACTGTTTGTTGTGGTGACGCTAGTCCATCTGAGCCCCGGTCGTGAATCGAATGAAGATCTCTTCCTTCCTGAAGAAACCTGTGTCCATCTCTCTGTGCTTGGCTTCCGTCAGTTTCTCCGGTATCAAGGGGACTATATTTTTCCCAAAGATAACACACACAGGTAACCACGCATATCCTAAAAGGAGAACTCCTTAAGGTGAGTTCATAAATTCAGAAGGATTTAGCCCATTATTGGTACGATGCTTTTACTGGTTGGTCCCCTACTGGATCCCAGATAATGAAATCATTCTTCTATCCTCTTGTTATTATAGTCCTAATTTTATTGTGTATGATTTTATATAACTGCCACCTTACTTGTACATTGAGGAAGAGAATACAGAAATTAATCGATAATGCATACAGAATATGCACAATGAATACAGAATGTAATCGATAATGGGGTAAAATTAGGGGCCTCGGCTTATATGCGGGTCGGCTTATACTTGAGTATATACGGTAGATTACATTTGTAGAATTACAAGCCTTATAGGAAATCTAATGAAATATATCTACAGTGTTACAGAGTTTTTGTTGTGTTGCAGTTTGCCAGGCTCTAAATAGGAAAAAACGCTGTATTCTAAGCATAATAATATATATGTGTTTTCATTTGACCACATACACTGGGATATGTGTGGCTGTGTCAAGAGTGAGTTAATTGGCCCTTTTTCCCCTCATCCCCTCTATGTCACAGATAATCCCTGCAAGGCCTCTGGGACACACATGAGAATCTCTCAGGAGTTCATTACACTGTGAAGTCAGATCGATGGGAAACAAGATTAGTTTGTCTGGTGAATGCTATAGGTGCTGGTATAGAAGCTGCAGAACTAGAAACAGAAATATCAACAACAATGACATAGTAAAGGCTTGTATTTTAGGTTTGTCATGTAACATATAACATGTATTTACATATAACAATCCGCAGCCCCTTATAAATTTCTGAAGAACTCTTTGGGAAAATTATGTTTCCAATGGAAACTCCGTTGTCTATTATGGAAACTATTACATTCTGTGTCAATCATCAATCTTGATGATTTCAGTCAATCCAATGCTTACACATAGGAAAGCATTGGGAGACTATGGCACATGAGCAGCAAAACATTGCGCTGCAGCAATCAGCATCTCCTCATAGAGAAACATTGAATCAATGCATCTCTATGGGGAATGTTTAGGTTCTCCATGCACAGCGCCAATACTGCACCCTGTGCAGTACTGGACTGGGAAGCACCAATAGTGGCCCTCTGAGTGACTGGCACTAGAGGTGTTACTAGGCAGCAATGTAAACACTGCCTTTCCTCCATGCATCCACTGCCCTCTCAGTAAAGTAATACTTCCTGAAATTATTTTTAAACCTTTTGCTCTAATTTAAGACTAGTGATGTCCCGAACGGTTCGCTGGCGAATAGTTCCTGGCGAACATAGCTTGTTCGCGTTCGCCTCGGATGGCGAACATATGTGATGTTCGGTCCGCCCCCTATTTGTCATCATTGAGTAAACTTTGACCCTGTACCTCATAATCAGCAGACACATTCCAGCCAATCAGCAGCAGACCCTCCCTCCCAGACCCTCCCACCTCCTAGACAACATACAATTTAGATTAATTCTGAAGCTGCATTCTTTTTTTTTTGTATTATTATTATTATTTTTTTTTTGTGTTTGTGTTTATTATACATTATCCTCCATAGCCAGTAACCTGTGTTTATTATACATTATCCTCCATAGCCAGTAACCTGTGTTTATTATACATTATCCTCCATAGCCAGTAACCTGTGTTTATTATACATTATCCCCCATAGCCAGTAACCTGTGTTTATTATACATTATCCCCATAGCCAGTAACCTGTGTTTATTATACATTATCCCCCATAGCCAGTAACCTGTGTTTAATATACATTATCCTCCCATAGCCAGTAACCTGTGTTTATTATACATTATCCTCCCATAGCCAGTAACCTGTGTTTATTATACATTATCCCCCCATAGCCAGTAACCTGTGTTTATTATACATTATCCTCCCATAGCCAGTAACCTGTGTTTATTATACATTATCCCTCCATAGCCAGTAACCTGTGTTTATTATACATTACCCCCCATAGCCAGTAACCTGTGCTTATTATACATTATCCCACCCCCCATAGCCAGTAACCTGTGTTTATTATACATTATCCTCCCATAGCCAGTAACCTGTGTTTATTATACATTATCCCTCCATAGCCAGTAACCTGTGTTTATTATACATTACCCCCCATAGCCAGTAACCTGTGCTTATTATACATTATCCCACCCCCCATAGCCAGTAACCTGTGTTTATTATACATTATCCTCCCATAGCCAGTAACCTGTGTTTATTATACATTATCCCTCCCATAGCCAGTAACCTGTGTTTATTATACATTATCCCTCCCATAGTCAGTAACCTGTGTTTATTATACATTATCCCCCCATAGCCAGTAACCTGTGTTTATTATACATTATCCTCCCATAGCCAGTAACCTGTGTTTATTATACATTATCCCTCCATAGCCAGTAACCTGTGTTTATTATACATTACCCCCCATAGCCAGTAACCTGTGCTTATTATACATTATCCCACCCCCCATAGCCAGTAACCTGTGTTTATTATACATTATCCTCCTATAGCCAGTAACCTGTGTTTATTATACATTATCCCTCCCATAGCCAGTAACCTGTGTTTATTATACATTATCCCTCCCATAGTCAGTAACCTGTGTTTATTATACATTATCCCCCCATAGCCAGTAACCTGTGTTTATTATACATTATCCTCCCATAGCCAGTAACCTGTGTTTATTATACATTATCTCTCCATAGCCAGTAACCTGTGTTTATTATACATTATCCCCCCCATAGTCAGTAACCTGTGTTTATTATACATTACCCCCCCATAGCCAGTAACCTGTGTTTATGATACATTATCCCTCCCATAGCCCGTAACCTGTGTTTATTATACATTATCCCTCCCATAGCCAGTAACCTGTGCTTATTATACATTATCCCTCCATAGCCAGTAACCTGTGCTTATTATACATTATCCCACCCCCCATAGCCAGTAACCTGTGTTTATTATACATTATCCTCCCATAGCCAGTAACCTGTGTTTATTATACATTATCCCTCCCATAGCCAGTAACCTGTGTTTATTATACATTATCCCCCCATAGTCAGTAACCTGTGTTTATTATACATTATCCCCCGTAGTCATTTATCGTTGGACCTAGGCAGCATGATGTCTTAGGCCGGCCCAGAGAGTGAGTGAGTGAATAATATAATATATATGTTCAGAAACATATTAGTAATATATGTAAATCGGGTTCATGCAAAGAGGGTGAAAAGGTATTAAAGAAAAACACACTTATTGCATCAAATTTACAAAGCCAAACTTTTAAAAGCTTTCCTCATTTCTTTCTCGGGATGAGGAATATATTGGTTGTAGACTGAGGATTTCCATCTGCCCAATCTTTTAATAATATGCACTGGAGTGTCAGTGTTGAAGGAGACCGAAGCTGCCCCTATTCTAAATGAAAGACCCGAGACATGGATACATCCCAATCTTAGGAGTAGTGTTCTGATGTAGAAGATGAATTTAGCCGTAGTCAGAGGGATTCAGTGAGAGTAGTGGTGAAATGTGTGTGGCATGACTGAGTGTGGGTAAGTAAGAGTCAAGTATTTTAACTGGGCACTAGTTCTAGGTGGGATAAAGTGGTATAGCGGATGGATGAGTAGTTTGGTTCATTTTAGAGGTTTGTAGAGAAAGTATATAGTGATCATGACTTTTAGCGATATCCAATATTTTTAAGGTGGTCTCAAACAAACTGCTATATAAAACTTGTGGGAATATCGAATAGTCGTGTACAGTAAATCAGAGAGGGCTCAGAATATCGAACCATTGATCGGTAACCTGGATGAAGTAGGGGGTCTATCTGTTTTATTAAATACGTGGTAATATGCTTTTAATGGGATAGGACGTTAGGAAAGGTGTGTGATTGGGATAAGTGGTTGTGGCTGTATTTACCTTATCCTGGGACCAACCTGGCTCCTAAGCTTGAGCCGCGCGTGGCTGGATCACTCCTGCCTCCACACGCGCCGCATGCGGCTTGATCTCCTCTTCTGACTTAGCCGCGTGCACTGACCGCAGTGATCGGTCACATGGCCCGCCTGGCACTAGGAGCACGACTCGAGTCACGAGCTCGCTCTTAAAGGGGCAGTGGAAGCCAAAAGTTGATTCAGGCTCCCATTGGCCAACGTCATTGCAGCACCCCCACACACAAACTATTTTGGGGGCACAATAGCTTGCATTTAAAAAAAAAAAAATAACTTTTTTGACTGTAATATAATAGCAGTCAGTTTCCTTCACACGTGTGCGTTTCAGGGCCTGCCAGGGCACAGTGTTACACCATTGCAACTCATATCTGGTGTAACAGTAGTGTACATTTAAAAAAAAAACAAATACAGGGGGCTTGTTGTCACCTTTCGGGGTCCCTTGGTGTTGTACGTGGCTGGGTAGAGGAAGAGACCTTTAATGACATCAGTGAGGACAAGGAACGGGACATGGCTAGCTTGGTATCCAACCTTGTGCAAATGGGGAGTTTGCGATTGTGCAAATGAACTGTTTGCGGTTGTTTGCGGTGCGTTAAACGGGGAGTTTGGTCTGTCACTGTGAAGCAGGCGTAACCCTTACACTACCTGATCGATACAACATCATACCTGATGTTTTAAAGCACGTTATTCCAAACAATTTAGGAATGTTAGGTGATTTATGCCCTTTATGGATTAAAACCAGACTCTGCATCAACTATGTAATTTTCCATGGGAGTTTTACCATGGATCCCCCTCCGGCATGCCACAGTCCAGGTGTTAATCCCCTTGAAACAACTTTTAAAATTCGCCTGCCTATTGAAGTCTATGGCGATTCGCCGGGTTCGCCCGTTCGCGAACATTTGTGGAAGTTCGCGTTCGCCATTCGCGAACGGAAAATTTTATGTTCGCGACATCACTATTTAAGACTATGTCCCCTTGTTCTGGTAGTTTTTCTTCTTTCAAATATAGTCTCCTTCTTTTCTGTGTTGATTCCCTTTTAAGTATTTAAATGTTTCTATCATATCCCCCCTGTCTTTTCTTTCCTCCAAGCTAGTTATAGTCTATCATGAAATCAGAGATTTTTCCAACAAGGTTATATTCACTAAAGTGAGAATTTGAATTTAATTCAAAGTGAAGTTCACATTTAAGGTCAAAGTAGCTGAACTGGGGGAATAGGTGACTTAGAGAATGTTTCTATTTTGGATACTTTTACTGTAAATTTGAAATTCACTTTGAATTTACTTTACCTTCTCACTTTACATGATTATTCACTAAAGCAAAAATACATAGCGAATTCAAAATGGATTTCAGATTTAATGTAAAAAATAGCTGTACTGGAAAGATATGCTTTTAGTTCAGCTATTCTGGCCTTAAATGTGAAATTCACTTTGAATTCTCACTTTTGACCCATGCATTGTTCAATTTAAAATGAAATCGAAGAAGTCAGGATACTTCCCAACATTTCAAATGGATAGAGAGGTGTCAGTGAAGTCTAGCCATGTGCAGGGCTGTTCTGAGAAAGTTTAGGTGATTTACTAGATGCCATATAGAACATTTACAACAAGAACATCGTAGTTCATGTACACAGACTCATTTCTAAACACACATATAGTAGTTTAAAGATGAATTTATTTGAATATTATTGCTGTTGAGCTCTGGTATAAATTCAGACACACCAACAATGCGTGTGGCTATTTTGGACTACTTTTCACAACTGGTATTCAAATGCATATCCAATCAGAAAGTGAATATCTGCATTCCCGCTGGAATTTATAGTAATTGTGTTATACTTTTCCCCGATATATCCTTATCTATGTGCTAGAAAGCAAACAGAAGAAGCGTAAAAAGGTCCTAACAAGTCTAGACTGGTCATCAGGCAAACTCGACAATAGTATGTTGGGCCACGATGGCCATGATGCGAGGCAGTCAGGGGATAGCAGAGAATCTCCTCTGCCAGTCCATGTAGGACCTTGCGGTGTGCCTTCACAAGCCAGTGGCAGCTCGTTGGTTTCTGAATGTTTCTCATGGGATCTTGGAGAGTTACTGCGATCACCACGACAACGATCCAAAAAAAACACTGCAATATATATATATATACACACACATTATCCCATCTGCCCTCCTCTCCACACACAATATAGGCCTATACCTCCAAATACATATACACACTGCACCCTTTCACAAACACATTGCACCCCTACACACACACACACAGCATCTTTACTGCACACACTACACCCATTACACACGCGCACACACTTTGTAAAAGCAAGTATAGTTTATCAAAGAATAATATTCAGTATGTTTTGTTCAACCTCAGAGGAAGTAAAACATTTTAATACAATATGGATGATATTCATTTCCCTGGCTCTGTGCTGATTAATAGATATCATATTTTGAGCTATTAAACTAAATGAAAAAGTGTGCTCTTCACCTTAATTCCCCTTCGGAAGATACATCACCCAGGTACTGACTTTTTTCAAAACAGATTTAATGAACAGTTCCCTGTAGATTGCTATGACACAAGCCTATAAAAATATTTTAACACTCTTATGTAGTTAAACATATTTTCACTTATGGCAGTCTTCTTTAAATTCCCAGATTAGTAATATCAGCAGGAACTAATAGTGCATTTATCCTTAGATGTCACCAGGTGTCTCTTACACACATGGCGCTCTGCACAAACCTCTGCTAACAGATTGAAAGCTCTGCAGGGAAGGCTATGGGACTAAATTGTTTTGCTTTGCTATGGGTCTTTGTAAGTTTTGTTTTATTCCTCACATTTTCCTAAAGAACGTGTAATCTTTGTAGAGGTTTGTTTAACCCACTCTATGTGCTTGCAAATATATCTGATACCATGTTTGCCAATGGCTCATAAGATCTCCCATATCTACTTCCTCCGGAGGTCCAAGGCCAAAATGTGGGACCACACACCATTCCAAACTTTTATCATACAGAGCTGATGCTTAGATAGCAGAGCAGAGGAGGCACGTTCATAGGGGGACCTGGTGCAGCACCCCACAAGTTTTTATGTGGGGAAAAAAAAACCATTGCAATAATTTAGAAACACTAAGATTACTTTTAATAAAAAATGGGACAGATTTGAATCTGACCTGTTTCAACAGCTTTTGCACACACCTAGTCTCATGTAAAGAGGAATTTCAGAGGACTCCCACTGAGATGCCATTCGGGTAGCAGAACCAGCTGCTTCTCTATTCAGGGGCGATAATTGGTTCATAGCACCAGGATGTGTTGTTACAGCACCCACCGCAGAAAAAAGCAAGAAGCAATGTTCAATTGTTTCGATCTTGAAAGTAACGGAGAGAGCATGGCAGCAACTTCTGGTCACTGCCAAATGTAAGTGTACAGGATTATCATTTTCTCTCCTCCAATAGCCTTGGCTTTTGCATTAGGGCTGATTTAGCATTAGGGCTGATTTAAAATGTGTAAATATGTTATATATAAAGCCAGGGAAGAACAGAAAAGACAAAGACTGGAAGTAAAAATGGCAGACATCTCTGACAGCACTGTGCTACCTGTCACTATATCTCTTTAAATATAGTACTGGGCTTGTTGCAATTGTATGGATATAGAGATACAAATATTAGACCACCCAGGTGCAGTATGTGTAAAAATAAGCAAAAGGATAATTACTTCCCTTCGTGTGGTAAGGTATAACAAAAGGATTCCTCTTAGTCCTTCAAATACACAGATACAAAGCAAGAAATACCTATACCTAAAAATGCAAAAGAAAATACGCTCATAGGGGATTAACGTTGATACAATAAAGTGCCCCTTATTTATATGTCACACTCACAAGATTGAGGTTTTTTTCAAGCTCATCAGAATGATGTGGATTCTCTTAGACCCCTCGTTTGTAGAAGGAATGGGTATTACATGCAAGAGATAAAAGATGACATAGTGTAACGCTGTTTTGAAAAAGTATAAATTGGTTTTAATGGTTACACTTACAGCATAAAAGTTGTAAAAAGGCCCATCAATACAAATCTGTCGTCCAGACAATGCAGGAAACGAAATCCTTGTAGAGATCTCAGCCAGATAGACAAATATAAAAGCAAATAAAATAAAATCAAAGTCCAAATAACTCTACGCGTTTCGTCTGACTTCGCAGACTTCCTCAGGAGTGATGAAGTGCTTCAAATCTTCTGGGTGCTTTGTCCTCCATTTATAAGTCTTCCCGCCGTTGATTCGAATCGAAATCAGCTGTAAATCATCTGTTGTGTTTTGGTCCGTGATGTTTTCCCATATATGGAGTTCCGGAGCGTCTCTGTGGAACGCACGTGCGTTCCACCAACCCGGAAATATCCACCTTCATCTCGGCTGGGCGGAAGTCATCGGCTTTACGACGCAATGCGTCTCACTGGAACGCACGTGCGTTCCATCTCACCCTCACGAAGCAGTCATCATAAAATGAAATTGGATAAATACATAGTATTAGAAATTTGTTCACATCATTATCATTTTGAGCCAATATAAAAGTATATACTAAGACTCTAGTTATCTTCTAGAATATATTCTTAAGGTGTAATACACTCATAGCGTTTTTGTGATCTTAAAGTGGTACCAATGTTGAACACATATTAATATCAAGATTTTTTTTTCTTCACATATAATGATTCTATACTTTCTTCTTAACATTCCTTGTTCACACTCTATTTTTGGGGAGTATTTCTTGGATGTAAAAATATCCAAGACTAAATCAAATGGAGCATCACAATCCAAGAATTGAATACACAAAGAGACAAAAAACAGAAGTAAAAATAGGGTACAGTGACTGGAATAAGTGCACGATGGAGAAACCAGAGAGAGGGATTCTGGACTACAAAAAATAAGCCTGATAAAAATGAATAAAAATAAAAATAAAAATAAATGAAAAATGGAAATGAAAATAAAAATAAAAATAAAAATAAAAATAAAAATAAAAATAAATAGGACATCTATGTTAAAAAGGAGAGTTATAAAAAGCAAACTAAATCAAAATCCACATTCAGCCCTAAGGGCTGAAGTGTTTGCAGCTTATGAATCCAGAATCCCTCCCTCTGTCTGAGTTTCATCATAATGTCCCCTCCCCTTACATCCAAATTCACCCGTTCGATAACCACCCAGGATAAATTATGGGTCTTAAAAGCTGGGCATACATTGCAATGTGTGGGGACTGAATGGTTCCTGACCCCCTTCTTTATATTATTTAGATGTTCTAAAAAACGTATTTTAGCCTTGCGTCCTGTTCTCCCCACATACTGGGCTCCGCAACCACAGCTAAGTAGATAAACTACGTTGGTGGATAGGCATGTGGTATGCCCCTTAATCCTGAATTCCTCTCCCGTTGTTGTACTCTTAAAGCCTGAGATATGACTGGGCATAAATCTACAAGCTTTGCATTTTCCGCATGTATAAAAACCCTTTCTACTGTTCTTTTCCTCCCTATTTTTGTTAGGAGGTTTGAATAGACTAGGTGTCAAGTGGGTTGAAAAATTTCTCCCTTTTCTATAAATCATTTTGGGGATGTCTGGTAATTGACATCTCAAAAATTCGTCCTGTTGTAGAATGGACCAGTGTTTTCTAAAGATTTTATTGATGTGGAATGCTTTCGAGTTGTACTGTGTGTTAAACGAGAACTCAAAGGGATTCTTTTTATTCAATAATCTTTTATTCCTATCCACCAGGAGGTCACCCCTGTTGACACTTTTAATCTTTTGCACCTCAGCTTGTAATTGATCTTTCTTATAACCCTTTTCTACAAATTTCCTAGTGAGGAACTCTGCCTGCTCTGTATATAGTCTCACGTCTGAACAGTTTCGTCTCAATCTGGTGTACTGGCTTTTTGGAACACCTGCAAGCCACTTGGGATGATGTCCACTATCCGATTGGATGAAACTGTTCATATCCGTAGGCTTGAAGTATGTTTTGGTTCTAATCTCCAGATCTTCGATAAAGATCGTCAAGTCCAGGAAGTCTATAGTAGTGTGGTTAAAGATGGGTGTGAATACCAATGAGAATGTATTATCATTCAGATATGAAAAGAAATTAGTCAATTGTTCATCAGATCCTTTCCAGATTACAAGGATGTCATCGATGTACCGACGCCAGAGCACCAGGTTCGCCCCAAACGGACTGTCAGCCCAAATGAAGGCTCTCTCCCAGTGGTCCATAGGAAAAGGATAGGATCTGATGAACAATTGACTAATTTCTTTTCATATCTGAATGATAATACATTCTCATTGGTATTCACACCCATCTTTAACCACACTACTATAGACTTCCTGGACTTGACGATCTTTATCGAAGATCTGGAGATTAGAACCAAAACATACTTCAAGCCTACGGATATGAACAGTTTCATCCAATCGGATAGTGGACATCATCCCAAGTGGCTTGCAGGTGTTCCAAAAAGCCAGTACACCAGATTGAGACGAAACTGTTCAGACGTGAGACTATATACAGAGCAGGCAGAGTTCCTCACTAGGAAATTTGTAGAAAAGGGTTATAAGAAAGATCAATTACAAGCTGAGGTGCAAAAGATTAAAAGTGTCAACAGGGGTGACCTCCTGGTGGATAGGAATAAAAGATTATTGAATAAAAAGAATCCCTTTGAGTTCTCGTTTAACACACAGTACAACTCGAAAGCATTCCACATCAATAAAATCTTTAGAAAACACTGGTCCATTCTACAACAGGACGAATTTTTGAGATGTCAATTACCAGACATCCCCAAAATGATTTATAGAAAAGGGAGAAATTTTTCAACCCACTTGACACCTAGTCTATTCAAACCTCCTAACAAAAATAGGGAGGAAAAGAACAGTAGAAAGGGTTTTTATACATGCGGAAAATGCAAAGCTTGTAGATTTATGCCCAGTCATATCTCAGGCTTTAAGAGTACAACAACGGGAGAGGAATTCAGGATTAAGGGGCATACCACATGCCTATCCACCAACGTAGTTTATCTACTTAGCTGTGGTTGCGGAGCCCAGTATGTGGGGAGAACAGGACGCAAGGCTAAAATACGTTTTTTAGAACATCTAAATAATATAAAGAAGGGGGTCAGGAACCATTCAGTCCCCACACATTGCAATGTATGCCCAGCTTTTAAGACCCATAATTTATCCTGGGTGGTTATCGAACGGGTGAATTTGGATGTAAGGGGAGGGGACATTATGATGAAACTCAGACAGAGGGAGGGATTCTGGATTCATAAGCTGCAAACACTTCAGCCCTTAGGGCTGAATGTGGATTTTGATTTAGTTTGCTTTTTATAACTCTCCTTTTTAACATAGATGTCCTATTTATTTTTATTTTTATTTTTATTTTTATTTTTATTTTCATTTCCATTTTTCATTTATTTTTATTTTTATTTTTATTTTTATTCATTTTTATCAGGCTTATTTTTTGTAGTCCAGAATCCCTCTCTCTGGTTTCTCCATCGTGCACTTATTCCAGTCACTGTACCCTATTTTTACTTCTGTTTTTTGTCTCTTTGTGTATTCAATTCTTGGATTGTGATGCTCCATTTGATTTAGTCTTGGATATTTTTACATCCAAGAAATACTCCCCAAAAATAGAGTGTGAACAAGGAATGTTAAGAAGAAAGTATAGAATCATTATATGTGAAGAAAAAAAAATCTTGATATTAATATGTGTTCAACATTGGTACCACTTTAAGATCACAAAAACGCTATGAGTGTATTACACCTTAAGAATATATTCTAGAAGATAACTAGAGTCTTAGTATATACTTTTATATTGGCTCAAAATGATAATGATGTGAACAAATTTCTAATACTATGTATTTATCCAATTTCATTTTATGATGACTGCTTCGTGAGGGTGAGATGGAACGCACGTGCGTTCCAGTGAGACGCATTGCGTCGTAAAGCCGATGACTTCCGCCCAGCCGAGATGAAGGTGGATATTTCCGGGTTGGTGGAACGCACGTGCGTTCCACAGAGACGCTCCGGAACTCCATATATGGGAAAACATCACGGACCAAAACACAACAGATGATTTACAGCTGATTTCGATTCGAATCAACGGCGGGAAGACTTATAAATGGAGGACAAAGCACCCAGAAGATTTGAAGCACTTCATCACTCCTGAGGAAGTCTGCGAAGTCAGACGAAACGCGTAGAGTTATTTGGACTTTGATTTTATTTTATTTGCTTTTATATTTGTCTATCTGGCTGAGATCTCTACAAGGATTTCGTTTCCTGCATTGTCTGGACGACAGATTTGTATTGATGGGCCTTTTTACAACTTTTATGCTGTAAGTGTAACCATTAAAACCAATTTATACTTTTTCAAAACAGCGTTACACTATGTCATCTTTTATCTCTTGCATGTAATACCCATTCCTTCTACAAACGAGGGGTCTAAGAGAATCCACATCATTCTGATGAGCTTGAAAAAAACCTCAATCTTGTGAGTGTGACATATAAATAAGGGGCACTTTATTGTATCAACGTTAATCCCCTATGAGCGTATTTTCTTTTGCATTTTTAGGTATAGGTATTTCTTGCTTTGTAATTGTATGGATATGTCTGTATTGTTCCTGGCTCTGTTTATTTTTGGGGGTATTTCTGTATTGTACCCAATTCTGTTTTTGTATAGGAAGCTCTGTATTGTTTCTAACTTTGAGTATTGTATGGACATTTCTATATAGCAGTATTGTATGGGTAACTCTGTATCTGTTATTATATTATAGAGTTCCCCCTCTCCCTTTTCACTTAATTGTTATAAAATAAAGCTTTTTATTTACCATCGCTGCTTACCTCTCCCAGAGGAACTGAGACATTATGGAAGTGGCAAGGTCTCCTCCACGATAGTACAATCCAATGATCGGAGAACTGAATCAATGGTTTCCAATGGGGGCTTACTCACAGGATAACAGAGTTTTCCTCGGTCAGTGTCTATAGTGGCTGTCAGTAAGACAACCACTAGAGATGGATTTAACCATGCTAAAAAAACCTGCAATGTCTAAAAAAAAAAACTACAATATTTTACATTGTAGGTTCAAAAGGACATAACCACTAAACCTCTGTATCCAGGCCAGTTCATTAAGATAAAGTGGCCTGGGTGACTTTAGTTTTTTCTTCATCAAAAATATTTAATGGCATTAGTAAAAAAAGCAATCAAACTGCTGTAGTATGAGATAATAGCTGCTGAACATCTTGGGGGCAAGTGTTACCAGTGTTTTCCTGCATGGCCATCACTATGAGAATGATACTACAGTCAGAGGGGATTCTAGAGCTATCAAAGCCTTAGGCAAAACTCAAATAGGTGGCCCTGGTTGATTGCTCAGAGTGACATCAAGCGTGAAGAGAAGCCACAACAAGTATGAGGTCTCAGGCGGTCATCTAACTGGCCTCTATAATAAAGCTACCTCTGACTACAGCCTATATCCATTTACATGTAAAAATGGGAAACATAAAACATGTTTGGTAATATTATAATAAATGACAGTATCATACATTACACTTTAGAATTTTAACATTTATGTGGGTACATATTTTACCTCCATGGGGTATATTGTGCTGGTGGGAAGCACTGCATGGTAGAAACATTTAGTAGAATAGAATTACCTTGGGGTTTGGGTTTGGTGATCTTCCCACATGGCTTGGATAGGGTAACAGTTTCCTGACACTCTGCATTATGTAATGCCTTTTTCAGGCTACCATTTCGTGTCTTCACACCTTTTTCTGGATCACAGTCCCCCCATTCCTGAAACTGGTACTTGCATTCAGCTGGTGGTTTGAAAGGAAGAAGAAGGAACAAAGGTTTGTTAAAATTTGGCAATTTGTGAGGACTCCGAATTATTGTAATCTAGTTACTCCAATAGACAGTTGGGGATTATGGGATGGCCTGTTTTCATATACCAAATTCTCCCCATCTCTCTGTAAATTTGAGCTGTATTCACTATACATCGTAATATTCCCCCAAAACAGAATTGCCAGTAATTCAAAGTGAATTTTAAATTTGATGCCAAAATAGCCTACCTGAAAGCATAGCTGACTTGAAAAATGTTTCCAGTTTGACAATTGTGACTTTAAATTTGGTCTTTACTTTGAATTTAGTTTCCCAACTAATCTCACTTGCGAATGACCCAGATAGTGTTTGTAGGAAATTAAACAGGACATTTCAAAGACAAAAAGTACTACAAAATATTACATCTGGCAATATAGTTGAGATAGGGAATTACTACCTTGCTACATATAAGATTTTTAACATGTTACTAATTAAATGGGAGACAGACAGGAATATTCCATAAAGTTTGAGAATTGTCAGGAATCCATAATGAATTTCAAACTTAAGCCCAAATATCCAGGCTAGAAAAACCACTACTTTGGTCCTAAATTTGAAATGCACTTTGAATTCACAACAATTCTCATTTTTATAAATAACCTTCAAAGTATTTCAAAAGTTTGCTTAAATTTATCAGTGTTTCTGTCATTTAAACATAATTATCCCTGAGGAAGTCGGTTATCGACGAAACGCGTTGGATTAAGTACCTGGATGGACTTTTATCTTCATTTTATTTTATAATTGTATACTATTGTTATTATTATTTTTTACATCTAGTTGCTATCAGCCAGTACTTCCATCTACAGCATAGACGCTATTACCATCTTGTTCCACTTGGTAGTGAAGATATGCCTGCTGATTGCGACTTGAATGTAAGTGCAATAAATTTGTATATTTTTTAACAATACTACTCTATGTATATTCTTTCTATCCTTTTGAGGATCCCAATCTGAGGAGAATTTCCCTTCTACATACAGATACCCCTAAGGGGTGATATACGCAGACCATCAAATACCTCTTGTAAGTTCTCTACCTCCTGGATGTAGATTTTGCTTGCTATTCGTACTTCACTATATATTTTTACTGTCATTTAGATCTACCTGAGATTACGTTCCATCAAACAGGTTGTATCTGATGACTTTGTATCCTCTATATTGTGTGCTATCCCATTTTTTAGCTTTTGTCTCCTTTTGCAAGTTTCATTAGTTAATTTGTTTTCTATAATTATTTTTCACTCAGAACACTGTAAGTCAACTGACTGATAGTGTAGATGTAGATTGCAGTAGGCTACTTCTCACATAGTGTAGTGAGAAATAAAAGACTGTTCCTGGAAACCGCACTATCGCAATACAACAAGCAAAGAAGGGAGTGCCCCCGGGGCAAGTTGCATGTTGTTCCAGTGCACAAATCAACATACTGAGGTCAGACCATCTAGGCTTTAGAAAGGGCCCAAGGGACTGAATCTCATACAGCAGTTTATAAAAGAGCTGGTCAATACACTGGCACAAGACTAGTTACAAGTGGCCCTATACCTTCTTCACTTGGTTGAGAAATACTGAGATCGTCCAGACATTGTTGGATGTTAAATGTGGCTTTTAAACTTCCAGTTGAACAGTTTAAGAATCCTCAAGCTGTAACTGTTTTCTCGATCATTCAATAAATTGTTAAATTATTTAAAGGGTTTTGATCAGGCTCCAGGGCCGGTGTTCTATCAAATTCCCCTACTTCGTGAAAATCCCCTACCCTCGTGAGGGGAATCAGCTGCATCCTGTGCTAGCACTCCTGCTACTCCTCCACAGCAAGGTCTTGGAAGGTAAGTAAAGCTAGTTTTACACTTTCATTATAGTTAGTGCTTTCACTAAGCTTAGGCACACGGGACATTTAGGGTTAAGTGAGGGTTTAAATTAGGGTTAGGTAAATTATTTTAACCTCTCTCACACTCTATTCTTACCCTAACCCTTGGGGTAAGGGTTAAAATAAAGTGTGAGAAATCACTATTTATAGATATTCCCCTAATGTGAAATATCACTAAATATGAACAAGTCCCTAATCCTAACCCTAATTTGAACCCTAACATTAACCCTAAATGTCCCATGTCCTAAGCTCAGTGAATGCACTAACTATAATGAAAGTGTAAAACTAGTTTTACTTACCTTCCAGGACCTTGCTGTGGAGGAGTAGCAGGAGTGCTAGCACGCATGTGCAGCACAGGATCCAGCTGATTCCCCTCACCGGAAGTGACGAGGGTAGGGGATTTTCACGGGTAGGGAAATTTGATAGAACACCGGCGCTCTCTATAGGGAGCTGCTTAAAGGACCACTCTAGTGCCAGGAAAACATACTCGTTTTCCTGGCACTATAGTGCCCTGAGGGTGCCCCCCCCCTCAGGGTCCCCTCCCGCCCGGCTCTGGAAAGGGGAAAAGGGGTGAAACTTACCTTTTTCCAGGGCTGGGCCGGGAGATCTCTGCCTCCGATCCTCCTCCGTTCCGCCCGTCGGCTGAATGCGCACGCACGGCAAGAGCTGCGCGCGCATTCAGCCGGTCGCATAGGAAACCATTTACAATGCTTTCCTATGGATGCTTGCGTGCTCTCACTGTGATTTTCACATTTTCACAGTGAGAATCACGCAAGCGCCTCTAGCGGCTGTCAACGAGACAGCCACTAGAGGATTTGGGGGAAGGCTTAACCCATTAATAAACATAGCAGTTTCTCTGAAACTGCTATGTTTATTTAAAAAAATGGGTTAACCCTAGCTGGACCTGGCACCCAGACCACTTCATTAAGTTGAAGTGGTCTGGGTGCCTAGAGTGGTCCTTTAAGGGGGGGGGGGCGTTGGCCCTGACAAGTTAGATTATTTTTGAGCACTTACATTGTTGCTCACTAGCACCCGGTAGAACACAGGTACGGCGGCATACAGATCAGCCCGCTAAGCCAGGCCTCCCCCTTCCAGGCATGCATTGCGGCAGTGCGTGGGCGCTCCACTTCCTCGCTCCCTCCCCTTCCGCTGGACGTGGGGAGAAGTGGGCGGGAACATAATGTGCAGAGAAAGGGCAGCCATGCGCAAGGAGTGAACAGTAATGAAGGTAAGGTATGGTAAGGTAAAAAGCTCAATGCCTCCTGCATTCATAAATTCTCATAGGCAATATGTCCCTACCAGTCATCAGGTACCCAGCTCAAATAATAACCTGACCAAGAGAAGAGGTGGGCACCATGGATGTCAAGACCCAGAAACGACTCACTATTATTGAAGGATTACACCGAAAATCCAGCACCTGGAGACTATACACCCGCCGGAAGGAAGGAGGTAGGAAGTCTTTTCATTTAGAATGTATTATCTGTTACTCTGTTAATAGCAGATCAGGAGATAAAAAAAAGAAAAAACTTCTTAAGTAAACACACTGTACTTTTTTTAAATAATTTTATTCCCCATGTAGGCTGTGTGAGTCACAGATAGGGTACATGGTTAGAGCTGCTTAAATAGAACCAACATAGCTTTTCCTGATACTTACAGGGATATCCAATAGAGAATCCACAGTTGTGAACCTCCAGCTCGGAGTACCAGGTAGTGCATTGGTTCCAAACCTTATTCCCCAGGAGTGCCACACCATTTTGCTTACTTACAGGGATATTCACTTAATACCCGATTTTGCTCAAATGGAAAAGAACTGGTGAAAATGATCGAATTTCTGACCATATGGGCAGTTTGCACACTAGCTAAGGCTAAATGCGGTCATGATTTGTTTGTACTGTCTTTGAAAGTATTTGGAAAATCAATAATATCTACATGCGAACCAATATAAAGGACAGGAATCGGAAACGACTGCATAGCGACCAAATGCTTTTTACAAGTGAATAACAGTTTGAAGAACTATTTGCCAGCACCCAGTGGGCAAATAGTTAAAAATTCTTAGCAGTACAAGACTTAATTATGTGGCAGCTAGCCAGCATTTGCTAGTCAGCAACCACATGAAATACATTTTCCTTAAAAAATTGTTAAATAAATGTATTGGGGCATGGTTTCATTTTTTTTCTGCATTTGGGTTTTATTGTGTAATTTTAATTAGTGGCGTAGGTTATTCTGGATTTTTAATTTGACCTTTTTGAAGACGAATTAGAAGAAAGAAGGCTTTTGATGGCAATTATAATTTTTTTTCAACAGGTATTAGTTTAATTGCCCCCCTTCACTGTTATTAGAGTGAGAGGGGCAGGTATAGACTTATTTATGAGTTTGTTTTAAGGTGTGGTGGCTAGGGGATTAGTGACACCTAATCACACTAGTGGGAATATTTGGGGAAAGGTAGATAATGACATGTCCTCCCTTCCCCTACTTTGCAATCAAGTAGGGACCCCACCCACTGCCTATGATGGCGGTTGAGGGGGTAAAACTAGGCCCTTCACTTGATTATTAATATTAGAGTGGGGCCATGGGGAACATTAGGTTCACTCCCCTTTACCCTTGAAGGTGTTTTACCTAGGAGCAATAGGGTAGTCTAGCTTTGTATATATATCCAGCTGGTGGTGTTTTTTTTTGCCACATTTAGCAGTGGTTACTTACTGCCGAGAAATCTAGTATTTCTCTTTCTCCTTTAGTTTTTCTATGCCTCTCTGGTGTCCCTGATCCACCTGTACTATAGCCATTAATCCTGTCCCAGTGTCTCTGTTGGCTCTTTTTACTGAGTCTTATTAACCTCCTCTATTTGACTTTGGTACGTGAGTTATTATTTGGATCTGTGCCTCACTATTAGACACAGACACTACCATAGTCGTACCATTATTACTATATATAGCTATTTTTTTGCCTCACAGTATTTGTTCCATATATAGTGCATTTTTATTGATTACAAATAAAGTACTTATTTTTTTCAGGCAATTGTTGGTACATCTATGTGATTTGCTATGTTGGCAACTCCCATGACTATTTACTCAGGGCTGATTTCCTGAGTCACATATATGTACTATCATTTTTTCCTTTACTTTGTTTAAAACCAGTTTTGAGTCCCATTTCCTTTTAGACTCTATTTTTTATTTTATTTCCTATACTAGATTTAGGGTTTAAGCCCTTTATTCAGTGGATCTGGAACCACCATACTGACCTCTATGTATCCGTCTCTTCACTTTTTGGACACATAGTTACTCCTTTATATCTATCACTCCCCTTTACAATTATATTTAGGGGATCCATCAGGCGCTAATGGTTGTGGGCCTAAGGAAGGCCTAGGTCAGGCATAGGCAACCTTCGGCACTCCAGATGTTTTGGACTACACCTTCCATGATGCTTTGCCAGCATTATGGGTGTAAGACCATTATGGGAGATGTGTTCCACAACATCTGGAGTGCCGAAGGTTGCCTATGCCTGGCCTAGGTCCTTCCCCATTAGAAGAGCCCCCACCCAATATATGGCATGAGCATGCCCCCCTGAGTTTTTTGTCAAATGACCCCCACCCAATGCACACATAGTTATTTTACAGGCCACATTCCCAAGGGATGGAGCATTTTCTAGAGACTATGCAGCAACTTCTGCCAAGTTGCTTAATAAACTTTTTAATCGTTTAAAACCTCTATTGTAGTAATATGGGGGTTTTGTTGACCCCATTAGCCTTTTATTTATTTTAACTTTCGTGCTGAACAGCTGCCATATAATCAGACTGAAAAAACTAAAAGCTTACCAATATGCTCAAGGAAACTCTTAGCAAATAGACTGGAATAAAACAAATGACATTCCATATATTGTCTCATCATCAGGCAAGACATAACCGGCAAGGGTTTTTAACTATCTGCTTGCTATCCAAACCAAGTTCAGGCCTATTTGGGGCCTGATTTACAAAATTGAAGTGCATGAATATTTGTTTGGATTTTGCAGTCCGAAAAAGCACTTTGGTGAATTACCCCATTAGTCATCATTTAATTCTACTCTGAAACCTCTGTCCAGAGTTATGTCCCCATAACAGATTATTACAGGAGAACAGAATAGGAAGTACACTTACACTCGAGAGGAAAACAAGAGTCAGTTATAGATCTCCAAACTACCCATCCACAGATGCCACAGATATTAAACAGGCGAAAGCCATAATAAAAATGGTCTCTTACCTCCAAACTGCTTCTTCCAGTTACAGGGGATTTTACATTTCTGCATTTTCATGGTTTGTTTGCACTCCTTTCCAGATCGAGTACCTTCCCGTGTACCCACTCCACAGTCCCCACTGGTAGGTACACAAACACTCCACTGCCACTCTCCACAGTCTGATTTCTTAGCTTTCTTTTCTGTAGTAGAATTATTAAAACATAAAATGTCAAAATATATGTCACTCAAATATTGTACACAAAAACAAATCAATTTTTACTTTAGATTTTGCAGTCAAATTGTCCAGTCATTCTACAGTTCATGAGGGCGATCCTTATTAAAGCAACACTCCAAGCACCATAACCACTACAGTGTGCTGTAGTTTGTGCTGTCAGCAGTGCCTTCCCCCTTACCCATTATAAGTCGTCAAACCATTTTATAACTATTTCACATCTCATGCAGGAGCCACCAGGTGCCACTCCCCACCCCCCACTGCTTTAATAGGGAGCTGGAAGCACCTACTTAGGAGCTCCAAAGCTCTGCATTGCAAGATTAGCTTATTGGCTAGTAACCAATGAGCTAAGCCTTGCACGATTGAGCTTAGCTCACTAAAGAGGGCTTCCAACTATCTGTCAGAAGTAGTGGAGGCAGGGAGTGGGGACCGATGGTCCCCAGGTAAGAAACCAAACCATTTAAAAAAAATATACAGGGCTAAAAAATAAAGGAATGCTGAACTATACCATTCCTCACAAACGAAGACAGTATCGCAGAAAAAACATCTGCGATTGAAAGGTGGATAATTAAAGCAAACCTTTTTAAATATTTAATTAAATGATAGTACGTGTTTAAAAGTAATGGAAAAAAATGCCTACTTTCTATCGACTTTGTTCCAACTCTCCCCAAAAAGTGGAGAGTTTACTTTATTAGCAGGCAGTCTGGCTTGCTTTCACATGAGGCTGACAAGCCAGTAATTCTGATGTACCCACCCCCATTATGGAGAGGTCCACCTTCCTTGGGCTTAGTAAGTGAAGCAATCACTGGCCCGCCCCTTTTACCCCATCTCACCGGTGTCCCACTTCTGGGTTGTCAATATTGGGTGTATGCATGTGGAATGCTCTCACATCACTTACACCATTTTCAGAAGATTTCATAATATATGATTAAGTTCTCTTCAGGATTTTAAGAATTAAAGGACCACTCTAGGCACCCAGACCACTTCAGCTTAATGAGGTGGTCTGGGTGCCAGGTCCTTCTAGGATTAACCCATTTTTTCATAAACATAGCAGTTTCAGAGAAACTGCTATGTTTCTGAATGGGTTAAGCCTTCCCCCTATGTCCTCTAGTGGCTGTCTCATTGACAGCCGCTAGAGGCGCTTGCGTGCTTCTCACTGTGATTTTCACAGTGAGAGCACGCCAGCGTCCATAGGAAAGCATTATGAATGCTTTCCTATGTGACCGGCTGAATGCGCGCGCAGCTCTTGCCGCGCGTGCGCATTCAGCCGACCGGGAGGAGAAGAGGTGGATTGGAGGAGGAGAGCTCTCCGCCCAGCGCTGGAAAAAGGTAAGATGTAACCCCTTTCCTCTTTCCAGAGCCGGGCGGGAGGGGGTCCCTGAGGGTGGGGGCACCCTCAGGGCACTCTAGTGCCAGGAAAACGAGTATGTTTTCCTGGCACTAGAGTGGTCCTTTAAAGAGCACATCTTTCATTCAAGGGCTAAAGTGCATTTTGTATGTTTGCAACTTGGAGTGGTTTTGCATCCTGTAGTTATTTGAAAAGATATCAAGCGCATCGGCTCTTTAAGAGCGCGACCGGGCCCCAGGGATGATGTCAGAACTGGGTGGAAGCCGTCACTTTCTCCCAGATAACAGAGCGCCGCGTGTAAGGCAGCCACTGGACCCAAGGTAAGTAACTAAAACAGTTTGTGTGTGTGTGTAATAGAGAATGTCTGTATCAGTATATCTAGGTGTATGTCTGTGTGTGTTTCTGTATATGTGTGTGTGTATGTGTGTGTATGTATGTGTGTGTGTCTGTCTGTATGTGACTCTATGTGTGTGTGTGTATGTGTGTCTGTATGTACGTGCCTCTGTGTGTGTGTCTGTATGTATGGGTCTCTGTTTGTATGTATGTGTCTGTGTGTTTGTGTGTGTGTCTGCATGTGTATCTGTTTGTCTGCATGTGTGAAGGGGCGGAGACGTGTGGGTGGTAGAGGTATGGGGGGCGGGGACGTATGGGGTGGGGGGTAGATTTATGGAGGCAGGGACGTATAAGGTGGGGGATAGACATATGGGGAAAGGGGGGAGCCCAGGGCAATTTGTGCACCGGGGCCCTGTGGTTTCTAGTTATGCCTCTGCTGGACTTCCTGTGATTTAAACCATTCACTGTCATAAACTTTGAGAGTCTCTGTTTCTGACAGTTCAAGCATAGAGGTACTCTTCAAAAGTTTAACCCCTTAAGGACACATGACAGAAGTTGTGTCCTTAAGAGAAAGATATGTGAACTTTCAGAGATGAGCTGAATTATTCACTTGGGTTGTGGTGAGGTTGCTGATTAGGGATGTGCATGGGCAAAAAATTTGGTTCGGTTCGGCACTTCCGAAATTCAGGACTTTGGCAAATCAGGACTTTGGCAATTTGGCAATTCCATAACCCTGTCCTAACCCCAACCCTATCCTTAACCATACCCATAACCTTACTAGGGTTAGGGGTTATGTTAGGGGTAGGAGTGGGGTTAGGGGTAGGGTTAGATTCCTGTCATCATTCCCTTAAAGGGACACTATAGTCATCCAGACCACTTCAGCTTAATGAAGTGGTTTGGGTGCCAGGTCCCTCAGCTTTTAACCCTTCAGATGTAAACATAGCCATTTCAGAGAAACTGCTATGTTTACATAGCAGGGTTAATTCAACCTCTAGTGTCTGTCGTCCTGACAGCTGCTAGAGGCGCATCTGCGACGCTGGATGCTAAATTCGCATCCAGCGTTCAGAACGACCATAGGAAAGCATTGAGAAATGCTTTCCTATGGACTGTTTTCATGCGCGTGCGGCATTTGCCCCGCATGTGCATTCTGCTCCACTCGGGAGCTGATGTCGGCGGGGAGGAGCGGTCACCAGCGCCGAGGGAGCCTGGCGCTGTATTAAGGTAAGTAGCTGAAGGGGTTTAACGAAATTCGGCACTGTGGCAATTCGGTGTAGTTCGGCAATTCGGTTTGCTTCAGCACTTAGGAAATTCGGCAATTTGGACATTCGGAAGCAGAATTGCTGAAATTTCGGTCCGAAACAAATTGCACATGTCTATTGCTGACACTAATTATTTAAAATTGTATGTAATATTCCCCTGTTATGTTTTTTGCCACCTTTGCATGTGTTCGTTCCACCATGATTTAATGTTTTTTTTCTTAAAGTGCCCCTTTACATACAATATAGACTTAAGCACTCATTTATCCATTCATTCATCCAGACATCCAAATTCTGAAACTCCGAACAGCACAATAAAATAAATAACTATTGAACTAATGCTGCGCGAAACAATATTCTACCATGATACATCCATTCATTCATATGATGAATGACATGATCTACAAGGGGTGTGGTCAAGTGGTCAATGCTTTGGGTTGTAGCCCTAGTTCTTTTTTGTTTTTTTAAAACGGAGGGTGAGCTAATCTAATTTTAGTTTTTGAGGAAGGAAGGAAAGTGCATATAGACAAAAGCAGCAAGTGTAATATTTCAGATTTCCTTGTTGGACTAAGAAATCCAGACTATGTATTTTAACTCCCTATAGGGAACAAAAGATGTCTGAATTTCTGAAAATTTTGGTTCATTTCGATAATTTATGAATTGCACCAAATTTCAGCATTACCAAAACATTACCAAAAAAAAAAAAAATTCCCTGTGCACATGTCTAGCACAAACATATACTGATTATACCTAATTATTCCTCATTAAATATAATTGTAACAGATCGCCTGGCACCCCGACTTGGTACCTCCGTTAATGGATGCTCCTAGCGTTTCCTGAGGACTCCAAGCACTCTGGCAGACACCATAATCACCGAATCCGAGAAACCTTTAAATTCTCCCAAGCGTATGAATGCTGTAGACCATTGAATAGGAACCATACGAATAGGCTTGTACTCCTAGCAGTCAACTGGAACAGCATACAATAAATCCTTCCCCCAATAATGAAACGACACATCACTTTGAGGGTAAAACAGGAACTCTGGACTGGCTCATCCAGCCTGGCTTTTATTACACTTGTACACTTACAGGCCACACCCAGGGGGAGGCATAAAATCACCAATCACACATCTGGTGCAACCCACACATTCCCTCCCCTCAGATAAACAGTTAAACCAATTATTACATACAATAAAAATACAGTTTTTACACACACACTGTAACTTTAAAACCATACATTCAATTTCAATAAAAGTTGCATATTCAGACTCAGCATACATCAAACATAAACACTTCCAAAAATCAGCCAAATCCCTCCAGTGGATCAAAAGTTAGCTGGAAGTCCTTTATGACCGACCGCAAGCACAATTTCCTGCCCAAAACAGTTCCATAGATTTGGGCTGTGCGGTCGGTCAATTTCATGCGAAAAAACGACTAAGTCCCATTTCGAAAGGGACTTAGTCTCTGGAGCTGCAAGTTCAGTATGGGAGAAGGTAAGGGTCAGCGGTGTTCGGCAGAATGTGTAGCCGATTTTAGTTCCACAGAATCTTTAGCATACACCGCTGACCGCATTCGAGTAAACCAAGATGGCCGCCGCCACGTGCAATTAACCGGCAGTAACCTCACAGCCTGGGAGGTAAATTGCCTGCACACTTTAGCTTCTGGGTGGTCCGCCTGTGTGGTACTTGGTTCAGTAAGCCCTATTTACTGAACCAAGTGGGAGAGAGCCAGGGGCAAGTTATTTTACAGGTCTGGGGACATAGTCTTAAAGGGACATTGTTCACCAAAGTTACAAGATGTCCCCAGACGGTTCTTAAAGGGCCATTCACACCAAATAAAAGTCCATACGTTTTCAGGGGCCATAGTCTTAAAGGGTATTGTTACCCAAAGTCTCAATATGTCCCCAGACAGTTCTTAAAGGGCCAGCAGCAGTACAATAAAATACCATTCACTGTGCTTAAAGGGCCAGTAGCCGCCATATAAAGTACAATATGCCCCAAATAACCCAGGGGCCATAGTCAGTAGGTAGGAGGCTAGCAAACAGGCTTCTCCAGGGCCCAGTGGCGAGGTTGGTTTCGCCACAATCATAACAAAGTAAAATCTCATAGAATTTAGGAAAACTGGTGATATATATACTGATTTAAAAAATGTAATCTCAATATAGATGCTTAGTTTAGAAACAAATCCTGACCATAAAAATGTTTAAAGCGGCTCTTCACTTTGCATTTATCGTTTTAAAACGAATCTTTCTTTCTCCCTCTATTTTTCCTTCTTTTTTAAATCTCATCTTAGTTTTTTAGTTATACATAGAATAGTAGGGACTACTTTTTCTTATGGTGAGTGGTATTAGTAGTAGAAAGAGTGCTCATGCCATTATACAGAACACCGGGGAGAGCTTACTTGGAGTATTGTACCCAGGGCCATCTTTAACGCAGGGCAAAAGGGGCAGCCGCCCTCGGCCCAGTTACTCTTGGGGGGCCCAATGCAGCTGCCCCGTGGGCCCTGCTGTCCTCAACTATTTTTCCCCCTTGGGGTCACCGGCCCACACATTAACCCCTTCAGGACGGGTGACGGACGAGGTCCGTCATCCAGGGAATACCCTTAACGACGGGTGACGGACCTTGTCCGTCACGTGGTAAAATTAACCCCAGATCGCCGCAATCGCGGCGATCGTGGGGTTAATGGTGCTCCGGTCTGCCTCTGTATTAGAGGCAGACCGGGAGCACCGGATCCGGCTGCCCCAGTACATGTGCCCGCTCTGACAGCATGTCAGAGCGAGCACATGTGCTCTGTATACTCACCTCCGCCTCCCTGCACTTCCAGGTTCAGTGTGAAGTGCAGGGAGACGGATCTTCAGTGATCCTGCCCCTGGTGTAAAAAAAAAAAGTAAAATTAAAATCCCACCCCCCTTTACCCATTTTAATAAAAAATTAACCCCTTCCCTGCCAATTGATCACTGATGACAGTGATCAATTGGCAGGGATTACATTTTAATATGATCTAATTTTTTTTTTTTAACCCCTGAGGGTTAATTCTTTTTTTTTTAACCCTCAGGGGTTAAATTTATTTTATTAATTAATTTAAATATCTTAAAATTATTGTAACGGGGGGGCGGGGCCTGACAGCAGAGCCGTGAGGACATGAAACCCCAGAGCTCCTGCACTAAGCTACACAACTAACCGATTTTCACGACCCAAGAAGCGACTAATCGGGCCACAAAGGCCAGCAAGCGACAATGGAAGCTCAGCAGAGCGGAATGACACCTCACAAACGGCATCTCCTGATATTTTCACCGGACAAGTGTCCGGGGCCTAGTCACATGGCGAGCGCGGGAGGGACGGCCGCTCTCCCACCGCCACGACTAGATACCTCGACGACTAAGGGCCCCTACTCCCCCCCCTATGGACCGGCGGGGGTAATCCCGGTCCACACTTCACAGGGCCACAAAACCCTGCGAACATCCTCAGCCTCAAGTAACCCGCACCCAGTTGCCAAGATGGCGGCAGCCGACCGAGCTCCTGGGACTCCACCCGCCCAACCTCTACCAGCACAGCCGACAAGCGTTCCCCGCCACGAAGACCGCATAGCGGCAGCTTTCGAACGCTTTTGGGAGCGGTGGAGGGAGATACTGACAAGGACCCAAACAACCACAATGAACCCTCGACCGCCCACTACCTCACCTGCATGCGGGCCGACTACAGGGCACACGATCGTACTAAAGACCGGTATGAAGCAGCAAAGGGCACTGAGAGCTTCGCCCTGTCCTGAAACTCGCAGACCGCTAATCCGACGCCGCCTACCAGGGCCCCAACGCAACCTTAGAGCCTCCATCCAAGGCCCAACGAGACGCACAATTAAGAGGCACATCCGTAGAACCGGGGCGGCCTACCCGCGGTTTGACCACCTACTGAGACACACAACCGCACCCAGCACCCGGATGGACCTTGTCCCCACAGCAAGGAGACACCTAGAGATACCAACCGCAAGGAGAGCAGAACGGCCATTACGCCACCACGGGAAAAGCCCCGCCACCCGAGGTACACAAGGAGGCCCGGGAAGCAACGGAGGAGCCCCTGAGGCACTCTTGGCCCGTGACACCGCAGCTCTATGGGACCTTCCGGTTTGTGCCATGCCACTACCGGCTAAAGGAGTTGGCTGAACGTCGCTGCCACACTGCGGCTTGGACTGTTATACCAACACGTTCCTGCTGCATGAATGGACTCTGTCTCGCATCACCACCCAGCCCTGTCTCTCTGTGATAAATGGTATCTGAGCTGGGACTTACAAATGTGTAATGAGGCAGAGGCATTAATGACTTTTATCTTAGCCCTCGTTCCTCCTATTATACTGGTTGTTACTTATACTGCTGGTCCCTCTTACATTGCTGATGGGGTGCCCAGAAGCCCAATTCATATAGGCTCCCACACATACAGCCTGTGGCACCATCTACAGGTGACCCACCATATAGTAGGTACGGGCCTTAACATGTCAATCTGGAGTGCCCAGCATATTTCTAATGGCAGACAAACTCCACAGGCTCACAGCCTGTATTGCCCCCTTGCACAACACACCTTTATATAGATCATACGCAAATGCTACTCACGGTTCAGTCCTCCTCGTTTTTGGGTTTTTTTCTTTTTTTTTTTAACTTGCCCTCGAAAGTGCTGGCATTCATGACACAGGGGTCAGACCTAACTTTATTAGTTCAACATGATTAATCCACAGGGTGAGCTGTGTTTTATTGTTTATTACTGCAAGATATAAGCTTACGATTCAACTTAATTTACATATGTTAAACCTGTCTAATTCTATATATACTGTTGAAGCGTTGGACCCTAATATGTTATCATCCAAAACTAAAAATGTGCTGTATACTCCTATGCCACGTTATGTTATAAGTGTTTATTACATTACTGCTTGGAACTGCTATTGTGGCTGACCAAGCCTATTGTTATACCACGCACAACAAAAATAAAGAATTAAAAAAAAAAATTATTGTAACGGATCGCCTGGCACCCCGACTTGGTACCTCCGTTAATGGATGCTCCTAGTGCTTCCTGAGGACTCCAAGCACTCTGGCAGACACCACAATCACCGAACCGATGCAGCATATGAACCTTCTCAAGCATAGGAATGCTGTAGACCATTGAATAGGAACCATACGAATAGGCTTGTACTCCTAGCAGTCAACTGGAACAGCATGCCATAAATCCTTCCCCCCAATAATGAGACGACACATCACTTTGAGGGTAAAACAGGAACTCTGGACTGGCTCATCCAGCCCGGCTTTTATTACAATAATACACATACAGTCCACACCCAGGGGGAGGCATAAAATATCCAATCACATACATGGTTCAGCCCACACATCCCCTCCCCTCAGATAACATTAAACCAATTATCCGGTACACCTTTTCAGCCAAGTTCTGGATGTACCCCAAAACCCGGGGGTACACCTTTAAATCCAGCATCGCTGGATAGCCCTTATTCAGGGGTTTTTTGAAACATATTCAAAATTCAAGTCATTCGGATGAACGGTTCGTGAGATATGGGGTTCCAAAGATTTGACCGACCGCATGGGTAAAGTATCCGAAAACAGTTCCATGCATTTTGGCCCTGCGGTCGGTCACAAACAAGGGAATGAAAACAGACGAATTGCCTGTGTTATAGAGCCTGGAGAGGGTTTGAATGAATTCCCTTGTTTGTGGGGTTCTTTCTACCGAACGGCGGGTCATTCGGTAGTTTCTATACAAATTTCTGGGAGTATGGAGGTCTCAGCGGTGTTTGCCTAGTCAAGTGTCCGATTTTAGTTCCAGACACTCGACGGCAAAACACCGCTGTTCAGTAGTTTAAGATGGCCGCCGCCACGTGTTTGTTTCCCGAATGGCGGCCACCCAGAGGACAAAGAATACATTACACTGATTGCCAATTACCCGTTTGCAACATTGTTGCAAACTGTAATTGGAGGCACACTTATTCCTGGGTGGTCTGGTTGTTCGGTAGTTTCACTCAATATAATGAATGGAGTGATTCTACCGAACAATCAGATGAATGCTGCATACATATCCCAGGTTAAACTCAACACATAAATACATATGTAATATTAAAGGCAGTATACTGGAATATGCTCCACAGTCTTAAAGGGACAGTAGTCCCAAAAGTCCCAATATGTCCATCGCTGATTTTAAAGGGCCAGTAGCAGCAATATAAAGTACAATATGCCCCAAATAACCCAGGGGCCATAGTCAGCAGGTAGGAGGCTAGCAAACAGGCTTCTCCAGGGCCCAGTGGCGAGGTTGGTCTCGCCACAATTATAAATTTAGCTAGCTGGGGAGGGTGGAAGTTAGTGGGGAATTGGGGGATTTAGTGTTAGGCTAACTAGGGGTTAACGTTAAAAAAGTTTTAAAATAAGCTTTAAAAAGTAAAAAAAATAAAAACGAAGCATCGCTATCCCAGAAATGTAATAGTTTAAAGCTGACAATGTTTAAACCCTCTACTGTAATCAAACTATACGTTTCCCTCCTTCTCTTCTGTACCCCATCAAAAATGCTTCAATAAAAGAAAGATTGACAAAAAAAAAGTTAAAAAATTAAGTAAAAAAAAAGTTTTAATAACGTTTAAGTAATTTTTTTTTAAAAATAAACCCTTTACCCAGTCCAAATAAAAATTAACCCCTTCCCTGCCAGTCTATCACTGCCTACAGTGATCAAAATACAGATCACAGTATTATACTGTGATCTAATTTTTTTTAACCCCTGACGATTAACTTTTATTTATTTTTTAACCCTCAGGGGTTAAATTTATTTAATTAACTAATTTAAATATTGTATAATTAAATATTTTGATAGCTGGGGTGGGTGGGAGTTATGGGAAAATGGGGAATTTACTGTTAGTGCTGCTTACTGCTAGTTAGGGGTTAACGGTAAAAGAAAAAGCTTAGAAAAATTTAAAATCTGTAAAAAAAAGTTTTACGAAAGTTTAGGAAACTTTAAAAAAAATTAATAAGCAAAACAAAAGTTTAAAAAATAGTTTTAAAAAGTAAAATAAGTTTTAAAAAGTTAAAAAATACATTTAATAACGCTCATTACCACTACACCTGGTACAAGCTAGCGGAAAAATGATCCCACGCTAAGGTTCAAAATATGCCTTTTGAAATACCCTGGGATGTCTTCTTTAAGAAATGGTATGGCTTTATGGGGTATTTGGATTATATAGCCTGGTAAAATACTCTAAAATGGGACATGGGCACAGCGTAAAAATTTAAAGTTTAAAAAAAAATGGAATGGCTGTGTCCCAAATGTGCCCCTCCAATGTCCACATATACCTGGCAAAGGTACATACGGGGGTATTTTTGTACTCAGCCGACATAGCTGAGCAACATATAAAGTATTATAGAGTGGTGGTACACATAAGGTTTGCAAAATATACTGTGCAAACTCACTTTGTGTGTCAAAAAGGCAGAAAAAACGCTTATTACCACTACACCTGGTACAAGCTGGCGGAAAAATTATCCCACGCTAAGGTTCAAAATATGCCTTTTGAAATACCCTGGGGTGTCTACTTTAAGAAATGGTAGGCCTTTGTGGGGTAGTTTGAATTTAAAACCTGCGAAGATGCTTGGAAATTGCACATAGGCCCAGCGTCAAAATTCAAAGTTCTGTAAAAACTGATATGGCTTGGTCTCCAATATGGCATTGTAGCTTCACAAAATAGTGCCAAAGACATTCATTGGGGATGTAATTTTACTCAGAAGACTTAGCTGAGCATAATTTGGAGGTTTTGAACTTAGTGGCACATATGAAATATACAAAATGCCCAGCAAAAAATGCCATCCGTATGTAAAAAAATGCCCCAAATTATTTTTTACCACATACTTTGGCATGTAATGGTAAAAAAAAAAGGGGGTAGGCCTTTTGTGGTTTTTTTTGAACAGTCAAACTGTTATAATACCCCAAATGGAAGCATAGGCTTATTAAATCCGTCTCTCAATATTCTACTGTGAATACTGAAAAGGACAGGTCTCCTGTATGGCACTGTAGCTTCACGAAATAGTGCCATAGACATACAATGGGGGTGTCCTTTTACTCAGAAGACTTAGCTGAGCATAATTTGGGGGGTTTGAACTTAGTGGCACATATGAAATATACAAAATGCCCAGCAAAAATGCAATCCGTATGTAAAAAAATGCACAAAATTATTTTTTACCACATACTTTGGCATGTAATGGTAAAAAAAAATGGGGGCATGTTAAGGCACAATATGCACCTTATGAGATACCCTGGAGTGTCTACTTTTACAAATAGTAGGCCTTTGTGGTTTTTTTTTTGAACAGTCAAACTGTTATAATACCCCAAATGGAAGCATAGGCTCATTAAATCCGTCTCTCAAAATTCTACTGTGAATACTGAAAAGGACAGGTCTCCTATATGGCACTGTAGCTTCACAAAATAGTGCCAAAGACATACAATGGGGGTACCGTTGTACTCAGCAGAAGTAACTGAACACATAATAAAACTTTGTACAGGAATAGCACACACCAACTTTACAAAATACACATAAGAAGTTCTTTGTTATAAGTTTGTGTGCGAAAACCCCCAAAAAACACAAATTTACTCCAATATTTAGCGGTTGGCGGTAAAATGGCTAAGTAGAAAGTGTCAAAACAACCTTAGGTGAATAGCCTGTGGTGTCTACTTTATATAAATATATACTTTTGTGTGCCAATTTTGTTTTCTTTTATGGCTATTAAGCTTACAAGACAAACATACCAAATTCTAAAATCGCTCCACATTAAAAGTTTATTTTACTCCTTGTGCTTTGTGACCTGTAACTACCAAAAAAAACTGAAAATCCCAGACACATTATATATTCTGTAAATCAGAACAACTAAATGAATTTATTTTAATTACTTTCCTTAACCTGCACTAATTGTGCACACATTATTATTGCAAAAACTGTAAAAAAAAAATAAGATTTTTAATTTTTTTTGCATTTTTCTGTATTTTTTAATAATTAAGCATTTATGTAAATATATGTTACATCAAATTAAAGCCCTTTCTGTCCTTTAAAAAACGGTATATAATATGCGTCGGTGCAATAAATTAGTCAAATGCAAATTGCAGTTGAACGCAAACAGCAAAAAATGCAAAAAATGCTTGTGTCATTAAGTGAAAGACAAGCTTCTGAAGCTGTGTCCTTAAGGGGTTAAGGAGGCCCACCGGGTGGGTATTTGTAAGCAGAGGCCCGGTCACACGCTGTGGTACTTTAACAGCGTGACTGGGCCCCTTGCTTTTTGGCAGCGCTGGGAGGAAGTGATGGCCGCGAGTCACTTCCTCCCACTGTGACTAAGAAGAGGAGCCGTGCGGGAGATGAAGGAGGGAGCTTGAGCCGGGAGAGGCAGGCCCCAACTCCCAACAGCCTCAGCCTCCACTCTAGACACAGGGGTAACCGGTAGGTTTGATACCGTAAATGTGCAGTTCTTAATGGCTATTATGTTTGTAGAATCCATTCACAAAGATCTTGCTTGTCAATTGACTTTTAAAGGAAATGCCTTTTTACTCTAAATATTTATAATGGAGGAGGGAACTTGGGTTTGGCATTTTACAGTTTAGGTGTGTGTGATGGGGGGAGAGCATTTTGGCTCTGTGTTTTGGAGGTAAGAAGTTATGCCATTTGTTAAAAGGTAGGAAACTTGAGGGTGGATTTAAAAGTGTAAATTTATGTCAGTATGTCTGTGTGTGTGTGTCAGTATGTCTGTCAGTGTCTGTGTCAGACTGTCAGTATGTCTGTCAGTTTATGTATCTGTGTCTGTGTGTGTATGTCAGTATGTCTGTATCAGTATGTCTGCCAGTGTATGTGTCTGTCTGTGTGTGTATGCCAGTGTATGTGTCTGCGTCAGTATTTCTGTCAGTGTATGTATCAGTGTATATGTCAGTATGTTTGTCAGTGTATGTGTCTGTTTGTGTCAGTATGTCTGTCAGTGTATGTGTCTTTATGTCTGTCAGTATATGTGTGTCAGTATGTCTGTCAACTTTTGTCTGTCAGTGTATGTGTCCGCGTGTGTGTCAGTATGTTTGTCAGTATGTATTTATGTGTGTGTGTCAGTATTTTTGTCAGTGTATGTGTCTGTGTATGTGTGTTAGTATGTCTGGCAGAGAGCAGGGTCCAGGGGCCCCAAGCAAATGGTTGCCCAGGGTCCGGTCAATATTAAAGATGGCCCTGATTGTACCCAGAGTCTAAAGTTGCCTAAGATTACATAGAAACATAGAACTTAAACAAAAAAACATGTCTATATGTTTCTATTCTATGTTTCTATGTAGTGTTAGGCAGCATTCGACTCTGGGTGAACAGAACAGAAAAATAGCAAGCATTACCTGGTTTCTCTTTTTTTCCAACCTCCGTCCCTATGGTTGTGAAAACCAACAGGCATGACAAGATAGCCAGCATAAATATTCCATTTTGGTGATGCATTCTGTGAATAAAAACAAAGATTTATTAGCAAGCAGTATCATTATGGCTGAAAACATATTGCATCACATTGTAAAATACTGCAAAATACACAGGGTAATTCCCTAAACACCAGGTTTTGTCCACATAGATAAAAAAATGCAGTGAATTCCCACTGGAAGGGCAGTATGGCAGTGGGAAGCCTGTTAAATAGAAAACGGGAGGGGAGCACATCCTAATTTTCCCCACTGACCCCACCAGAGGTCAGCACGATGGGGCTACTTATTATATAACAAGGAGGCTTTACTGTTGTTTAAATATCCAACACTAATTGGAGTTGGGTGGGGGATATTAATATAATACAAAGTGGGAGCCTAGTGGTGTCCCCCAAGCTCCCTTCAATGGGTGGTGAGTGGGAAATGTAGTAAAATGTACCAAGGGTTGGTGGACATGAAATTGCCCCCTACCGTTGGCTATGCCAGTGATGTGTCTATCGTGAGGCAAACAAGGCATTTACCTTGGGCGGCACTTTGCAGGTGGCTGCAAAAAAAGCCGCACCCAAACGCCTAGGCAGATCCCTTGTTTTCCTCGTGTCCTGGGGGGCTCAAGAGCTGGTCACTTTTGAGCCCCCCGAGGCGGGCGGCAGGCAGCGAGGGAGCATGCTCACCTGAGCTCTTCCTGATCAGCTCCCTCGCGTGCTGCTTAATGAAGCCGGGAGCTGGAAAATCAGAGCTCCCTCGCCGCCTACTCAGTCTGTCGGCCCCCTGCCTGCCCACCCAGCAGCCCCACTGGACCGCAGGTAAGTAATCCACTCCATCTCTCCCAGGGAGGCTGGGCGGATTTAATTAAAATCAAAAAAATAATAATTTGTGAGTGTTGGGGGAAATGCGTTTGTCCGTAAGTGTGTGTGTCTAAGCGAGTGTGTGTGTGTCTGTAAGTGTGTGTGTCTAAGTGAATGTGTGTGTGTGTCTGTCTAAGTGAACGTGTGTGTGTGTCTAAGTGTGTGTGTATGTGTCGGTCAGTGAGTGCGTGTGTTTGTCGGTGCGTGCATCTGTCAGTGAGTGCATCCGTCAGTGAGTGCGTCCGTCAGTGAGTGCGTCCGTCAGTGAGTGCGTCCGTCAGTGAGCGCGTCCGTCAGTGAGCGCGTCCGTCAGTGAGCGCGTCCGTCAATGAGCGCGTCCGTCAGTGAGAGCGTCCGTCAGTGAGAGCGTCCGTCAGTGAGAGCGTCCGTCAGTGAGAGCGTCCGTCAGTGAGAGCGTCCGTCAGTGAGAGCGTCCGTCAGTGCGTGCGTCTGTCAGTGAGAGTGTGCGTATGTCAGTGAGTGTGAGTCTGTCAGTGTGTGCCTGAGTAATAGTGTGTGTCTATCTATCAGTGTGTCAAATCAGTGAGTGTGTGTGTATGTCATTATTTGTCAGTGTATATGAGAGTGTGTGTCTGTCAGTGAGTGTGCATCTTTCAGTGAGTGGGCATCTGTCAGTCAAAGTGCGGCCTTGACAGGAAGGCGTTGGGAAATTTTTAATTAGGGCGGGTGCCCGAGCACCGTCCTGCCTGGGGCAGCACAAATCCAAAATACACCTCTGGGCTATGCGTCCCCAAATGCCTGGTCACCTCCCATTGAAATATAGTATCTACTCCTACCCCAGAACCTAATAATAGTGAGGGGCCAATAAAACTAAAACCTAAAAAAAAATTATAATTATATTTACCATCAGAAGTCTTAGCCCTCCAATGCAAAATGAAAATTCAAAATGTGCAACACATCTATTAAAAAAATAAAAAAGAAAGCTAACAGATTCTCAAAAAAAAACAAAAAAAAAAACAGACGCAACAAGAAAGAGATTTATCTTTGCAGAATGAGGTTCAGGACGATAGAAAACCTTTATAAAGGCTTTCCCATGGTTTGAATTCTCAATAGATTTCTGATGAAGTCCACCCCCCTGTATATTTCATGAGTTGCCTTATACAATAATAGCACCACCCAATTCCAATGTTTGTTGCTGGGGGGAAAACTAGATTGCCCCCTGTTAATAAATAGTCTCCACACGCTTGCCAGTTGCTAATTTTTCATGTTTAGTAGATATGCCCTCAACTTTCACATGGCATAGGGATATTTGAAACCTTCCTTATAGTAATTTTGAGATCATATTGACCTTTGTCTTGTTTTTTTATTTTTACTTTAATGTAGTGTCTGGTTAGCAAGTGCCAGTCACCACATGGTTAACCCTTGTAGCACCAAGGGTTTTTAACTATTTGGCCACTGGCTGCTAGCTCTAGATTCAGAAAATGTAGATTCTAGAAAATGCAGTCAATTAAGAACGACATGGAAAGCTAGGTGGACACCTGCAAAGGCTAAGACTTGCGCATCCCGCGCTGGGCTGCAGTTCCCCGTCGGCAGAGTCCATCATTTGCTAAGGAAGGGGAATTATGCAGAGCGTACCTGGCTGCAGTGCTGGAGTATCTGACCGCTGAGATTCTGGAGCTGGCAGGGAATGCCGCTTGAGACAACAAAAAGACCTTCATCATTCCCCGCCATCTCCAGCTCGCTGTCGGTAACGAGGAAGAGCTCAACAAACCACTGGGAGGAGTGGCCTTTGCTCAAGGAGGTGTCCTGCCTAACATTCAGGTTGTGCTAGGGCCCAAGAAAACTGAGAACCACAAGCCTGCCCAGAGCAAGTACTGTCAAATAAAAATAAAAGTAAAATAATAAAAAAAAAAATCATAACCAAGGGCACATAGATTGTAAGCACCTTTAAGCCAGGCCTTTTTCACCTCTAAATATCCCCTTTCTAAAGTTGTAAAGCGCTGCAGAATTTGTTGGTACTATATATATGAGAAATGCCGTATTGATCTCATATGCTAAGGCATTCCATCCTTCAGATAACATTGGTGGTTATATTGTTTTTCATGTAATGCTTTGGTAATGCCAGAAAAGCCAAGTATATAATATAAATTAATAACAAAATCAGCAAATGACCTTTGAAAATAAATAGTACAACCCATAGTTAACAGTCCATTGGATATTACATTTCAAAAATATCAATTCTGGTAGCGACACTGACACTCTCTGCTACAAAGTGACAGTCTTTTATAGTTTATGATTGGTGTTTTTCAGCTTTCAATGCACTGTAGTTGCTGTGACAGATAGCAGGAAATCCTCCTCATCAATTAATTGGAGTTGGCATAGATCTCTATGCTGACAGCATACTGACAGATGAAAGAAGTAACATATGTTTTTAACCACTACCTTAACTGAGTATTAACTTTTTTTTTTTCATGTATTTTGCCAAATTAAATGTAATCCTTAAAGCCTCACTTACCCTCATTTATACTATAGTTGCTTACAGAGAAACAAATTCTCTGCCAGAAACCTCTAGTCCCAGATATAATGCCTGCAAACTTTCTTAAATTGTAAGCGTACACCCTGCTTCCAAAGAATGCAGAAAGTGATAATAGGTCAAATCATTCTTACAGTCTGGAAACTACCGTCAGCACAGTGTTACCAGGCCCGCAAGCTGCAGGGGGCACAATAAGTGGTACTCACACTTGGGTCTCCACAATGGGCATTTCTGACAGGTGCCGTGATGCTTTAATGGTGGCCGGGCCTCTGCCAGACTGGCAGTGCTGGGACAAGGTGAGTACAGGTCACTTCCTTCCATCCCACAGCGTAAAAGCATGGAAGCCAGGCAGAGAGGAAGGAGAGCCTGCACTAGCACCAGCAAAAAGTCCCTTTACACCCAAGGGAGCATCAGCCTCAGCCAGCAGTCCCACTGGATGCCAGAGAGCATAAGCCTTAGGCAGCAGTCCTACTGGACACCAGGCAAGCGATCCTTCAACAACCAAAAGGCATTGAAATAGGACTGTGGCTACAAATATTGAAAAATCTGTGTAACAATTTGTATCTGTGTGTATATATTTGTGTCACTATGTGTGTATCTGTGTTTGTATGGCAGTGTATGTATGTGTATTTGTGGCAGTGTAAATCTGAGCATTCATGCACCAACACTACAAAAAACTCAAAACCCTGCATTATAAATGCCAACACTACACAAAATACTCCACCACAATCAAGCTGCAATATCACACACCTACACACTCCTGCATGCAAACATCTACACTACATACAAATACACCCGTGCAATCTAGAAGGTTCTTGTCTAAAAATGTCTGACTTGTTCTTATTCTCAGTTTTGGACGGTATTTCGCTCTCTGTATAAATTCATTTAATGGTCAATTAATATGCTTTCATTAATTATTTCTTATTTGAAGGTTTTAGCAATCTCTTATTGGTTTTAAAAAAAAATTGTTACAGCTGTCACTGTCTTTTTTAATTTTCACATATGTACATAATTGTTTAATTGAATAAATTGATGTTTAATTGAATACATTGATATGCTTATAAAATTGCTGTGATACATGTATATGATAGCTTGATAAAGACCGCAAGGTCGAAACGTTGTGTCACTTTGGGCTTCAATAAATTTGCCATTTCTGGATCTAGAAGTTCCTGAACCATCTTTTGCATTCTATATTATTGTCACTGGAACCTGATGCTTGGTCCAGGTTTGGTTGCACCCTGGCTCAGATTGATGGGATTGAGTGCAGTTTCTATTGTCTATTGAAAAGGTTTGTATCTGTATGTGTGTCAGTGTTTGATACACATATTGACACACATGCAGATGTGCACACAAACATTGCCACACATGGAGTTACACAGACACACCCATGCAGATACGTAGAAACATAGATACCTGACACACATACAGATACAAACACTGATACACATGCAGATACAGACACACTGATACACATACTGACACACATGCAGATACATAGACACAGATAAGTGTAGATAAGTGTATTGGCTGTAGTGTACACACACACATACACTCTACATACCCAACACACACAGACACTTCAACCCCAGCACACACATAGACACACACTTCACCCACAGCACACACAGACACACTACATCCCCAGCACACACACACGCGTCATCCCCAGCACACACACAGACACACTTCATCTCTAGCACACATGCACACTTCACCCCCCAGCACAAACAAACACACATTTCATCCCCAGCACACACACAGACACACTTCATTCCCAGCACACACTTAGTCACACACTTTATGCACAACACACACACACACACACACACACACACAGAGACACACCTAATCCCCAGCAAACACACATGGACACACTACCATTGCAGAAGCATGAATGTTGGGGGGAGGTGGGGTGAGGGCAGCATTTCAGACTTGGACCCAGGCCGCACAATGTCTTGGGCCGGCTCTGACAATCCTACATTCAAACCCTACACACAAAAACACACCTGCAATTAAAATTTAAAACTGCACACAAACTGCATTCAAAACCCAATACTACACACAAATACACATCTACATTCACACTTACTCCCTACACACACAGACACTGCTCACAAATACAGCCTTGCAAGACAAAGCAAATGGTAAATCCCCAGCTGGCAAAGCATTGTGGGAGTTCTAATATAGTTGAAGATCTATCTTTTGGCCACCCTTGAGCTACAGGGGGACCTTAAAAAAATCCTTGCACCAGTTCCCTTTTTATATTAGCTTTGCCACTGGGTGGAGGAATGAATGGACACTACCACTTCACCGCTAGCATTACATTATGATTCCAGAGATTGGTAAATAATATTACATACCTCCCAAGATCAAGAGGTATGAGACTGGGATGAGGTGTGCAGGCTCTGAGCGGAGGCGTTGGCGTTGACATTAAAATGCTATTTACTGGGGGGCGTGGCCGACCGCCGAGCGAACAAGACGCGAGTGTGTGGAGCTCCGCACCAGCGCCCGATAAAGTAAGCAGCATACCCGGCAAACAGCTCCCACACACGGCCACACATAAGCCTCCCACACAGAGACACCAATGGGGCGAAAAAATAAGTAAAGTCGCCACCCAGAGACGCCCAAAACGTCCGATATTCGGCTCTCGTTTGCGAGGCCTACCCCACAGGCTGCCGCCAAGATGGCGCCCGCAGTTAACAGTGAGGAGGAGGAATCCCAAGATGACAGGGACAGCCTTACCTCACCTCCAGGAGAGTCTGAACCCCCATGTCCTGACTCAGAATCAGAAGCAGAATCGTCCCCTGTGACGAAAAAGGACATAAGAGACCTTTTAACAGAAATGAGAGAGGTGTGGAGAGCTGACATTCTAAGCACACAGAAGGAGGTGGGGGACCTCCAACAAAGGCTCACAGAACTGGAAACCAGGGAAAGTGCAAGGGAACACCAGATACAGCATTCCCAAGACTCTATGCAGACTATCTCCTCGCAAGTCCAGAAGCTCACCCGGACTGTCACCACTATGGAAGCTCGACATAGAAGGCGGAACATACGCCTCCGAGGAATACCTGAAAGCGTAGAGGAAGGAGCTTTAGTACCCTATATCCACCGTCTAATATCTACAATGGGCCTTAAAGGAGGTACTGACTCCAACACCATACTCTCAGCGTTTAGAATCCGTAAAGCGGCAAAAGCCCCGGGAGACGCACCCAGAGACATTATAGCGGTCACAAAGGACATAGCGACTCGCTCCGCTATCATGTCCCGCTCCAGAGACCTGGGCACTGTGCAACTGGAGGGGAGCACGGTGGCCCTATATGGGGATATCCCCACGGGCGTAGGAACCGGGGGGGATGGGGGGGACGCATCCCCCCCAGGAAATCATCTGGGGGGGACAGATAATGGAGAAATCCCCCCCAGGTCCGCCGGCCAAAGGGGAGCGCAAAAATCACTTGTCAGACTGACAAGTGATGTTTGCCGTCCCCCTGACAGGCTGCGTGCGGCTCCATAATGGAACCGCACAGAGTGTACGCTGGGAGGGGGAGCACCTCCCCCTCCCGCTCTGCATAGGAGCGCCGGGTGTCACGTGACTACCCGGCGCTCAGTCTGACACCGTGCGCCGCTTGAAGAGGTCCCCCTCCCCTGCTCTGTGCGGTAAAACGGCAGGGAGGGGGACAACAGTGTGCAAGGAGGAGAGTGGAGCCGGCGTCATTATAAGCTCAGACGCCGGCTCTGAAAAAAAAAGCAGCTGCCTGCCCGCCCTGCCACTGCCAGGTATTTAGTATGGAAGGGTTAGAGAGGGGAGATATAATTTGGGGAGGGGGAGGGGGAAGAGGTGGGTAGAAAAATGAATGGAAGGGGTTAGAGGCTACTAATAGGAATGGAGGGGGGGTGGAAGGGTACTAATAGGGATAGAAGGGTATCCTAATATGAATGGAGGGGGTGGGGGTACTAATATGAATGGAGGGGGGTAGGAGGGGGTATTAATATTAATGGAGGGGAGTACTAATATGAATGAAGGGGGTAAGGGGGCTAATAATATGACTAGAGGGGGTGGTGCTGTGGGGGGGTAGTAATATGAATAGGAGGGGGTAGTAATATGAACGGAAGGGGTATGGGGGGTAGTAATATGAACGGTAGGGGTATGGGGGGGTAGTAATATGAACGGTAGGGATATAGGGGGGTAGTAATATGAACGGTAGGGGTATGCGGGGGGTAGTAATATGAACAGAAGGGGTATGGGGGGGTAGTAATATGGCCGGAAGGGGTATGGGGGGGTAGTAATATGGCCGGAAGGGGTATGGGGGGGTAGTAATATGGCCGGTAGGGGTATGGGGGGTAGTAATATGGCCAGAAGGGGTATGGGGGGTAGTAATATGAACGGAAGGGGTATGGGGGGTAGTAATATGAACGGAAGGGGTATGGGGGGGTAGTAATATGAACGGAAGGGATAGGGTAGTAATATGAATGGAAGGGGTAGAGGAGGTAGTAAGTGTCCCTAAATAGCAGTTAGGAAATGTGGTCACCCTAAGTCAGGGCATCCATTAACACGGGGCAAAAAGGGCAGCTGCCGGGCCCAGTTGCTCCTGGGGGGCCCAAGGCAGCTGCCTCTTGAGCCCCGCTGCACACAATAATATGCTAAAAATGTTCCCTCTCAAATCCTGATCTGATTCAATCCTCCACTATTCGGCATCGCCACATATTGAAGGACTTTGTTTGCTCCTCCCGACCTCCCTTGCCCTCTGCGTACGCGCGTTCCATGATGTCACGACAACGCTAGGGTGAGCTCCGGTCTCCTACAACTGCAGAGCAGCGCCTCACGCTTTCAGCCCTGAACCCAGATCACTGCTGGTGTCTTCAGTACTGTAAGTACAAGAAGATATATTACTTGTTTTATGGGGGTTAGGAGGCTAGGTGGTTGGAGGGGAGACAATTAGGGACGGGTGGATAAAGGGGTTAACCAGGGATATCATACTGATTACATGGAATGCTCCCATCCAGCCAGGGATATCATTAGTACAGTACTATCTGCACATTGTTTCCCAAAAAAAATGATAGACATTTTTATTTCATACATTTGTGATGATTCTTTTTTTCCCTCTATATTCAAGTGACACTATAGTCACCAGAACCACAACGGCTAAACGTAGTAGTTTTGGTGTTTATAGCATGTCTCTGCAGGCTTTTTAAAGGACCACTCTAGGCACCCAGACCACTTCAGCTTAATGAATTGGTTTGGGTGCCAGGTCCAGCTAGGTTTAACCCTTTTTTATATAAACATAGCAGTTTCAGAGAAACTGCTATGTTTATATAAGGGTTAAGCCAGCTTCTAAATCCTCTAGTGGCTGTCTCACTGACAGCCGCTAGAGGCGCTTGCGTGATTCTCACTGTGAAAATCACAGTGAGAGCACGCAAGCGTTCATAGGAAAGCATTGTAAATGCTTTCCTATGCGACCGGCTGAATGTGCGCGAAGCTCTTGCCGCGCATTCAGCCGAAAGGGAGGATCGGAGGCGGAGAGGAGGAGGAGAGCTCCCCGCCCGGCGCTGGAATAAAGGTAAGTTTTAACCCTTTCCTCTGCCCAGAGCCGGGCGGGAGGGGGGCCCTGAGGGTGGGGGCACGAGTATGTTTTCCTGGCACTATAGTGGTCCTTTAATGTAAGCGCACTGCCTTTTCAGAAAAAGGCAGTATTTACATTACTGCCGAGGAATACCTTATCAGGCGGCCACTAGAGGTGCTTCCTAGTCCAGTGTTGCACAACGTGCAGCACTAGCATTCACGCTGAACACTCCTCATAGAAATGCATTGATTCAACGCATCTCTGTGAAGAGATGCTGATTGGTGCAGCGCAGTGTTTTGCCACGCATTGGGTTGGCTGATATATATTCAAACACTGTATATTCCTGTGCATTGTATTGATGAGGTGATCTGTAATATGCTCACAAACTGCACGTTCCTGTGAGTTATTTTGCTGTAGAGCTTGTGATACACTCACACACTGCACTTTCCCATGCATTTTATTGCTGAGGTGTTCTGTGATGTACTTGCACCTCACACATTACTGTCAGTTGTATTGCTGTGGAGCTATGCGATACACTGATATGCTTCACATTATATTATTTCACACACACACACACACACTTAAAATTTAACATTATTATTTTATTATTTACATAGCGCCATCAAATTCCGTAGCGCTGTACAATGGGATAAACAACTCCCAGTTTACTGAATAAGAATATACCCGGCGAGTAAGAATGCTATCCCCCCCAGATTTGTGGGGGTTCCTACGCCCATGGATATCCCATTTGCAGCACTTGCAGAACGAAGACAACTGGCACCAGCGGCCAAACAACTACGGGGAGCAGGAGTCAGATACAGATGGGGAGCAGATGGATCCCTGGCGGTACCACGGGGAAACCGGATGCTTGCCCTGACCTCCTTGGACGACCAAACGGAGTTCCTCCGCCAGTTACACCTCCCTGAGACCGACAGAAGGGAATCAAGGGAAGAAGACACGGCGGCGCAGTGTACGCCCAAAAGCAGTCTTGGTCAGAAGAAGAGCTTGTATATATCGACTATGCCTAAGAGACACTCATAAGCTACCATTCATAGCTGCAACACGCATACCTTCAGTTCCCGCACAGTTGACCAGTTGCGGCGCAAGGGCCACCACCTAAACTTCACCTATGCCAAACTGTAGCTCCTGAAAACTATTGCTATTATTGTACCCAGTTACTGACCGTTGATACACCATGTTGACACTTTTATATTACAGCAAAAGGAACCAGAGGAACTGTCATACTTTTGTTAGTACTTTAATCCAGTTATCTCTTTAATATGACGGCACAGTTATTGCTAGTATTGCACCCAGATGCTGAACGTTGATGCAACCATACTGACACTTCCATACTACAGCACAGTGTATTCTGAGGCATTGTCATATTTTTGATATTACTTTAATTGTGTTATTACTTTAATTTTGTTATTACTTTAAATTTGTTATTACTCTGATACTACGGCAAGTTATACTACGAGTATCCAAACTCTAATAAAAATATAAATTGAAAAAAAAAAAAAATGCTATTTACTGTACGTGTCATTACGCTCATATGCAGACATTCTTTTTACTATTGCCATACATCTATTTGACCATTTTTATTCCAATATTTTTGTCACATCTGCTTTTGCATTTTTGCTTTTAGATTAACTTTTCAGACCCTGTTTAAACTATTGTAAGATAAAGGTCACTGTATAATGTACAAAGCCTTTCATTACCCAAATATATCTATAAATGCTGAATGAATAAGTGAAAAATGAAAATGGTGTAAATTTACATAATTCAATTTTTTTACATTTGTCTGCAAACCAATATATACAAAAATGACTGAGTTATGATATGTTTATATGCTAGCTATGTAGTCCTTATTTCAAATACATGTTATGCTATATGTGTTTAATCAAATAGTGCTTGGTATGAAAGGGGTTAAACTGAATTTCCGATAATCTATAACTTTGCTAGCATTTCTGCTAGCACAATGTACGGGTAAATGTTTTATTTTGAATCCTGCATGAAGCCTGTACAGCAAGCATAACTAGGTTTATGGACTCAGAACACATTGAAATAAACCTATATTACAAGAAAGCAAGCGGTGCTATAAGCGGTGCTGCTTCAACAAAAATGAGTTTTGAATTGCATCCACAGTACTGGAAAAGAATACCAATGGCAATGAAAAGCAGGGCATTCATGAGATTCACAGTAGCAAAATTAAAGGCATACTCTAGAGACTGATGAAACATTTATGTATTTTATCGTATTTGGCTTAAATAATTAACTGTAGATTTGCATGTTCAAATTTAATACTTGAAAAAAAATGTTTTGCAGATTTCAGTATCTCACTTGCCTTACTCCCTACTGGCTTACCTCCCTCATTCTATAGTAGCTCATCCTTTGTGTCTTTACCATCTAAGCATTGTTTTCTCCAGTAACACAGCTGCATAACTCCCAAGTGTCCCTATTTCGGAGGGACATTCTCTATGTTTGGCTCAAATCCCTCTGTGCCTCTCTTCTATTCTAATGTCCCTATTTTCTAGTAGCTCCACATAGTTGGTGTGTACAGTATGCGTAACAAAGTCCCACAGCAATGCAACTCTCCATAATGTGTCTTTAAACTGTAGTGTAGTGTTTAGAAATCAGTATGTGTTATTAAGATACAGTGTTCTTGTTCTAAATGACACTTTAGTTGTGTAAATGGTTATTAGTAAGTCACCTAAAAGACCTAGAACAGCTCTGCCCAAATCCACCCCCCACTCACACCTGTAAAGTTTAAAGTCTATCTCTTTATTCATTTGAAATGTTCAGAGGTATGCCATTGTACATACCATCAGGAAGCACAACAAAGTTGTAGTTCAGCTAACGGCTGTCGTAAAAAAACTGCAAGTCACAGAAGCCCCTGCGCGGAGAAGAACATAGGATGTGCATAGAGAGCTTTGCACTCGGCCCCTGCTTATAAACAGAGTGCAGGTAAACAGGCAGATTGACAAAAATCCTATGTGTGAGCTAGCTTATTTGTAGATAAGTGATTGTCATATTTTCAGGAGGCAATTGTACAGGTTCTGACCAAAACAAAATTATAAAGAAACCTGGAATTTGAACCTATGTGTGTTCAACCACAATGTACCTCTTTATTAAGCATTTATATTTATTATGTATTTTGTTCAGGAGAAATAGGGCTTTCATTTTACAACAAATATATATATGTACAACACAATTTAATATGAATCTAAAACCGTGTGAAAAATTAAGAAATGTTATTTTCCAACTTGTGCAAAGGATTTTAACGGTGAATGTCATAATACTGATAGCTTTTACTGCAATAAAATACACACAGTTGTATGCTGTGATGTGCCATGGGTACAGCGGTGCCCCTTATGTACAGGGTTCGTGGCGTTTAGGAAACTTACATGGTAAAATAAAGAACCATTTCAGTTTTTACACATTGAAATTTGCTTGATTGGTTTGCTGGGTCTATGCTGCCTTTGAGAAAATTATCCTATAACATTTGAAAAACTAGACAACCCAGCGTATTCAAAATTAAGTATGTACAGTCTTTTTAGTAGTCGTAAATCCTGGCAAAAGTTAGTGTTCATATTAGTTTTTTTTTGTTGCATTTTTCACAAAATAAAACTGCCCATTCACAGATGATATAATCATTATTATAGGTTTTACAGCTCTAAAACACTCATATTACAACAGTACCGCCATGAACATGTTTTATGGCGTTTTGGAAAGCTAGAGGGTCAAAATTCATTTTTACATATTGAAATTTGTCAGGTTGGTTATGTTGTCTTAACATTTGCAAAAGTAGACAAACCAGGGTATTTAAAATTGGGTATGTTCAGTTTTCTTTTAGTAGCCACAAACCCCGGCCAAACTTAGTGTTCATCTTTTTTTGCCTTTTTCACACAAAAACTGTACTTTCACTCACTGATGATATTGTCACCATTTACTATTTTAAAACACTCCTATTTGTGTTCTGTGAAGTTTCATGAGTAAAACAGTACTCCTCGTGTACAGGTTTTATGGGGGTTTGGAATGTAACTGGGTTAAATATAGGGCTTGTAACTTAAATTGTCTGGATTTTCTGCATGGGTTGTCAGTCAGGTCCCTCAAATTATAATTAATAAAATCACATACATATACACAAATAATGCACACATATAATATTGTAGCAGAGCCCTAGTCCTGCCCAGGACTTCCTTCGCTGGATCACCAAGAGTATAAATCAAGAACAGGAAACTTGCCAAGTAAATAGCCCACTGCCTCCCCAGTAACTGGACGACACACAGTTCTGGGAGTACAACTGAAGTTTATTCTGCCACACAGGGCTTTTATGCACTGGCCCCTAGCATGGGGTTTACACATCAAGAACACAAGGGTTTCTTCTCAAGAGCCTTTGTGTTTGAGAAATAATTGAGCTCAAATTAGGAATACTCAATTATCTCTCGAATAAAGAAACTTACATACATATTTTTAATACACCGCAAAAATACCCAAAAAGAATACAGGAACCACACAAAACTCACATTCGCGAATAGCCCCGATCTGAGCGCACATATCAAACATGCGCTCAGATCAGTCTGGTAGAACAAACGTTCTGTTCAAATAAAGTTTTGAACAACCGGCCATGAGGTGATGGCCCAAAACAGTTCCAGAGGATTGGGCAGGATGACCGGTTGGCTTACCAGGGTTCCTGCGCGAACACCGAGGAACGCTCCCCCTGGCTGTCATGGACTGTTTGAATGTGCGTGCAGCACTTGCCGCGCATGCGCATTCCGCTCCACTCAGTAGCTGACGGCGGTGGGGGAGGAGAGGCCACCAGCGCCGAGGGAGCACGGCGCTGGATAAAGGTAAGCTACTGAATGGGTTTTAACCCCTTCAGCGCCAAGGGAGGGGGACCCTAAGGGTGGGGGCACCCTCAGGGCACTATAGTGTCAGGAAAACCGCTTTGTTTTCCTGACACTATAGTGATCCTTTAAATCTCTTACTTATGTTTTATTAGCTGTACAGTTACTTTTTAAATACTTCACAATACATATGCTTATTGTCTATTTAGCAGGCTACGTGTAGTGACTAATTCTAGTTAAAAACATCAACAGGCATTTTACTTCTGTTAACAATTATATGTTAACTTTTGACTTTGTAATCATTTGGTTTGAGTCACATGCCACACAGCCCATGGTTCCTCCACCACTCTACTTTGGGAAAACCTCTTCCATATGGGAGCCACATTGTATGTGAATACTTTTCTTCTAAGGTAAAGTATTTCTCCTTTGTCACTTAATTTCTTTTTCAACACAGTAGATCTTTTTGTGCTAATGGTATTATACTATTTTGCTGGCCCTCACATTATACGGGCTATCTTGAGTTTATCATTGAGTACATACTGCTTAATGTCCTAGTTGACTACACGCTGTACTTACTCTATACATTGCGAAAATAGTAACATTTAATGTAAAAGGGTTTAATACCTATTATGAAATTTGTTGTATGCTGACCTAACAAAATGGGAATGTGAAATTTTGTGCATCCAGGAGAATCACTTTAAAACTACTCCACCCGTGTAGAAGAGGCTAACATGCAAAAACAAACTATAAGGTATGTTCCCTACGCTCTAAATTGTATTATCAAGAGAATATAGCTGGTAAGCTACTTAGAACCTCATTAAGAGAACGCCAAACTCAACAAAAAATAAATCACCTGAATACTGCAGATAAACAGCAGGTTAACAAACCACAAGACATGAGCAAATATTTTGAGAGCTATTATGAATCCCTTTATAATCTCCATGTCCACAAAATACAGTACAACCCACCCAAAATTCAATTAACAATTTTCTCCAGAGACATTGACTCAACAACAGATATTACTACAACCTATTACAATAGAGGAAGTCCTCTGTACGATTGCCAGATGGCCTGTCAAATAAATACTTCCAAATCTTTGCACTACAATTAGCTCCACATCTGACTAGCTTTATATAATGCTATACAGGGAAACTAAATGGCGACCTTCAGACATGCTCTTAGCTAATATTATAAAGCTGCTAAAAACTTGGAATGTACCCAATGAATGCATAAACTTTCAACCAATATAGCTATGCCAACTTGTTGGCCTCTAGGATCTGTGAGATTATATCTGATATAGTATATAGTATGATCAGATAGAATTTGTGAAAGGTAGATAGGGAGCAGATAACTCCCGTAAGGTCCTTGACTTGCTGTGCCAAATGCACAGGGCTGGGGTTAAGCCTTGCTGTCATTGCTATCACTGGTCGCTTAAAAAAAAGATTAGACAGACTATTCTGGGGGTTCCTGCTGTTGGTCCTGAAAGTTTTTTCCTACCTTCTTTCCTGTTCAGATCTAAAAGTATGGCTGTATAACAGTCCCACAGCAATGGTCTCCTCGGTGGCATCACATCCCATAGATTTCCTTTGTCAAATGGGACAAGATAGAGATGCCCACTCTCCCCTCTGTTATATGTTCTAGCCTTTAAATCAATAGCTACCCTGATTAGATCTATGCCTTCTATACATGTCATTAAAATCCTATACATTGAGACTCTTGCAGGTGACGTGTTGATAACATTATCGCATAGAATGATCTCTCTTCCATATTTAAATCAAAGTTGAGAAGATTATAGATTAGTTTCCTGTTATAAACTAAACAAAAATAGACACAGGTAATGTGTATTAATCTGGACAAACATTCACATCAATTATCTAAGCCTATGTATAACAAAATCACCCAAGGATTCAGTTAGCAATAACTGCCCGTATTTGTGGCTAGGCAGAGTGGCTGCATTTCAGATGTCTTTACTTGCCAAATTACAGTATATATTGCAAACCTTACCACTAGTATTCTGAGTTTTTTTTTTATGATAATTCAATGTAAACTTGCTAATTTTATGTGGGGTGTTAAAGGAACCCAGAGTTCCTCCAAGTATTACGCAGGCAGCACTCAGCAGGGGTGCTTAACCTCCCAGATATTGTTGAATATCATCAGTTAGCTATATTGCCCCTTTTCTTACCTTACACTCTCAACTACTTAAATCTCAATGTGCAGAGACTGAGGAATGATATCAAAAGTTAGTGCCAATCACAGCCTTTGCTGGGCAACTGGAATGGGCACACCAAATCACTAGAAGCATTTGCAGGCTTATCCTTATTGTCAATATGTGCTCTATTATGATACAAACTTTGTTCCAATCTCCTATTTTCAAAAGCGACACCTACTTCCATTCCATCATTATTCAACCCAGATCTTAATATTAGTCTGTGGTTGGACAGCACAATTTCAATTCTGGTGGTAACAAACTTTAATTTAGTGACTTACAAACTAAATATTCCCTTTCCCCCAACCTTATTTTTTTCTTTTCTCCTAAACACTTATTTCCTCCAATCTAACTTAGGTCACTCAAATAAAAAAGATGAGACTTCCCCAACCAGTTATCTATGTATTATAAAATGAAAAAAAAAATTACATTTGCAAAAGCATGGGCCAAGGACTGTAATGTTTTAATCTCTAATCAACTATGGCAATATATCATTTTTCACTAAGAGGAATCTCACACTATATAGCTCACTTATAGTTACATGTGAACATTTATATAGATGGCACATGGCCCCCACCAGATTGGCTAGAGTCTATCCTTTAGCCTCTTCAATTTGCTGGAAGTGTCAAACTCTGCAATATAATTTCAGAATTTTTGAAAAAAGATCATAGCCTTATAGTAACCATCATCTGCTTTGATCTACCTTTTACTCCCCCATGTATGATATTACAATTCCCATGTTAAAATTGCCACTTTTCACACATTAATAGTGGCCCTTTATCTGATTGTCTCTAAATGTAAACAAATACTTCCCCCCACTAAGGCAAAACTGTACATTAGTAGACCACATAAATCTTACAAAATTCATATGTCCCCAACAGTATCTCACAAAGAAAAACTTGTGGAAGTATGGAGATGCTGGAGCATCAGCTACCAGGTGTGAGATTCCTTTGTATAATAGGTTGACCCCTTTGGCAGTGTACAACTGTAAGAGAGTCTATAAGAACCTTTGTACCTTTTAAGAGTTACATGTGTCAACGTTAGGATGCCTTAAGAGTTGGCCTTAAGAGTTGGCCTCCCAGGAGTGTGGCACTCAATCATAATAATATCGGCTAGGTCAGGTTCACTTATTGTGTACCAATTTATTGTGTTTCCACGAATATTACTCAAACCTTGGGTGCTACTGTGCTCAATGTTTGTACCGTGCAGAAGCAGGACCGCGCGCGGCTCGAAGAGAGGACCGCGGCCGGCCCCTGGATAAGGTAAGTAACGCTACAGTTATTAGCTCTCGCTCCCTGCACTTTAGTAGTTCACCTGCTTCCTCTCCTGCAACTGTGTCATCCCAAAAAAGGCTTTATTGTAAGTTATTGTATCAACCTGCTCTTCACATGCATATAATAAATCTGACCCTTCCTGTGCGTTCAACTCGGCTTGTTGCAATTACATGTCTGCTAGCCACCTATTATACAGTGCTGCAGAATTTGTTGGCGCTTTATAAATAGTATTACACTACAGGGCCGTTGAATGCTTCAGTCTGATTGGTTGACAAACGTTCTAAGGTGTGCTTTATTTTCAGAGTGAAGCACGGCTAAAGTAGTTCCAGACAGGTCTTGACCGCATTACAGTTGCGTAAGAAATTAGTCCTACATACAAGAGCGTTTTAATGACAAAAACTTGACTTGAAATCCCTCATCTGAACAATGTTTCGAGGTGTGGTAACTGTAGTATAAGCAGAATAATTTACTCTAGGCCATTGAATTATTAGAAAAAATAATGCACACCCGAGGTGTAACGGCCACTCCGCTTAGCATCGTGACCGCATTACCACCTCAGGTGTGCATTATTTTTTAATAATTCAACGGCCTGTCGTCAATTATTCCTTACTTAATATGCTCCACTTAGAACCAGTCACTCTGCAGTTGGACCCAACATCCCCCAAGCATTAGTTGCATTTGAGTGTTTAACCTTTTTTCTTGCAGATGCCACAAAAGGCAATGCTACTAATTGATGTTGTGAAGCAAAAATAATTGCCTCTAAACAGCTACATCTGCACAGTGTTAGAGTAAAAACAATCATTGGGTTTTCCTTCCACATCTACCCAGAAATCGATTTTCTATGATTGATAGCAGTAGCAGCTGCCTACAGCAAAGTAAATACATATATACATGAAATGGCAAAAGAGATGCGCCTGTAGGCATGTGCCTACTCTGTCTGCTCGCTGAGTGTTTTCGCTTAGCTAGCAATGTACTTAAAGTGCAATTTAGAGCAAATGAAGCAAGATCATGAGGTAAATCCTAGCAGAGGTACAAATGTGCAACAGATGCATGCAAAGGTTTCAGGACATGAGTACCCAGTATACAGATGCGCAAGAAGGCAAGCATCCAGAATGCAGTGCCACAGGGGCTAGAAGGGGCACGTGAAACAGATTACCGACAAGAACAAACATTGGCACGATGACTCATATAATCATTACAGTAGTAGACAACAGATTATTGATGGATCTGAGGGGAAGGAGAGAAGGGGAGGGAGCATCAGCCAGATACAGACTGAGCCAAGTAGACAGCAACTGACCAAACTGCAGAAACGGAAAGGGAAATAAAAACTGAGTCACAAAGTCAAAAAGTTTTGACTTTGAGACTTGATTCCTGAATAGCAAGACAATAGGAGCCAACTGACTTTTTTCATAGAATAAATTTGGAAACTTTAAAAAAAAGGCTGTGAATTATGCATGATGGACATTATGCTTAGAAGAGGTTTTTGAGTTATCAGTCTTCATACTTTATATTATGATTGTAAGCAGGACTCATAAATGAAGATGTAGGGCATACATACTTGTAAGATAAACTGTACGTTCTTTCCAGTTATGTGCACATGTGCTAGCCCCATCTACTGTTAGAGTTGGTTAGTTAGAGTCATTCTGGAGAGGATAAGTGATGACAGTTTAGTTAAAGTTAATTAAATAATACACATACTTTGTGTATTATTATTAAGTCGCTTTCCACAGGGTTTTTAAAGGGACACTCCAGGCACCCAGACCACTTCTGCCCATTGGAGTGGTCTGGGTTCCAACTCCCACTACTCTTAACCCTGCAAGTGTAATTATTGCAGTTTTTTATAAACTGCAATAATTACCTTGCTGGGTTAACTCCACCACTAGAGGGCACTTCCTGGATCATAGCACAGAAAACCTCCAGCGTCGCTCATTTCCCCATAGGAAAGCATTGAAATGCATTTTTCAATGCTTTCTTATGGGGAGCGCTAATGCGCATGCGCATTAGGTTTCCCCCGCCGGTGGGCGGGATCAGTCTCGCCCACCGGCCGACGTAATGACTGGGAGGAGCAGCGGCAGAGGAAGAAGCAGCGACGTGGGACATTGTCGCTGCCTCTGGTAAGTTACTGAAGGGGTTTCCACCCCTTCAGCAACCGGGGATTGGGGGGTGGGAGGGAGAGGGGACCTGCAGTGCCAGGATAACTGATTGTTTTCCTGGCACTGGAGTTTCCCTTTAATGTAAAAAGTATTTTCTACAGCTATGAGAGCAGAGGGATCAATTACAACTGCAAAATATGTCATTTGTACAGTATGTCAATACTCACGACTTTATAAATCTCTAGCCCTACATGCACCACAATTCTTATTGTTTGAAAACCAGAACTGTAATGTGTCATTATTTATATTCAACAACCATACCATGTATTATTGAATATGTCTGCATTATATTGTACCGCATACATATAGATACATGCCTGTTTTGCAGTGTATCTCCTGATTTACCCTTGTTCAAACTGCTCTAAAACTGTTCAATTGCTTGAAATGGAGGGGAGCCAGGCCACTTCTTGCACCATAACCACTATGTCATGCTGTAATGATTATGGTACATGGAATACTCCATCTTTGGTCACTGCTTATTGAACCACACTGCTTATTTTAGCAAAAAAGTAGTCCACTCTAAGGCAGTTTCAGACCTTCAAATTGCCTTAACAAATAGTTGAGGCTTCTGACCAAATAGGACAAATATGGCTGCCTCCTTAGGGCAAAGGTAAGCCAGGAGATGTATTATTTGCAAACTAATATTAAATAAGGATTATTTACTAGAGTGATAATTGGTGAGAATTCAAAGTTAATTTAAATGTTATGACTCAAACTATGCTGGAAGCATATAGCTGACTTGGGGAACTTTTCCAGTTTTGGAGATATTTACCAAATTCACTTTGAATTCCCAGCATTTTTTCACTTTAGTAAATAACCCTGTTAATCTTTTTTTTTTTAAATAATAATAAAAAAAATAATGCCGATTTTAGTTTTGAAACCTCAATAATAATAATAATTTTTATTCATAAAGCGCCAGCACATTTCACAACGCACAAATGTACCATGGGTGGACGAACAACCAGACTAGTTGGATGCACAGGAGCATATAATGAGCAAATCTTTCAAGAAAGGATTTTTCTGAAAGGAAATCACCAATTGACAGGTAATTATTTCAGTTCAACTTCATTTTATATAGTAAGTATAATTATCATAACTTTACTGAAACCACTTACATTCAGAGCAACTGCACAATACATCTATTACTCAATATCTCACTGCTTATGGCCTAATCTCTGCTATATTTGGAAACAAAGACAAGCGGGACAATTGTTATTTCCTTTTAATAAAGTATGAAATCATGCAAATCATTTTCAAATCTTTAAAGAGAGGTATTTTCTAAAGAAGAGCCACCACTTAATAGGGAATCTAGTTCAACAGCACTTTATATCGCAGAGATAATGATAATAATTCTACTGGAACCACAAGTGCTTTCAGAGTATCACGGAGATAATCAGGAAATAACATGAGAGTGCCATTATTTTAACTAAATGTCTGCGGGACTTTGCGTTCTTATATTTTGATTTTGCTTCTGTGTGTGTTTATGGTTCTGTACATTGTCAAACATTGTTGTGCTGCTACCTCTTTGTGGTGTGCTATTTATTTATCCTGAGGTATAATCTGTGGCTTCTCTGTGATGTGTTTTTTTTCTGTAATGTATTCTGTGTGTTGTGTTGTTGTTTCTGTATTATAGTTAGCATTTATATAGGACCAACGTATTTCGCAGCAGTTTACAGCTACAGTAAACTCTGTATATTGTGTTGGCAGTTCTCTATGCTTTATGCTTGGCTCTGTATGATGTGTTTTTGGTATTGTTTGTATGTATGTATGTATTTTAAAGTTGGATCTGTGTTTTCTGCTGCTGTTTTTTGTGTATGATGATGATTTTAATGTGAAGTATGTACTATTGGTTTTTTGGATGTGTTAGCTCTGTTGGTTTATGATTCCTTGTATCATTTTTTTCCTTGTTTTTATTTTTTAGTATATTCATTCAGTATATTGTGTTATTAGTTCCATATGTTGCGTTGTTGGTTGTGTGTGTTATTCTGTTAGTTATGAATTTGATGGCTCTATATGTCTGCTGTTGGTCTTGCATCTTGTGCTGCTAGTTGTGTGCAGTGCATATTTAGTAAGTTATAAGTTATACTATTGGTCTCTGCGTTTTTTTTTGTTTTTTTTTTAAATAGCCAGGCTTTCTGAGAGCAGAAGAGGGAAAAAGATGAAAATGAAAGTGAGACAATGAAAAGGACGAAAGCGAGGTGAAGTGAATCTGTCAGCAGCTGACGAGTTGAATTAAGGCAATGAAATGTTTCACTTCATTATTGATCGAGCGTGCAGAAGAGAATGCTTAAAGATAAAAGCAAAAGTTGTAAGTGTCAATGGAGCATGTAGCATATGTGGAGCAATGGAGCAATATGTGGGACAAGCAATGCTTTTTCTGCCCATGTCCCCGCCCACAGGGCTACTTTGATTTGATACCTGGCTGAATTTTTGTCCCAGTTCAACCATGATTTCAAGCAGACTGAGGATTAAGTTGGCAAGACAGGGATTTTGCTACTACAGTTCACTTCAGCCATTGAGTCAGAGTGCACACTGGAAGTCTGCAGTGAGCTCTGACCTACTAGAGATCGCAGGAACCACAAGGTCTGTGTGGCGAAACCGACCTCGCCACGTGTCCTTGGAGGGGGCTGCTTGCCCGCCTCTTGCCTTTGGACTATGGACCAGACTTTATGTGAATGTGTTAACCCAGATAGCTATACCCTGGAGCCTATTCATATAATGTAAGACTATGGGAAAGACTTTAGCTCCATGGCAATTGTACTGTGTGAATAGGATCTGCGCGCTATTCGGTAGTTTTGTGCGCTCAGATCCCAGCTATCTGGGGATATGTGAAATGTCTGTGTGTTATGGATAAAAAGTAACTTTCTGTATTTTAAAGTGTTTTATGTCTTTCTGTAACCATGTGGTTAATGGAGTCTGTCTCTGTGCTGGAGATAATTGGATTACTTCTCCAGCACAGAGAAGGCTCTGTAAAAAACAGTCTGAGCTGGAAAGCTAGGGGTTTTAAAAGATACTTTACTAACTTTTGAACCCCTGGTCTGATCCATGCCATTTTTTAATATGTTGTTCCCCTGAATGGATTGATTGTGGATATGTATTTTTATGTGAATGTGATGTATGGTTTTAGAGTTAGGAAAGTTGTGTAAAAGTATATTTTAAACTGTATGCATAATGGGATTATGTGTCACACTAAGGGGAGGGGATGTGTGGGAGGTAACATCTATGTCATTGGTTCTTTTATGCCTCCCCCTGGGTGTGGCCTGTATGTGTGAGTTGGAAATAAAAGCCAGGCTGGATGAGCCAGTCCTGAGTTCCTGTTTAACCCTCAAAATGAAGTGTCGTCTCGTTCTTGGGGGGAATTGGATTGTAAGCTGACTGCCAGGAGTGTAAGCGGATTGTATGCTTTTCTTGTTCAGCTGTTCCAGTTCGGAGTGTTATCTTGTATCCAGTTCGGGAGTTTGGTGTTCTGAAGTAGCTGTGCCTGTCTCTCAAAAAGGGGATTAACGCCTAAACGGATTTTAAACCCCTTGTCTGCTGAAACGGTCCGTTACAGTCTGCAAGGGCTTTAATTATAGCGTTCACACTTCCTGATTCAAATATTGTCTTCTTTTTAACTGCCCTGTCGCTTGCCTGTGGCATTGCTAAACAACAAAATGCGCAGTGCCCAGAACTGCATGCCCCAGGCGTTGGGCAATACAAATTCTGCATACTTATGTACCACAGCTTGAGAATAAGCTGTCACTCCTTACCACAGCCAGTAGTTTGTAGCGACTACTTACTACCAATTAATTAACAATATTGTTGCTATTTTTTACCTGCTGATCATCATTAATGTCTGCTAGCAGAAATACACTTGATAATCACAACTTGCTGTTAAAAAAAGGTTCAATGAATCTGTCTACATACAATGTTTGGCCATAACGGGAGATTGTGACAGTGTAAAGAATGTATTAAAAACTATGCTATTCCAAATACTTTGAGATTTATTTCTGAAATGTGAATTGTACATATGAATGGCATGCACTTTAATGACACCATGGTAGTGGTTATGGTGCCGGAAGTGCCCTAGTTTCCTCCATTGTAAAGTAGTCAAACCATTTTAGACTGATATAACCTCTTAACACTCCCTATCGCCACTGCTTATAAAGGAGAGAAGGAAGCTTCAATGCAAGAATCCATTAACTATCCCGAGCTAAGCCCTGGCTCATTGCCTGAGAGCTTCAGCTGATCTCTGACAGCCATCCATCATCAGTAGTGAAAGCGGAAGCAGCAACCAGCAGACTTGTGCATGGTGGAAGATTTGGGACCTGAATTTCGGCCATTTGGCGTTTCAGGTGAATTTCATTAACAAAGAAAGATTCAGGAAAACAAATCAGATGAACCAAAAGGTTCAAAAACTTAGGTTGCCAATAAGTGTGCTGCAAAATGTTTACATAATATAAATATTGTATATATATATATATATATATATATATATAGAGAGAGAGAGAGAGAGAGAGAGAGAGAGAGAGAGAGAAGAATTAAAGGACCACTATAGGCACCCAGACCACTTCAGCTTAATGAAGTGGTCTGGGTGCCAGGTCCATCTAGGATCAACCCTTTTTTTATAAACATAGCAGTTTCAGAGAAACTGCTATGTTTATACTGAGGGTTAATCCAGCCTCTAGAGCAGTGATGGCGAACCTATGGCACACGTGCCACAGATGGCACGCCAGGCCCTCTCTGTGGGCACGCGGCCATAGGTTCGTCATCAATGTTGAGTAGGCACATGCCTGCAAAAACGGGAGGCGCCTACTCTGCTTCTGTGTCGGCAGGACCGGAAGCAGGGGGGCGGGATCTAGGAAGCAACTCTCCTGCATGTCCTTCCGCGAGCTGTGTGGAGCGTTTCTGCGCATTACCATGGCAACGCCCCACACAGCATCGCGCAGGAGGACAGGCAGAAGAGCTGCAGGACCTGTCCTCCTGTCCTACACACCACCGGACCACCAGGGATGGCTGTGTTTCCCCCCCTCCCCTTCACCAAAGGTAAGAAGAAGGGGGGGGGATACTGATTCAATATGTTTAAAAAAATTTTTTATGTGTCTTCACCCCCCCACACAGCACTCCTACCCCCCCCCCACACACACAGCACCCCTACCCCTCAACACAGCACCCCTACCCCCAACACACAGCACCCCTACCCCAAACACACAGCACTCCTACCCCCCACACACCCCTACCCCCCCACACAGCACCCCTACCTCCACACACAAAGCACTCCTAACCCCACACACACAGCACCCCTACCCCCCACACACAGCACCCCTACCCCCCCACACAGCACACAAACACATACACTGAACCCCTCAATGCAGTATATGTGTGTGTGTTTTCAGCTGTCTTTATGTATTCAGCAGTGTGTGTGGGTGTGTGTATTCAGCAAACTGTGTGTGTGTATTCAGCTGACTATGTGCGTGTATTCAGCAGACTGTGTACTCAGCAGACTCTGTGTGTGTGTGTGTGTATTCAGCACACTGTGTGTGTGTGTGTGTATTCAGCGGACTGTGTGTATGTTTGTGTGTGTGTGTATTCAGCGGACTGTGTGCATGTCTGTGTGTGTGTGTATTTAGTGGACTGTGTGTGTATTTAGCAGTCTGTCTGTGTGTCGGTGTGTGTGTATGTATTAAGCAGTCAGTGTGAATGTGTTCAGCAGTCTGTATGTATGCATTGCATTTGTTGGAGATACTAATAAATATAAGCTTAATTTTATCTATTTATATAATTATTTAAAATTTGTATAATTGAACTCTCTGCTTCTTTTAAAACAAAAGATGTTAACTAGCTTGGACAACTGTACGAGTTGTTTTTTCTAAACTTAAACCTCAGTATTCAGGTTTAATTGCTGTGTTGGCACTTTGAGGAAAAAAAAGTTGGCATGTATTGCGGTTTGGGCACTCGGGCTCAAAAAGGTTTGCCATCACTGCTCTAGAGCCTCTAGTGGCTGTCTCATTGACAGCCGGTAGAGGCGCTTGCGTGCTTCTCACTGCGAAAATCACAGTGAGAAGACGCCAGCGTCCATAGGAAAGCATTGATAATGCTTTCCTATGAGACCGGCTGAATGCGCGCGCGGCTCCTGCCGCGCACGCGCATTCAGCCGATGACGTCGCGAGGAAGAAGGAGAGGAGGAGGAAAGCTCCCCGCCCGGCGCTGGAGAAAGGTAAGTGTTTAACCCCTTCCTCTTTCCAGAGCCCAGTGGGAGGGGGACCCTGAGGGTGGGGGCACCCGCAGGGCACTATAGTGCCAGGAAAACGATTATGTTTTCCTGGCACTATAGTGGTCCTTTAACAAAAATCCATACTGTATTACATATTTATTTGAAAATAATATATATATATATATATATATATATATATATATATATATACTTTTTACTGCTCCTTTTTTATTTCTGTTGGTCACTTCTCACTTGATCTCTGAATAAAATAAACATTTAGTTACTGTCACTAGCAATCAACATTCTTTCTTCCCATTAACCATATCCTTTTTTGAGGACACAGATGGAATTCTGAAGCACAAATCAAAATGAACATGCTTGGCCATTGTCAGAAGTCAAGTTATAGCACCATAACCACTACAGCGAACTTGGAGTCTTACTATAATGCAGTAGTTATGATGCAGTCTCTCAGTTGTAAACACTGCTTTTTCTTTTTTTGAGAAAAGGCAATGTTTACATTTAGCTATAAGGACACCTCTAATGGCTATTACTCAGTCAGCCACTCAAGGTGCTTCCTGTTGTGGTCCTGCAATCTTTAACCCCTTAAGGACCAAACTTCTGGAATAAAAGGGAATCATGACATGTCACACATATCATGTGTCCTTAATTGGTTAAAGGAACACTATAGTGTCAGGAATACAAACGTGTAATCCTGACACTATAGAGATCAGCAATTTTGATGATCTTAGTCAATCCAATGCTTTCCCACAGGTGCATGTGCGGCAAAACACTGTGACACGCCAATCAGCATCTCCTCATAGAGATCTATTAAATCCATTCATCTCTATGAGGAATATTCAGCAGCTCCATCCGTTTGAGTTACTGCCACTGGAGGTGTTCCGATGCAGTAATGTAAACGTTATGTTTGTATATTTAATGTAAGTGCTCCTTTTACTTCTTTGCACCAGACAAGCTGTGGTTCTCCATAGGTTGGAAACAAGTCATAAACCAGTCACTAAGTAGCAGTTAGGGGCTCCACAGAGTATAATGGAAGCTAAAGGTAATGGTATACTTGTTTATGCTGGTAAAATTTTGCAGTCTATAAACCGCTGCTGCTCTCTAATAGTAGTGACATGCATTTTATAATGTAGCTGCTGGTCTTTAAAATATATTAACAAGATTGGAAAACATGGACGAACACAAATTTTTTTTTATGGAGTATGAAGCAACATTGACTTAACTATTTATAAAATGGACTAAAACATTTGATTTACAGATTACTCTAATATGTTTCGTACCAGACAAGATCACCAAATGAGTATGTATGAAATTGTTCCAATTGGTCCTGTTGAACTTAACAGAGTATAAAATAGAAGACTTTCAAAGAAGGTGTGTTGATAACCACTGCTGAAGACAAGGAAGGAATCCTTCTTTGGCATTATCACCACTAAATTATTCAGCTAGAAAAAAGTAAGGAAATTATCTTGCTGGGAATTGGAGAAACATGTCTCTATATTCTGATTGGCCATATCTGTTTGTTCATTGGATTAGGGCTGGAAATCAAAAAAACGCAAAGAGATTTGCAAGAGATTTGCAATTTTTTTGTACAAAAAGGCGGTTAATACTAAAGCAATCTCGTTTTGTTTTAAATGAACACTAAAGTGTTATGAATACAAAGGTGTATTCTTAACGCTACAGTGTCTTAGCTGTTTAGTCACTGTTTAGCGCTACACATGTGTATTTGTGAAACTTACCCATGTTCCATCATGTATAAGAATAGTACTTAAGCTCTCCCTAAATCTGAAAATAATGAGCTATTTACAGGATAAAATAAGGTCAATTCATCTAATACAATCGAAATTTAGATTAATAACTCTGGTAGAGGGTGTGAAATTTCGAATTCACAGAGCACATATACTGGTCTTCCAAATCAATACTAACAATTAGCTTTAAAATAGCACTACATTATCCTTTAAATTGCTTGAATACAGGATTAGAGAACAAAAAAAAAAATTGCAAAAATCGCTAAACAGTGAAGATCATTCAAAAATAACCTAAAAAGTAGCCTAAAGTTTACTCTCGGTTTCATCACACTGCCCCTCCAATATCGGTTTTCTATGAAGATTGAAAATGGAAGCCTGGGAACACACTGATTGTCTTAGAGTTGTCCCCATTAACAAAACTTACTTTTTTGAAGGGGGAGCCACTGATTGGCTGATAGTGTCAGCTGACTGCTCTAAGCAAATCAGGGGTGCTCATGGAGGTTTAAGGCTTCAGTAAAAAAATCTATATATATTTTGCACCTTCAAAATGTTAAACATCATGTGAAATGTCCAAGTGGAAGGGAGGTTAATACGTATGCAAAGCCCTTAGTTGTTTGCCAACTGTATCCTATAAAAACACCCAAATACTAACGACCTATCTGGAATTACCGATCTTCAATCCCTCAGAGTTACTTCCGGGTTTTGCCGATTGGAATCTCCTGAGACAACCATGTAAAAGTATTCCTCCTGGATACTTATAACTCAATATTCCATCCTTTTTACTATGTTTTGTAGCAGTAGCCAACAACTTTTTTGGACCAACCTACTCTTCAACTAGTGAAACTTTTTCAAAACACAGCCACTTTTTTATCAGTAGCTTATGTATTTGAAGCTTTATTAGAGGCATGTGCATACATCTAGTAAAATTTTAATGATTTTTAATAAAGACACATTTTAATGACTGCATTAAGCATTATATTCATGCCATGGCCTACTTTGAGGTAGCTTGATGCATTGCAAGGTGCCACAGCACACTTGTTGAGAACCACTGCTCTGGTACTTTTTTTTGGACTGAGTATAGAAATGTGCCAATGAACAGAATTGGTGCCAGGATTCATGCCGTCTTGGGAAAAAAACAGCTATTTTCACTAGTGATCGACCAATATCATTTTGCAAGAGGCTTGCCAATACAGATTATCAGTCGCCATATAACTGGTGCCAATATTCTGTATATTTAAAGTTTTGAAAAAAAACAAACATTTCTAAACAAATCTGGCATTAACTGCACCTGCTGACAGCAATCACATGCCTCTCACTCTCAGACAGCTAGTACATGCTGGGATCACATGATGAGATCCCAGCATGTACAGTGCTGTTTCTAAAGGGAGTGTGATTGCTGACAACAATCACACTCATATCACTCCCGGCCAGCCTGCTCAGAATATTACAGTAGATTATTCACTGTCTCATCTCCCTACCTTTCAGCTCTGCTTCACATGTGGGTACACACTGGGAGAGTTGACATGCAATTGCGCTGCTGGTGACTCATTGGCTGACTATTGGAGTTTACAGATGCGGAAACAGACTGGGAGAAGTGTGTAAGTTATCGGTAATTTACAAGCCTGACACTGGTTATTGGAAATATGCCAAATATTGGCCGTAACCATCGGCAGAACGGATAATTAGACTATCCTTAATCTTCGCCCACTCCCCACCAACATTTGCAGGTGGTCCATTGGTTAATGTTGTAGATCTACTTCTGTGACATTTTAGAAAAGCCTGTAAAATTGTAAAGCCTATAGAATTTTGTGGAAGATCGGTGTGGTGTGAATTAAAGGCAAATTGGTGTGAGGAGCCTACGAACATCGATGTAGGGTATACATATGAGTGGAGTGTCTGTGCGTTTCTGAGAATATAATAGCCGATGGTCCATGTGTGTGAATGCAAGTTGGAGTGTTACTGTGTGTTTGGATGTGTGTCTATGTGTGTGCAGGTGTCTGTGTGTTGTGTTTTCCTGATCTCCCCAGTGTTTCCCTGTTGTTACATCTTCCATCTAATGTGTTACTGAATCTGCCCCCCTCCCCCGCCTTGTGTCTCTTTATCTATCTGTCCTACTTGTGTCTTTCACTCCAAGGGCAGCCACCTGTGACACCTGTGTCTTTGTTCAGGGGAGATGACATGCGTATGACATGCCTGACAATGATGATAGATCTATTTTATGAATGAGCACATTCTTAGCTTACCCAACAGCTACTAGCTAAAAACTGGACAACTAACATCCCTACTCATCATAGTCTGGAAAGTTTGTTGATCCCCATAAACTGCAATCTCCACTAATCCAGACCAGGAAATGGAAAGCATTAAGACTGCAGGCAACCAACTCAAGTAAAACAGGGGATGTAGGGAAGCAGCGCTTAACAGTTGAATTCACTTTTCTGGAGCTCAAGATCAGCTCCAGATCACAGCGTATGGATGGTACAATCCCCATCTGTGGATGTTAGGATGGTCCTGATTAGCTCTGGTATCGTATCCCTGTGCCAATAATCCACGTGGTGTATTCAGGATGATGCTCCAGTGATATATATATAGGATATAAAAGAACAGGAATAGTGTTCTCTGTATTAATTAGACAATTAAAATAAAGAGAGAAATATACTCACAATGGATGAGCAAATAGGGATTGCTCAGTCCTTTACAGCATAGGTGGTTTGTCCCCCACTTGGGAATGTGAGATACTGCTTCTCCAATAAAAAGATGTCCAATGAAGTGCTCCGCATTGTTCTGCTATCAGGACACTATCTGGAATGCATGTCGCACCTATGGGGGGCTGGGTTGGTGGCGGTACGGCCAACAGTTTCATCCATGGACCAGATGGGTATAGGCTTCTGGCTCTCGATTATGACCTGTCCAGCGCCTCAGCACGGTGCTTTTTTTCGTCCTTTCTTGAGGGGGCCGGTGGGGGAACATCCTCCTCCTCATCGTCCCCCAACCAGAAGCCGGGCTGTTGTTGGAAGTTCAACGACAGTCACTGTAAGTGGGTGTCCTTGTTCCGGTTAGAGCACGAGTGCTCTAGTTGCGGTGGTGCCCATCCCATCTCCCGCTGTTTCAAGCGGGGAAAAACTGTCAAAAAAGGGAACATGGGGGCTAAGGGCGACGACTCCGGTAGTCGTAAACGCAATGTGCCCGTGGCTCGATCTTAACAGAAATCGTAAGGTGGAACAGATCTTATTGGAGGGGTTTGAGCAGGGTTTTTGGATCCCCTTCTCGGAGGGCCATCCCTCGCTCTCGGTTCGGAGCCTTCGGTCCATGCGGGAATTCCCTCAGGTCGTTTGGGAAAAGCTGGATAAGGAAGTCTCCTTGGGCTAGATGGCCGGCCCCTTTTCTATTCCCCCTATGTCTAATCTGCCGGTTTCCCCTTTGGGCGTGGTGCCTAGGAAGGAACGCGGTAAATATCGCCTGATTCACCATTTGTCATACCCTCCTGGGGGTTTGGTGAATGATGACATTTTGTCCGAACTCTGACGAGTTTCCTACTCATCCTTCGATGCGGTGGTTTACGTGGTGCGGGCTGTGGACCCGGGGGCATTGCTTGCAATGGTGGATATGGAATCGGCTTTTCCGGCTGCTTCCGGTGCACCCGGATTGTCATCATCTCCTGGGCTGTACCTTTGACAGTCAGTTTTTGTGGATATTTTATTTTGAGTGCTTTAGCATTTTCCTGGAGTGGGTGGTGCAGAGGGAAGCGTGAGTCAACTCCCTCCTGCACTACCTGCTTGACTTCTTGTCTGTGGGAAAAAAACGTGGGTCTGGTTTAGTGCCTTAGTTTCCTGGGCATTGAGATCAATTCGGTGGCTGGAGAATGTCGGTTGCCCCAGGCTAATGTTCAAGACCTCCGATAGGTGGTGTGGCTGGCGTTAGGGCGTCGTAAGGACCAGCTGCACTGCCTGCAATCTCTTCTGGAGAAGCTGAATTTTGACTGTCAGATTTTGCCCATGGGGCGTATCTTTACCAGGCATTTGGCGGCGGCGATCCTGGTGATCCATCTGGGGGGGAATGACCTGGGTTCGGTGCCCATATGGGATTTGGTGTTGGGCGTTAAACAGGACTTGGCACACATTTTAGTTCTATTTTCTGATGTACACCTGGTTTGGTCCAAGGTTATTGCTCGTAATTTCTGGCAGCGGGCTTGGAACCAGAGTGCCATGGAGCGCTGCTGCCGGAAATTGAATAGGAGGGTTTCTAGGTTTGTCTTGGCAGGGGATTCCAGTTCGCTATAGGGTTTTTGAGCAGGATGCGGCCAATGCTAACCAGCCATGCTGCTCACCTGCGGGAGGGCTAAAGGGGAAAAACTGCCTGTCCAGTGCAAATAACTATATATCTTGTGTCAGGCAATAGGAATTTTACATTGATTACTAGATTATTAGCCACTCACATATATTCATACAAGTTATAGTACTAGGTAAATGAATAAAAAATGGTAACCAATATGTTCAATGAAATGGTCAGCTACATACAGAAAAAGTGACTTGGCAAATAGAAACTACAAATTCAAGATATTGTATGTGCGTTCCAACAGTGTAGGTGACTAGAAGAAATAAAAAATGGTTCCTATAGGTAAAAGATAAATATACCTTTAATAAAATATAGCAGTATAAAAAAATCTAAAAAGTTTTTTTCCCTTTCAATATATGTATAATATAAATTGTGAATGGTAGAATGCACAGATGGCTTCCATAGAGAGTTGAAGATCACAAATCATGTTTTTTTCTGCATGTTCCGTAAAAGTGGTCTCTTGAATGTTCATAGTTAGAATTGTCAAACCCTGGAAAGCAAATAGCCACAAGATACTAGTGGGAATGCTCATTAACTGGCACAAAGATTAAATCTGTTTTGAAGATGTCCACATTACAGATCTTTACTCTTTACTGAAGTTCTTATGAAGTATTGTTGTGAAAAGGCCGCTTTCTAAGGGACACCGGGTGCTGTTGGTGAAAACCTTAAATAGACGGTTGCTTTTGCCTCTTTGCTACTCTTGGACAAATGCCTACATTTCTTCTCTGGTACTGCATATTGTGCCTCGCTGGTCAAATCAAGTAAGGCTTTTGACACTGTTCCACATAGAAGGCTCATCAATCAACTGCAATCTTTAAGTTTGGTTTCCAATATTGTTGAATGGGTTAGGCAGTGGCTAAATGACAGGCAACAGAGGGTTGTAGTCAATGGAGTATATTTGAAGCTTGGGCTTGTCACCAGTGGGGTACCTCAGGGATCTGTACTTGGATCCATTCTCTTTAATATTTTTATTAGTGATTATGCAGAAGGTCTTGATGGTAAGGTATGTCTTATTGTGATGATACTAAGATATGTAACAGGGTTGATGTTGCAGCAGGGATAAGCCAAATGGCAAATTATTTAGGTAAACTAGAAAAATGGTCAGTGCTGTGGCAACTGACATTTAATGTGGATAAATGCAAGATAATGCACCTTGGACGTAAAAACCCAAGGGCAGAGTATAGGATATTTGATACCCTACTAACCTCAATATCGGAGGAAAGGGGTTTAGGAGTAATTATTTCAGATGACTTAAAGGTAGGAAGACAATGTAATAGAGCAGCTGTAAATGCTAGCAGAATGCTTGGTTGTATAGGGAGAGGTATTAGCAGTAGAAAGAGGGAAGTGTTCATGCCACTGTACAGAACACTGGTGAGACCTCACTTGGAGTATTGTACGCAGTACTGGAGACCGTATCTTCAGAAGGATATTGATACTCTAGAACGAGTTCAGAGAAGGGCTACTAAGCTGGTTCATGGATTGCATAAAACTTACAAGGAAAGGTTAAAGGATCTTAACATGTATAGCTTGGAGGAAAGACGAGACAGGGGGGATATGATAGAAATATTTAAATACATAAAGGCAATCAACACAGTAAAGGAGGAGACTATATTTAAAAGAAGAAAAACTACCACAACAAGAGGACATAGACTTAAATTAGAGGGGCAAAGGTTTAAAATTAATATCAGGAAGTATTACTTTACTGAGAGGGTAGTGGATGCATGGAATAGCCTTCCAGCTGAAGTGGTTGAAGTGAGCAAAGTGAGGGAGTTTAAGCATGTGTGGGATAGGCACAAGGCTATCCTAACTATAAGATAAGGCCAGGGACTAATTAAAAGTATTTCAAAATATTTGGCAGACTAGATGAGCCGAATGGTTCTTATCTGACGTCACATTCTATGTTTCTATATGTTTGGAGTACTGCTGCTTAGAATAATAAGATAAATATTTACCAAGTGCAGACTATATGGGTGTTTTGGTCACCTTCTCTTCATCATTAGAGATGATTGTTGGTTCTTATGACATTGGAATTCCCATATTTAGCTGTTTTACTAACTGAAAGATTAAAAACCCCTTTTCTTGCTGCAATGTTATTCAAGGACACTTCTTGTAACTAGTTTGAGCCAGCAAATCCTATTCTGCTATAGTATCCTTCAAAGACCCTTTTGTTTCTAGCTTGAGCATGTTTGACCAACATTCTTTCAGTGTTAGAGAATAACCTGTTTTGAACACTTCCACAGGATGCCCTTGCACACAGACACAACATGAAGCCAGCACAAGGCATTCCACACCTCCATTTTCCTTGTTTTCTATTGGCAACTATAGTTTACACCCAGTGTATATAGGATGTGTTTTCTGTAATAAACTTCGTACACTTTGAACTTTTATCTTGTGTTATTGTTTGTTTCATTGGGTACCCAAAGGCTTCGGGCGTAGAACTTTGGCTGGGCAGAATCTGAAGTCCATGGCATAAGGGGAGAAGGTGTGATCACACACAAAGTTCCAACACTAGCACCATTTGACTTTATGTAACCTCCTACTCAATACTGAAAATTTCAATTGGTTCAGATGAACGTCCAATAATGTGATCTTTTCTGGGCTCCTTTCTTTTGCACTGTCTGTGGCATTACAACACCTTGAGAAAAACCCAGATCCATCTTTTATAGGAATTTTAAAAGCACACTGGCTAAATTATTAGTTGAATCCACCCTACTGCAGGGCAGTAAGTAGTGTTCTTTCCAAACACACTCACATACACTAGGCTCACCTTAGATAATTGGAATGTTTAGCCTATGTGACATCATAAACAAATACAGGAAGAGCCCAGGACCATACCTGCTGCATGTTTACACAGAGCAGTCCTAACAGCAGGCAAGAAGGGTTGAGTATCAGTTGGCAAGATAACAGAACACTCTTGCCAATGGGGTTGTTTAGTGAGATAAAAATGTGCTTTATTTTAAAAATTTAGCATACTTTTTTAAAATCATTAAGTTTCATAAAAATGTAATAACATTTTAGAAAAATGATTGATGACATAAAAACGCTAAACAGTGTCCCAAGAGTAGGATTCAGTGCTGAGCCAATCCTACATGGTGTGTTTGTACCTCCATTGGAACTACACAGTACTTATAACCCCCACGAGGATATCTTAAATGGATTATGCTACATAGTAATCAAACAGTCAGCACTAATAGTAGTTGTTCGGATCCAATGACTTCAGGAACCCCTTTACCCTTGCCCCCTCTAAAATAGCATTGCCTTACACAAACAGAAAAGGGAAATAGCAAGCATTTATAGAAACACTGTGTTAGAAATTTGACTTTGCAGTCAAAAATAAAATAATTTCATGTGCCAAAAGAATGGAGGCAATTCAGCTTTGTCATAGTTGCTAACATCTGAAAAAAATTATTCATGGACACTTTGCAGCAACTATGACAGACACAGATACATACAGTGACACACTGACATACAGAAACACACACATTGACAAACACATATACGCACACTGACAACCACAGATACATTCAGTGGCATAAACACACACAGATTTAAACAATACTGCACAAACACTGACAAACGTACAAACGCAGCAATAAATGCTTAGCTGCGTCATACAACTTTTATACATCTTCCCTTGAATGGGAGTTGAGTTTACAGTTAGACACATTGTGCAGGTTTTTTTTTTTTTTTTTTATTATTTCCTATTTCTATGGTTTATTGTATACTAACACCCATTCAGAATGGGCACATTATCAGTCCCATCTTAGCTTCTCTTTTTTTTTCTTTTTCTCTTCTATCCCTCTTTCCTCCTACCTATCACCTCTCTCTCTAGTCTTTCCACCTCAGTCTTTTATTTCAGCTTTCCCTATCAGCTCATCCCCAGATTTGCCTTTTGTGTAGATAAAACAGTTCCCCTCTGGGTGTTTTGGTGGGGAAGGGGGTAGGAGTGATGGGGGGGGGGGGGGGGGGGGTAGGGGAGGGGGGGGGTTACATTGCTATAGGTGTTGTAAGTACAGTACCTTTATTTTAGAAATAAAAAATAAATACATTATTTTTTCATAATGTTGACATTTTAGTAAGCTGTAAAACTAGCAATACCTTCGCAGTCCTGCAAATTCCTATAAGCAAGGTTTTTGACCATGTTTCTTTTTTTTGTGATATACAGTATTTAAGAAAATTCTATTTTTGCTTTTATACTAGCATTTGAGACCCAGTGTGAAAAATTGAAAGATAAAGGACATTGTATACTGTCTAAATCTTTTAATTTCCCAAATATTTTATGAAGGATGAATGAATGAGTAAAAATAAAACACTGTGTACATTTACATAAATCAAATTTTTAGTTTTTTTGTTCAACAAAGCAATCTATAAACAAAGTTGTTATATGTTTATATGCTAGATACACATACCTTGCTACAAATACATGTTGTGCTAATATTTTTTAATCAAAAAGTACAGTGAAGGGGCTAAGCATATCATAAATGTGGGAATGTATACATCTAATTAATAATGGCATTAAAAAGACAACTAATGAAAGAGAAAAGGAGAAACAGGAATTGGAAATGGGAAAAGATTGGAACATGCCATTCTAATACTAGTGATTAGTGGGTCCCAGTCTATTAAGCACCCGCTACTGCATTATGTTATATACCAAACGCAATAGTAGATGAAAGTGATTTTCTAGAGCAACAATCTTCCTTTTAACACAATGTACGTTACAAAAGTATTTATCAGTACCCATTTGTTTGTAAAATAAATACACAATTATTTGAAAGCTTTCTAAATTCAGTTTTGAGTTGACAATAATATGTTGTTTAGTGAATAAACCCTGTAGTGTAAATGCCTGTTTATTTTAATCCTGCAATACTCACTTTAGAATGGCTAGAATCTGACCTGTCTAACAAAGTCATTGGCTTGATAAAAAATACTACCCATAATGCTATTAACAGCAGTGAGCAGGCAATGAGGCAGATGTTTCAGCATCAATTGACACCATTATGATCACTCATGCTCATCCTTAATTATAATGTGTAGTTCAAATCAGAGGGCTTGTTTCAGATACCCTCAAGGCCCCCAAATAGTATTTTCATGGAAATGTATCTCCTAGTAGTACTACAATCTGTGCAGACAGTTGTTATTCAATTACTTGCACTAGTCTTTTACAAACAAAGTAATCCCCCAGGGCCCTGAACAAAATATGCTGCCCCCACATGTAGGATGAGAACAAGAGGGTCCCAAACAACATTTTAGCAAGTAAATGTATAAAGAATACACTTTATCCCAGTGTGCATTGCTCCCAAGTGTCCCTATTTTGTCCAAAGTCCTCTTTCTTTCTTTTCTATCCTCATGCCCCTCTTTTGTAGGATCTCCATATTGTATGTGTGTCTGACAGGATTTTTTTTTTTTTTTTTACTGAAGTAAGAATTCAAAGTGAATTCACAGTGTATTTCACATTTAAGGCCAGACTATCTAAAATGACAGAAAAGTTGACTTGTAGAATTTTTCTAGTTCAGCTATATTGACCTTAAATTTCAAATTGCATATAGTTACATAGTTACATATGCTGAAAAAGAGATGTGTATCCTTTAGGTTCAGCCTTTTTCACATCTGTTTTGCTGTTAATTCAAAAGAAGATTGCAGAAATAGTTTGAAGCGCTTTCCAGCTTTGCAACAAACTAGAGGGGGAAATGGAAGTCAGAGCTATCCTTGAATCAAAAAGCTGTTACCCCCAAATAGAATGATATCCCCGAATATAATGTATAAAGTGTCCATCCCATTGCTTTTTAAACATCTGTAAGGGCTCTGATAAAATCCTTATAGTTTTTACTGTAAAAAAACTCATCTCCTTTGCTTTAAATTAAATAGAAATTCACTTTGAATACACCTTGAATTCTCAGTTTAGTGAATAGCTATTTGTGTGTAAAAGAGCTTCACAGTAATGTGTATTTACAGTATAATGAATGTGTTATGTGCTTAGAAATCACACGGGACACCCTAAGTGGGAGTAGGGGGTGGTGGTGGGGGGTGGGGGGTGGAGGGCACTGTACCAACTGTCCCTAATTGGTCATAACTTGTAAAACATTACTATATGAGAAACTAGGTGAACTGTGCCCTGAAATATTCTAGGGCAATGAACAAAGCAAATGTCTATACAAAAATACAAAATAACTTTCTTATTTCGAGGAATAAATAAGGATAAAAAGGGAGACTATATTAAAAATCACAGTGTATAAGTGAGAATAACAGACTTCAAGAAGTAAAGTGGTATATACAGTAGTAGGACATGACTCACAATTAAATTTTGTTTTGAGGAAATAATTAAAACATTAAAAATCTATTAAACTCAGTTAAGTATGTTGGCCAAAAATAAATAAGAATTTGAGTGGAGGCTCACAAGCGCTAGAATTGCCAGAAGCTGAAATGTGCACACTTGAAATATGTGGCCATATATAGCCTGATGACGGCCCTGCATACCCTCACTGACACCCTTAACCCCTTAAGGACACATGACATGTGTGACATGTCATGATTCCCTTTTATTCCAGAAGTTTGGTCCTTAAGGGGTTAATATTAACCCCTTTTTGGCACTTTGACATGTATTCATTCTACCAGAATTTCCCCCTTTCTGTCTAAGTGCACCTATACATATTTTTTAAAGGAGAAATTAGGGCTTTTTAAAATAACCTATATGTATACATAACACAATATTTAATAGGAATAAAATATTTTTAAAATGGGAATAAATTTAAAAAATAATTTTTTTTCTCAGGTTTCCATGTAATAATTTCTATACACTAAGTGCAAATAAAGAAAACTAACTCAAAAGAGATTAATCAAGGTTGTTAAAATGCCCAATATGTGTATAATTTAAATGATAAATTTATAAATAAATAAGTTATAAACCAAATACTGCAGGGATTTAATTACAATATAAAGCTAAAACTTACAACTTTAATAGTAGTCACAGAATCCAAAACCGCTACACAAAAAAATATATATGTAGAAAGTACATCCCCCCAGGCTATGTAACTAAGAACATTTGGACGCTTTTCATTTAACCATTTTAGCACAAACCTAAGTAAAATTAGTTAAATGTTTTAGTTTTTTTTTCCCACACATGTTGTATTTTGGGGAAATTCAGAGACCACATGTGTCTCACTACTTCATACACCCCATATTTGTATTCTGCTACTGTTCTCAAGTTCAATGATACCCTACATGCATATCTTTTACCCTAATCCTGTCCCTAATCTAATCCTTAAATCAACATTAATGTTCTCAGCCACAGAGATTGAGCAAGGTACGGCAAGGCAAAAAAGGTAAGTACAAGACTTATCAATATGACAGACACTAGAGAAACATCCGTAAAATTAAAGGGTAAAACTCTACTATTTAAGTCAAATGGTCTCAGAAGATTTGAATGACACAGTGTGGGGTTTTGGCACACGTGCACACTAGTCTCCCAGTGCTTTTCTATAGGAAAGCATCGGATTAAATGAGATCATCAAGCTTTCAGCCAAGGAGGTGGGGCCAGTCGTGGAGACAGCAGTGCATCATTGAAAATAAGGTAAATTATCTCTCAAGGAGCTAACTTTTACTCCTCGCATTCAGCGAATAAGACTCAACAGGTAAATACTGAATGGATTGATTTGTTCGTTTGATCTTGTCAGAAAACTTCAGCAGCTAGAACACAGTTGAGGCACAGCACACCTTTGGCAACCTTTCAGATTTCTGCTGAGAATCAGAAACCTATTTCAGAGCCAAACACTGCAGATAGCAGAAAATATTAGAGGCAGCAATCCTTCAGAGTAAGAAAACAACAGGTTCATTTTTAACAAAGCCATGTTTGCACCTACTTTAAGAAGCCACTCACTTGGGATTTCTATGTTTACTTGAAATGTTAAAAAGGCACCCCACAGACTCTTTGGGTGATTTGTCAGTGCAATGTACTGTTGAACAAACAACCCCAAATCTTTTTAAAAGTAAAGAAAAATATATTTAAGTAACAGGGTCTGAGAATGAAGTGCTTCCATCAGAACATTTTATAACTATTACTATGCAAATCAGAATTTCTCATTGTATATTGATCTCTACATGTTGTGCTTTGTCTATAAAAAGAGATTAAGATAACTGTAATGCATCATTCAGCATGTTCTTAACAAGTGCCATCAAAATTCAGATGTCCTCCAGCACTCCCTGGTTTCAAATGTGGAGGGTAAAACAGGGAAGGGAGAGCAATTCGCTTCCTTGGCTCATATCCCATTCCGTCCCTGGGGCTGTCTCAGTGCCAGTCTTGCGAGGTAAGTTGTCTTCCCCGTGGATATTCCTCTCTGTACTCCGTAGAAACGATGCCACCTATTTTTAGAAACGTTCCATTAATGAGCCCGCCAGCACCTCCCCATCGCCTGCGGTCACAGCTGCCTTTTAATGAGACCCAAACAAATTAATGATTCAACAACAAACTCAGTATAAAGTCAGCCAGGCACCCCAAGGATTGTAAAAAGGAGGACATGCGCACCCTGAGGGTTGGGAGATTTAAATATGGATGGATTTGGCTTTTTGCCCTAATGCTGGTGTTTATTATCCACATTCATTTCATTTGCCCTATACGTTATTTGTTAACCTCATTACATACAGTGTTCTTTTCTTTTTGATTGTATAATAAATATCGGCTCTTTAGGATTAAATAAATTTTCGTCTATCATCTCTGCTGCCTCTTTTAAATTAGCTATTTATAATCCCAAAACAAGTAGAATAACTACTCTAAATCATTAGATATTAAATCATAAAATGAGCATTATTTGATGAAGGCTTTGTTTAGAGAAAAGATACATTAATTGTAACTCTGGCCTATGCATGGTTACCATATTTCCACAGGTTAGAGACACAAGTAATGTGCATTTCATAATATTAAAATGTTTAAAATCCTGATTTTTCAACCCAGCCATCCAACCATCACATCTTCACTATCTATCTCATATATCACCTTGCAGTTTGTGCCATCATGCTAGAATTGAAAAAAAAAACGGACACATGGAAGAGATATATTTGCCAGACAGGGCACATGATCATCTCTTCTTTTCCCACTACTAGACACAAATGAATGAATCCCTGGTTGTCTCATCTGCATTCCAAAATTATATATTTTTACATCAGTGCTATTTGTATATCTTGATACATATATAAATTAAGGGGAAGACATACAGAGTATAACCCAAAAAAGGTGTAGGATAGAGAAAAAGGATGAACACGTCCAGTTCTACTAATTTGAAGAAAAAAAGCTAAGTGATATCATTTATTATATTGCCATAAAAAAAAAATATTTATTACAAGCAGTTTATTGCTTTTATTTCTCCACATATAATAAAAGTAAAGTGCAGTGGCAGAACTTATGTAGATAATTGTTTTTGGCCACCCTCTTGCGGCTGGGTGGACAAAAGATAGATCCCCATCTGTTGTACAACTCACAAATCTACTATTTGCCTTTTCTTGCAGGGTTGTATTTGTGAACAGTGTTTGTGCATTTGAATGAAATCATGTGTGTGCATATAGGGGTATATTTGTATGTAATGTTGCCATTGGAATGCAGTGGTGTACTTGTGTGTAGTACAGGATAACTTAACACACAAAGTGCAAGTGAGACAAGGTGTTCTAAGTGGCTCTCCTTATATATATGTGCAACTTCCCCAGTGTTTAAAAAACACTTGGAAAACACATGACAGTAATACAAAAGCAATAAGAGTTAGGGGGCGCAACCAATATGTGTGATAGCAAAATATTATTAAAATTAATACTTATTCACACTGGTTCTTCAGTTTTTGTGAGTTCCACCTAAATATAAGAATAATTCATGGCATAATACTGTATGATATATGCAATCTTATTAGGTGCTGTGGCGAAAGTGACCTCGCCACTGGTTTTTGGAGGGGCCTGTTTGCCAGCCTCTTGCCCCAGGACTATGGCCACTGGGGGTATTGCACTTTGGAAACGTTATTTGGGCATATTGCATTTGATTATACTGCTTCTGCCCCTTTAACTACCTTGGGAAAGGATTTGCACTTTTGCTATGGCACTTAGACGCAGCCGAAGTGCCGAAGTAGTCAAAGTGGCTGCCATTTGACAAACGAACACGTGGCGGTGGCCATTTTCATTCAGCCGAACGCGACCAGCGGTGTTTTGCCGTCGAGTACATGGAACTAAAATCGGATACTCGATGGCACGAACACCGCTGCAGTTTTACCTTCTCTGGGACTTCGACATTTCGAATGGAGTCAAACGAAGTTCGACTATTCGAACGCCACATTAACATTTCAGATCTGCACAAACGGCCCCGTTCGTGCATTCAAACGGTATTTGAATTGTAATGAATAAACCGGCCGCACAGCCCAAATCTGTGGAACTGTTTTGGGCATGAAAGTGTGCGTGCGGTCGGTCAAATAGGACTTCCAGCTAACTCCCGAACGGCTGGTAACCTTGTGGAGAAATGTGTATAAAGGAAACAAGAAAGACCCAGCTCAGTCTGTTCCTGCTTACACTCCAAAACTGTGTGTCATCCTGTTATTGGAGGGAAAGAAGATTTGCTCCTGTGTCTGCTGATCCAGCTTGCAGGAGATTTAAGGGAAGAAGGCTTGCTCCTGTGTCTGCTGTTCCAGCTTATAGGAGATTCACCAGGGAAAGTCCTTGTAAGGACTAGAGCTAATTCCCCATTCGGCTCCAGGGAGGAGCGGTTCCAGGGCCCCAGTCCAGCCACGGCGACCAGCGGTGTTTTGCCATCGAGTACATGGAACTAAAATCTGATACTTGACGGCACGAACACTGCTGCAGTTTTACCTTCTCTGGGACTTCGACATTTCGAATGGAGTCGAACGGTGTTCGACTATTTGAACGCCACATTAACATTTCAGATCTGCACAAACGACCCTGTTCATGCATTCGAACGGTATTTGAATTATGATGAATAGACCGGCCACACAGCCCAAATTTGTGGAACTGTTTTGGGCATGAAAGTGTGCGTGCGGTCGGTCAAAAAGGACTTCCAGCTAACTTCCGAACGGCTGAACGGATTTGAATAAATCTTCTGAATCTTCTAGTTCTCATTTCTCTTCTTATGTACCCCATCAGATGTTCTTCACAACAGCCACAGCCGGCGCCAAATGAAGAACATCCGATGGGGTAAATAAGAAGAGAACAGAGAACTAGAAGATACACTTTGAGAAAGACCGGATAGGTCGAAACGCGTCAATGTTATTTTATCTATTTTATTTATACATATTTTACTTTTATTAAAGTTATTTGAAAGCATCTCCAACTCTAAATCAACATATCAATACTCTGCTGATTCCTGGCACCAGCCGTGGTATTTGAAAAAACGGAGGAGTGGAAGATCACGTGAAGGGATATATCTGATAAAAGCTGTTATAGTCAGAGCCTACTAAACGTGGCTCTGCAAATTGTGAGTTAAAACTTGGCACCTAATTATACTGCATATATCATACAGTATTATGCTATTCATTATTCATATATTTAGGTGGAACTCACAAAAACTGAAGAACCAGTGTGAATAAGTATTAATTTTACTAATATTTTGTTATCACACATATTGGTTGCGCCCCCTAACTCTTATTACTTGTGTGTAGTGTTTGAATGCAGGGGTGTGTTTGCATGTAGTGTTGGCTTTTAAATGCAGATGTATTGTTGTGTGTAGTGATCGTTTTTGAATGAAGGGGTATTTGTATTAATGTTTTGCGTTTGAATGCAGAAATACGTTTGTATGTAATATTTGTGTTTTATTTCAGGAGTGTGGGCCACACGGGCCACAGTGCAGTTGCACTTAAAATAATTCCACCGCTGGTAAAGTGCCATAGGTAACTTTACCTAATAGCTGTCCAGCATTTCATTATCTCATCCCTTTAGCAGTGGGATAAGAAATGTTAATGATTAATAGGAACTGGTGTGCCTGTGAGATGGCTGAATTTATCAGACAATCAGGTCTTTTTCCAAGTTCTTTACCAGGTCTATAAAAAGTATGGTAACGGGCTAACCCTTCATTTTGATGCAAATATTGGGCCAGAAGGATTTTTTTTCAATGCGCTCTGGATATATTATTATTTTTTTATTTGTATTTTATTAGAGTTTTATCACTCAAATATGTCTGTATCGCAGTAAATAAAGGTATATAACACCTTGTATGAACATGTGTGTCAGATATCAACAGTCGTCAGTATTGAGCACAGAGTTTACACTGTAGTAATGGAATGCATATTCAACAATCTAGATGATAGCATATCTTATACACAATATACTGCTGGGCTACTCAAGTGCATATATACATTAATATCGGTCCTAACTTCACTGTCTCCAATGAGTGTGTACTTAATAATCGGCCGTGGTATACCCTCTGTCTTCGTTAAGTGCCTATACAGTAGTCTCAAGCATGGTATAGTTCTGTCACTGTGAATCACACACTCACTTACATTGGTCTTGGGATATTGTCTGTCAACTGGGCGTACATGCACCTTAATGTCAGTCCAGTATATCATCTGGCTTCACTGAGTACATATACCGTAATAACTACTGCCCTGGAATGCACCTACAGCTCTTAATAGACACTGGGGTCTGACACATTGCTCATACAGTAACTGATGGTCTGGAGACACGTAAACAATAATAAACATGCTAACGAGCAAAGAAAACAAAGTATGGTTTAACCACTGGATTACATGTATGTATGGGCATATCGGGTGGCATATGTGGGGTGTGTAATGTGTAGTCACTACTCAAGGTGGCATCCAGAGGATGGAGGAGATTAAAAGTGGGTGCTAATAGAGAGTGGAGGCATTGTGCATTTAAGGAAGCGTGAATATGGGCTGTATTTAGGCCCGTTGGTGATAGCGCGCCTTGGTGTGCCTACTCTACCCTGTTCTCCCCACCTCTAACTATGTCTCTGGTGTGCAGAGTGATGTTATAGCTTTAGGATGGTTTCTTTGTCATAGGCGGCACATAGAAGCTTTTCTTCGGCCCCTGGTTGCTCCTGGGCTGGTGTTGGTGCTTCTTTCCACTCTGGTCTCTCCCTTGTCTGCATCTTGGAGGTCCAGCTGCCAGAGGAACGACTCTTGGTCGTCTGTGGAGGACAGGGTGAGTATCTGGTCTCCCCGTGGTACCACCAGGGATCCATGTGCACTCCATCGGTACCTGACTCCAGCATCCCTCAGATCCCATGCTGGTTTTAGCTCATCTTTGGCCATTACAAAAAAACCAAGCCATTTGCATATCAAACTTATCCCGCCCAAAAGGGCGGAATAGAACCAAAATGCAGGCCGGCTCTCTCTGCGCGAGAGATATAGCAACCCCAGAAGATTGTTTCAACCTTGTTAGTCATCATTCATCAGTGAGGTGTAGCTGATACCCCTCTAGGCACCGTGAGCAAGTTATAAATCTGCTATAAATTTATTGAAATCTGAACATTTTGTAAAATTAACACAAAAAAAAAAAAATAGCACACTATTCACACATTAAGCACTTCAGCAAGTTAAAATGCTTTAGGTGTATGGAGTGTCCTTTTAAGTTGCAAAATGATTTAAAGGGTTACTCCAACCCTTGTTTTTTTTCCAATAATTCCATATTGGTCATTATTCTTCAGCCTCTCCTTCCCCCACACAAAAAAGGCGGAAGTTTTTTGTTTTTTTTTTACTTAAATTTTTTATTTAAGGTAAGTTTTACTTACCTTAATCCAGCGCTAATGGAAGGAGGGTTGCAAAGGAAGCGGCAGACAACAGTGCGACAGAAGTAAAATATGCACAGAATTAACATTAGGCAGTCCAGAACACAGTTCTGTGCTTGGGGTTTAACTAGTCCCAGCAGTCCTATCATATGCAAATAACTCTGGATGTGCAGTGTTTCAAGCAGAAAAGGTGCACATCCCAACTCTTTCCACCTCTAAAAGCAGAAGTGGTCATGAAGGTTGCAGTAAACCTTTAAGAGTTCTTTAGATTCATGGATTCTCATTTCAAAGGTGAAAATAGTACATCAATTTTAAAGGAACACTATATTGTCAGGAATACAAACACTAAAATGGTAAATTAACTAGTTAGGTCCCCTGCCCCTTTCCATTGCTATGAAAATAAAAGTTTTTTTTTTTTTATTCATGCCACGCCCCACCACGGCTGGCCCTGAAATCATCAAACTTGAAGATCTTTGCCAATCCAGTGCTTTCTCATAGGAAAGCACTGCAATGCTAGTCTGCATTCGCAGCAAAACACCATGCTGCACAAATGAGCATCTCCTACCAGAGATGCAGTGAATCAGTGCATCTCTATAGGGAACGTTCAGTGCCTCCATGCAAAGCACACTGCACAGCACAGGGCTAGGAAGCACCTCTAGTGGCCATTTGAGTGACTGCCACTAGAGGTGTTACTAGGCAGCAATGTAAACACAACCTTTTCTCTGAAAAGGCAGCATTTACATTGAAATGCCTGCTATAGATACCAGAACCATTACATTAAGCTGTTGTGCTTTTGGTGACTATAATAACATCGAGCAATAGGAAAGAAGAGAGAAAGGGTAAAAGCAAATGGAGTAGTGAAAGCGAGGATTAGGGTTAGATTTAGGGAATAAAAATGTATTTACAGATTAGTGAATTAGGAAAAAAATGTCCAGGATTCAGAGATGCTAAATTAGTTGCAAACAGTGGCGTACATACCGGGGTCGCAGGGGTCGCGGCTGCGACCGGGCCCGGCCCACCAGGGGGCCCGGCCGCCCTGCGACCCAGGTATGTACTCACTGGGCCAGCCTCTTCTCCTGGGGGGCCCAGGAGCCGGCCACCTCCGGGCCCCCCGAGGCTGGCCCTGCTTACACCCGGCGGGCAGTCAGGCTGGCGGGCGCGCGAGGGAGCACTCTCCCCTGAGTGCTCCCTCTTCAGCTCCCTCGCGCACCGCACTGAAACCGGAGCCGGAAGATGACGTCATCTTCCGGCTCCGGCATCAGTACGCGGCGCGCGAGGGAGCTGAAGAGGGAGCACTCAGGGGAGAGTGCTCCCTCGCGCGCCCGCCAGCCAGCCTGACTGCCCACCGGGTGACACCACTGGACCCCAGGGAATCCCCTCAGCTCTCCCACAGGTAAGGAGGCTGGGGGGATTAAATAGAAAAAAAAAAAACCCAAAAAAACGTGTGTGTGTGTGTGTGTGTGTGTGTGTGTGAGAGAGTGTATGTTAGTGAGTGTGTGTTAGTGAGTGTGTGTTAGTGTGAGTGTGTGTTTGTGTGAGTGTGTTAGTGTATGTTAGTGTGTGTGTGTGTGTGAGTGTATGTTAGTGAGTGTATGTTAGTGAGTGTGTTAGTGTATGTTCGTTAGTGTGTGTGTGTGTGTTAGTGTGTGTGTGTGTGTTAGTGTGAGTGTGTTAGTGTATGTTAGTTAATGTGTGTGTATGTTAGTGAGTGTATGTTCGTTAGTGTGTGTGTGTGAGTGTGTGTTAGTGTGAGTGTATGTTAGTGTGTGTGTGAGTGTGTTAGTGTATGTTAGTTAGTGTGTGAGTGAGTGTGTGTTAGTGAGTGTGTTAGTGTATGTTAGTGAGTGTGTGTGTGTGTTTGTGTTAGTGTGTGTGTGAGCGTGTGTTAGAGTGTGTGTGTGTAAGTGTTAGAGTGTTTGTCTTAGTGTTAGAGTGTGTGTGTGTTAGTATTAGAGTGTGTGTGTGTTAGTGTGTGTGTTGGAGTGTGCGTGTTAGTGTTAGAGTGTGTGTCTGTGTGCGTCTGTTAGTGAGTGTGTATGTATGTTTGTCACTGAGTGTGTGTCTGTCAGTTAATGTGTGCGTGTGTGTCTTAAGCACTTACCTTTCTCCAGCGCCGGACTCCCTTGGCGCTGGGGATCTCTCCGCCCCGATCCGCCTCTCAGCTCCGAATGCGCATGCGTGGCAAGAGCCACGCGCGCATTCAAACCGCCAATAGGAAAGCATTACTCAATGCTTTCCTATGGACGTTCAGCGTCTTCTCACTGTGATTTTCACAGTGAGAAACGCAGAAAATCCTCTAGCGGCTGTCAATGAGACAGCCTCTAGAGGCTGGATTAACCCTCAGTGAAACATAGCAGTTTCTCTGAAACTGCTATGTTTTCAGCTGCAGGGTTAAAACTAGAGAGACCTGGCACCCAGACCACTTCATTGAGCTGATGTGATCTGGGTGTCTGTAGTGGTCCTTTAAGTGTATGTGTTTATGCATGCACTGGCGTACATAACGTGGTCGCAGGGGTCGCAGCCCTGCGACCAGGTGCCCGCCGCCATGTGTTGCGGCCCCAGCCCGCGCAGAGTAAGCGCGCGCGGGGGGGGGGGGGGGCCCACGGATCAGTTTTCGCACCGGGGCCCCATGGGTTGTGTGTACGCCACTGGTTGCAAACACTAATTTTAACCCTTACCGTAAGCCTAAATGTCCCAGGGCTGCAGTGAAGCTCCTAACAATAAGCTGAGTGTGACAGTAACTTTACTTACCTTGCAGGACCTCGCTGAGCAGCCTTTTCAGACAGAGGGATCGCAAGGGAGGAGCAGTTCCGATGATTGCCAAGCTGTGAGGGGAAGAGTGGAGTGGTGATGGTTGTGTGATATACTCTCTTGGTATATGTGATTTATCAAATATATACCTTTTTAACATTTGATAGAAAGGGATTTTCACCTAGTCATAAAGGAGTTAATATAATTAATTATCTGCATGCCAAACGTCTACAACTTTAAAATTCTTATTCACAGTGAGGAGCTGTCATTTGGGATTAATGGCTCTTCAGGTCATTATTCCCATCTGCTCCAACTGGCATACATAGCAGGAGCAGTTGGCCTGGCTCACTATGTCCCATCACAAGAAATGTTTTACATGATGTCGTAACCTGCTCTGCCATGTTCCTGCATTATGAGCAGCTGTTATTCAGCATGAAAAACTCCTGGGATTTAACTGAAAGCAAGAACGTGAAGAATAACTGTATTGGATGGTTATATATGGAAATATATTTTCTGCCAACTGCAGGCAAACAGCCAAGGTACATACAGTTGCTGATTAAAGTGCACCTGTCATAAAAACTTGACAAACGAGCATTTAGGTCATTGAATTGCGCCAGCCAGATTGTTAGTGGATGTAAACAATACAAGGCATTTAAATCTAAAGATATTTGTTATATGTAAATGCCTTTAACACATAGATGTAAATAACTACAGTGCCAGCGAGCAGGTGGTGAAAGCAGGCTTGGCTGCACGTGATGCACAGTTTGCAATCCCATAATACTCTACTTAAAACTGTGAGTGATATATTATGGATAAATGGCATATAAATGTAAAAACCCATTGACAGCAATGCTGTCTTTAAGATAAGGACTTGCAAGGGTGGCTGAAACGAGAGGCAAGGATGTGAGCATGCACTGACTGGTCAGCCGCAGACTTATCCACAATAGCTTGACAATGCCAGGTTCACATTAGTGGAATAAAAGTTCTTCTTGTTACTTACTAAAACAGGGTGCAAGAGAATACTGAGAACAGACAAGTCAAATAGCTTGCCCTTCGTCTGGGGTTCCTGTAGCTCTCTTACCGAGTAAGCTGGCCTGCATTTTGGATTTGATCCATCCTTTTGTGTGGGATCAGTGTGATATGCAGATGGGTTTGGTTCTCCCTGTAATGTCATGAGTTAAAATCATTTTGAGAACTGAGAGGAGACTCCCCAAAAAGCAAGCTCTTTGAGCTGCTGTCCATCCCCAGTTCTCTTGCCTGATTTAATGTTTCTTGTTACTCATTCTTGTATTTCGGGTCTGTTTTTTTTTTTTTGTTTTGTTTTTTTGAACAGGCCTGTCCAAAGGATGTGTATTTACAACTATTCTCTAGTAGCATCAATAATTCTAAAATCTTGCAGGTAAAGAGACTAATTGATCAACATTTCACCTGTGAAACTGTTCTGCAAACTATGAAATAGTAGCCAAGAACACACCATAGATCGATTGCACCCTGAAGAAGCACTAGCATAAAGTTCAATAAAGTGGTTCAATATACAAGGCAAAGAAACATAATTAAATAATGCTGCAAGTAATTACCCTTTGCATGATGCTTAGTAGAGAATATTGAGAAAATGCTGTGTTTTGTCTGATGCAATCCAGAAATAATATAGGTTCTGCAATTAAGTTGTCTAGTTGCAAAATTGAAAACAGGCTGCTGGGGAAAAATTATAGCAAATTTGTGTACAAATAAAATCCATTAGGTATAGGTTTAGTTCTTGGCCAAGAATCAGATCTGCTTTTAGACTGATTTTATCTCGAAATGTCCAGGGCTTTTGTCTTATAAAATGTTCTCTCTCTGTGAAAGCTCTGAAATCCAGTTACACTCTAATCATACTGCTTAGAACCTGGGATCTGTATCACCTATTAGCAGTGTCTGTTACACTCACAGATTGCAACACAGAGCCAATCTGTTCCAAGACAATATCCTGTCTTCTAATCATCTTTGTACCTTTCTCAACCTGTTCGCTCTCATATGTTAACCGGCTGCCAAGGTCGCTAACCTATTGTTCAGAGTATCTCTTACATACGTAGAGGGTGCATAGGAATTGTATAGTCTGTAACACGATCTGTAATGCTGTACTGTAAAATAAAATAGGGACCTTTTGTACTATAAAATCATGCTTGCTTGCTTGAGTGTGGCAGTTTCCTTCCTAAATCGCCTGTAGTTTCATCCTTTCGATACAGGAAGCATAGATCATTACATTTTTTCTATTTTCCTAGAATAAAATAATGTCTGTCTCTTGCAAGTGGAAAATACAAAATATGTAATGTTAATGAAGATGAATTGTTGAAGTCAATTGTTGAAGTCAGTCTATTTGTACAGCGCTACGGAACTTGCTGGCGCTATATAAATAATAAAATAATAATTATAATTTGAATAGTTTTTCTGTTTGCCTGCCTGCCCGCCTGTATGTCTCTATAAATGTATTTTTTGTTTTTTTGGGGGTTAATAATATTTCTTTACCAATTATTAATGATCAGTAAAAACCTAAGTAGTACAATTCCTTCCCTTAACATGAGAAGATTGGAAAAAGAAAATAGAATTAAAGGGACACTATAGTCACCAGAACATCTACAGTTTATTGTAGTTGTTCTGGTGAGTATAGTCAGTCCCTGCAGTCATTTCAATGTAAACACTGCCTTTTCAGATAAGAGGCAGTGTTTACATTGCTGCCTGATACCTTCAGAGACTACTCCTCAGATGGCCCCTAGAGGTTTTTTCTGGGTCAGTGCTGCACAGTGTACATCACTGACGTTCAGTGTCTTCCCCCTCTGCATGTAGACACTGAACTTTCCCATAGATATGCATTCATTCAATATGTATGAGAAGATGCTGATTGGCCAGCGGGACATTTAGCTCTGGCCCTGCTCCGCCTGCTTGCCTGAGATCATCATCATATAAGAAAGCATCGGATTGGCTGAGACCCTTAATTCTGATGACCTCAGCCAAAGAGGCAGATTGGGGGTGAGGCCTGCATTAGCAGATCCGCACGGCGCTGGAATAAAGGTAAGTTTCTAACTAATTTAAGGAGGGCAAGGAGGGGGCAGGGGCCTAATATGTGTTTTTAAAAATATAGGCTCAGGAATATACATTTGTATTCCTGACCCTATAGTGTTCCTTTAACCCCTTAAGGACTGATGCAATTGTACATGTTACCTTAATAGGAAAGAAAAAAGAATTATACATCATTTTGTTCAAGAGAAACTGGGCTTTCATCACATCAACTATTTGTATATTAAACATAATTTAAGATGAATAAAAGCTAAAAAAGTTTGAGATTAAGAATGGTTGTTATTTTCCAAGTTTTCTGTGTCATTTTAACTTTGAACGTCATAATAGTGTTAGTTTTTTCTGCAATAAAATACACATATTTGTGTTTAGCAATGCCTCACGAGTAATTTAGTACCCCCCATGTACAGATTTTATGGGGTTTTGGCAAGTTACATGTTCAAATATAGGGCTTGCCCATTTTAAATTTTTGCACATTGAAATTTGCCAGATTGGTAATGTTGCCATTGAAACCGTATGGCAGCCTGGGAATGAGAATTACCCCCATGATGGCATAACATCTGCAAAAGTAAACAACCCAAGATATAAAACAAAAAATGTGGTATTTGCTGTCTTGTTTGGTAGCCACTTGGTCACAAACCCTAGCCAAAGTTAGCATTTATATTTGTTTCAAACATTTTACACACAAAAACTGCACCTTCCTGATGATATCACCATCACACATTTTACTTCTTTAGAACACTCATATTTGTGTACCTCCCTCCCCCCACCCATGTACAGATTTGATGGTGTTTTGGAAAGTCCATTTCAGTTTGCCAGCTTCGTTTGCTGGGTCTATGTTGCATTTGAAACCTCATGGCAGACCAGGAATAAAAATTAAGTCCATCATGGCATACCATTTGTAAAAATAGACAATGCAAGGTATTCAAAATGGGGTATACCCAGTCTTTTTTAGTAGCCATTTAGTCACAAATCCTGGTGAAAAAAAGTGTTCATATTCCTTTTTTTTGTTGCATTTTTCAGAAAAATTGCAGTGAAACAAAATACTACAAAAGTCCCCACAGTGCAAAAAGAGAAAATACTGTTATGTATCACCTGTATATCCCAAGTTGGATTCTATAAAGTCCTCCTTAAGCACAGAAACTCGAGAAAACACTATCCCAGAGCTCCCAACTTAACATGCAACTTAGTGTTGTTGTTCAGACTTTGCTCTGCGTTTCTACAGGCACCCTTAGCAACGAATCCTGTTTTGAACACATCCTAGTAAAGCAACTTGTATCCTCATCTCAATTGAAACAAAGTATCAATTCAGCCATTTAATGTATTGTATGTTATATTACACAAACAGAGCGCGAGCTTTCTCATTTACCCACCTGTAATACATTTCACATTGTCTCATTACTGAGTCTGATGTTGTTCAGTAATCACCATTAACGGTACTAATTTTATGTTGATCTGTGTTGATGGAAAGCAACTCACAATAAGGATGTAAAACTCTGCCTATTACAAACAACCTCAAAGGTTCCTCTTTCCCCCATACTGCAAATAATATTGCACCCCTCTTTACTCAATAGTACCTCTGGGTACCTCAATCTCATACCTGCCGTCTACATCACCTCTGTTGGCCTTAAATATTTCATTTGCATGTAAAACAATAGGTTCTAAACTCATAGAAAAGCCTTTGATTGGAGGATTTAACAGGCTCAGAGCACATGCACGTTCTTTGAGTACACAAGGGAAGGGAAAGGGAAGGAGGAAATGGAGTAGGAGGGGAGATTTAAAAGGACACTATAGTCACCAGAACAACTACAGCTTATTGAATTTGTTCTGGTGTGTAGAATCATTACCTTCAGGCTTTTTGCTGTAAACACGGTCTTTTCAGAGAAAATGCAGTGTTTACATTACAGCCTAGTGACAACTTCAGTGGCCACTCCTCAGATGGCTGTTAGAGATCATTCCTGGGTCATGGCTGCCTAAAATGCATCCAAACATTCAGTATCTCCTCCCTCTGCATGGAGACACTAAACTTTCCTCATAGAGATGCATTGATTCAATTAATCTCTATGAGGAGATGCTGATTGGCCAGGGCTGTGTTTGAATCATGCTGGCTCTGCCCCTGATCTGCCTCCTTGTCAGTCTCAACCAATCCTATGGGGAAGCATTGATTTGATCAGGCCACCACTTCTGATGATGTCAGAGGTCAGATGAAGGTCACAGGCAGAGGCAGCAGCTTCAGACTTGAATACAAGTAAGATTTTACTATCTTACGGGAGGCAAAGGGGGCCAAGGGGTCTAGATAGTGGTTTTAACACTATAGGGTCAGGAATACATGTTTGTGTTCCTGACCATATAGTGCTCCTTTAAAAAAAAAAATCGGATGGGATTTGCTCTTGCTCTGCCTGAAAGGGAGAAACTGTTGAATTGTGGCATTGATGACAGATGTTTTTTTTTTATGCACATAATTTACATTAGGTAGCCTATGTCACGTGTGCCGGGGTTCAACTTGTCAACTTAACAATATCATTGGATGTGCAGTGTTTTAAGCTAAAATACTACACATCCAGACTCCTACTACCATGACCACCTAAAAAAACATAAGATGTGATGGTGGTTATTGTATCATTTTAAAAAATATACCTAAATGAAAAAATAACACCCATTGTGTTAAATAAGAACACAACATTTGATGTGGCTTATTGTACGTTTTGCTGTCTCTAAACACTCTTGTTAGGGACACAGTGTGAAACACCCCCTTTCCCAACAATGTTTAAATAACCCATTTGACCAATCCAGAGGAACAGAGACCTTGCTGTTACATCATCTTGATCTTCACACCTTTCTCCGCAATGCTCAATTAAGTGACACTTATTCACTATTCTGCCTTTGGAGGCATGTAAAGGAGATGGCTCACATCCATCAAGACTCTCACTGTCACTGGGGGACTTCATACCAATGTTGCCCCCTTCGTGGATATCCTGCTGATATTACAATGAATTTGAATTGAATCCTACACATCTCTCAACGTGTGCTGAAGTCGTCACTAAGTAACTACTTATCCAAACAAGGTATAGATATAGTGAGGGAAAAAAGTATTTGATCCCCTGCTGATTTTAAAGTTTGCCCACTGACAAAGAAATGATCAGTCTATAATTTTAATGGTAGGTGTATTTTAACAGTGAGAGACAGAATAACAAAACAATAACAAAAAGCCAGAAAAACACATGTCAAAAAAGTTATAAATTGATTTGCATGTCAATGAGTGAAATAAGTATTTGATCTCTTCGACTTAGTACTTGGTGGCAAAACCCATTGTTGGCAATCACAGAGGTCAGACGTTTCTTGTAGTTGGCCACCAGGATTGCACACATCTCAGGAGGAATTCTGTCCCACTCCTCTTTGCAAAATCAGCAGAGGATCAAATACTTTTTTCCCTAACTGTAACTCGGACAGTAAAAATGTTACCTGATTATTTCAATGCTGTATGTATGTATGCATTTTCTCTATAGATTTTTTTTTATGTATGTGTATATATATATATATATATATATATATATATATATATATATATATATATATATATATATATACACTGCCAGGCCAAAAAAAAGTTGCCACCAAGAAAACCGTTCACACACTCTAATATTTAGTTGGACCGCCTTTAGCTTCGATTACGGCACACATTCGCTGTGGCATTGTTTCGGTAAGCTTCTACAATGTCACACGATTTATTTCCATCCAGTGTTGCATTCATTTTTCACCAAGATCTTGTATTGATGATGGGAGTGTCGGAGCACTGTGCAAAGCCTTCTCCAGCACCTCCCAAAGATTCTCAATGGGGTTAAGGTCTGGATTCTGTGGTGGCCAATACTTATGTGAAAATGATGTCTCATGCTCCCTGAACCACTCTTTCACAATTTGAGCCTGATGAATACTGGCATTGTCATCTTGGAATATGCCCGTGCCATCAGGGAAGAAAAAATCCATTGATGGAATAACCTGGTCATTCAGTATATTCAGGTAGTCAGCTGACCTCATTCTTTGGGCACATAATGTTGCTGAACCTAGACCTGACCAACTGCAGCAACCCCAGATCATAGCACTGCCCCCACAGGCTTGTACAGTAGGCACAAGGCATGATGGGTGCATCACTTCATCTGCCTCTCTTTTTACCCTGTTGAACCCAACACTGGTGGTTCCCCACTATCCTTCCAGTTTTTAATAAAAAAAAGGTGGGCCAGCCACCTCTCTCCCTCCCTCTGCAATAAATGAGCCAGCCGCCCAATTCCCTCTGTCAGCCGCCTGCCTTCCTCCTACAGCTCTCCATGAACCGGATGCCCCCTCCCTCCTTCAGCAGCCTGCCTGCCTCAGTCCTCAGTGATCCCAATGCCTGCCTCTGCTCTCAGGCAGCCGATCACCGTGGGGGCTGAACATATATATATTTGGATATAATACACATATATTAATATGCATTTGTGCAAATATATAGATGCATAATACTCCCACAAATCACCAAATCACAAAGATAAAGCAAAATTATATATATATATATATATATATATATATATTTTTTTTTTTTTAATTCAATTTATTTTAAATTAAAAAAAAACATACAGACACATGGATTTTGAATTAAATACTCACTGGCACACACACTGGCGTGTAGTCACTGATGTCCATACATACTGACATATACTCAACAACAGACACTGGCACACAAACTAATGCTGCATCCCATACAAACACTGGCACACAATCACTAATGCATACACACTCCCTGACATACACACACATTGATCCATGCTGACACACACACTGACACATTGATCCATACTGACACACACACACTGATCCACACTGACACATTGATCCATACTGACACACACACACATTGATCCACACTGACACATTGATCCATACTGACACACACACACAATGATCCACACTGACACATTGATCCATACTGACACACACACACAATGATCCACACTGACACATTTATCCATACTGACACACACACACACATTGATCCATACTAACACACACACACACACACACACATTGATCCATACTGACACACACACACACACACACACACACACAATGATCCACACTGACACATTTATCCATACTGACACACACACACACACATTGATCCATACTAACACACACACACACATTGATCCATATTGACACACACACACACACACATTGATCCATACTGACACACACACTACAAAAATACACACCAAACACACTCACAACTACACCCTCAAATAGAAACACTCTAAGAATCAGTACAATTAAAATAAAATACCTTGCTCCTTCCCAGCAGCTTCCCTCCAGCTCTCTCACAGGGCTCCCTGCCTGACAGCACTTTACACACAGGAAGCAAGAATTTGGAAGACCGTGTGGGCTGCCCTGCTCTGCCTGATTGCCAGGTCACATGCTTCCTGTGTGTGAAGGCTGTCAGGCAGAGACAGAGACTTCCATCCTCCCTGCACTCACTCCAGGCTCGCGAGCAGCATTGAAAGTTCTATTTACTGCACCTGCTGCTCGCGAGTGGATAAGGAAAGCCTATTCTAGAGGTAATAGGAGACCTGTGCTCCCCAGTAACCCCAATGTGAGTGTGTGTACTGGGTGGGGAGAGGAACGGCTGCTGCACTGTGCGGCCCCAAGTGCCATGGCCTACCGGGAAATTTCCCGGTATCCCGGTTGGCCAGTCCGGTCTTGAGTAACTAGCCAATAGGACGCTCTTACTTATTTGCTTAGTTAAAACCAGGTGGCAACCATATATAAATACTGGTTGGCACTCCTCCAACGTAAACAACAATAAATACTTTGCCTGGGTGCAGTCCTGTGTTGAATATATACAAATTAAATATAGGGAGCACTCACAGGTCTCCAAAAATTGTGCAAATGGTGTATTTATAAGGTCATCAAAAAAATCAACTGTGCTTACAAAAAATCAACGTGATCTTGATAAAGACCTGAATGGGTCAAAACGTTGATTTTTTTGTAAACACAGTTGATTTTTTAAAGACCTAATAAATACACCATTTCCACAAATTTTTGAAACCTGTGAGTGCTCCCCATAGTTAATTTTTGTATATATTTATACATATATATATATATATATATATATATATATATATATATATATATATATATATATATATATATATATATATATATAATGCATTTATATATATATATAATCCCCAGTGTAAGTGAGTTTCTTTAAACTGATGACAAAGATGAACAGCTGGCATAAAGATAATAGAAAACATATTCAGCGACTTATAGGTAGTCGAGTGACTGCGCTAATGCTGTATGTTTTTTATTTCGACACAAGTAAGCTTCTATACAACTTTTACAAGGTATTAGTTCATTCTGGATTGCTACAGTTCAGCTGTATTGTTAATCGGATTTCTATTAGCAGGGTGTGTAGCCACTTTGTTACAAGTGGGTTATATATTTTTTACACCCTGTATCTGTCTAACGAGGGAACACCTCTGCTATTTATAAGAAGGGCTAACGTTAGTCCAATTTAGGTTCCCTTTATACAATCTATGGAACCAGTGAGCCATTCCTCCTACCTTAGCTTTTTCTCATTGTATATTTACATTGGATCACTAAAGTGATCCCTTCCTGACCTAATTCTCCTACCTTATTACCCATAAAGCCATACAGGCATTTTTTAAAAAAAAATCTTCATTTTTCTTGTGCACAAGATTACAACAGGCTTGCAGTGCCACGACAGCGAGTACAAGCTATTCAGTGACATACAACAGCACGTTTAAATTTTATACGAGATAACAGGCTTAGTATGATTGAGTAAAACTCTTGTAGCTAGTCTATGCATGCCAGTGGCGGATCCAGAGCCTGATCTCGGGAGGGGCACTTGTAGATTATTTAAAGAAATAATCCAGACACAATAACCACTACAGCTCAGTGTAGTGGTTATGGTGTCTATAGTGCCGGGACCCCCTCCCAGAGTAAGTAGTCAAACCGTTTAAGAACAGTTTGACAACTTACCTGAAGTCTGCTGGGAAATGGGGCTGTAGTAGTGCATTGGAGCAGTAGTGTGTGTGAGTGGTGCAATGTGTAAGGGGTGCAGTGTGTGTGTGAGGGGGACAGTGTGTGAGCGTGTGTGAGAGCGGCAGTGTATGTCAGGGATGCAGTGTATGTGTGGGACAGTATGTGTGTGTAACAGTTGCAGTGTGTGTGTGTGAGTATTGCAGTGTATGTGTGAGTGTGGGCAATGTGTGTATATGGGGCGGCAGTGTGTGTGTATGAGGGGGCAGTATGGAGGGCAGTACAGGTCTATGGGGGTCAGTGTGTGTGTATGAGGGGGCAGTATGGGGGCAGTACAGGTCTATGGGGGTCAGTGTGTGTGTATGGGGGCCAGTGTGTGTGTATGGGGGCAGTATGGGGGGCAGTGTGTGTGTATGGGGGGCAGTATGGGTGTATGGGGGGCAGTGTGGGTGTATGGGGGGCAGTGTGGGTGTATGGGGGGCAGTGTGGGTGTATGGGGGGCAGTGTGGGTGTATGGGGGCAGTGTGGGTGTATGGGGGCAGTGTGGGTGTATGGGGGCAGTGTGGGGGGCAGTGTGTGTGTGTATGGGGGGCAGTATGGGTGTATGGGGGGCAGTGTGGGTGTATGGGGGCAGTGTGGGTGTATGGGGGCAGTGTGGGTGTATGGGGGCAGTGTGGGTGTATGGGGGGCAGTGTGGATGTATGGGGGGCAGTGTGGGTGTATGGGGGGCAGTGTGTGTGTATGGGGGCAGTATGGGGGGCAGTGTGTGTGTATGGGGGGCAGTATGGGTGTATGGGGGGCAGTATGGGTGTATGGGGGGCAGTATGGGTGTATGGGGCAGTGTGGGTGTATGGGGGGCAGTATGGGTGTATGGGGCAGTGTGGGTGTATGGGGCAGTGTGGGTGTATGGGGCAGTGTGGGTGTATGGGGCAGTGTGGGTGTATGGGGGGCAGTGTGGGTGTATGGGGCAGTATGGGTGTATGGGGCAGTATGGGTGTATGGGGCAATATGGGTTATGGGGGGCAGTATGGGTGTATGGGGGCAGTGTGGGTGTATGGGGGCAGTGTGGGTGTATGGGGGGCAGTGTGGGTGTATGGGGCAGTGTGGGTGTATGGGGCAGTGTGGGTGTATGGGGGGCAGTGTGGGTGTATGGGGGGCAGTGTGGGTGTATGGGGGGCAGTGTGGGTGTATGGGGGCAGTGTGGGTGTATGGGGGGCAGTATGGGTGTATGGGGGCAGTGTGGGTGTATGGGGGGCAGTGTGGGTGTATGGGGGGCAGTGTGGGTGTATGGGGGGCAGTGTGGGTGTATGGGGGGCAGTGTGGGTGTATGGGGGGCAGTATGTGTGTAATGGGGGGCAGTGTGTGTGATATAAGGGTATGGGGTCTTTTTTTTTATATTTTTATTTTTTATTTTATTTAAATAAATATTCTATGTCCCCCCTCCCTTCTTACCTTTACTGGGGGAGGGGGGACATTTCCCTGGTGGTCCGGTGGGCGATTCATTGATGGTCCCAGTGGGGAGAGTTCACTCTCGCGAGATTTGGAGCGTTTCCGTGGTAACCGCGGCAACGCTCCAAATCTCGCGAGAGGAGGACCCGGAGGAGCTGCAGCCTGACCTCCGGGTCCTCCCTCTAACTCCCTCCCTCCCCCGCCGGCCGCCAGCACAGTGCCTGCGGACCGGGGAGGGAGATCTGTGATCTCCGGTCCGCACGCACATTTAAGGGCTGGCAGGGGAGGGAGAGGGAGAGGGAGACCGTCGGTATTCTCGGGGGGGGCAATTGCCCCGTTGCCCCCCCCCTGGATCCGCCACTGATGCATGCATGGTTGTACGGTTGTTATGCGGTTAGTGGGTTTTCAGGCTATGCAAGGTAACATCAGGTATAGATTTCTATACATTAGTAAGAGTTGTGCAAAATATGGTAGCGTTGACATAGGTTAGCATAATAGGTTTACCTAGAGATGCGATAGTTAGTGTGGTGACCTGCATGGCTAGTTAGACATGGATATGTGAGTCAGTATTAGTTTAAGTTGACATGCTAATATTCCAGTGGGTGTCAAATGCTTTATCTGTGATGTTAGGAGAACTGGGTTAGACTCCCTGCCCCCTGAGATTGTTAAGTGTGCTAAATCAGGTGTCGTGTGATGCCACTTTCTGTGTTTCTGACTGACTAGCCGGGAAGTGAAAGATCGACATAGATTAAGTGTAGGTATTTGCTAACCTGCTATAACGTGGTATGGTTTACCCACCAAGGGACAGTGGAGCACTGGGCTTGCCGGGTTGGGTATACATGCAGGCTCAGGCGTTTTAAGTGCTTTTAGTGGGGAACTGTAGAATTAGGATCGACTGTAATAAACACAAAATGATATTAAGAATGAAATGATAAAATAAAGAATGTACAGTGGCCCTCTGTAATCTTGGGCATATGTGGTTGGCAGCCGCTTAGTCGTTCCTGTAGCTGTGCTGGGTCGGCTGGTGTCCTGGCTGGGATTGGGTCCCGTGTATTTTACGCTGACTGCTTGAGTGCTTGGGTACTTGTCAGCCAGGAGTGTGTCCGGTCTTGTGTGTCTGCCGACACCAGCCCCAGGCAGGAATAGAGCCTGCCCCATGTCCGTTGTCTCCACATGTATAGGCAGGTTCAGATTCCTGATAGAGTCCCCACAGACCCACCAGTGACAGTGGGAGGTGATACCTCGGATGGTGTGAGGGTGCTCTTGGTAATAAGCCGAGCTTGAGTATGCACCCTTTGGAGTTATCCGTTTGTCTTCGTGCTGCTGACAGTGCGCGGTGTTCTGATCGGCACTGGCTTTCAGACGGTGCATAGCTGTTGCTTTGATACTACCGCCTCTGCTCTCCAGATTGAGGTAGGCACGGCGGCCATCTTGGTTTTTGCCATGCGTGCCCACAGTCCAGATGTCATGGGTGAGCACTGCAACCCTGGTAGGGTCGGGATAACCCCCACCGGCCCACAGGGGGGGAGAACGGGGCCCTCAGTAGGCGTGAGAGAGGTCCCGGCTGGACTAAGCACAGGAGATCGGCCGTTTCACCTGCCAGAGCCTTACAGCAGGCCGCAAACCCATCAGCCTATCAGTTGGTGTCGTCCGCAGGACGGCAGCTGACATTTGCACCGAGGACTGCTGCTCGGGTTCCCCTTGCCTTCTTGCGGCAGCTTAAGATTTTTCATGCGACAGGGGTAGTTTTAGGCTGGTTATTGGGGATTCATCGGGGAGTTGAGGTGCTCCACGTCCATCCAGCTTGGCGGTCAGGCCCCGCCCCCATACAGGCATTTTTTATGTTGTTTTTTTAAAACTTTATTTTCTTTTGATAGTCCCAGCAGAGGCGAAGCTACCGCCGGCCCCCTTCTTATCGGCATGGGAGGGAGTGATGTCATTCCAAGAAGCAGGAGAAGGCCGAGAGGAGGGGGTCTGGGGAGGGCCAGCTCCTGCAACTCACAACTACCTCAGGCAGCACTCTGGATCACAGGTAAGCCACCCTCCAGAACCCACAAGGTTGGAAACAGGCGGGTGGCTAGAAAAGTGTATGTTTTGACCAGCATGTGTGTGTGTGTATTTGTGTGTCTGTATGTCTGCGTGTGTCTGTATCTGTACGTCTTTCAGTGTGTCTTTGTGTGTTTCTGTATGTCTGTCAATATGTATGTGTGTATCTGTATGTCTGTATGTCAGTGAGTGTATATACCTGTATGTCTGCCAGTGTGCCTTTCTGTCAGTGTTTGTGTGTATCTGTATATGTGTGTGTGTGTGTATCTGTGTGTATGTCTATCTGAATGTGTATCAGTTTGTGTATATTTGTATCTGTGTATCTGCATATGTGTCAGTGTGTGTATCTTTGTGTATGTGTATCACAGTGTGTCAAACAAAACACTACAAACACAGCAGTCAAACCAAACACTACACATAAATGCATGCTTGCATTCAAACGCAAACACTACATACAAACCCACCCCTACATTCACACAAACATACTCCTAAATATCAACAAGGGGGGAACCTATTGTTCTCCCCTCCGGCCCCAACCCCTGAGCAGCAAGTGGGGGCCGTAAGTTAGAATAAGGGGGGACCGATTGTCCTCCCCCCGGCCCCCACCCCTGAGCGGTGGGTGGGGGCCCTAAATTTATAATAAGGGGAGGGACCTATTGTCCTCCCCCTGGCCCCCACCCCTGGGCGGTGGGTGAGGGCCCTAAATAAAACTGTAACCCCCCGTCACCCCCCACCCCCAAAAAATAACCCCTACCTACCCCCCCTCAGAATAAAAATAATGAGGGGGACCATTATCTAGATACCTGTAAGAAAAAAATTAAATAAACTTACCATTTGATGTCTTCTTTCTTCAAAATTTTTTTTTTTCAGCCACAAAAAGGCCAAATAAAAATCCATAATAACCGACGCACTTAAAAAAAAAAAAAGAGCGCCCCCCCAAAAATTTGACTCATAACAACACTCTGATTGATGGATTGAAAGTAACCAATCAGAGAGTTATGAGTCAAATTACACAGCGTGAGAAAATTCCAAATAACTTTCCCATGCTGTGTAAAATGACACAGAGCACTCTGATTGGTGGATTGCAAGCTAACCAATCAGAATGCTGTGACAGGTAAATGTAGAGACTTACCTGTCAGTCTCTTCATTTACCTGTCAGAGCACTTTGATTGGATGGCTTAAACCAACCAACCAGAGTGCTCTGAGCCTAATTGCAGGGAGGGGCAAGGCTTTATAAGCCTCCCCACGCCCTGCAGAGCTCAGCCCTCCATGGGTGACCATGGATTTTTTTGGGGGGGCGCTCGGTTTTTTTCTGTTTTTTTTTTAAAGTGCGTCGGTTATTATGGATTTTTATTTGGCCTTTTTTGGGGCTGAAAAAAGAAGATTTTACAAGAAAGAAGACATCAAATGGTATGTTTATTTAATTTTTTTCTTACAGGTATCTAGATAATGATCCCCCTCATTATTTTTAGGATGAGGGGGGAAGGTAGGGGTTATTTTTTGGGGGGAGGGTGGTGACGGGGGGGTTAATTTTTTATTTAGAGCCCCCACCCGCCGCTCAAGGAGGGGGCCAGGGGGGAGGACAATAGGTCCCCCCCCTTATGCTAACTTAGGGCCCCCACTCACCGCTCAGGGGTGGGGGCCTGGGAGGAGGACAATAAGTACCCCCTTATTCTAATTTAGGGCCCCCATCCAGTGCTCAGTGGTGGGGGCTGGGGGGAGGACAATAAGTCCCCCCCTTATTTTAGTTTAGGGCCCTCACCCTCCATTCAGGGGTGGGGGCTGGGGGGGTGTTTTTTTGTTTTTTTTTACAGTGGGCAGTCACAGGCTCACTGTTTAATAGACATGACCCTACTCGCGGTATAGCAAGTAGGGGCAAAATTAATACTAAGTAATATTTACTCAATATTAGTAAATTTGGCTGAAGGACCAATTTAGGTCTTTCAGCCTTTTGGTAGATAACTCCCTAATACCGTTGGAATTAAGGAGTTATCTACTAAGCGGCTGCCTGTAAGTAAAGTGCCGAAGTCCCGAAATGCTGAAGTCCCGAAATGCTGAAGTGCCGAAGTGTTAAAGTGCCGAAATTCCGAAGTAGCCGAAGTGCTGAACCGAACCGAATGGCCGAAGTCCCGAATTTCGGAATGTCGAACCGAATTTTTTCCCCATGCACATCCCTAATACAAACACAGACAGTCAAACAGAGACATACAGTCTGTAAATCTCTTTATGACTTTCTGTGTATGTATGTTTCTGTATGCCTTGTCTACAACATAGAAACATAGAAACATAGAATGTAATGGAAGATAAGAATAATTCGGCCCATCTGGTCTGCCCAATTTTCTAAATACTTTCATAAGTATTTATCTTATATCTAGGATAGCCTTAGTCCTATCCCACACATGCTTAAACTCCTTTACAGTTTTAACCTCTACTACTTCAGCTGTCGGGCTATTCCATGCATCCACTACCCTCTCAGTAAAGTAATACTTCCTGATATTATTTATATACCTTTGCCCCTCTAATTTAAAATAAAATTAAGGGAAGAATGGAAGCAGGAATGAAAAAGGGGTAAGCTGGAAGGAAAACTGAAATTGAAATGTGAAAAGTGAAATATTATCCAGAATAACATTATAGTGGCCAAGGAGCAGAGAAATTATAAAGGATAGAGGGGACCCAGCTTTATAAATTACATGTTTTAAGAAAAACTTGACAGATACAGAGAAGAAGACATTGCTATATAATAATTCTCATATTGCCACATATTTATGTGTGCATATGTATGTATATTTATATCTTCAAAATGAAGTCATGATGTTATAGACAAATTTAACAATAGAATGTAACGTGAAAAACTATTACCCATTCGTCTCCTAGGACACATGAAACAGAGCCTCAAAAATGGGAGCAGGCAAACTAGAAATCTTTTCCCCCGACCTCCAGCAGAGGGGCTGAATGAGTTTCATTCATCACCGAACGAATGAAGAGAGGAGGGAGAGATGAGTTGACAAACAATATCCTTGACAAATGCACACCGCATCTGCTGTGGGTTACAACTCCCATGATCCTGGTCTAGCCAGGAGCCTTAATATCAGCAATTTGTATGACTCATATAGAAGAGGCATATTTTGCAGGCAGCTACAAATGAACTAAATCTCAAATAGATAATTACTGATATTAGAATGGCATACTTCTTTTCACACAGACTATTATTCTTTTGGGACTTGTAAAGAAATATAGGTTAAAGACCCACTCATAGCTGCATAGAAAGCTACACAAGGTTATTTATTATCAATGTTATGACCAGGAGTTGAAAGTGAATTTAAAATTTTAAGTAGGTGAAATGGAGAATGTTCCCACTTCAGCTATGTTCACTTTGAGTTTCTAACTATTTACACTTTAATGAACAATTCTGAGATTAATAGAGGTATTTACTAAAGTGAGAATTAAAACGGAATGTTAAAATTAAGGCCAGAGTAGTTGATCATAGTTGACTTAGAGAATTTTTCCAGTTTGGATATTTTGATCTTAATTTCCAAAATTAATCTTAAATTCCCTGTGAAATCACCTTTGAATTTTCTATCACTTTAGTAATTAAGGCTGCATAGGAACACTTAATAGACCCTTGGAGATCTGTTGAAGGTCAAATTGCAATTTGGCCAAATTACGGTAAATTACGTGATCAACCGAAATTCTGATTTCCGAGCCACCACATGACAAAATCTTGGGGGAGCCGACTAGCGCAAACCCAGATTTGCTATTTACATTCTTGATTCACAGTGCCATTGCTGGCACCAGAAAAAAGGGGTATGGAAGAGGCTTTTTTTTTTTTGTTTAGTTTTTTTGGAGGGGGTCAAATGAGCTCTTAGTTTGCTCTGATAAACATGAATTCTGCCCAATCATGTGGGCTGGATATCCTGTCCAATAAAAAAAAAGATGATTAATGGCATGGGGTACAGTGTGATATAGCCTGGGTCATTGTGAGTTTCTGTGGGTCATTTTCGTGTGAGATTAGGTTTAGCTTACTGCTGTATCTAGTTATTAGCCACTGCCAGGGGCATATCAAATAATGTGAGTGGGAGATTGCCATTTTCTCATAGACTTCTAATGAGACTAGTTTACCAATATACAGTTGTTACAAGTTTGTTGTGTTCTTTTTTTTTTTTATTTGAAAAAGAAAATCCTATAATATTTGTATTAGTCTAGTGTGTTATGTCCAGAATGTGCTGTGCAAGTGTGCAAACAATGTGTAGTGTTTCTTAACAGCATACAAAATAACATTACAGGAATAAATCCACCGAGCACCAACCAATTTTGTTCCCCAATCCACCATCAGCCATAGTGTCATGGCTTCTGAGAGTTTGAAAACCATAGCCATGAGAACTGCTGCAACTTCCACCGCTGCTGTTAAGTCCAATTCAACACCCAGGAGGCAAATAGGTTGTTTTTTTCAAATCCTTTTCCTCCTGCAACAACGTGCGCTGCTGCTTTCCGTGGCACGGAAGCTACTTTTGCTAGAACTATTTAACTTTATACCTTCTTGGAGCTGCCCATAAGATGCATGGGACATTTCAGCGGTGCCATCAAAACCACTGCAGATATAACACGTTTACCTCTAGTTCAGGAGCTACTTGACTATGAGTAGGATAAACCAGAAGAATTGGAAAAAGAGAGTGTGGAGAGTATATTCTTTGACAATTTATGTGTACTTGCCTCCTGCATGTTCTCCACCATCTCCAAGTCCAATCCTATCTCTAGAATTGCCGAATCTAACAGAGACAGTTGAGACATCAGATGCCCCTGCTACCAATGGCACAAGTAGCTCACCCACTGTCAATGTTATCATCACCAGCACCAGGGCCGGATTAAGAGCACAATGGGCCTGGTGCTGACAATTATGATGGGCCTAATTACGGAATCTTATCGACCAAAAACACTAAAACAGTCATACCTCCCAAGCGTCATAAATTAGAGAGAGATTAGCATAGAGTATGTGTTTTCTTATAGCTGCATCCTATGAGTTTCCCTCCAGCACCATCTCCATCAGATGGGAAACTCATAGGATGCAGCTATAAGAAAACACATACTCTATGCTAATGTCTCTCTAATTTATGTTTTCATCTGTCAAGTAAATCCATAACCCCTAACAGCAGTGTCCAGTGAAGCAGGAAGTCAATGGGTGGGGTAAAAGGGTGGGCCACCGGTGTGAATCACGTAACCTGCCAAAAGGGGAGAACATGCCCAAAAAGGGGGCATGTCTGTCCAAAGAATTGGAAGGCCAGCCTGGCATGAATGCATGTCAGGCTGCCCGCCAATCATTCAGGCTGTCCAACTGAGGGCATACTATGCAGGCAGCACCCTGAGCTTGACATAAATGCGTCTAATGATGCGCTCACTCCATGCTTTCTAAGGACTGTCCCCTAGCACTCACATGTCCACTTGTCTCCTTACCTTCTTACTAGCAGGCAGAAGTTCCTGGTATATAGTCTGAGACAGAGAAAAGGTGTATGTAGTATAGAAGAAAGGTGACATGCCACAGTGTTAGAGAGACCAACGTCTGCATTACCTAAACTAACTTTATTGTCAGCCAGTCCACACAAGTTTTGTTCCCATACATCCCTCGTCACCAGAACAACTACAGCTTATTGTTTTTGTGCTGGTAAGTAGAATCATTCCATTCAGGCTTTTTGCAGTAAACACTGTCTTTAGATGGCTGCTAGAGGTGCTTCCTGGGGCAGTACTGCCTAATGTGCAGCACTGCCAGTCAGTGTCTTCACCCTCTGCATGCAGACACTGAACTTTCCTCATAGAGATGCGTTGATTCAATTTATCTTTATGAGGAGATGCTGCTTGGCCAGGGCTATGTTGGACTTGTGCTGGCTCTGCCCCTGATCTGCCTAGTTGACAGTCTCAGCCAATCCTATGGGGAAGTATTGTAATTTGCTCAGACCACCACTTTTGATGATGTCAGCAGACAGTCAGTTCAGAGGCAGAGCCAGCAGCTGCAGACTTGAATACAAGTAATATTTTACTATATTTAGGGAGGCAAGAAGGGGCCATGATTGTGTTCCTGACCCTATAGTGCTCCTTTAAGCAAGAGTATGTGAAGAGTAGTTAGGGTTGCCACCTTTCTTGGAAAAAAATCATTCTTAATCATTTGTGTAATTAATTAGTTATGCGTGACATCACATGATGTAAATCACAAGGAGTGATATCAGAGAAAATTCTGTAAAATCACCAACAAACTACTCACAGTTTGATTCTGCTGTATAGATGAATTGCTCCCAGTGTCTCCCTGTCTCCCAGTGTCTCAGTATTGCAAGTCACTCAGTGTCTCAGTGTCAGTTTCCCCATGTCGCCTAGTCCCCTAGTCTCCCAGTGTCTCAGTGTCCCCATTTCTCCCAGTGTCCCAATGTCTCAGTGTGTCCCGATGCCACTAGGATACTGGGGACACAGTGAGACCTGGGGACACTGAGAGACCTGGGGACACAGAGAGAAACGATGACACTGAGAGACATGGGGACATTGAGAGACATGGGGACACAGAGACATGGGGACACTGGGAGACATTTGGGGAAACTGGGAGAAATGGGGACACTGAGACACTAGGGACACAGACACTGGGAGACATGGGGACACAAACATTTGGGGACACTAAGACACTAGGGACACAGAGACATGGGAACACAGACACTGGGAGACTAGGGGACACTGGGAGACTAGGGGACACTTGGAGACTAGGGGACATAGACATGGGGACACTGGGACATATAGGGGCACATGGGGACACTAGGCATACTGAGAGACATGGGACACAGACACTGGGGACACTGGCTGGGGGACATGGGGACACTGGGAGACATGGGGACATAGTGTCTCCGTGTCCCAATGTCTCAGTGTCTCCCAATGTCCCTATGTCTCACAGCATCCCCATGTGTCTCAGTGTTCCCAGGTCTCCCAGTGTCTGTGTCCCCATGTGTCCTAGTGTCTCAGTGTCCCCTAGTGTCTATGTTCCCATGTGTCCCCTAGTGTCTGTGTCCCCTAGTGTCTCAGTGTTCCCATATGTCCCCTAGTGTCTCAGTGTCCCCTAGTGTCTAAGTGTCCCTGCTGCCTTTCCCCCATCCCTCACTTACCTGAGCTGTAGAGCTGCTGTCTGGACTCTGTGCCCCCATGGATCAGTGAGTAATAGAGAGAGGCAGGGATATGCTGTGTAACTTCATATCCCTGCCTCTCTCCACACAGTGAACCCTACTGGCTGGTGCTGGTATTGCAGAGTAATCTCCATTATTACTGCAATACCGGCACGGCCAGGCAGCCTCAAAATTTTTTTTTTTTTTTAAATGAGCCTATTCCATGGGAAGCTCCATCAGCCCCTATGTTAATCCGGCCCTGGGGGGAAGTAAGTCATATGGTACTAAACTGTTTGATTGCTTAAACTGGGGGGGACCATTGCAGCTTTCCCTCCCCGCACCCTGATTCCTCTCCTAAAAATTGTCATCAAAGCAAAACACTAAGCCCTCAATGAATACTATCCTAGCAACCTACTTTTCTATACCCCACTCCCTCTAGCATGTAAGCTCATTGAGCAGGCCCCTCAATCCCTCTGTTCCTGTGCATTTAACTTGTCTGGTTACAAATATGTGTCTGTTAGTCCACCGATTGTACAGTGCTACGGAACTTGTTGGCGCTTTATAAATAATAATAAAAATAACCATTACGAAGCACTGTAGTAGTTATGGTACTTGGAACAGAGGCAGCTCTAAACTTTGTGAGGCCTTAGACAAAGCTTAAATAGGAGGCCCTATTATTCTCTCATCAATCCGTTTCTCAACTAATACAAATCTCCCAACTCCATAAACAAATGCACAATAGTCCTAATTGCATACTACATCTCCAATCAATTTAGCCTGATCCCCATAATCTCTTCATAACCCTCAACTCCACATCACCCCCAATGACATACTTCAGCTCCATAACCACTACATCTCCATCATTCCCTCCGACCCAATCACATCAATCCTAGAAATATAGCTCCCTCGTCCAAATTGTATACTTGCAGTGGACAAGCTGAAAGCAGTTTGGAACCCCAGGCAAAATTAGACTTGAAACCCCTTGAAGATAAATATTTGCTCCAGGCTTATGTCTTATGTACAGGTGATACTCGAACAATTAGAATATCGTGCAAAAGTTAATTTATTTCAGTAATGCAATGTAAAAGGGGAAACTAATATATGAGATAGACGCATTACATGCAAAGTAAGATAGTTCAAGACGTGATTTGTCATAAGTGCGATGATTATGGCTTAAATTAGAATGTTACATGCAATCAATAAAACAAGGAGTGTACATGGAACAATATCGGACCTCTGAAAAGTATAAGCATGCATATGGACTCAGTACTTGGTTTGGGCCCCTTTTGCAGCAATTACTGCCTCAATGTGGCGTGGCATGGAAGCTATCAGTCTGTGGCACTGCTGAGGTGTTATGGAAGACCATGATGCTTCAATAGCAGCCTTCAGCTCTTCTGCATTGCTCGGTCTCATGTCTCTCATCTTTCTCTTGGCAATGCCCCATAGATTCTCTATGGGGTTCAGGTCAGGCGAGTTTGCTGGCCAATCAAGCACAGTAATCCCACGGTCATTGAACCAGGCTTTAGTGCTTTAGGCAGTGTGGGCAGGTGCCAAGTCCTGCTGGAAAATGAATTCAGCATCCCCATAAAGCTCGTCTGCGGAAGGAAGCATGAAGTGCTCCAAAATCTCCTAGTAGACGGCTGCGTTGACCCTGGACTTAATGAAGCACAGTGGACCAACACCAGCAGATGACATGGCTCCCTAAATCAACACAGACTGTGGAAACTTAACACTGGACTTCAAGCATCTGGCAGTGTGTGCCTCTCCATTCTTCCTCCAGACTCTGGGTCCCTGGTTTCCAAATGAGATGCAAAAGTTGCTCTCATCAGAAAAGAGGACTTTGGACCACTGAGCAACAGACCAGGTCTGTTTTTTTTTTTTTTAGCCCAGGTAAGACGCTTCTGACGTTGTTTGTTGTTCAGGAGCGGCTTGAAAAGAGTAATCTGAAGTCCATGTCCAGGATCCGTCTGTGTGTGGTGGCTCTTGATGCACTGAGTCCAGCCTCAGTCCACTCCTTGTGAAAGTCCCCAACACATTTGAATGGCCTTTTCCTGACAATCCTCTCCAGGCTGTGGTCATCCCTGCTGCTTGTGCACCTTTTTCTTCCACACATCAGCCTTGCTCTATGAATCCACTTCTCTTGCTTCCTTCCTTAATCCCTGCTTCAGTATCCCTCTATAGTGTACAATTCTCCGGTCTCTCCTCATTGCCAGCTATGCCCCCTTCCCGACCTGAACCACAATAATGAACTTATTAATGTTTATTTTGGAAGTGCTCTCCTTCCTACCTCTTTGGTAGTGTGGCTGAGCAGTACAGAATATGTGTGTGTTTTTTGCTGGGCTCTTCCCACAGGCATAGCTAGAGGGGTGCTTTGGGGATTTAAGCCCAAAATGTGGGACTCTTTAGCCCTGTATCTCTACATTTGGTGAAGGGTACAGGAGAATATTAGTGTTTTTTTTTTTTTTTATTGTGTTTATTTTTAGATCAAAGCAGCAGCTTCTTACAATAGGAAAGATCAGTAGATATGGAAACCAGTCTGGAGAAAGGGTGTGCTGGGAAACAGAACTTATCTTCTCAGCACTCTATTCTGTAGTGAGATGGATCGTACTCAACACCTAACTGTGCTGTATTTACTTGTTCCTGGCTTTGTTTTCATTGAGATCCTGGATGGCATCAGCAGCATGCATGCTCTTCATGGGTAGATATGAGAGGACATAAAATAAGAAGGTGGTGATGTGAAATACCCCACCTGTCTTTTAGTTTTCCCTCTCACCACTGTTGTACTTTTCTCTTTCTGTAACTAAGTGTTCGATAGGGTTAGACCTGTTTTGCCTATGTAGACATTACTAAGTTTACTTATGACAAATGTGTATCCTTAGGTTGAGCAACAGTTAATTAGATAACAATAGAGTTATCACTGCCTATTGACAAATATTGCTATGTCTGAGCATAACAAACACCAGGGGTAAGCAGCATTCGGCACAAATGCATGAGCGCACTCACCTGGATTTTTCAGTTTGTGAAAGTTTTTTTCTTTCCAGATTAGAATACACTGCAATACCGGCGCCGGCCAGTAGGAGAGAGGCCGGGATTGGAGGCTACATCTTATCCCTGCTTCTCTCTCCTGGCTGAAACCACGGGGGAGCAGCACAGTCAGCAACTACCAGACTGCAGAGACAGCCTACAGATCAGGTAAGGGAGAGATTGGAGGGGGGGTGCAGACTCCATAGCAGGTAAGTGGGGTGGGGGTGCAGCCTACATATCAGGTAAGTGAGTAAGTGAGGGATGGGGGGCAGCTTATAGATCCGGTAAGTGAGGGATGGGGGGCAGCTTACAGATCAGGTAAGTGAGGGATTGGGGGAAGACAACCTACAGATCAGATAAGTCAGGGATGGGGGTGAAGCCTACAGGAAGGGTCAGCAAGGATCAGGAAGGTAAAGTAGGAGAAGGAGCAGAAAGGGTTTGCAAGGAGTAGAAAGGGATCAGAAAGAAAGAAGCAGAAGGGCGCAAAATAAGCAGAACGTAGCAGAAAGGAGCAGAAGAAGCCAAGGAGGAGACAAGACAGTGTCAGAAGAAAAAGAAGACTGTGTCAAATGAAGGAGAAGAAAAGGAAATTGGAGCAGGAAGGACAAGTGAAGTGATCCCTCCACTACATTCTGGACACCACATCATAACGCTTTGGTACCTGGGCCTGGCAGGGACACTTTGAACCTTCTCATCTCCCCAGGTAAAAGAAAATATCAGTGTTCACTTTTATTTACTGAATGTCAGGAAGGAGAGAGTGCTGCTTGGTAGGGGTGTCACTGACTGGCTAGAGTGGACAGCTGGCATCAGTTAAACATTTTTATGAACCTGGGAACTAGTGATTGGCTTAGAGCGTCAGCTGACCACTCTAGCCAATCTGCGGCAACCATGCCTGACGTCAACATGCACTTCCTGACACTCCGCTTGAGAAGCTGTATACCACTGAGCAACCTGGAGATCGGGAGCAGGAGGAAACCTTTGAGGTTAAACCCTTTGAGAGCGGTTTAACCCCTTATAGGAAAGAGAGCACCCAGGGGGCTCCTGGCATCATAGCATTTTCATTTTGATGAAGTTGTTATGGTGACCAGAATGTCCCTTTAATTTGATTAAAGGAACACTAGAGTGTCAGGAATACAAACATGTAGTCCTGACACCATAGTTGTGAAAACGCAATTCCCCCTGGCGTTATGTGATAATGACTATGCCCCTCCCCTTCATGACACTGTCAAAAAGGGGCCAAGCATGGATGTCATTACAATTATGCCCCCCTCCCCTGGAAAAATTCCTGCAGACGCCCATGTGCCAAAGGTTGCCTGCCCCTGACCTACACCAAAAAATATATTAGGTTCTTGACATTAACCATGTCTACTACTATTCCATTATCCAAATCATTTGGGTAATACACTACATATTTAGAAACAATGTCTGCAAATTGTTGTGGTGCCGGAGACAAACTCACCATGCATAACTTTTTTCTTTGAACTAACAACTGAGAAACGATTGTCTTGAATAATTCACTCCTCGTCATAGACCCCATTACTTTAATGTATTGTTAGTGTTTCCAATGCTGCTCTTAATCTGTGATCTATGAATTCCACATTATAGAAAGGATACATTCTATGCAATCTAAACAAGCTATGCATCTGTGGAATAACCTTCTAAAATACATCAAATCTTCCACCGGTTGGAAATTTATGAAAACATCTGCTTCTCTGTTTTTACAATCAAAACAGCTGCTCATTTTAAATATCACTTAAAAAAAGAGCAATTGTAAAGATGCTTATTTCACTGAACATATTTATCTTTTAAATGAATAAGCTCTTGTAACTTGATTACTGTACAGTAGTATATGCTCTCCAAGTCATAGAACAATCTCAATATAAGATCCCTGGTCAAATATTTCTTAAATAGGAAAAATAAATGAACTGCATTATAAACCTAGTTCAATCATATAATGTTTAAGGGATTTACAAAGTAATTGTACACTTGTCAAAATACTTAAAGAGACACTATAGTCACTAGAAAAACTACAGCTTAATGTAGTTGTTCTGGTGACTATAGTTGATCCCTGCATGCATTTCGATGTAAATGCTGCCTTTTAGAGAAAAATCAGTGTTTGCATTCCTGCCAAGGGACATCTCCAGTTGCAGTCACTCAGATGGCCACTAGAGGTGCTTCCTGGGTCAGTGCTGATATTTCCCCATAGAGATGCATTGATTTAATGTATCTCTATGAGGAGATGCTAATTAGTCAGGGCACCACCACCTTCCTATGGGAAAGCATTGGATTTTTCTGATGTCAGCCAAGGAGGCGGATTGAGGCGGGCCAGTGCTGGCAGACGCGCTCTGCCCTAGAATAAAGGTAAGTTTTAACAATTTTTAAGAGGGATAGGGGCATTGCAGGGGCCTAAACTGCATTTTTGTAAATCTTTCTTTTATTAGGGCACATGCGTTATGGGGTACAGAATAGAAAGAGGAGGTATTGCGGGGTAACAAAGGTTAACAATACCAAGGTGGTATGCAATACACTCCTAGGAAAGACTGCCATATTTATTTAGTTTTTTTAAAGACGTCATGTGTACAACATAATGATACAAGCTTGGTCAGCTGAAGTGCATCAAAATTAAATAAAATAAAGAGAACTATCAATGCTTAACAATATTAGAGCAGCTACCCTGGTGCAGTCCTAAAATACTAACAGGTCTGTCGATGTACCTCATCTTATATTATGTCAACAAGCTTAAACCATTGATAAATAGCAGGTAAGGTATGTGCTGGACAATACGCATTTTTGATAAATAGGAACATAGCCATAGTTTCCTGCAGGCATTAGATCTGCTCACTATTTGCTGAAAACATGTTTGAAATACTTGCGTAAATGATATGTTTAGGTTATAGGAATAGCATGTGTCAGCCCAGTAGGCAGATAAGCTACATATATTAAACTGCTCCCATTGCGATTGGTACTGACTATGATTCACTGGTAGTGAGCAGGGCCATCTTTAACGCGGGGCAAACGGGGCAGCTGCCCCGGGCCCAGTTGCCCCCTGGGGGCCCCAGAGCAGCTGCCCCGTGGGCCCCGCGATTTGTGCAACCCCCCTTGGACACAGCGGTGCGGCTGTCCCGCACGCTAAAGAGAGCCCCCGGGTGGCCCATGCACTAAGGGCCACCCGGGGAGCATGTGTCAGCAGAGGCCCGGACAGGCGCTGTGGCGCTTAAACAGCGCGACCGGGCCCCTTCCTGTTCTGCAGCCGGCTTGGAGGAAGTGACGTCACTTCCTCGCACCGGAGATAATGGCCGCGCGGGAGGAGGAAGGCAGGAGGAGGGGAGTTCCAGAGGAGAACTCCCATCTGGCTGAGCCTGCCACTGGACCCCAGGGAAACCACCCTCCAGGAAAAGGTAAGGGTGGTTGGAGGGTGGCTAAGTGTATGTCAGTATGTTTGTGTGTGTGTGTCTGTCAGTGTGTGTGTATGTCAGTATGCCTATGTGTGTCAGTATGTCTGTCTGTCAGTGTGTGTGTATGTCAGTGTGCCTGTGTTTGTCAGTATGTCTGTGTCTGTGTGTGTCAGTATGTCTGTCTGTCAGTGTGTCTGTATGTCAGTATGCTTGTGTGTGTCAGTGTGTCTTTGTGTGTCAGTATGTCTGTCTGTCAGTGTGTGTGTATGTGAGTATGCCTGTGTGTGTCAGTATGTCTGTGTGTGTCAGTATGTCTGTGTGTCTGTGTGTGTCAGTATGTCTGTCTGTCTGTCAGTGTGTGTATGTCAGTATGCCTGTGTGTGTGTCAGTCAGTATGTCTGTGTGAGTATGCCTGTGCGTTTGTGAGCATGTCTGTGTGTGTGTCAATAGTCTGTCAGTGTATGTGTGTGTGTGTGTCAGTATGTCTGTCTGTGTGTATGTCAGTATGTCTGTGTGTTTCAGTATGTCTGTCTGTGTGTGTGTGTGTCAAATATCTGTCAATGTCTGTGTGTCAGTATGTCTGTGTGTTTGTCAGTATGTCTGTGTGTGTGTCAGTATGTATGTCTGTGTGTGTGTCAGCATGTCTGTGTTTGTGTCAATACGTCTGTCAGTGTGTGTCAGTATGCCTGTGTGTTTCAGTATGTCTGTCTGTGTGTGTGTGTGTCAAATATCTGTCAGTGTGTGTTTGTCAGTATGTCTGTGTGTGTGTCAGTATGTATGTCTGTGTGTGTGTCAGCATGTCTGTGTTTGTGTCAATACGTCTGTCAGTGTGTGTCAGTATGCCTGTGTGTTTCAGTATGTCTGTCTGTGTGTGTGTGTGTGTCAAATATCTGTCAGTGTCTGTGTGTCAGTATGTCTGTGTGTTTGTCAGTATGTCTGTGTGTGTGTCAGTATGTATGTCTGTGTGTGTGTCAGTGTGTGTGTCTGTGTATATCAGTATGCCTGTGTGTGTCAGCATGTCTGTGTGTGTGTGTCAATACGTCTGTCAGTGTATGTGTATGTATGTGTGTCAGTATTTCTGTCAGTGTCTGTGTGTGTGTCAGTATATCTGTCAGTGTGTGTGTTTGTGTGTCAGTATGTCTGTATGTGTGTGTGTGTCAGTGTATGTGTCTGTGTGTGTCAGTATGCCTGTGTGTGTGTCAGTGTGTCTGTGTGTATGTCAGTATGCCTGTGTGTGTCAGCATGTCTGTGTGTGTGTGTCAATACGTCTGTCAGTGTATGTGTCTGTATATGTGTCAGTATTTCTGTCAGTGTATGTGTGTGTGTGTGTGTGTCAGTATGCCTGAATGTGTGTCAATATGTCTGCCAGTATATATTTGTGTGTCAGTGTATGTGTGTGTCAGTATGTATCTGTGAATGTTTTAATATGTTTGTCTGTGTGTGTGTGTGTGTGTGTATGTGTCAGTATGTCAGTGTGATTGGGGGTTGGGCATAATTGGGGGGAAGGGGAGATTGGGAGGGTCACAGGTCCCAGGGGGCCCAAACAAAATTCTTTGCCCAGGGTCCTATTCATATTATAGACGGCCCTGGTAGTGAGTGTCAGAAAAAGCTGGGTAGACATGTATTGGGCAATAGGAGTATTGCCTATGGTGGAAGCTGTATGGCTTTGCGTTTTCTAAATAAGAAACATGTGTAAATGCAACACAACAAACTAAAACACAACAATCCTGCGCTTTGCTCGTTTTAGGCACTGCTAGCAAGAGGGTAAGCATAAATAAAACAGGCTATGGGAACATGCTGTAGGAACCGCCAGTCCATCATGGCAATGCAGGGCAAGAACGGAGTAAAGAAGTGGTTGTGGTCATTGGAGGCAACAAGGACAGTTCAGGTGCCGGTTATATGTAGTGCAGTCCATTACCGGGCTTTCTACGGGCAGGTCTTGCGGGACTATCGGTCCGCTTCAGCCGATACCTCTGCGGGTAGACGCTGACGTTTGTACCTGCACTATGGTTAGGGTAAGGGGCGAGTGGTGGGGAGCCGCCCTCCTGCCCCGAGTCGTTGGTAAGGCCAGCACCCGTGAGCCATAGACTCGGTGTCTCGATGAGGCCGGGTCTTCCCCTTCATGGGTGTCCTGGAAAGCCCAGTTGTTCTGCCGCCGCCTGCAGCGGTCGGGCTTCCGGCGGTGTGGTCAGTGCTGCAGAATTGATCTCTGTGGGGCCTTCGGCCCAGGTAGGCTGTCGACGTGAATAGCGGGTGCGACTCTGCGTGAGGTGCCCGAACGCGGCCCCTTCCCGCTCTGCTCCCTCTGCTTTACTGCCCTCTGTTCCGGGGCATGGGGTGTCTGCTTGCTACGTTGCTCCATGTTGTCCCAGAAGCGCTGTAATATGATGTCTAGTTGTGTGGAGTAGTGCTCCGTCTGAGTGAGCTGCTTGTCAGGATGTTGTGGTGACTTGAGCTCTGCTCCCATGTGCTTGTCCGCCATCTTGCCCGCCATCTTGCGCTGGCCGTCTCCTTTACCGCTTGGTCAGGAGAGTGGCAGTGCCTTGTGCTTCAGGCTGGCGGGGACCGGGATGACCCCCACCGGTCCATAGGGGGGTAACGGAGGTGCAAGCTTGGTCTTTCCACGGCTGATAGACACAGGGGAGCGTCCGTCCCCCCCGTACCTGCCGCGTGTGTAGGCCGCAGATGCCGACGCGGAGATTCCTTGCATTTGGGCGACATGTTTGTTCTCCCCAGGTAGGTCCCAGCTTTGTCTGTCTCGTTAGGGACTGAGAGTGTCTCGTAGCCGCTTTACCGAGCAGGTTACCGACTCAGTTAGTCGCTTGGTGCGGGAGCCCCAGGGAGACACGTTTGCATGGCTCAGCGGTCAGGCCCCGTCCCCTAAACTGCATTTTTAACTCAATAAGGTCAGGAATACATGTTTGTGTTCCTGACTCTATAGTGCTCTTAAAAAAAAAAAAAAAATTCAATACATTAAGTAAATTATAATAAATTGAAAACTAAATTGCGAAATTTAGGCAAAAACATAAAAAATTCTCCATCCTCTTTTTTATCTGTCTGTGGTACACAAATAATAACCTGATTAACATGGAAGATATATACTGTTTAACTGCAACAACAATTTGCCAGATGGATGTTCCTTCTGGCCCAAAGTATATTGAAGCTGTGGACTATGTGACTAGACATTTGTTTCATTCTGATTTTACCATAGGTTTTGCTAGTTTTTACTTCACTACAGTTCACTGGTTAGTGAAGAGAACCCCTTAAAGAAAATTCTAAAAAGGGGCACAAATGAAATAATATTATTTCTTCAAAAATTTGCAAAAAAATCTCCAAAACATATAAACAATGATTAGAAATTAAGAGTGTTGTAATATAGGAGTGGCATAAGGAAATAGTGTGTTTTCGAAGATATACATTTTTTTCTGAATTTGATTTGTCTAATGTATTAAATCTTCGATCCAAATCAGAAATGTTGAAACACTCCTTATGTTTACATGAAATCATATTTTAGTCTGAAGTCATAGAGTCATCTAAATCATATTTAATTTTTAATTCCTCAAAAGGTATAAGAGAAATGTTAGGAAATATATAGTCTAAATTATAAATAGAATGGGAATATAAATTTTCTAGATCTACTTGCGGTAACGTACACTTCAATATAGATAAAGTCATAGCCCTAGAACAGGTGGAAGATGGTTTAAAGGAACACCATAGTGACAGGAATACAAACATGTATGTAATAGAACTATGTAGACCCTCAGCCCCTCATCACCCGAATTGACTCGAATTCATGAGGGAAAGCATTGGATTGGCTAAGATTATCAATTCTGGTTGGAACCAAACACCGCCCTCGCCAATCAGCATCTCCTCATAGAGATGCATTGAATCACTGCATCTCTATGTGGAAAGTTCAGTGCCTCCATGCTCCACATTGTGCAGCACTGACACAGGAAGCACCTCTAGTGGCTGTCTGAGTAACGGCCACTGAAGGTGTCCCTAGGGAGCAATATAAACACTGTAATTTTGTTTAAAAGGCAGTGTTTACAGCAAAATGCCTTCACAGGATAGACAACAGAAAAGCTGCATTAAGCTGTAGTTGTTCTGGTGACTATAGTGTCCCTTTAACAATTTTAAACACCTGCCTGCAATGTGATTTTAGTAGGGGGAAACATTTCAACAATTCTTGGATGCTCCTATGTGGGTAACCAAAGTATTTCCCCTTTTATTTATGTTGGTTATAAACATTTTCTGAAAATACTTTAATATAAACTATTTGAAAATAAATTAAGAGTGGTATAAAGCACTGAATGGTTGGAGATCTAAACATGTGGTCCCCAGTTAGTTGTACATGACAGCATTACGGTAATACTTAAAGGTTATTAGTTTGTTTATCCAACCGGTAAGGAAAGCGTTGATGCAAGCTTGTCTATTTATATCTGTACAATCCTATTAAACTGTGCTCATGCGGTTCACACTGTCTGTCTACTCCTAGGAATTATATGCTGAAATCCGCTAGATGCAGTTTCTCTTATTCTTTGGCAACGAAGGGTTACATCATTATTACTGGTTTGAGTGGAAACATATTGTCTCTAATATGGAGAAGATGAATCACAGATAAATGCTGGAAATAGCTATACAATTTCAGATCCTACTGGTTCTCCCACTTAGAGGAAGGACAGAATGAAATTGAGATATGAGTATCACTTTGCCGGAGATTGTAATTGATTTTAGGTCTGAGCCGGCCAATTTTCTCCTGTGATAAGGAGAGCTGAAGTGGATCATTGTGAAGGGTGAGCAGATGGTAGGGCTGACATAGCTTTTATGAGGATCATCTAAAGTCAAGGCTCAAGCATGGTTTCAACTGAAAGCAAACTGCTTCTCAGGCTAGGAAATGGTGAATAGTGTCCATAACACAGCAAGATGTTTTATTATGCCATTGGGGTAGGAAAAGCTTGATGTGATGACTGTGTTATTTACTAAAGTGAGAATTCAAAGTGAATTCAAATATTTTAAATTGGAAGCATAGCTGACTTAGAGAACGTTTCTGGTTTGGCGATTTTGACCTTAAATTTGAAATTCACTTTGAATTATCATTTTGGTGAATAACCCTGTTGGTATTCATTGAGATCCCTTCAAGATATGCGTGATTGTTAATCTTCGTATCACAAAGTTGTACAGGGAACCATGTCCGATTATCATACTGTACAGCCACACTTTTTAGGCAGATTTAACCAAACTGGAAAAGTTCTCTCAATCACCTATTTCCAGTTCAGCTATTTTGACCTGCAATTTACTAGTTCTTTGTCTATTCTTAACCAGTGAATAAACCTTTTTATTCAGGTTTCTCTTTATTTAATCTGTGATTAATTAATTTTAGCTAAATCTGTCACCTGAACCACTGTTGAGTTGGGAGAGAGTGGCCAAAAATTAAGGTCTGCCCACTCCTTGGACTACTGGTAGTGTCCCTTTTGAAAAGAAGGAAGGAGAAAGAGGTTTAAGGAATCACACTTCTTGAAGGAATCAAATGTCTCGAATGCATGTTCAATGATTTACCAGCACTTTCACTGAATGATAAAAAATGAAGGGATACTTAATTAGGACCAAATACAGTCTGCATTGATAAAACATTTTGTCTTTTAAAATCTTATTCTAAAATGGATACTTTGTCTCATTCAGTAAAATGTAGGCACCATTTACTCTCACTGAATTTATTATAGCACCTGGAGTTCCACCAGCACCAATCCTCCATTGAGTGTTCAACCATTTTTAAACTTTAACAATGAATGAGGATCCTAGGTACAGTGATGGGGAGGGTGGGCAGGTAAAGGTGAGGTTAACTTACCTGAACCTGTCATTTGTGGCCATCTTGTACCGAATAGTGCTCGGACCACTCCATCTGTGGAGAACTTAATTTCCTGTTTTAATTAATAAAGATTATTGGAAGAAAGCTGCTGCCTGGTGGATACCTATCCAAGTGATTTGTTTGGAGCATCTATAGCCGGAGCAGTCTTCCCCTGCTCCCTGTTTGTGAGCATATATTTATGTATTTGTTATTATTGGTATTTACAGTATTACACTATATTGTTCCCTTTTCATTACAAATATTTTATGAATGGAGCAAGTGTTGTAAGTAAATTCTAATCACTTTGAAGTTATCTTTGCACTATATGTTTGATGCACTTTTGTATGTTTACATTTAGCACTTTATCATATATTTGTATGCACTCTACAAGGAAGTGTGTGTACACTAATGTTTTGCACTTTTGTTTGATGCACTTTATTGTAAAAATAGTGCACAGTGTTTTTTGCACTACCCTTTTGGTCACCTTAAAGGCATAGTGCACTTTTAAATGAGAGTGGGAATACTCATGAAAGAAAATGTAAAGTTACAGCGCACCTTAATTTTTGTTTTATGTTATTGTAGTGTATTCATGTGCTATTGCACTTTGACAAGTGCTGCTATATTACTTAAATTTGAATTTAACAAAAGAAGTAAGAAAGAAATAAGCGCCGTTACCACTTGGAATTTTTGGTATTCAGATAGATAGATCGATAGAAATGGATGTAAATAAAATCCTCAAGGACACATTTCTAGAGCCTGCTCCTGTGATGGGACACATGCTTTCTGTACCAATGTTCTAAATTAGGCCTCATTACAGGACCAGAAAAGTGTGCTCAATTAGTTTCTATTTAAATGTTGTGACAGAGTAGTTCAGTGTTTAAAAACCATTTAAGCATGCTTGCTTTTTATATATTGACTTGTGTCTGCTTTAGCTCTCATGCCAGCAGAGCAGTGGCAGCTGACCAGCTGGTAAAGTGCAAAGATGGTGGGTGCCTTCTGACTTGTTAGACTTTACCCCAGGGGTGTTGCAAGTGTCTAAGAGCATACGGAGCTGGAGCCCAATCATCTTTAACCCCTTAAGGACCAAACTTCTGGAATAAAAGGGAATCATGACGTGTCACACACGTCATGTGTCCTTAAGGGGTTAAAGCCCCACAATTGATCCCTCACAAATTCTACCTGTTTACACCTCCAATACAAGCACTTTGACAGAATTGGATGTATAAAGACACATACTTGCAGTTTGATACTTATAGACACATGGGGTACAGTGGCGTACACACAACCCATGTGGCCCACTCCCAGTCCCACCCCTAGCAACGCCCCTGCCATACCCATTTAACTTCATGCATTCTACCCCTGACTCAATGAGTGGTAATGATCACCATACACCATACACATACATTTAGTTGGGAAAGAGCAACTCTTTTACTGAGGTCTGACTCCACCCACTGATGCAGTGACCCAGTGGTAGCTCTAGAAGACAAGGAGTATACACAGGCCTGTTGTTAGGGTCCAGGATTTGATGGCCTGAATGTATGGTTTGTACCCAGAACATTTTTGTTTTTTTAAAAGATTAGTTGCTCAGCCTTTCAGCAGAATCTCCAACAAACCGATTAAGAAACTAAAGAACTAATCATAACAAACACAAAATGTTTTGATTTTTAAAACATACTTATTATTCCTTACTACACCAGAAGATATCATTTTAGATTTTTTTTGCACCAAAAAACAGTCACCTTTGCAGAGAATCTACTGTAACCTTTGTTACTGTTTTTAGTCATTCCATGATGAATATGATGATGTGATGATGCCTCCCCGCACCCTATACAAAAAATAACAGTTCCCTTACCAAGAGTTACTACAACATATAATAAGTTTAAGGTGACAAGAAATACAATGTTTACTTCTCAGTGCCCTACACAGTCAAAGAGGAACTGAAAAAAAGTCATGACCTATGTGAATAACAAAATGGCAAAACAATTCATAGTATGGACTGTTACCTAACCAGTGACAACCAACCCTATTCAGGTTTACATCGTTTAGATTTCACTACAGAAACATTAGGCAGGGCTAGGTTTAAGTAAGAAACTGCGTGCAGCTTTATATAGCTTCAGTGTTAGCCATATATCACAGGCATCATTACAAGAGGAAAGGTGAGTGGGTGCAATTGTCCCTCCTCTGTTGTATTAGAACCTTGATACACGCCCCTGCACCTGCCGGAAGCAGCTATCTACTTTTTTAGTTTAACTTTTATTATTATTATTATTTATTTTTAATGAAAAATATATATAAAGCCTCCCGTATCTCCCACTACTGCCCTATCCCCCATCAAAGTTTCTACCCCCAGCTATAACCCCTATCCCCCTTCATCCACCATAGCCCCTACCCCCATGCAACCACCAAATCCTTTAAACCCGCTGTAGCCACTACAGCCTTTATCTGCCCTATACCTACATCCTTAGTTAAAATGGTTTACACCATACTTTTTTCACTGAGAAAACAATCGTATGGTTAGGAATGCTTTTGCAACGTAATATTGGTTTATGAGACATGGAATTAAGGATCAGATAATAATCCAACTGAAACGAATGATACTCCTTCCTTTTCTTTTCTTTACTGAATAGCAGCAATTGTAATAAAATAATAATAATACTACTAACAATAATAATAGTATTAAGAATCTCTCCTTGTCCTATAAAAAACAGAAGCCTCTCCCATGTCCCTTAGTAGGATTTAGTAGGTACTTAGTGCGGGGGTAGGCAAGTTTCGGAACTCCAGATGTTGTGGAGTACTCCTTCCAAGATGCTTCGCCAGCACTAAGGCCGTAAGAGCATTATGGGAGATGAAGTCGACAGCATCTGGAGTGCTGAAGGTTGCCTACACTTGCTTTATTCAATTAAATTTAATAATAAATACACCCCTCCTACCTGACAAATGAAACGGCACATTTTGTTTAGCCTTATATACTGCTAGAAAAGGGGAGAACAACACACACACACACACACACACACATATATATATATATATATATATATATATCATAATTTACAATAATAATGGTATCTGTTTTACATGTGTTGTCTCCCCTTTTCTAGCAGTATATAAGACTAACCAAAATATGCAGTTTCATTTGTCATGTAGGAGGGGTGTATTTTGACATCATGTGATGCATTTTTGCCATGTATTTCCAACTTTCATTTAAGTGCAACACAAATGCCAAAAACAAATCACTAGTTTCACAAAACGAGTTTCAGGACAAGCAAACAGTCAAACTAACAAAAGTGAACAAACTATCCTATTTTTTAAGAGCGCATGCTTCCCACATTGGTACCCTACAAGGCATCACTATGTATACTAATACAACATTCAATTTCAAAATACAAGTTGTTAGTACGCTAAGCAATGCTTTAAATGTACAACTTGATGAAATGCTGTCTTTTTTCAACCTACTTGCTAGGTAACTCTTTATTTAGTAAAGTGGCAGTTGTCAGAAATTCAAAGTGAAATTAAGGCCAAAATAGTTGAAATGGAAAAAATAAGCTAATCTCATACTCCGGTTCCTTTGGCCTCAAATTTTAGATCCCAACAATTCCACTTTAGTGAATAACCCTGTATATGTTGGGTTTGCTCTCTATTATCTAGATTCAAACTTTGCAACCAACTAAGAAAGTAGATGCTAAGTAAAGATTTCTTTTCTTTTTTTTTTTTTATTTTAAAGTGTTATTGGAAAGCTTTCTTGCCAGGCAGATATTTAGAGAAACATACCGGAATGCTAATGCCTTTTGTTGTTTGTCAATAATATATAAATATATTACCCTCAGCTAAACAAGGGTTCTTTGTTTTAAACGTTCCCAACAAATATCCATCTGCCTGGCACATCAGTCATTCACACAGCCAGGAGTTAATATCCAAATGTCTATTTCAATATAATGGATGGATATGAGTCGTTTTCAACTTAAATGTTATGGTACTAAATGAATATGGAAATAAACATAGTAGTGGGATATTTTGCAGGTGATACAGTCACAAACTAACATGGTCGCAGACTATTATTTTACTGTAAACATTCTATCGGACAGAAAACCTGTAATCAGGAAAGGGAAGTAGTAAATTGCAGATAATTACATGTTTGTTCTTTTTCTGATATTCCACTTACTTTAAACCTTCTGTCAATCCAGCTCTAACACTTTTCACTGTTCTCGTCTTTTATCCTTGCTTCTTGTCCGTGTTAATCCCCGTCTGATCTCAGAGAATACAGTTCATGTGAATCTGTCGCACTGTCCCACCTCTTCCCGTACAGTTTTGCCCTTTCTGTTGTGACCAGGCTGGTGGGTAATGTAGATCCTACTCAGTGGACTCCCTAACGGTTGGTGCTTGTCGATGGGATGCAAACTTGTTTTGTGCTGCCGGAGGTCCTCTCTGTGCCTGCTGATGTGTGTGTGTGCATTGATGTGTGCGCTGATGTGTACGTTCACTTAGGACCACAAAGAATGCTCTAAGCTTTCTCTGTGTGGAATAGGCAGAGCCAGAGACTGAATGTGTGTCTGTGTCCTTTAGGAAGAGGAGATAAAACAAAGATTAATCTGCGCCAGAAGAAGTGAACTTAATTTAATGAAAACCAGCAATCCCCCAGGGCTACTTTTTAAGCCTTGCTATTTTAATGTTAACAGCAACAGCTACAAGTAAATTACTTAGTAAATACATATTTAAATTACATTAAATAACCAAGAGATGTTTTCGAAACAATTATTATTTGGTGACGCTGTTTTATCTCTGTTTCTTTAAATTCTAACCCTTCACTTTTACACGTAATGCTTAACTAAAGCAAAATCTTCGTAAGATTTAACAACTCCAATTTTACCACATGACAGGAGGCTTCAAATTTGCATATCTTTCTTTACTGAAAACTCCAGCAGCATAGAAACATAACAACCAATCAGAAAAAAGATATGGTGCCCATAAAAGGCCCTGTCTATGACATCACTTCCTCTTTCTTTGCTGCTCCAGCCATACAACAGGTCAGAGTACTTTTACCTCTCTAGTTTATTTATATGATTAGCTCTTATTGTCACTTTGTATTTTACATTACCCCTGGCTATCTATACCTGTCTCCTTCTCCCCCATACTCAGTGTATCCCCTACTCTACTTTGTATTCTCTGTCTTTCCTACTACTTTATTGCTGGTCTGGCGGTCCGCGGGCGTCATGGCTGTCCGTGCCGCGTTCGCCGCGCGGACCTGCCCTTCTGACACACAGGGGGCTGGGTGGGGACGAGTGGAGGGTAGCCGGGGCTAACTTTACGTTTTTTGACGTGTTTTCTTCTCGCTTGCGGCTGCGAGCGAGAAATCTCTGCACACGTGGCCGCCGGCCATCTTGGATCTCGCAGCTCGTGAGACCCGCGACGGCCACCTCCCCTACTCATATGGCGGCTCGGAAATCACCCGATCGCCGCACCAAACTCTTGGATCAACCCCTCAGAGGTCCCCCCCCTCTCAAGACACATTTCATCACTATTACAGTTGTATAAAGTTTTTTATTCAAACGGACACAGGATGCCTTAATCTGGATGTTTTTATATGTGAGAGGGGTGGAAAAAAGCATGCACACAATCCATGTATTTTTATGAAGGCTGTACAATATCACAGTTATACATTACATGTACTGTTCCAATAACTGGCCATACTACCTCACTGTTCCCTGAAGGGACATATACTGTACTACCATACCCTACACAGGGGATATTGTATTACTATACCCTACACAGGGAATATTATATTAGGATACCCTACACAGGGTCATATTACATTACTGTACCCAAGGGTGCAAATTTATGTGGGTGTCCTCTGGGTATTTTTTCATGGCACACCACCTGGGGTGACCCCCCAGATACACATGCAAGGGCGCTGACAGCCCATTTCAGTTGATGTGGGTGTCCTCTGGTTACCACGGCACACCACCCGGGGTGAACCCCGATGATATGCACAAGGGACTACACCATAGTGTCTGAGATACACGCATATAGCCCTGATCTCAATATTTAAGTGCATACAAAGCCTTCTACATACATTGCACCAACTGGGCGCCCCCCGGTTGTACCAAGAGTCTATCTCTATATGTAAATGACTCTCCCCCCACGACTTCCACTGAATTTTATTTTCGCCCAACAGGACGAAAAACACTGCAAGTCATGGAAGACACCCAAAGCAGCGAAGACTTCCAGGCTATGATCAATGCCGCCATGGCGGCATCTGTGGAAAAGGCCCTCTTGAGGGCTCTACCCCACGGCCAAGGCGACACAAGCCCCCCAGAACTGAAGTGTCTAAGGCCAAACGACAACGAAAGGAACGTGGATCGACAACCCGCACCCTTCCCACTTCAATCCTCGGACGAGGAAGACTCCACATGCCTTAGACGTGGTTGACGAGTGGCACGGGGACAGCTCACCTTCAGACGACGAAGAGTGGCAAGACTTGCCGCCCACCTCTTCGAAATACGTCAAAGAGACTTTCCTTGGCAACCGAGACAAGGAACACAATGACGACCTCCACACCGGTCGGACCCAAGAAGGAGTGTTTCTGGATGACCAGGGGACACTGCTCTTCGATCCTCGCACCATCCGACACCCACAGTCCTCAGAATGGACTCTGCCAGATTACCTGGCAAAATTCATACACTACTGGCTGCGCAAACCACTGGAGGTACGGGCACGTCTCAGGGCCGAATGCCCCAGGCCACTACTTCCCGATAAAGTGGCGCTTACACCCGAATTTGACGATACGATGGTGGTCTTCATGTCACGCTCGGGCCGAGACCCTCGTAAGGGGGTGGAGAAAGGCATGAAAGCGGCACAGGACAAAGTGCTAGACTTGCTCGGCCCCATCGCCAAGATGCTGTATATCGTGGACCTAGCCCTCAGCCAAGACTCCCAACTAGACCCTCACGTCATATGTGAATGGGCTCAACGCGCAGTGTGCCTGGGCAACACAAACGCTGCACTATGCATCGAAAGACGCAGCTCGGCATTGATTCACATTGATAGCAAGCTCCTGGATCTCGGGGCTAAAGAATTCGGACCGAAAGCCCATGGTCTATTATTTGGCGATGCCTTCATCACTGAACTTAAAAGACACGTGAACCTATTCACCACCTTGAATAAGGCCCAAACCTCTCTCAAGCACGTGTTCCACACTCCGTCTACAAGAGGTGTTTTTGGACGGGCTGGTCGACAGCAGAAACGTGCCACCAGACGATTTTGGGCCTCAGGTTCCAGATCATTCCCGTCTACAACACAAAGACCCTCAAAGACCCTCATCGTTCCGAGGGGTGGGAAGGACTAGAGGTTTCAGAGGTCGAGGACGTGGCCGCTTCTCCAATGGTGAGTCCACCTACATACCTAAATGTACCAAAGTTTATAGCAGGCAACCTATCTTTTTTCTTCCAGAATTGGGAGCTGATCACCAAAGACGCCTGGGTCCTCCAGACGGTACGCGGTTTCGTTATAGAGTTCTCCGCACAACCCATACAAACCGCCCCCCCTTCCCCGATTCACATGTCAACGGAACAAAACCACCTGGTGGATGAGGAGATCCACGCACTCTTCGAGAAAGGCGCGATACAATACGCACCGGGCGGGGGAGGCTTTATAAGCAACATCTTCCTGGTCAAGAAGAAAACGGGTGATTACAGGCCGGTTATCAATCTCCGGCAGTTAAACTCATTCGTAATCTACAGTCATTTCAAGATGGAAGGAATCCATCTTCTACAAGACCTACTCGTCAAGAATGACTGGTTTACGTGGCTGGATCTCAAAGACGCGTACCTGTCTGTCCCAATGGACGTACACTGCCGACAATTCCTCCGCTTCCGATCGAGAAGACGGATATGCCAGTTTACATGTCTGCCGTTCGGCCTCAGCTCGGCTCCGTGGTGCTTCACAAAGCTACTGAGGCCGGTAATGGCTCACATCCGAACAAGGGGCATACGATGTCTCGAATACTTGGACGATTTGCTGATCTTTTGCGAATCCGCGTCCAGGCTACGATCACAGACGAAATTTGTCGTTCACTTGCTGGAATCTCTAGGGTTCGTAGTGAAAAGACAGAAGTTGTCTCTCTCTCCTTCGCAGTCGGTTCAATTCCTCGGCTTCGACATCAATTCGAAGGATTGCGTACTACGCCTCCCCTCGAAAAAGATAGCCTCGATAAGGAAAGAAATCAGACAAGTTCTGAGGATGGACACAATACCACTCAGGATGCTCGCTCAGATTGTAGGACTCCTTTCCTCCTCCATACAAGCGATATTCCTGGGCCCATTACACTACAGGGCCATGCAGCGACTGAAGGCGGGATACCGACGCACCGGACAATCTTACGACCACTGGATCCCACTCTCAACAGAAGTGAGGTCGGGACTTCAATGGTGGTTACTACACATACAAGCCTGGAACAGCAAGGCGATCTTCGGCCCTTCCCCGGACTTCATCGTGGAATCGGATGCCAGCCTGTGGGGATGGGGCGCTCACTGCTCGGACGCCTCCATGGGAGGCTCGTGGCAAGGAGAGGAGAACAACCTACACATCAACTGCGTGGAATTGATCGCGGGATCCTTCACCACCCGCAGCCTGGCCAAGGACAGGTAGAATTGTTGTATTCTGCTCCGCATGGACAACATTTCGGCGGTGCAATACATCAATCACCTGGGCGGCGCGAGATCAAAAGATTTGACGGAAGCCACGAAGAACATCTACAGTTTCTGCCTACGAAGGAACATCACGCTACAGGCGGAATACCTACCAGGAATCTCCAACTTGACGGCGGACTGGTTCTCCCGCCACTGGAGAGACACCAGCGATTGGAACCTCAACAGGGAGATATTCCAGACTCTACGGCGGATACTACAGTTGGCTTCCGGACCCAAAAGGCGAAGCTGCGGACGCATTCCTACAGGACTGGCCCTTTCAAGGGGCTTACGCATTCCCACCATTTTCCATGATCCCACGGGTGCTGCGATACACACGCACTCGCAAGATATCACTCCTGCTCATAACCCCCCTTTGGCAAGGCGAGCCGTGGTTTCCGGACCTCCTGGAGATGTCCCTCGACCATCCCATCCTGCTCCCTGCCTCCCCACTTCTCCTGTCGGGACCTCGAGGGGAACCCCATCCCCTTGTCCTGGAAGGACAACTGGAGCTGGTGGCCTGGACGATTTCAGGGGTTCCTGGTCAGTCCACAGCCTATCACAATCTACTAAAGACCTCCTTTGGGACTCATGGGCTCCAGGCACCAGGAGATGCTATATATCCACCTGGTCAGCCTGGAGTGATTGGTGTATGGAAAGGGATTCCGATCCCTTTACTGCCTCTGTCCCACTGATCCTCAACTACCTTGCTCATCTGTTCTCAATGGGACGATCGTATCGATCCCTTAACATGATCAGATCTGCTATTTCGGCGGCACACGTCCCAGTACAAGGCAGACCAGTGGGTCAAGATCCTCTGGTATGTCGTCTACTGCGGGGTGCCAAGCTAACGAGACCCCCAGCACCCAAATACTCCAGCCGCTGGCAAGTGAATGGGGTGCTGGACTTCCTTCGGAGCTGGCCAGACAACCCCTATCTACCACTGGCCCTTTTGTTATGCCTCGTCTCATTCCGACGGGTGTCAGACGTTAGGGCGTTCGATGTGGACGGTTTCTCTCTCACTCCGGAGGGAGTTACCTTTTCCATTTCAAGACGGACGAAATCAGATTCGTCTTCAGTGTCATACCCATACTTTGAGTTAGACTCCAAACTATGCGTTGTCAGGACACTAATGAGGCATACGGAAATCACAGCCCCCCTTCGGAATATCCCGACGGGTCAACTCCTGATTTCTTACGTAAGACCTCACGGACCAGTGTCTACGACAACCCTGGCCAGATGGGTTCGCTGGCTACTAAAGTTAGCAGGCGTTGAATCTAGCTTTGGAGCGCATTCGGTCAGAGGGGCGGCAGCGTTCCAAGCGTTCTTGGCGGGCGCCTCCCTAACCGACATTATGCGTTGCGCAGACTGGACACGGGAGAGTACATTCAGGACGTTTTATTTCCGCCAAACTTCTCATGCTTCCTTCACACTGGTCAATTCTAAGCTTTAAAAAATGCAAATATGAAGCCTCCTGTCATGTGGTAAAATTGAAGATTATATTAGCTTTAGTGTACTAACAATCTTAATTTTAGTAATGACAGGAGGCGAATATTTCCCACCCTATAGGATCCCTCCCATGTTATCTCATGTTGTACAGAATATGTCTTTATGTTCAGGAAGGCATGCATGTTATGATTGTATAATAACTACTTAGACATATAGCTTGAAAGTCCTGTATAGGTTGTATAATTAGTCATGTACCTTGAATTATGTGGTGCTTGTAGTTCTTACATGTCATTGCTTTCGAAGTTATATATATATCAATAGGTTACACATCCTAGTATCCATTGGTGTATCAGTTTCTTAATGTTTATTGTATGCGGACATGTTACCACGCCAGAGACCTTTCACCTTTTTGTTTTTCTTGCAGCGTGAACGTCTTCTCATCAGGACAAAGACTCACCTTCCATGCCGCTGCATCATGGAACTACTGGAGTTATTTACCCTAATATGTTGTTGAACTGTTGACGTAATATGGTTATGTTTCTTGTTGTTATTTATCGTTCGCTTCAAAGAAAGAGGAAGTGATGTCATAGACAGGGCCTTTTATGGGCACCATATCTTTTTTCTGATTGGTTGTTATGTTTCTATGCTGCTGGAGTTTTCAGTAAAGAAAGATATGCAAATATTCGCCTCCTGTCATTACTAAAATTAAGATTATTAGTACACTAAAGCTAGTATAATCTTCAATTAACCTGCATCATACTGAAACGATTGGGCTGCCTATTTAACATTTAAAATAATCTAAGCCTGAAACCTAACTACTACAGTTGGCTGTAGTGGAAAGGCTGCTTGGAGTGTTTCCTTTAAACCATGTAAACTGTAAAACTGACAGTATGGTAATTGCAAAGTGATTTAGTCACCAAAGAGCTCACTAAAACATATTTTTGGTGATCAGGGGTTTATATATTATATATGTTGATCTATAATTTACATTTGGTTGTCAATTCAAAGCTACTGCTACCCATTCCTTAGTCTACTGAAATTATTCCACATAGACGAAGTAATTTGGAATTATAGTTTTTATTTATTTGCTGTTGCTGCAATAGACAGACAGATTTACATGTCAGGTGAACTGATTTTAACATGTGACTGATTAAAGGGTTACTCCAAGCACCATTACCACTCCAGTGATTTGAAGAGGTCATGGTACCTGGAGTCTGTACGTGCAGTGTTTCACTTAGAAATGCACATAATGAGATTAATCCCTTTACTACCAATGATGTCACTCCTTGAACAGGGCTGGCTAATGTCAATTATGTACATATTTCTATGCACAGCATGTCATTCACTGGCTGAGAGCGTTCAGCTGATGCGCTCAGCCAATGAATGTGTGTCAGGATAAACATCCAGCTTTTGCAGCTCCGCTTGAGAGAAGACCAGGCTCCCCGCATGGATCCAGCAAAGCATTGCAAAACAGTTTGCCCAATAACAGATCATGGTCCCACGGTACTCATACCATCATAACCACTACAACAATGTGCTGGAACTCCTGTCCAATCAAGAGTTAGCAAAAAAGGATGATTGATGGCTAGGTACAGCCACTGAATGTCTGGCGTGAATACAGTGTCAAATGTGGCTGGGCTTGGTGGTGGGAAGACATTTCCTCTGGACATATGTCTAGTGTTTTGGAAAGGGATTTTGTGATTGTTTTGGCTTTATTCTTTCTATTCATCACAAAATAGAATGTAAAGTATCAAAAGGAAAATAAAGTAGAAGAGAGAATGAGGAGTGTAAGCTAAAGGGATACACTCATAGTGGGTTAAACTACCAAAGTAGTGAAAAGAAAAAAACGGAGAAAAAGCTAAATGCCCTAATTAGATAAAATATAACTGTGACAAAGTGCCCTTCGCCACTTGGGCCTGGAGAGGACTGTTTGACAGCCTCTTGCCATGTGATTATGGTCCCTGGGAGATTGGGCCCTTTTAAAAAAAACGTATTCGGCCCTAACAGAGTGCATGTCACTCATTCTGGCCCTTTAAACACAGTGGGGCCATTCGGTACTTGCCCTGTGTGAGCGGTGATACCCCCAGATAGCTATGCCATGGAGCCTATTCATATAATGAAAGACTATGCGAAAGACTTTAGCTCCATGGCGATTAAACTGTATTTGTGTGGTCTGGGTGCCATTCACCTAATAATGTGCACCCAGACCTGAGCTATCTGGGGATATGTAACATGTCTGTGTTTGGTGTTCTGCAGTAGCTGTGCCTGTCTCTCAGAAAGGGGCATATCGCCTAAACGGATTTTAACCCCTTGTCTGCTGAAACGGTCCGTTACAATTGGTGGCAAGCGGCGGGATCGTTCCTACAGCCAGAAGGACAGCTACAGGAAACACCATTTCTTTGGATTTACAAGTGGGGGCAACGCATGTCCCAGTACAGCGACTCTAAAAGCAACAGAATGGAACCAGCAGTGTTATACGAGGAGGAGGACCTGGATCGCCGGGATGCATAAAGGAAAAGCATCTGGTACCAGGCCCTGGATGTACAATACCAGCGGGGTGAGAGTCTCCCCAGTGGAGAGCAGCGGTTGCAGAAGCAAGTGGCCCTGCGGATGCCCTTCCTGGGAGAGCAGCCCCTGGAGGAATGGGTGAAGGAATTGGAGCTCCGATTATGGCAGGAGATTTGGCTGGAAGATGCCTACCAGGCACTCTGGTGGTATATGGCACAGTATATACCCTGGACAGCCGAGCATGACAAGCCAGAGGGAGAGGAGTTTGATGGTCCTGGCTTGTTATGGGAGTCCTTTGCAGAGACGGGCTTCGGGAGCCCTGCACAGACCAGACTTCAGGACATTTTCTACACAAGGGAGGCTAGGCATGACTGGGATGACCCCCATGAGGTAGGGCAAGACCTGCTTCACCTAGCAACCATGGAGCAGGACTACCGAGGTCTCTTCCACTCCATTGAGAAGATTCAGCAGGACAGCAAGGTGACAGATCCAGTTCCAGACCCATTCAGCTGGGAAGATATTGTTGAGATTTACTGGGAGGAACCCCAGGCGGCAGGTAGAGATGGGACCAAAGTCTCTCCACCGGTATTGCAGGGAATTGGGAGCCCAATCTCCATTCCCCAGCGGCAGGCTGAGTTACAGGGGGCAGAGACAAGTGGTCCTGTCCCCCAGCAGCAGTGTACCTTGCAGGGAGAGGAGAGCAGCGTCCTCCCTTCCCAGCGGCAAGGTGAGCTACAGGGATGCTGGGCGGTCGGCTCAGATCCCCAGCGGCAGTGTGATATACAGGGAATTGGGAGCCCAGTCTCCATTCCCCACCGGTAGAGTGTCCTACCGGGAATAGAGAGCCCAGTCTCCTTTCCCCAGCAGCAGGACTCTGTATTGGGAGCCTAGACAGTCGGTCTCCCTCCCCCGCGGCTGGAAGTATGTATGGGAGAGGAGCTGGTTACCCCCTCTCCCCAGCGGCAGCTTAATGTACCAGGGGGAGACAGTAAGCCCCACAACTGTGCAGATGGGACCGTGGTCTCTGCACATACAGCACAGGGGGTAGGGATGGTCGGTCCTGCCCCCCAGCGACCGGGCTGTTTAGCCAAAGAGGAGACAACCGGTCTCTCTTCCCAGTGGCAGCCTGATTTCCAGGAGGTGGTGATGGTGGATCCCTCCACCTTACAGCAACCAGCGTCCTGGGGAGTGGAGGCAACCGGCCTCCCTCTCCTCCACCAGCCAGAGGTACCTGAGGTAGTGGACCTCATAGATTTGTCCTGGAGACACACACAGATGGCAGGTGGAGATGGGACCGAAGTCTCTCCACAGGCCCTACAGGGATGCTGGGTACCCGGCCCAGATCCCCAGCGGCAGTGCATCTCACAGGTAGAGGAGACAACCGGTCTCTCTTCCCAGCGGCAGCCTGAGTTCCAGGAGGAGGTGATGGTGGATCCCTCCACCTTACAGCAACCAGCGTCCTGGGGAGTGGGGGCAGCCGGCCTCCCCCTCCCACCGCCGCAGGAGATACCGGGTGAGGGGGAAAACAACCCTAACCACACTGGCACAGATGGGACCGCAGTCTCTGTGCCAGTCCTACAGGGATGCTCGACGGGCGGTCCAGATCCCCAACCTTCCCCGCAGGGATACCAGGAGGAGGTAAGCAAGCCTTCCCCTCCCCTGCTACATCCCGACCGGGTCCTGGGGGCAGTGGATGAGCCTACGATACCCACTGACCCCCTTCCAGCTGAAGAGCTGGCATCCGGGCAGAGTGTTGCTAGCCTCTGCCCTCCCTTTTTCCCTGGTCCAGAGCCTGATTTACCTCAAGCTAACCCAGCGGAAGAGCTGGCAGCAGAGCAGAGCGCCACTGGCCTCTGCCCCCCAAGTAACCCCAGCTGTCTGCCTAGCTGCGCCAGGGAGACCGAGGAGGCTGAACTGTCCCACTACAACCTGGAACCTACAGGCCAGTACCATTTATTGTGGGGGGGTTACTCTGTGAACTGTTTACTGTGGGTGGGCTGCCCAACTAACCTAGGTACTGACCGGCAGAAGGTCAGGTACCTGTTTAGTCTTCCCCCCAAAGGGAAGATGTGTGACGAAGTGCCCTTCACCACTTGGGCCTGGAGAGGACTGCTTGCCAGCCTCTTGCCATGTGATTATGGTCCCTGGGAGATTGGGCCCTTTTAAAAAAACGTATTCGGCCCTAACAGAGTTCATGTCACTCATTCTGGCCCTTTAAACACAGTGGGGCCATTCGGTACTTGCCCTGTGTGAGCGGCAATACCCCCAGATAGCTATGCCATGGAGCCTATTCATATAATGAAAGACTATGGGAAAGACTTTAGCTCCATGGCGATTAAACTGTATTCGTGTGGTCTGGATGCCATTCACCTAATAATGTGCACCCAGACCTGAGCTATCTGGGGATATGTAACATGTCTGTGTTTGGTGTAATAAAAGTGACTTTATATATTTTAAAACATAATCCTGTATTTAGGTCCCCACATGTGTAATGGAGTTTTGTCTTTGACCTGGGAGATAATTGGATTACTTCTCCAATTATCTCCAGGGCAGAAGGGAGGAAGCCAGGATGCATTGTGGGGATGTTTTACTTTTACTGTTTGAGCCAGATTAAAATACTGCCAGCCAGGGGGAACAAAATATACTTTTACTAACTTTTGAACCCCTGGTCTGATTCATGCCATTTTTAAATATGTTGTTCCCCCGAATGGATTGATTGTGGATATGTATTTTTATGTGAATGTGATGTATGGTTTTAAAGTTACAGAGTATGTGTGAGTATAGTATGCAAAATTATTTTACAATCGCATATGTCTATCGTGTATAAACTGCCACATTCCATACTCTGTAGGTGTTCCGCCAGGTTTTTAGATATACAAATTAAATAAAATGAAAACAACCGAGATCTGACCAGCCCAGAATTCTGACAACCTCTCACACTGCATCTACAAGTAGCGGTCCAGATGAAGTATAGGTGGGAACAGAGTGTTGAAGGTAGCCCTAATCATTCGCAGTGTCGTCAGAGCCCCCAGCGTCTCGCTAGTATCGCCCGCGGCTCTACTTATGCAAAGCTGTGCCCACCTACTCGGCGCTATTGAGACTTCGCTGCCGGTCAGATGCGTGATAAAAGTAAGGAGAAGAAATATGGAGGTATACAAAGTCTCCAAGAAAGAAAGAGAGTGGGGGAAGAGGGTGACGGGAAAAAAGGAATGGGAAGGAAGGGAAAGAGTGGGACAGGAAGGGGTGGGACATAGAACCAATCACCACGACCTCGATAGGGCTGTGCAGCCCAGATTCGGGCTGGAACCCCAACAATTAGTAATATCACGACGGCGGCACAGAGGGCCATCGTGCAGGGTCATTCTGCCTGTTCCAGTCGACCTTTCGCAGGGGTGGAAGGTGGGCTATTCAAGGGCCGGAGCGATCCGGCCATCAGGGGGTACAGGGGGCCGGGGGAAAAAACCCTCGGTCCCTAGTCACCAACACCACTCTCTATCCACGGGCCCCATACCCTCTCAAATTTAGACAAAGTACCCCTGACCTGCGCTGTCAGTTTGTCCATCAGAAAGTTATCCCTAATCTTTTGGATAACTAGATCTATCGAAGGGGTCCCCCTCTGCAGCCAGACCTGCACTAAGGCCCTCCGAGCAGCTAAGTTCACCTTCAGTATTAATTTCTGTTCCGACCTAGTCCAGTCATCCATGGATCTGGCCAAGAGGAAGACCCAGGGGTCCAATCGGACCTCTCTATTGAAAACGTCCCGTATTAGATCCACGATCAGTTTCCAGTATTTCTATGCCTCTGGGCAGTCCCACCACATGTGATAAGTCCCCTTCTGGCCGCAACCTCTCCAACACAGATCAGTGGGGACCCTATTCATCCTGTAAAGCTTTACCAGAGTGGTGTACCATCTGAACATGGTCTTATAAGCCTGCTCCTGCAGGGAGACGCACATCGACGAGGTCGCCGCTGCCTCCCAAATCTCCTGCCACTCGACCCCTTCCAGCTCCTCGTTCAAGTCCGCCTCCCATTGGGCAGTATAGGTAAGATCCCCCCACTCTGTCGTAGTCGTGCTGAAATGCGCATACAAAATAGTAATTAGACCTTTCGGAAACTGTTCTGTCATGCACATTCGCTCGAAAAACGTGAGTGGGGTGAATGCAGCCGTTTTTATCTCTGGGGTCTGTGCAAAGTCCCGCAGTTGGAGGTAACGAAAAAAAGTCAGATGGACTTAAAGGGGCTCGGGATGTCAATTCCTCGAATGGTACAACCGAACCGCCTTCATACAGTTGGTAGAGTCTCTGTACCCCAGTATTCTCTAAACCTTTGAAGTCCCTTGCCTCCATCCCGGGGAGGAACGCCGTATTCCTCAGATAAGGAGCCAAGGGAGACACTTGGGGGGATAAGCTGTACTTTGAGGCTGCTGCATCCCACAATTTTATGGAGTTATTGATAGCCGGGCATGCGATGTGAGTCGTTGGTCTGTGGTCCCGAGGGACCCACATATAGAATTGCGGCAAATCTGGGCCCATAAGAGTAGATTCCAAATCAACCCATCGCCTTTCCCCCACTGGGGAGTGCCACATAGCTATCTGGGTCAGCTGGGCTGCCAAATAATAAAAATAAAAGTTAGGCAGCCCCAAACCTCCCCTCGCCTTCGCCCTATAAAGTACATTACGCGAGACTCTATGGTTCCTATTCTGCCAAATAAATCTACCTACTGCCTTCTGAAGCGCTCCTAAGTCCGCTCTAGTCAGTCGGACCGCGAGCGCCTGAAACAGGAACAAGATGCGAGGGAGAATATTCATCTTCACGGAATGTATTCTACCAATCCATGAGATCGGCTTATCCACCCATTTCTCCATATCGTCTATCAGTGTTCGTAGCATGGGGGTGTAGTTTTGTCGGAACAGCTGTGTAGGGTCCGCCGTAAGTCGGACCCCCAGGTATGTGATATAATCCCTAGCTATACGTATTTTATAAGTTCGTCCTATAATGTCCATGTCCGCGTCACTCACTCTTACTGGAAGCACGCTCGATTTGGCCATGTTGACCTTATATCCGGCTATCCCGCTATACTCTTCCAGCAGAAGCGTCAGTGCTTCCATGGATTCCAGCGGGTCGGTCAGGGTTAGTAGTATATCGTCCGCGAAACCCAACACGACGTACTCCTGCCCTCCAACCATAACTCCCTTAATAACCGCGGTCTCCCTCATAGCCTGCAAAAGGGGTTCCAGAGAGAGGGCAAACAGCAAGGGCGACAAAGGGCAGCCCTGCCTGGTTCCGTTCCCCAAACTGAAAGGCAGCGGATCGGCCCCCGCTATTCTGACCCGAGCCCTAACATCCGTGTACATAGCTCTGATCACTGTTATAAACGGAGTTGGGAAACCGAGATGTCTAAGTACTTCGAAAAGATACGGCCACTTCACCCTATCGAAAGCCTTCTCGGCGTCGAGTGATAGTATCAGGGTTGGGGCGTCCTGAGCGGATTGCCGCCATATGAGGTCCACATTGCGCCTAGTATTCTCAAACAGTTGCCTGCTTGGAACGAAGCCTACTTGATCAGGATGTATTAGGCGCGGCAGTAAGGGGTTCAGCCTATGAGCCAAGACTTTCGCTAGGATTTACCAAACATGATTGATCAGGGATATCGGGCGAAAGTTTTCCGGGATTGTGCCATCCTCACCTGGTTTAGGCAGAAGAACGATATCAGCCAATGACATGTCCCTATCCGGTGCACCCCCCTCCAGTAGATCATTGAACCACCTTTCCAGATGGGGGGTCAGTTCTTCCCGAAAGATCTTATAATAACTGCCCTCAAAGCCATCAGGGCCCGGAGCCTTGTTGCCCTTTAACGCTGAGATAGCCGCCTCGATTTCCTCCGCCGAGATCCGCCGTCCTAGAGCCTCTGAGTCCGCACCCCGTAAAATCGGGAGGGACAATCGAGACAGGAAAGAGCGGGCGTTATCAATCTCTCTAGAGGGATCGTCGCTAGTTCCCCCAGAGTGATTGTATAGTTTGGAATAGTAGTCCGTAAAGACTTGGGCAATCTTTGTGGGGTCGGTATAGCATGTGCCCGAGGAATCCTTAATGTTTGTAATATGTGTATTTCTCTGTCGCGGTCGGAGAGACCTTGCCAATAGCGTATCCATTTTGTTCGCTTTTTCGTAGAAAGTCCGCTTGGACCAAACAATAGCCCTAGCTGTCTCGTCTAGAAGAGTCTTGCGTATCGATGCCCGTAAAGTTTTAACGTCAGCCAACGTGTTAGGTGAAGTATTTAGTTTATGTTTCGTTTCCGCCCTCCCCAGGGCCTCCAGAAGTGACGCCAACCGTTGAGTCTTTCTCTTTTTTTTTTGGGTGGCCTCTCGGATCAGGATAGCCTGGATAACTGCCTTGTGCGCCGCCCACACCGTGGATGGGCGGACGCCAACCTCAGTATTCCTAGCGAAATACTCAGTCATCTCTCCCCTAACTTTCTCCACTACGGTCGGGTCCTGGAGCAAGGAGGTATTCAACTTCCAAGACCACGGAGAGGCCATGCAAAATTTGTCTAAAGTCATTGTGATCTCTGCATGGTCCGACCAAGTTATCGATCCCACTGTGGAGCTGGATACCCTGGGCACCACTTGAGGGTTCACAAGGAAAAGGTCGATTCGTGAGTAGGTATCGTGGGGAGTGGAATAAAAAGTGTAATCCCGATCATCAGGATGATGTGCCCTCCAAATATCCAGAAGGCCTGTATGCCGAATAAAGTCATGTAGCAGCTTATCCTGTCCCCCTCTTCCATGGGACCGAGGGAGACCCCTACATGGGCCCCTATCCACTGCCGGACATGGAGCCGCGTTGAAATCGCCTCCAACAACCACCATGCCGTGCGGTAGAGAGTTTACCAACTGAGCCATATTATCCCAAAAATCGATAGAGGGGATGTTCGGTGCATAGATGTTGAGCAGGTGTATCGGGTGTGAATGAACACTCCCTGTCACCAAAAGAAAGCGCCCTCCTGGATCCGCCTGTACTGTTCCCATTTTGATAGGGCATCTATGATGAATCAGCACCGCAACCCCATTCCTTTTGTTTAAGGCCCTGGATTCATAGACTGTTCAAAAAGTATGGTCTCTCAAAGCTAGCTTGGCTGTTGCCGGGATATGCGTCTCCTGTAAAAATGCTATATCAGGATTAAGGCGCTTAAGTTCCCGAAACAGAAGGCAGCGTTTGTTCGGAGCATTAAGGCCTTTTACGTTCAAGGATAGTAATTTTAAAGGCATTGGATCTAATGTGTTACCCAGCTAATCCCGTGAGCTAACTCGCCCTGGGGCCAAGTGGCACGGTCTGTTATAACGCCGCTCGTGAATGATGGTCGGCCTGGGCCCATCCGGTTGGGGCTACAGTGCTTGACACAATTGGATCCATACGTCCCCCCCTCCTGAGGGGAGAGAACGAGGGAAAGGAGAAGGAAGGGGGAGGAAGGGAGGAAGGGAAGAAAAAGGTACAATAGAAGATAGAACTGAAAAAACAAGAGAAGCCTGGTCTTACCTATAGCCAGGCATGTCTGGGGTCCCATTCTCCTCGGAACCTCTAAGAAGCCCCGTAAGAAAAGGAACATAGACAAACTACTTAGCGCACCACAAGGGTGCCAAAGCATACTGATCAAGATACCCTGCATACTAATCAAGATACCCATTAACATTAGGTGGGTCACAGTGCAACGTACCAACTCCCGCTCCAAGGGGACCATCCCCCCCGATCAGAGCCGCCCCGCCAACCCTCCCTCCCAGGAACGTCTGGGGAAACTCAGTCTAATATCCGACCCCCCGGGTCCCCTCTCCAGCGGCTACGTTTTCGGGATAAATAACACCAACCATCCCCCAACAAGCAATCCCTCCTACATCGGGGTCCACCAGTGATATACAGCTGCGACTCTCCTCCCTGGATGCCCGCCCCTGCTACGGCTCCGAAAGACTAACCCCATAGCATCTCCCGAACAGTTGTCACTAAATACACAAGGGGTCTAATCAGGTATGCATACGTCCCACCCACCGCGGCCTCATCCCTCCTCCCCCTCCCCAACCAGGAACAGACCCAATTAGGGAATAAGGAAGGGCAGCACGGGAGCCATCTATCTCTCGGGTTCTAGCCCGCCTGATTTGGCCAGGGCGTCCCAACAACATATAGAAAACCGTATCTAGAACAAGAAACCCCCGCAGAAGGAATATCCCGCCGCCCGCGACATCCCGACCAGCAAAGGGAGATATGTGCCCCCTATGCGCCATATATGGGAAACTGTATTTTTACTGTATGTAATAATTATGTTAACTGCTTATCTGAGGGGAGGGGATGTGTGGGTTGTACTGTTACTTGATTGGTTATTTTATGCCTCCCCCTGGGTGTGTCCTGTATGTGCACAACCGTAATAAAAACCAGGCTGGATGTGCCAGCACCTCAGACCTCTGCTTGACCCTCAACACGCCTTGTCTCGTTCTTGGGGGGATTCAATGTATGCTGATAGAGACTGATTGCCAGGAGTGTAAGCTGATTGTCTGCTTTTCCTATTCGTCTGCTAGCAGCTATTCGTGAGGTTCCAGTTTGGAGTGCTATTTTGTATCCAGTTTGGGAGTTTGGTGTTCTGCAGTAGCTGTGCCTGTCTCTCAGAAAGGGGCATATCGCCTAAACGGATTTTAACCCCTTGTCTGCTGAAACGGTCCGTTACAATAACTTTTAATGGTAAAGGTTAAAAATGAATTCGTAGGTGCTCATGAATACGCAAAATTGTCAGCATATAGATATGATAGGCTGTACAATAATAGATCACTATGTACAAAAACAGTAAACCTAAGAAAGAAAATAACTATAATAGGCTGTACAAATGATAAATATAATGTAAATCATGGGGCTACCTACTAAGTAAGAGCTCTAAATGCTGAGCTATTACCTGTGGACTGACCACTGAGAGAAAAGCTGGTAATGACACGTATAGCTATCCTGCCATCAAATGGCATCTCCAGATATGGCAAATGGCATCTCCAGATATCTAGTAATGAGAGCAATGAGGACCTGTTCAAAAGTTGTCAGTGTCCTTTGCTAGGTGTTAACTGCAAGGAACAATGTTGCAGTTTTCCTAAATGGCCATATTATTGTAAATATCTAACTAGAACTCTCTGTGCTCGGTCCCACATCTATAATGCTGGTTTTAAATGAAACCAAGCGAAAAAATGATGTGTATAGAATGTGCAAAAAAGATATGTTTGCACAAACGGTAGTCTACATAAAGTGTTGTGTCCAGATGAGTGCAACACTAATAATGTCTATACTTTATGCAGAATGTGAAGAATAGCTGCACTAAGTAAAATATAAGCCCAGTATTTTAACTGTGTTAAAATAAAAATGCCGATGTGGCCGTTACTTGGAATATTGCCCAGGTGCCTAATTCGGCTGACAATAAAACACTATAACTGACCTGTTATATACACTGGGAAACGATTATGAATGGGCTAAAGGCTGCAAATATTGTGAAATAAAATAAATCACTGACAGGTCTAATATCATGCCTGCCTTTAACCGATAGAGAGAGGAAGATTAACCCCTTAAAGACACATGACATGTGTGACATGTCATGATTCCCTTTTATTCCAGAAGTTTGGTCCTTAAGGGGTTAAGCAACCTTCACCCACCCAGACAATAACAGGAAAAGAACTCAGGATTCAGAGGGTTGTGTGGTGTCCACAGGTCAAACACACACAAAAAGCTGTTACAACGAATCGCCAAGGGCCCCTAACGCGTGCGTTTCGCCCACAACTCATCAGAGGGGAACCGATGTGTGGTAAGTAACCGACATTATAATGGGAAAGAGATGTTCTGATAGGAGAGTTTGAAAAATTGGCTATTATCAATTAGCCAATCCCGACGTGGCTTAAAAGTGACATAACCAGGTGGTATAAGTAAGCTCTGGATGGTAAGGATTATTTAACCCCTTCTGATCTGATTATATGAAAATAAAGTATGTACAGTACTTTAGCTTGCTAGATTTTCACAGCAGAGATACTATGTTGCATAGGTAATCTGGCATATGAGGGTTCCAGTATAATTTACTGGACTTGCCACATGGGCCAGCTAGAGGTAAGCAGGTATCTTGATTGGGAAAAAATGAATAAATAAACTAAAGTATTTACAAATTTTTTCGAGGTATTGGTATGCTGGAGTGGAGATATTGTGCAGATCCACCCAAACCCTTAGTGACTGGGTGGCTGGGTAGCTGGGTGGCAATGCACAGTTTTCTCCACTTGTGTCTGTAATGAAATCAGTGCTTGGCCTACCATCAACTCAGTATTTTTTTGTTAGAGGCTCTTGGATCTGTTTGTTGTGCTTGACCGGGTACTGGCCGCATGGTGAGCTGTTTTTGGGCTTCTCACCTTTCCTCTCTGAGCGTCCAGTTGGGGCTCAGCATGCTCATGTGACCTTCGGGTGCTCTTCCACACCTCTGGTGCTGCAATTGGAGACCTGAGTGCAGGCTATTAAATCTCATAACTCATAACTCTCTGATTGGTTAATTGAAAGCAACCAATCAGAGTGTTGTTGTGAGTCAAATTACACAGCATGGGAAACTTTCCCATGCTGTGTAAAATGACACAGAGCACTCTGATTGGTTGGATTTCAAGCCAACCAATAAGAGTGATGTGACAGGTAAATGAAGAGACTTAACTGTCAGTCTCTTCATTTACCTGTCAGAGCACACTCATTGGTTGGCTTAAACCAATCAATCAGAGTGCTCTGAGCCTAATTGCAGGGCATTGGAAGGCTTTATAGACCTTTCCCTGCCCTGCGGAGCTCAGTCTGCGCAGTGCCCTCCATGGGTGAAGATGGATAACTTTTTTAGCGTTGGATTTTTTTGTGCTTGTGTTTTTATTTTATTTTCAAACTTTGACAGGTATTTTTGATTTTTATTTGGCCTTTTTTGTGATGAAAAAAGAAGATTTTAGAAAAAGAAGACATCAAATGGTAAGTTATTTTTTATTTACAGGTATTTAGTTTTCTCGTCCCCCATCACTATTTTTAGGGTGAGGAGGGTAGGTAGGAATTTTTTTTTTGGTGGGGCGGTGACTAGGGGCTCATTGCTGGGGGCCAGGGGGGAGGACAATAGGTCCCAACCTACACTTTCATTTAGGGCCCCCACCTGCTGCCCCACCCCAATTTACTTTTATAGCCCCCACTCGCGGCGTAGGGGTGGGGTCTCGGGGGGGGACACTATGTTCCCCCGGCTAGTTAATAGATGCCCCACCAAGGGGCCATTTGTTAGAAGTGGGGGGGGGGGCTTTTTTCTTTTTTACAACAGTGAGCAGCCACTAGCACCCCTAGGGCAATGTACACACTGCCTTTTCTCTAAAAATGCATTGTTTATATGAAAATGCCTGCAAGGAATGATTATACTCATTTAAAAAATTTAATTTTCTTAATTTGGCTCTTTCAACTACTTAGTAGATAACTCCATAATTTTTTATCCCTATCAAAACAAATGGATCAAAAATTAATCGATTTGATCTAGTTACAGATCCATTTGTTTCTGTTTTTGTTTTGTTTTCCATCGATTCAGAAATTCGGACACATTTATACAAAAATTGGATATGGAACAAAATGAATTGTACATGTCTAATAGAACTGATGCATTACAAAATATGCAAAAGAAACCAAACCCAAATAATAATAGATAAAAAGATACTAACTTTTGAAGTTCCTAATAGTTGCTCAAATTTACACACATTACATCAGGGGTCCTCAAACTCCGGCCCCCTAGATGTTGCTGAACAACAACTCCCATGATTATCTGGCTATCTATGAAATTCAAAGAATCATGGGAGTTGTAGTTCAGCAACATCTGGGGGGCCGGAGTTTGAGGACCCCTGCATTACATCATCAGCCTTAATCTTTGCCAGGAATTAGCTTGGTCAATCATGAACTTGCAAGTATTCAACTATAAGAGATGGATTAGCAGCTTTTAGGGATCTCTGTTTACTAGACATGTGCAATTAATTTCGGTCCGAATATGAATTCGGAAGAATTTAGGGTAATTCGGACATTCGGGTACTTCCGAATAGCCGAAGTGCCGAAGTTGCCGAGGTCCTGAAGTTCCGAAGTTGCCGAAGTGCCGAATTTCTGAAGTGTCAAAGTGCCGAAGTGCCGAAGTTCCGAAGCACAGTATTGCCTAAGTACTAATATACTTACCCAGCGAAAGAAGAAGAATGTTACATTGTATACAATTTTAAATAAAAAAAGTATCCAAACATAGCCAGGATTCAGCTGTAAGCATTTGCAACACTTACAACAATCAAGTAACATACATTCATATAAAATGTAAGTTACTTAGCCTGTCAATGTAATGACAGGGATGAATAAGTAGATAACTCCCTAATTCCCACGGTATTAGGGAGCTATCTACTAAAAGGCTGAAAGACCTAAATTGGTCTTTCAGCCAAATTTACTAATACTAAGTAAAAATGACTTAGTATTAGTAAACAATGCCCCTACTCGCTATACCGCGAGTATGGGCATGTCTAGTAAACAGTGAGCAGCCTGTGGCTGCTCACTGTTAAAAAAAAACAAAGCCCCCCCTTCCGAGCCCCCACCCGCGACGCGCGAGTGGGGGCTTTTAAACTAAAGGGGGGGACCTATTGCCCCCACCCCTGAGCTGTGGGTGGGGGCCCCAATTTATAATAAGGGGGGGACCTAATGTCCTCCCCTCTGGCCCCCACCCCTGAGCGGTGGGTGGGGGCCCTAATTTATAATAAGGGGGGGACCTAATGTCCTCCCCCCGGCCCCCACCCCTGAGTGCTGGGTGGGGGCCCTACAGTAAAAAGGGGGGGACCTAATGTCCTCCCCCCCGGCCCCCACCCCTGAGCGGTGGGTGGGGGCCCTAAATTTTAATGAGGGGGGGTCCTAATGTCCTCCCCCCTGGCCCCCACCCCTGAGCGGTGGGTGGGGGCCCTAAATAATAATAAGGGGGGGGACCTAATGTCCTCCCCCCTGGCCCCCACCCCTGAGCGCTGGGTGGGGGCCCTACAGTAAAAAGGGGGGGGACCTAACATCCTCCCCCCTGGCCCCCACCCCTGAGCGCTGGGTGGGGGCCCTAAATACTAATAAGGGGGGGACCTAATGTCCCCCCCTGGCCCCCACCCCTGAGCGGTGGGTGGGGGCCCTAAATACTAATAGGGGGGGACCTATTGTCCTCCCCCGGCCCCCACCCCCTGAGCGGCGGGTGGGAGCCCTAAAAAAATTACCCCCCCAGGTGACTAGGGGTCCCCCAAACCCCTAGTCACCCCCTCCCCCCTAAAAAATATATCCCCCTACCTACCCCCCTAACCCAAAAAATAATGAGGGGGGAGCCTTTAACTAAGTACCTGTAAAAATAAAAAGTAAAACTTACCATTGGATGTTTTCTTTCTTCTAAATCTTCTTTTTTCGGCCCCAAAAAAGGCCAAATAAAAATCCATAAGAACCGACGCAATTAACCCCTTCAGGACGGAGTCAATAGTGCACGTTCTGATCAAAACAAAACGTAAACAAAAACTAGAATTTGCGCTATGTGTCTGTTCACCCGTAGTTCCCCTCTTTCAAATTATATGCACCCACACTTATTATATATAATTTTGTTCAGGAGAAACAGGGCTTTAATTTACCATTAACTATTCATATATAGAACATAATTCATTATGAATAAAATAAAAAAAAAATGTGAGAAAATAAGATTTTTTTTTACATTTTTATTTCCGTCTGACATTTTAGCTGTGAATGTCATAATACTGTTAGGTTTTACTGCACAAAAATGCACATATTTGTAATCCGCGATGTGTCACGAGTACAACAGAACCCCCATTAACAGGTTTTATGGTGTTTTGGAAAGTTACAGGGTCAAATATAGAACGTTCCATTTTCAAATAGAAATTTGCCAGATTGGTAATGTTACCTTTGAGACGGTGTGGTAGCCCAGCAATGAGAATTACCCCATAATGGCATACCATTTGAAAAAGTAGACAACCAAAGGTATTGAAAGTGGGGTATGTCCAGTCTTTTTTAGTAGCCACTTAGTCACAAACACTGGCCAAAGTTAGCGTTCATATTTGTTTTTGTGTTAAAAAAGCAAAAAACGAATATTTGGCCAGTGTTTGTGACTAAGTGGCTACTAAGAAAGACTGGACATACCCCACTTGCAATACCTTGGGTTGTCTACTTTTGCAAATAGTATGCCATCATGGGGGTAATTCTCATTCCTGGACTACCATACGCTCTCAAAGGCAACATAACCAATCTGGCAAATTTCAATGTCAAAAAAATGAAATGCAAGCCTTATATGTGACTCTCTAACTTTCCAAAACACCATGAAACCTGTACATGGGGGGTACTGTTATTCTCGGGAGACTTCACTAAACACAAATATTAGTGTTTTAAAACAGTAAAACATATTACAACAATAATATAGTCCATAAAAGTGCCGTTCGTTTGTAAAAAAAATGCAAAAAACTTCACTTTTACTTAAAATATCATCGTTGTAATACAATTTACCAATTTGAAACACTAATATTTGATTTCCCGAGTAAAACAGTACCCCCCATGTACAGGTTTTATGTTGTCTTGGAGAGTTACAGGGTCAAATATAGTGCTTGCGAATTAAATTCTCAGCACTTTCTCCCTGTGTTGTCAGGTATGTCAATCAAATTTTAATTAATCAAATCACCTAATTATGTTAAAAGATTACTTAAATATACACGTAGAATTTTAATATATATGCATTTATAGGTATTTAAATTCTACGTGTATACTAATGTAATCTTTTATGTAATTATATGTATTTATCTATATATATATATATATTTGCGGTTATTTGCATTTTCTATATAGATAGATATATATAGAATGTCATTCTAAGTGTATTTTGTTACCAATATATATATATATTAATAACAAAATACAGTTAGAATGAAATTACAGATGTATATATAATTTATATTAAATTTTGTTTCAATATTTTATTTATTAATTTTATTATTTTATTTATTTATTATTGTAATTATACGTATTTATATATATAATATATGTGTATATATCTATTATATATATAATATATGTATATTATATATATATGTAACGTCATTCTAAGTGTATTTTAATACTAATATATATACTAATATTAGTATTAAAATACACTATGTATGACGTTAAATATATATAATATACATATATATTATATATACAATATATATACATATATTATATATATATATAAAAGTGCATTTAATTTATTTGATAACCTGTATAATATTTTTTTTTTTACACCTCCTACCAGCAGGGGGACTGTCTAATATTTTAGACAGTCCCCCTGCTGGCAGATCCACAGCCAGCTATAGGGGGCCATGTGATCGCTCTTTGAGAGCGATCACATGGCCCCTGGGGGCCTGATTTGCCGTGGGAGGGCTGCCTGGGCTGTGAGGCAGTCCTCCCGAAGCGGAGCGCCGGGAAGGTAAGTATCCCGGGCGCTCCAGGAGCTTCAGCCGTTACGGCGTGCTATGCCGTCACAACGGCTTTAAAGCCCACTTAAACCGTGACGGCATAGCACGTCGTAACGGCATTAAGGGGTTTAAAAAAAAAAAATGAGCGCAAAAAAAATAATAATCCATCTTCACCCGCGAGGGCTCCACGCAGACTGAGCTCTGCAGGGCGGGGGAAGGCTTATAAAGCCTTGCCCCACCCTGCAATTAGGCTCAGAGCACTCTGATTGGTGGGTTTAAGCCATCCAATCAGAGTGCTCTGACAGGTAAATGAAGAGACTGACAGGTACGTCTCTACATTTACCTGTCACAGCACTCTGATTGGTTGGTTTGAAATCCACCAATCAGAGTGCTCTGTGTCATTTTACACAGCGTGGGAAAGTTCTTTGGAATTTTCCCACGCTGTGTAATTTGACTCATAACTCTCTGATTGGTTACTTAATCCACCAATCAGAGAGTTATGAGTCAAATTACACAGCGTGGGAAAATTCCAAAGAACTTTCCCACGCTGTGTAAAATGACACAGAGCACTCTGATTGGTGGATTTCAAACCAACCAATCAGAGTGCTGTGACAGGTAAATGTAGAGACTTACCTGTCAGTCTCTTCATTTACCTGTCAGAGCACTCTGATTGGATGGCTTAAACCCACCAATCAGAGTGCTCTGAGCCTAATTGCAGGGTGGGGCAAGGCTTTATAAGCCTTCCTCCGCCCTGCAGAGCTCAGTCTGCGCGGAGCCCTCGCGGGTGAAGATGGATTTTTTTTTTGGGGATCTCGTTTTTTTTTTTTTTTATTGCGTCGGTTCTTATGGATTTTTATTTGGCCTTTTTTGGGGCCGAAAAAAGAAGATTTAGAAGAAAGAAAACATCGAATGGTAAGTTTTATTTTTTATTTTTACCGGTACTTAGTTAAAGGATCCCCCCTCATTATTTTTTGGGTGAGGGGGGTAGGTAGGGGGATATATTTTTTGGGGGGGAGGGGGTAACTAGGGGTTTGGGGACCCCTAGTAGCCTGGGGGGTAATTTTTTTAGGGCCCCCACCCGCCGCTCAAGGGTGGGGGCCAGGGGAGGACAATAGGTCCCCCCCTATTAGTATTTAGGGCCCCCACCCACTGCTCAGGGGTGGGGGCCAGGGGGAGGACGTTAGGTTCCCCCCCCTTTTACTGTAGGGCCCCCACCCACCGCTCAGGGGTGGGGGCCAGGGGGGAGGACATTAGGACCCCCTTACTATTATTTAGGGCCCCCACCCACCGCACAGGGGTGGGGCCAGGGGGAGGACATTAGGTCCCCCCACTTATTATAATTTAGGGCCCCCACCCACCGCTCAGGGGTGGGGGCCAGGGGGGAGGACATTAGGTGCCCCCCACTTATTATAATTTAGGGCCCCCACCCACCACTCAGGGAGGACGTTAGGTTCCCCCCCCTTTTTACTGTAGGGCCCCCACCCACCGCTCAGGGGTGGGGGCCAGGGGGGAGGACATTAGGACCCCCTTACTATTATTTAGGGCCCCCACCCACCATTCAGGGGTGGGGGCCAGGGGGGAGGACATTAGGTCCCCCCACTTATTATAATTTAGGGCCCCCACCCACCGCTCAGGGGTGGGGGCCAGGGGGGAGGACATTAGGTGCCCCCCACTTATTATAATTTAGGGCCCCCACCCACCACTCAGGGAGGACGTTAGGTTCCCCCCCCTTTTTACTGTAGGGCCCCCACCCACCGCTCAGGGGTGGGGGCCAGGGGGGAGGACATTAGGACCCCCTTACTATTATTTAGGGCCCCCACCCACCATTCAGGGGTGGGGGCCAGGGGGGAGGACATTAGGTCCCCCCACTTATTATAATTTAGGGCCCCCACCCACCGCTCAGGGGTGGGGGCCAGGGGGGAGGACATTAGGTGCCCCCCCACTTATTATAATTTAGGGCCCCCACCCACCACTCAGGGGTGGGGTCCAGGGGGGAGGACATTAGGTCCCCCCGTTATTTTACTGTAGGGCCCCCACCCGCCGCTCAGGGGTGGGGGCCAGGGGGGGCAATAGGACCCCCCCCTTTAGTTTAAAGGGGAGACCCTATTTTTTTTAAACAGTGAGCAGCCACAGGCTGTTCACTGTTTACTAGACATGCCCCTACTCGCGGTATAGCGAGTTGGGGCAAAATTTACTAATACTAAGTAATTTTTACTTAGTATTAGTAAATTTGGCTGTAAGACCAATTTAGGTATTTCAGCCTTTTGGTAGATAACTCCCTAATACCGTGGGAATTAGGGAGTTATCTACTAAGCGGCTGCAAAAGAAGTCCCGAAGTGCCGAAATTCCGAAGTGCTGAAGTTGCCGAAGTTCCGAAGTGTCGAAGTGCTGAAGTTCCGAAGTTGCCGAAATTCCGAAGTGTTAAAGTGCCGAATTGCGAAAGTCCCGAATTTCGGAATGCCGAACCGAACCAAAAGTTTTCCCCATGCCCATGCCTACTGTTTACAGCCTCAGTTCTGCTCAGAAGGCTTTTTGGGACTTGAAGTTCAGTTATCAGCTTTTTGAAGCTGTTAGTTAAACTTCAAATCATGGAATAATTTGCTGTGTTTCCTGATGATATATACATATTTGCTATGGGGCAGTATGCAGGTACAGGAATCTAAAGTCGGAAATCTTTAGGAATAAGAGAGGAAAAATGCAAACATGTTACACAATTTGAAATGCAAACAATACAACCTGCTATTAAGTCCAAACATTCTAATTTCCATAAACATTGTATTTGTTCCTGCAGTACCCCTTTAAAACCAACGATGAAGAAAACTACAGACAGAGCTACTTCCGTTTATTTTCTTAATTTATTACAAGTATTCATTAACCTCTTTACTACCTGCCTGTGTATTTACTAATGGTCCATGTACACTGTAATTTTCCAACTATTTACATTGAATTTCCGCACAAATGTAATTTTTGAAAATAATTATGGTTAATTTCATAGTTAATTGTGTAATCCTTCTGCTGCAATCTCAATGTCTTGCTAGATTCCATGTAAAAAGGCCTGTTTAACATCCTGGAAATTGCTTTTTGAAGCTCTTGTGGATCAATGAGCATGCAAGAAAATTAGTTTTGAAATTACAAATAAAATAGTTTATGAGCCCCTAGCAAAATTTCTGAAACTGAACTGTACACAGAAGATGTATTTCTGTCACTAGCTGCAGTATACAGTATTGAATATTATATCAAATGCTGTTTGTACAGGAAACATGTTATGGGGTTGTGTTTGTCTTTTTGTTGTTATTTCATTGTATCAGTTATGCATACTTTATTTAAAAAAAAAAAATAGTTTACACATTACTTGGAGCCGCACTGCAAAACCCAGATTCAAGTTGTCTATTTTTCTTTTTGATTAGTAGTGTACGGAGACTGGATCAGATATGGTGTCATTTAATTTCTCTGATCATTTTTGAGACTGGGATTTTGTAGTATTTAATAGACTTGTGCTTAGTTAAACATTTTGGTTCTACCAAAACACTTTGACAGAATTTTTTTTTTTCCAGTTGCCAAAATTTAGTAATGTTCAATTTGACTGTGAGGACATGCAAAAATTGCTACAATACAATATACACACCTGGACCTACCCTTTAGCCCTTGTCCCCAGCTACTGAACAGGAGGTGGCTGCGCTTTTCCTCTGCTCTCTTCCCACCCCCTGTCCGCTTGATCCTGTACCTACCCACCCCACCTTGTCTTGTACCATCCCTAACACACGTCCTCAACTGCTCTCTTTCATCTGGTGTTGTCCCTGATACCCTTAACCCCTTAAGGACCAAACTTCTGGAATAAAAGGGAATCATGACGTGTCAGGCACGTCATGTGTCCTTAAGGGGTTAAGCATGCTACTGTCTACTGTCGTAAAAAGGCCATCCCTAGACCCGTTCTTCCCCTTCCAACAATCGTCCCATATCCCTTCTTCCTTTTTCCTCAAAGCTTCTAGAAAGACGTGTTTTTACTCGTATGACTCACTTCCTAAATTCCAACTCCTTCTTCAATCCTCTTCAATCAGGCTTTCGCCCCCTCCACTCTACTGAGACTGCTCTTATTAAAGTTACAAATGACCTAATCACAGCTAAATCCAAAAGCCACTACTCCATACTAATTATTCTTGACCTCTCTGACACCTTTGACACTGTTGATCATGTCCTCCATCTTCAAACTCTTCAATTCCTCAGTGTCTGTGACACTGTCCTCTCATGGTTTTCATCCTATCTCTCCCAACGTTCATTCAGTGTCTCCTTTTGCAATTACACCTCCTACTCTTGCCCTGTCTCGGTTGGAGTCCCCCAAGGGTCTGTTCTTTCCACTTCTGTTCTCTCTTTATACTGCCTCTCTAGGCAAACTCATTAACTCCTTTGGATTCCGCTACTATCTGAATGCCGACGACACCCATATATATCTCTCCTCCCCTGATCTCTCCCCCACGGTCCTACAACGTGTCACTGCTTGCCTTTCTTTAATTTCTGATTGGATGTCCTCCCACTTTCTGAAACTCAATCTTACTAAAACAGAGCTTCTTATCCCCCCCCCCCGCCCCATAATGATAATGCTCCTCCTTCGCTTTTCCTGCAAGTTGATGGTACTTGCATCAGTCCGTCCTTGCAAGCTCACTGTCTTGGTGCTATCTTTGATCCTGGCCTTACCTTTGTGCCTCAGATCCAGTATGTTGCAAAACCTGTCGATTCCACCTTAAAGACATTACTGCATCCGCCCTTTCTCACACAAGATACTGCATAGGAGCTTGTTCATGCTCTGGTAATCTCTCGCATGGATTACTGTAATTCTCTCCTTGTAGGATTCACCCCCCCTGAAGCCAAACTGCCCCTCTACAAATTGTAATGAATGCTGCCGCCAGACTGATCTTTCCCTCCTGCCTTTCTCATCCGTCACTCCTCTCATACCTCGCCCCTCTGTCGATCCTTACACTCGCTTCCTGTATCCTAAAGGTGTCAATTTAAAACACTACTTCACTGATTCATAGTTATATAACACAAACAAATTAGGTGGAGCAGATAATATACTTTCCTCTCTTCCTGATGTATCCAGCAATGCTGAAAAGATAGAGGGGTATATAATAGTGCAGATATCTTTAAAACATACACATATTTCAATTTTAAGAAACACACTCACAAGAGTAGAGCCATATACTAGACCTGGATCTGGTGTGGATATCCTTAGGATCTTTTTTGGGTGATCCAAATCCCCATGCAGATAGTTCTGAGGTCTGAAGGTGATCCAATATCCTCCCAGAAATCAGTTGCAGAAATCAGGTAGGGTCAACAAATTTATTGAATAGAAAACAATGGATTAAAATAAACTTAAAAATAGACTATTCATAGATTCATAGATATGCCTGGTCTCCAGGGGCGTATTAGCCGCGAGGCAAACAAGGCATTTGCCTTGGGCGGCATTTTCCAGGGGGCGGCAAAAAAAGCCGCCCCCAAATGCCCAAGGCAAATGTCTTGTTAGCCTTGCGGCTAACAGACATGCCGGTGGGCTGCTGGGCGATCGGGCGGCACTGCCGGGTGGGCGGGCGGCTGGCCGGTGAGGGAGCACTTCCCCTGAGCTGTCTGCTCAGCTCCCTGCCTAGGGCAGCACAAAACCAGGATACACCACTGCCGGTCTCGGTCTCTCCGCTTTGCCGTTGACCTTCTCCTGTTCGCTGCTTGCACTTCCACTGCTAACTCGTGCTTGCAGTACTTTTCGCAGGCAGCTCGCTTCCTTTGGAATAGCCTGCCTACCCCCATCAGACTCTCCCCCAGTCCTCAATTGTTTAAGAAGTCCCTCAAAACACATGTTCACAAATGCTTATGGTCTCCCAGAGTTATCTATACTTATCCATATCTGTCTCTTGCTCTCCTAAAGAGCCACACTCCACTCTCACCTCCAGTTCTGCTACGTTTACACCTTGTTGGGTGGCTGTCACCCTATTGTGCTTTTGTACCCCACCTCCTCTAGACAGTAAGCTCGTTTGAGCAGAGCCCTCATCTACCTATTGTTTCTGTGTCACTATGTAATTGTCTCATTTATTGTAAATCCCCCTCTTTCATAATATTGTAAAGCGCTGCGGTATTAGTTGGCGCTATATAAATACCAATAATATTAATAAAACACAAAATATGTGTATTATTAGATTTAGCATTGTAGCCATGGAGTAAATGCAAATCATGATACATCACTATTACCAAGTACAGGACATGCAGGTTTTAGTTTAAGGGAGCAAGTGTCATGATTACGGTTTGATCCAGCACGTAGAACTGTATAGCACGGATGACAAATAAGTAACGTATTACCGGTCCTTAGAATGGCCGGTAATAACGTACAAAGAATAGTCAAAAATACTAGCCGAGGTCAGGGAACACAGAAAGGGACGCAGCCAGGGCCGGATCAACATAGGGGCTGATGGAGCTGCAGCTCCAGGCCCAGGCCCATGGAATAGGCCCATTTATTAAAAAAAAAAAAAAAATTTTTTTTTTTTTTTTTACACACTACTCTTAGGTTTGCCACCTGACTGGTATTTTACTGGCACAGCCGGTATTTGAGGCTGTCTGGCCATGCCGGTATTGCAGTAATACCAGCAATACAAATGCAGGTATTTTTCTCAGAATAAATGGAGATTACTCTGCAATACCAGCACCGGCCAGTAGGGGTCACTGTGTGTGGAGAGAGGCAGGTATAGGAAGTGACAGCATATCCCTGCCTCTCTCTACTACTCACTGATCCATGAGGGAGCAGCAACACAGCACAGAGTCCAGACAACAGCTCTACAGTAAGTGAGGGATGGGGGGAAAGATAGTAGGGACACATGGGGACACTGAGACACTAGGGGACACATGGGGACACTGAGACACTAGGGGACACATGGGGACACTGAGACACTAGGGGACACATGGGGACACTGAGACACTAGGGGACACAGACACTAGGGGACACTGAGACACTAGGACATATGGGGACACAGACACTTGGGGACACTGGAAAGCATGGGGACACTGAGACACTAGGGGACACTGGGACACATGGGGATGCTGAGACACATGGGGACGCTGTGAGATATAGGGACATTGGGAGACACTGAGACATTGGGACACGGAGACACTATGTCCCCATTTCTGCCAGTGTCCCTAGTGTCTCAGTGTCCCCAAGTCTCCCAGTGTCTGTGTCCCATGTCTCTCAGTGTGCCTAGTGTCCCCATGTGTCCCTATATGTCCCAGTGTCCCCATGTCTATGTCCACAACTGTCCCCATGTCTCCCAGTGTCCCCAAGTGTCTGTCTCCCAGCCAGTGTCCCCTAGTCTTCCAGTGTCCCCTAGTCTCCCAGTGTCTGTGTTCCCATGTATCTGTGTCCCTAGTGTCTTAGTGTCCCCAAATGTTCAGTGTCCCCATGTCTCTCAGTATCCCCAAGTGTCTGTCTCCCAGCCAGTGTCCCCTAGTCTCCCAGTGTCTGTGTTCCCATGTCTCTGTGTCCCTAGTGTCTTAGTGTCCCCAAATGTTGCAGTGTCCCCATGTCTCCCAGTGTCTGTGTTCCTAGTGTCTCAGTGTGCCTAGTGTCCCCATGTCTCCCAGTGTCCCTATATGTCCCAGTGTCCCCATGTCTATGTCCACAACTGTCCCCATGTCTCCCAGTGTCCCCAAGTGTCTGTCTCCCAGCCAGTTTCCCCTAGTCTCCCAGTGTCTGTGTTCCCATGTCTTTGTGTCCCTAGTGTCTTAGTGTCCCCAAATGTTTCAGTGTCCCCATGTCTCAGTGTCTGTGTCCCTAGTGTCTCAGTGTCCCCATTTCTCCCAGTTACCCTAAATGTCTCAGTGTCCCCATGTCTCCCAGTGTTCCCATGTCTGTGTGTTCCCGGGTCTCTCAGTGTCCCCATGTCTCTCAGTGTCCCGGGTCTCACTGTGTCCCCAGTATCCTAGTGACATGGGGACACACTGAGACATTGGGACACTGGGAGAAATGGGGACACTGAGACACTGGGTGACTTGCGAGACTGAGACACTGGGAGACATTGGGAGCAATCCATCTATACAGCAGAATCAAACTGTGAGTAGTTTGTTGGTGATTTTACAGAATTTTCTCTGATGTCACTCCTTGTGATTATACAAATGATTAAGGCTGGTATTTTTTCCCAAGAAAGGTGGCAACCCTAACTACTCTTCACATACTCTTGCTTAAAGGAGCACTACAGGGTCAGGAACACAATCATGTATTTCTGACCCTATTATGTTAAAACCACCACCCTGGCCCCTTCTTGCCTCCCTAAGTATAGTAAAATATAACGTGTATTCAAGTCTGCAGCTGCTGGCTCTGCCTCTGAACTGACTGTCTGCTGACATCATCAGAAGTGGTGGTCTGAGCAAATTACAATACTTGCCCATGGGATTGGCTGAGACTGTTAACTAGGCAGATCAGGGGCAGAGCCAGCACAAGTCCAACATAGCCCTGGCCAATCAGCATCTCCTCATAAAGATAAATTGAATCAATGCATCTCTATGAGGAAAGTTCAGTGTCTGCATGCAGAGGGTGGAGACACTGAATGGCAGTGCTGCACACTAGGCAGTACTGCCCCAGGAAGCACCTCTAGCAGCCATCTAAGGAGTGGCCAGTGGAGTTATTTTATCTGAAAAGACAGTGTTTACTGCAAAAGGCCTGAATGGAATGATTCTACTTACCAGAACAAATACAATAAGCTGTAGTTGTTCTGGTGACTATAGTGTCCCTTTAAGTTTGGAAGCTTAAGAGGGATGTATGGGAACAAAACCTGTGTGGACTGGCTGACAATAAAATTAGTTTAGGTAATGCTGTTGGTCTCTCTAACATTGTGGTATGTCCCCTCCTTTCTTCTACACTCACTACATACACCTTTTCTCTGTCTCAGACTGTATAACAGGAACTTCTGCCTGCTAGTAAGAAGATAAGGAGACAAGTGGACCAGCGAGTGCTAGGGGACAGTCCTTAGAAAGCATGGAGTGAGCGCATCATTAGACGCATTTATGTCAAGCTCAGAATGCTGCCTGCATAGTATGCCCTTAGTTGGCCAGCCTGCAGGATTGGCAGGCAGCCTGACACGCATTCATGCCAGGCTGTCCTTCAAATTCTTTGGACAGACATGCCCCCTTTTTGGGCATGTTCTCCCCTTTTGGCAGGTCTGGTGATGTGATTCGCACCAGTGGCCCACCCTTTTACCCCGCCCATTGACTTCCTGCTTCACTGGACACTGCTGTTAGAGGGTATGGATTTACTTGAAAGATGAAAGCATAAATTAGAGAGAGATTAGCATAGAGTATGTGTTTTCTTATAGCTACATCCTATGAGTTTCCCTCCAACACCATCTCCATCAGATACATGACGCTTGGGAGGTATGACCGTTTTAGTGTTTTTGGTCGATAAGATTCTGTAAATAGGCCCATCATAATTGTCAGCACCAGGCCCACTGGGTTCTTAATCCGGCCCTGGACGCAGCGAAGAGGAAAGACAGGAGTCAGGATACCAGAATATAGAGAAGTCAATAAACAAAGCCAAAGTCAAAAACCAGGTAGAAAACTAATAACAGGAAAGCGCTCTCGGACAACCACAAGGGAAACCACGACAGGGCACTGAGCAGGATGAGAACTGGGCCTAAACTGGGCCTAAATACCCCTCCTTTAGTTCTGATAGGCTGTAACCGGCCTTTGACCCCAAAGTCAGTTACCAGGTTTCATTTGCATAATTGCTGCTCAGCATTAACCCTTCTGTGGATTAGGTTGCTGCTCGGCACAACTTTTCCTGTGTGGACAGTAAATGTCATTAACCACATTTCTATAAGCGGATGAATACGTGACAGCAGGTTTCATTTGCACAATTGCTGCTCAGCATTAACCCTTTTGTGGATTAGGTTGCTGCTCGGCACAACTTTTCCTGTGTGGACAGTAAATGTCATTAACCACATTTCTATAAGCGGATGAATACGTGACAGCAAGGAGTTCCAAGAGAGTTCTAGTAAATTTTTCAATACCATTTTCTTGCCACTTACATCTGTCAGTGTTCAACTCCCATGAATCTTTGCCAGCCACTTACTATATTTTTGGCTACAAAAGATACTGAGATTGTAGTCTGTCAACAGTCCTGGCATTTAAGACGCCATGATTTTGTCTGTTTGAATACATTGAGACTATTACAATAAGGCTATTAAGTGCCATGTGTTTGAGAGAACGCTATGCTTTTAATGTAAACTGAGAGGACCCACGAGGATTATTCCTGTCCTCTGATGACATACTATACTTTCCCTGTATTACCCCTCCATTAATTATATCATACAGTCCCTTCTGTCACTCTCCATCTTTACAATTGCATAAGATGTCAATTGTCATTGAACCTTATGATAATGACCCTTTTGAGAACTCATCTTGTAATGTGTCACCCGTAATTACTCAGTCAGGATTATAGGACAACCTGCAGTTCCCTGGAGCTGTTTCTAGACTGTGACTACAGCCACCTTTAGCCAGCCTGGGAGAAGAACAATAATTCGAGAGTTGCTGAGGCCCAAGCCTATTAGCTGTTCTTGCAAATATCCTTCGCAGATGAACTGAATCCATTCCATAGCATGCATTAAATATCAGGAAAAACATTATCACAATCTACCAATGGAAGGAAGATCTTTCTAGCATTAAAAATAAAACGTGCCAGAGGGACTAGTCTGCTGCAATAGTACAGCGGATGTTTCCATGTTGCATGACAAGCATGGTGCCATGGGACCTCTCATCTCTGCAGAGCCAGGAGATCATATAAATGTTAACTCTTCAAACTGTCACGTTTGTGTAATTGGCTGCATCATAAAAACTACATTTAAGTATTTTTTTTTTTTTTTTTTTAGGTTTCCAAGACACCTCTATGGTGGCATTATTTTCCCATAAAACTTAATGTTTGTTTTTATAATGGGAATTGTAGTTCATATTAATTTTGTGTTATTTTCCTCCTCTGTAGAAAATCTCAGATACAAATGATATATAGAGATTGACATCGGTCCCATGCCTGTTCCAGCCATGAACATTAGCACACATAGTATACATTGATAAGATGTATGAGCCAATACTACGCAATGTTGCACCCACATGTCGATCACAGACCCCATGACAAGTGGGACATACAGAATTCTTTCTCAGTGACTATAAAGATTCAGTCTCTTATTCATACCGTGGCTATGAATGGATTTACTAAATCATCATTAAAAAAAGTGAATAAAATGGTGTTTATTTTTTAGCTTAATCTTTCAAAAGTCCAGCAAAATATAATAGTGTGGAATTCCCAATCCTTTTCACACAAAATAATATATATTTATATGTTTGCAATGGATATGCATTAAAAAATTTTTTTTCACTCCAGTGACTTTTAAATCCTCTAAAGAACATCCTGGCCACTCGTCTGAATTAAGTTGTTATGGTAGGAGGAAGTCTCTGAGGGCTAAACTGTTAACTAATAGTTTAACCCTAAAGTGTTGAATCCGGCACCTGACCACAGACTTGAATCAGGAAGCCGCTGATCAGCAGTTGCCCATTCACAAAGAGAAAAATATATCAAAGACTTCCTGATTCAAGCCTTGGATTGCAGAGGATGGTAGTGGGCAGAGTGATCTGGTGCTGAATTTAAAAGTTTGGGGTTAAGCCAACACCTAGGTCCTTCTCGCACTGTAACAGCTTCATTCAGATAAAGATGTTATGTTGCCCTGATTGTTTCTTTAAAAACACATTAGTTCCAACTTCCAAGATAATTCAGATGAAGAATTAAATTGGACCCAACAGGTATATTTTTCTCTAAAACAAAATTTAGCACTACAAATGTAGGCAATTTTTTTCAAGCTGTGACTAGAGTTGATATTTTTTTCTTGAGCATCTATTTTTGCCTAAATTTGCATATCATTTACTATTATTTAAAATAAATTGTCAAAACAATTTGCACAAACTATATTTTGTCAAAGCATTTACAATACAATAAGACATTAAGCAGTAACCTATCCTGTGTATGATACTGATTTAGTGTGCACAATTAAAACTGTACCTTCAAAAAAGTAAAGTATCCTTACAATATTCCTTGCTCTTTTTAGAGACCCCACTATTATTTTAATTTTATTTTTTCCCCTTAACCGCAGCCACTCAACCTCTTGTGAGAAGTATTGGGGGCATAGGGTACACACGAGGCAATCACCACAACCTAACAGTATAAAGTTTCTTACAGAGAAGCACTGAATACTACTATGAGAAGCATTAGCCGAATTCAACACTATCACGCTGTGTGTGATAATACCAACAGTAAAGACTTTCAAAAATCATATGTCTGAAAGTGCCCCTGTCATGTTTCTCTTTTTTTGTAGGTTTTCCTTTCCATACCCCCTGTATCATACTGACTGCTGTGGATAGATTTTATTGGTAACCAAAACAACCTTGCTTAAAGAGACACTGTAAGCACTATAACTATTTCATCTCATTGCATTGGTTATCGTGCCTGGACTCCCATGGCTCAGACACTTCTTTCAGTGTTAAACCATTTTCCAGTGTTAATCATATAAGGAGTGGTCACTAGAGGTATCCCTAGGCTGCAATGTGAACACTGCCTTTTCTATGAAAGGGCAGTGTTTACATCAAAGAGACTGCAGTAGGGACTGACTAAAATCACCAGAAAAAAGCTGTAGTTGTTATGGTGTGTATAGTGTCCCTACAAAAAATATTTTTCCATTTTGTGTGTTTTTAATTTGTTGTAGCCACATGCAAATAATGTATTTTTTCCCCGTGTTGTCAAGGACGCTGCACAGTATTTAAAAAATGGGATTTTCTGTATTTCTTTGTAGGTTGTGTAATGCTTATCCTGTGCTTTGCTCCATGGAAAATTCATCAGGTCTCAGGCAACGAAGGATTTTCATGGCTCAGTCAAGAAAGGATCAGGCTACACAGCAGGGAGATTCTCTAAGCCGTGATGCCTGCTACAGCTCCTTATCCACTTACATATGCGATATCACTGGTACATATTGAGCAACAGGACATTCACAGCATCCAGCGGATCTCAAGTCTCAAGCACGCAGTTCAAAGTCCCATTCATGTACGTACGGTAATTAATTATCATCTATGTTTAGGGATAAAATGTGGAGTTATCACACGTAATTTTGTGATGAAGTACATGTATGATGTAGTAAACCATATGAACAAAAATATAGAACATAAAAACATAACATAAATCAAAATAGTTGCTTCACCACAATACAATCAATTTCAATCTCCGATGCAAAATAAATGAATACCAGACAACAACTATACATTCCGTAGAGGTTTATTCACTAAACAGTTGGAAACAGAAATATTCAATAAATTGTGAATTGGTAGAAGTCGAAAGTTAATTCAAAGTGAATTTCACATTGTCGGCCTAACTGGAAAACGTATCCAAGTCGGCTATGTTTTCAGTTATTTTGATTTCAAAGTGTGAAATTCTGTCTGAATTCACTTTTGATTCTCGCAGCTTCATACTATAGCAAACAATCAGTATCACTTGCAATGAGTTTTTCATTTTCGCAGAATGTGATCTTAATTTTTGCAAACTCACTAATTTGTTAATAAACATCTTTCAGTACTTATACGTTCTTATTTACCTTGTACTATACATTATTGAATTGAAAATTATTTTTTTCCATTATATATATCAACTATTTTCTAACCTGTTAATGCTGTGCTCCTCATGCAATGGGGAATTCGGTAATGGATGTAATGGATTCAGTAATACCATAGGCTCTTTGTCTGTGTCTCTGTATTTCTGTAACAATATCCCCTTTAGAATTAGAAATGACAGACCCATATGTCATTATAGTGGTGAGGGCTTTTTAGATGCTTAAAGTTGAACGTCTTCCAAATTATTGATTTATTTATGCATGAGATTTTAAAAGCATGCTAACCACACTGCATGTCACAGTAGGCTATGCATTATATCCCTGTGCAATTTAATAAGGGTGATGGATAGTAGGCATCAATACTAGAAATTTAAAGGGATAGTTAATGCCGGAACTAGTATACAATGTCACGTTTATTCTCAAAAGTGTGAATTGTTAGGAACTGAAAAATAATTCAAGGGGGATTAGATTTCAAAAGAATAGTTAAAGGCCGCACTGATTCATGAGTACCTTCTGACTCATAGCTCCAAATTCACCATGCAAAAATGACCAGGGCACATAAAATACCAACTATGAAATACAATGCATTTTACACAACATTTTGTGTTAATAGTAACCAAAATATTCATGAATGCAGAAAGTAAATTTACTTCAAACTGTCTGGTTTCTCTAGGTGCAACCAGTTTAAAGAGACACTCTAAGCATATGGTGCAAAGAAGCTATTGGACCAGTTCCCATTTTATTTATTAACTAGTTTAATAATTTGTAATCATTACAACAAAAATGTAAGCAATTCGGGGTACCCTGCCACCTCCCCTTTGACAGGTAATGTCACAATGAGAAAATGTTCTCCATTTCTGTCCAAATTTTTATATGGCTTCATACATTCCATGCTGGCAACATGTAGTTATGGTATCAGAACACTCTGCGTATTAGGCGGTTTGGCTGTGGAAACGTAGCAATGGGCCCCTTTTCATGTTTCAAAATATATATAGGTACCCTGCATCACTTCACTGGCACTTAAATGGTCTATCACTGTTCTGCATGGTTGCAATTGCGTATAATCCTAGTGAGCCCCAGGTGGCAATATGTTCTTGTACAGTACAAGAATCTTGACAGATAATGAAAAAGATTTTTGCATTGTGACATTGAAAATTGATGGTGGGGATTTGGTGTCAGGATTCCTTTGGTTTTGTCAAATCTATTCAAAACAGTTAGACAGAAAACCAAGGACTATACCCACCCTCACCTAGGTTTGGATTTCTTTTGTAACGGAGCACCGGTACCCAGAGTGCTACCTCCATCGTAGTCCCCCCAGATCCCACAGTGAAGTAGTGAAGTGTGTACTTTTCAGCATGTGTGTTTCCAATTTCGTGAACAAACTGTCATGGGGAACCATAAGTATAAGCCTGGCCCCAATGAAGAGACATCAAGAAAGTCCCTGTATATTTTATCTTTAATCTGCCCCCCTACCCCTTCACACAAACAATAACTCACTACACAGTCACACACTGCACCACACAAAAACACATTGCCCCATACATACACTGCAGCACTCACACACACAATGCCTCCCTATAAGCTCACCCACTGTACCCCTCACACACAAACACACTGCCCCAATACACACATTGCACCCCTCATACACACTGCACCCCTCACACAAAAACACACTGCCCCAATACACACACTGCACCCCACACACACACACTGAACCCCTCACTCACAAAGACACTGCCCCCATACACACACTGAACCCCTCACACAAACTGCACCATCACACACACTCACTGCCACCCCATACACACACTGCCACCCCATACACATACTGCAACCATCATACACTGCACCCCTCAAATGCACACATACACTGCAACCCTCACATACACACTGCACCCCTCACACACAAACACATGCCCTAATACACACATTGCACCCTTCATACACACTGCCACCCCATACCCATACTGCAACCCTCACACACTGCACCCCTCCCATACACACACTGCCCCCATACACACATACACTTCACCCCTCAAATACACGCATACACTGCAACCCTTACATACACACTGCACCTCTCAAACACAGACTCCACCCCTCATATGCACTGTACCACTTGAGCACACTACACCCCTCACACAAACACACACTGCACTACTCACACACACACTGCGCCCCACATACACACACTACACCCCTTACACACACAACACTCCTCACACACACACTGCACCCCTTATATTCACTGCACCTCACACACACACACACTGCCCCATCACACACTGCACCCCCAATTCACACACACACACACACACACACACACTACACCCCTCACACACACTGCCCCACACATACTTGGAGCTTGGTTGCTTCTTCTAAGTGTTGCTTCTAAGTGTCTGTGGTTGGAGATATTCTGGAGATAAACTGGAGGTAACCTGAAGTATTCAGGACGATAAATAAAAAGTTAAGATTCGTTTGATTTAAATTATTCACCTCATTGGAATGGCAGACTTAGTTCAGTGTAATAGTTGCTTTGCATTTGTTTCACGTTCCACTTTTTGGAGGTTTGGTTGTTGTCTAATCTGTAGACAGTTCTCTATCTTGCGGCAGGAGATTGTATTTTTGAAGTCTGAGATTTGTAATTTAACTGGTAAACAAACTCAGGCTGGAACTGCTGCAAAGCCACTGCCACAGAGACATACTAGGAATGGCAGATGGATTACTGTAGGATCTGGTAGACTTAGAGTTGTGGATAAAAGGCATATTTCACAGTCTGTTGTTCTACATAATTCATTTTCTGCACATTCAGAGTGTAATGGTGTCATGGAGACAGGCACTGAGGCTAGTGGTGTTGTGCAGAGAGGCACTGAGGCTAGTGGTGTTGTGCAGAGAGGCACTGAGGCTAGTGGTGTTGTGCAGAGAGGCACTGAGGCTAGTGGTGTTGTGCAGAGAGGCACTGAGGCTAGTGGTGTTGTGCAGAGAGGCACTGAGGCTAGTGGTGTTGTGCAGAGGGGCACTGAGGGTAGTGGTGTTGTGCAGAGAGGCACTGAGGCTAGTGGTGTTGTGGAGAGAGGCACTGAGGCTAGAGGTGTTGTGGAGAGAGGCACTGAGGCTAGAGGTGTTGTGGAGAGAGGCACTGAGGCTAGAGGTGTTGTGGAGAGAGGCACTGAGGCTAGTGCTGTTGTGGAGAGAGGCATTGAGGCCAGTGGTGTTGTGCAGAGAGGCTTGAAGACTATGATGAGGCCTAATAGAAAGCAGTTGTTGTTGGGGGATTCCATCATAAGAGGTGTGGAGATGGACAATGGTGGTCTTGTGAGGTGTCTTCCCGGAGCTACTGCTCACAGAGACAGGAGACGTATCTGTAATATTGTTAAGCAAGCAAAGCAGGAAGGGGAATTGGATGTACTTGTCCATTTAGGGACAAATGACTTGGCTTGCAATGAGGTTTCAGAGGTTAAGGAAGTTTTTAGTGTTTTTGCCAATGATATACGGCAGGTTTCTTCCACACTGTCATTCTCTGAAGTTCTGCCTGTGCATAACACTCAGAATGACAGGCGGATGCGTATTAGGGACTTTAACTTGTGGCTTGGTGAATGGTGTCGGGAGCAAGGATTTGGCTTTATTGCTCATGGTAGCTCTGTTTGGAACGGAAATAAACTGTACAAAAAATATGGTTTGCATCTTTCTCAAAAGGGAACAAATGTTCTCAGTGAGCAGTTCAGAGGTTTTGCTAAGATGTATTTAAACTAGGAGGGGGGGGCAAAAGGGTGATAAAACGTCAATCCAATTGTCCCCCAAAACAAGGACAGAAGGTGCCTGTAGCAAGTGTGTTAAAAAATGATAAGCTTAGAGTCATGTCTACAAATGCTCGCAGTTTAGGGAATAAGATCCATGAACTTGTGGCAATAATGGCAACTGATAGTGTAGATTTAGTCGCTGTTACTGAGACATGGTATAATGAAAAAAATGACTGGGACATAGCAATACCAGGGTACTCTTTATATAGAAAAGACAGGGAAGGCAAGAAAGGGGGAGGGGTGGCCCTGTATGTGAAGGATAGCATAAAATCTAGCCTAATAAAGGTTAGTGAGACGAACATAAGTCCATTTGGGTTAAGTTAGAATTTGGTAATCACACAGTAGTTCGTGTAGGTGTGATTTATAGGCCCCCAGGACAAATTGAAGAGTTAGATAATCTACTAGTTGAAGAAATAGCTAAAATGACAATGAAGGGGGAAGTTATCACCATGGGTGACTTTAATCTTCCTGATGTGAATTGGAAAACAAAAATAGCTACTTGTGCCAGAAGCACACAAATTCTAAACTCCCTACTGGGATTGTCTCTAAAACAAGTCGTTGAGGAGCCAACTCGTAAAGAGGCCATACTAGATTTAGTGTTAACAAATGGAGATTTGGTATCAGATATTACTGTAGGTGAAAGTTTAGGATCCAGTGATCATCAGTCAGTGTGGTTTAATATAAGAACAGTGACTGAGTCACACCACACAAAAACAAAAGTTTTAGACTTTAGAAAAAACAGACTTTTCTAAAATTAGAATATGTGTAAAGGAGTCATTATCAGACTGGAGCAACTTAAATGGAGTCCAAAATAAATGGGATTATTTAAAAGCTGCACTACTGAAGGCAACAGAAAATTGCATTAGGCTTGTCAGTAAAAGCAAAAAATTCAAGAAACCACTGTGGTACTCCGCAGATGTGGCCAAAATAGTAAAAAACAAAAAGTTAGCATTTAGTAATTATAAAAAAACCCAGAGTGAGGAAGACAGAATGACCTATAAGATTAGGCAGAAAGAGGCTAAGCAAGTTATAAGAGCTTCCAAATCACACACAGAAGAGAAAATAGCACAGTCAGTAAAAAAGGGGGACAAAACTTTTTTTAGATACATAAATGAGAAAAGAAAAGTAAAACAAGGATTAGTTAGATTAAAAACAAAAGAAGGAAGGTATGTAGATGAGGATAAAGGTCTAGCTGACTGCCTCAATGAATATTTTTGTTCGGTATTTACAGCTGAAAATGAAGGAAAGGGACCTCTGTTAAAAAAAAGGATAAATGAGTCATTTATTACACGTGAGTTTACAGAGGAAGAGGTTCTATTTCAACTGTCAAAAGTAAAGACAAATAAGTCAATGGGACCTGATGGAATACACCCAAAGCTATTAAAAGAGCTTAGTGGTGTACTAGTAAAACCATTAACAAATTTATTTAACCAATCATTGTTAACAGGAGTAGTCCCAGAAGATTGGAAGTTAGCGAATGTTGTGCCCATTCACAAGAAAGGTAATAGGGAGGAGTCGGGCAACTATAGGCCAGTAAGCCTTACTTCAGTAGTGGGGAAAGTGATGGAAACCATGTTAAAGGATAGGATTGTTGAACATCTAAAAACACATGGATTTCAAGATCAGAGACAACATGGGTTTACTTCAGGGAGATCATGCCAAACTAATCTTATTGATTTTTTTGATTGGGTAACTAAAATTATAGATCAGGGTGGTGCAGTAGACATTGCTTACCTAGATTTCAGTAAGGCTTTTGACACTGTTGCACATAGAAGGCTTATCAATAAACTGCAATCTTTGAGTTTGGATTCCAATATTGTTGAATGGGTAAGGCAGTGGCTGAGTGACAGGCAACAGAGGGTTGTAGTCAATGGAGTATATTCGAAGCTTGGGCTTGTCACCAGTGGGGTACCTCAGGGATCTGTACTTGGACCCATTCTCTTTAATATTTTTATTAGTGATATTGCAGAAGGTCTTGATGGTAAGGTGTGTCTTTTTGCGGATGATACTAAGATATGTAACAGGGTTGATGTTCCAGGAGGGATAAGCCAAATGGCAAATGATTTAGGTAAACTAGAAAAATGGTCAGAGTTGTGGCAACTGACATTTAATGTGGATAAGTGCAAGATAATGCATCTTGGACGTAAAAACCCAAGGGCAGAGTACAGAATATTTGATAGAGTCCTAACCTCAACATCTGAGGAAAGGGATTTAGGGGTGATTATTTCTGAGGACTTAAAGGTAGGCAGACAATGTAATAGAGCAGCAGGAAATGCTAGCAGAATGCTTGGTTGTATAGGGAGAGGTATTAGCAGTAGAAAGAGGGAAGTGCTCATGCCATTGTACAGAACACTGGTGAGACCTCACTTGGAGTACTGCACACAGTACTGGAGACCATATCTTCAGAAGGATATTGATACCTTAGAGAGAGTTCAAAGAAGGGCTACTAAACTGGTTCATGGATTGCAGGATAAAACTTACCAGGAAAGGTTAAAGGATCTTAACATGTATAGCTTGGTGGAAAGACGAGGCAGGGGGGATATGATAGAAACATTTAAATACATAAAGGGAATCAACACAGTAAAAGAGGAGACTATATTTAAAAGAAGAAAAACTACCACAACCAGAGGACATAGTCTAAAATTAGAAGGACAAAGGTTTAAAAATAATATCAGGAAGTATTACTTTACTGAGAGGGTAGTGGATGCATGGAATAGCCTTCCAGCTGAAGTGGTAGAGGTTAACACAGTAAAGGAGTTTAAGCATGCGTGGGATAGGCATAAAGCTATCCTAACTATAAGATAATGCCAGGGACTAATGAAAGTATTTAGAAAACTGGGCAGACTAGATGGGCCGAATGGTTCTTATCTGCCGTCACATTCTATGTTTCTATGTTTTTATGTTTCTATACACACACTATGCCACTTACTATACCCCTTGCAGTCTTCACAGACTGCAGTCCTCACACACACAATGCACCCTTCACACACACATCACCCCTCACACAGATTGCACCCTTCACACACACACACACACACACACACACGCACACACACACACACACACACACACACACACACACACTACTGTCACTATCTTGGTAGACTCCAGGTAAGTTGTCAAACTGTTTTTTTAACTTTCTCTGGGAGGGCACCACAGCACTCCTCACACACACACTGCACCCCTCGCACACACACTGCCCTTTTCACACACACACTGCCCCATGCATATATGCACTACAGCCCTCTCACACACTGCACCCCTTACATTCACTGCACCCCTCACACACACACTGCCCCTTTCACACACACTGCCCCACACATACACACAGTGGTGTATTTTGAATGTCTGCTGCCCTAGGCAGCCCATAATTTAAATTTACCCCACCCATTCCTGTCAATGCCACACCTCTTCCTGTTACAGATTAACACAGACTTTGAATGACAGACACACCCACTCACTGACCGCCACACTCTCACAGATACACTGACATGCACTCACTGGCAGACACACATACTCACTGATTTGACACAATCTGACAGACACACACAATCACTCAGACACACACTGACAAATGCACTGAAAGACGTGCACAGACTCACTGACAGACACATATTCACTGACAAACAGACATTGGCAGACACACACTCTCACAGGCAGTGGTGTATTTTGAATTTGTGCTGCCCTAGGCATGATGGATCTCGGGCACCCCCTAATTTAAATCTGCCCCACCCCTTCCTGTCAAGGCCACACCTCTTCCTGTTCAAGGCTAACACACACTTTGACTGACATACACACAGACACACCCACTCACTGACTGGCACACACTACCAGATACACTGACATTCACTCACTGGCAGAAACACATACTCACACACTCACTGATTTGACACAATCTGACAGACACACACTATTACTGATTTGACACAATCTGACAGACACACACAATCACTCAGACACACACTGACAAATGCACTGAAAGACATGCACACACTCACTGACAGACACACATTCACTGACAAACACACATTGACAGACATACACACACACTTATAGGCACACACTGATAGACATACACACACATTCACTGACAGACACATACATTGACAGACATACACACACATTCACTGACAGACACACAAACTCACTCACAGAAACATGCATACTCCCTTACAGAAACACAAATTCACTGACAAACAGACACATACACACACTCACTGACACACACACACTGACATGCAAACACACTCAGACAGACACACACAAACTGGCAGACAGACATACACACACAAACTGACAGACAGACATACACACACAAACAAACTCACTGTCAGATACACACTGACAGATATAACAACACATTCACTGGCAGACAAACATACACACACACACACTGACACACACACACACACATTTTCCCCCAACATTTACAAATAACGATTTACTTTTATTTTAATTTAAATCCACCCAGCCTCCCTACCTTTGGGAGAGCTAGGTGGATTTTTACCTGGGGTCCAATGAGGCTGCAGGGCTGCTGGACTGGCCGCTGGGCGGGCAGGCATGCAGGATGGCAGTCAGGCAGGCGTGCAGGATAGAGGGGGGCAGGCAAAGGGGGGGAGTCTGTGTGCAAAATAGGCGGCGAGGGAGCTGTGATCTTCCTGCTCAGCTCCCTCGCACGCCGCTTAGTAATGCCGGGCGCCGGAGTGATGTCACATTCTGGCTCCTGGCAGCACTGCGGGTCATGCGCCCACCTGTAAAATAAACTGTCCAGGTGCCCTGGGGGGCTCAAGGGTGGCCAGCTGGCCAACTCTTGGACACCCCATAAATCAAGGCTAACAAGGTATTTGCCAGAACACTTGGGGGGGGGGGGCAGCGTTTTTTGCCACCCCCTGAAAAGTGCCGCCCAAGTCAAATGCCTTGTTTGCCTTGCGCTAAATACAGCGCTGCATACACACACTACACCCCTCACACACACTTCACCCCCCACACACACTACACCCCTCACACATACTGCACCCCTCACTCACTGAAAAATATAAACATATTATTATTATTATTATTATTATTATTATTATTACCATTTATATAGCACCAACAGATTCCGTAGCGCTTTACAATATTATGAGAGGGGGGATGTAACTATAAATAGGACAATTACAAGAAAACTTACAGGAACAATAGGTTGAAGAGGGCCTTGCTCAAATGAGCTTACAGTCTATAGGAGGTGGGATATAAAACATATTAGGACAGGAAATATCAATCAAATAACGTGGGAGTGAAGAAGAGCTGGAGGAGAGAGTAAAGTGCTGCCCTATAGGAGAGAGCAAGAGACAGGTGTGTAAGGTAGAGGTTACTCTGGGAGGCCATAAGCTTTCCTAAAGAGATGGGTTTTAAGGCACTTCTTAAAGGATTGAAGACTAAGGGAGAGTCTGATGGGGGTAGGCAGGCTATTCCATAGGAAGGGAGCTGCCCGCGAGAAGTCCTGCAAGCGTGAGTTTACCGTACGGGTGCGAGCAGCGGTCAGGAGGTGGTCACGGGCAGAGCGGAGGGAACAAAGAGGGGCATACCTATATAGGAGGGGCTAGAATTGTTCAGTCCTTTATATGTATAGGTTAGCACTTTGAATTGAATCCCATACAGGAAGTCAATGTAAGGACTGACAGAAGGGTGAGGTGTGAGAGGACCCACTAGAGAGGAAAATCAGTCTGGAGGCGGCATTCATTACAGACTGTAGCGGGGCTATACGGCTTTTGGGAAGACCAACCAGGAGAGGGTTACAATAATCCATGCTGGAAATTACTAGAGCATGGATAAGCTCCTTAGTAGCATCTTTTGTAAGAAAGCTGTGGATGCGGGCTATGTTTTTAAGTTAGTATCTACAGGATTTGGCAACAAACTGGATGTGAGGCTCACAGGTGAGGCCAGAGTCAAGTATCACGCCAAGACAGCATGCTTGCAAGGATGGACTTATGTGGATACCACTGACTTGAAGGGAGAGCAAGAGAGTAGGATCAGTATTAGGAGGAGGAGGAACAGACAAGGAGTTCAGTTTTAGAGAGATTAAGTTTCAGAAAGCAGGAGGACATCCAGTCAGATATTTTGCAGTACACTGACTGGCCCATTTTCATGCCTTTTTATTTAATCTGAACTGATTTCCTAAATATTTTGCATGAACAATTTTTGGAAAAGCTGAAAAAATATTGGACTACCCAAACTAAATTTATTATCGGAACAAATGATTTGACCAAACTGAACTTTTCTGCCATCTGATTTTATGCTTACTAACTTTCTTCCCTCTCATATTTTAGTCCACATGTGGAATCTCCCACACAGGCATCTACATTCTCTTTATTACTAGTCACCTTTTCTTCAACACTGTCAGAAATACCCCAAGTTATGAATAAATATGTGGCATCTTGACCTCAAAATATGATACAGAAGGAAACATCCAGAAAGCAACAATAAGGAAAAATCCCACCTGCCTCAGCTTCATCTCATCATCTTGACTCAAGCCAAACTAAGGAATCCTCCCTGAACCGCAATTGGAAAGATAACTTCTGCAAGGTTGCAGAAATTCTAAACTAGAGAAGTTGACCACTATCATGGGATCTGCTCTTCAATTCGCTTCTGAAGCACAACACACAATGGTGGCTCTAGACTTGGTGAGGCCTTAGGCAAAACTCAAACCATTAGTGAAAAAAAAATAGCGGTTGACTTGTGTGTGTATAAGAGGCTGTAGATATATTGAAGGGCGGGCTTGCAGCGTTGGATGTAGAGACCTAGTCTCTGTATTTGTCATTCAGAGGCTTGCGTTGTTGCAGCCAGGGCCGGCCTTAGGGGTGTGCGAGCTTACACAGCTCACACATGGCCAGCCGGGATTATAAAAAAACAAAAACAATATTGCAGCAGGGGTGGAGCTTCCCGTGTTGCGGGGTTGGAGCTCCCCGTGCGGCAGGGACGGAGCTTCCCATCCGGCGGAGGTAGAGCTAAACTGATGGCAGGGACGGAGCTAATGGTGCCAGATAACTGCTGCAGGGGAAGTAGGAAGGAATCCCTGCTTCCCTCAACAACCAGTCTCCAGGAGCTGCACTGCCTCCACTCCTCCATAATGAGCAGAGGTAACTATGTGTGATGCCTGTGTGCCTGTGTGTGTGTGTGTGTCTATGTGACTATGTGCCTGTGTGTGTCTGTGTGTGTGTGACTGTCTGCCTGTGTGTGTCTATGTGACTGTCTTCCTGTGTGTGTGTGTGTGTGTGTGTGGGAGTGTGTGGGACCAGTGGCCGCAGCCATGACCCCTGCGACCGTGGGCCGCCTGGATGCCGCCCCCCTCTGTCATAGGGGGCACAAGAGGTGGCCTGCTGGCCACCTAATGGACTACCGCGGGTTACCACGGCTCTGATTGGCTAGAAATCGCGAGACACTTCAGACTGCAGCTCACAGACCGAGTAGAGGGGCCTCACACCCGGCAGCATAAAGGGCAAGCCGCCGTGCCCCCTCCTGTGTCGGGTCCTCGGTCATAGACCGAGAACCTGACAGTTCAGTCTGCCCTAAGGCGATTTGGGCGGCAGCAAGGCCACTGACAGAGCGAGGCCTTAAGCGGCTGCCTAAATCGCCTGATTAGAGAGCCGCCTCTGACAACACATTACAGCGGTAGAGGAATGCATCTCTATCAATAAGAACAACTTTTATTTCTTCTTGATATGATTGATATTAAAACATAAGGACACCTTTGGTGGTTACTCCTCAGATGGCCACTGGAGGTGCTTTCTGGGGCAATGCTGCACACTCATTCAGCGCCTCCACACTCATGGTGAGACTGAACTTTCCTCAAAGGGATGCATTGATTCACCCAGACCAATTCAGCTCATCGAAGTGGTGGTGCTTCTAGTTTTAACCACGTGAATGCTATCTCTCGCCTTGCGGCTAAGGTAATTTTGTGTACTAGTGTTTGCTCCCTTCTCGTCCATCCGTCGATGGATCTAATCAGAAGATACACCCAAGGTCTATGTCTGGGGCCCTGGAAAAAACTTGCGTCAAGAGATCCTTCATGGCTGTCCAAAATCTAGTGATTCTTGGACACTCCCACTACATATGCAGGTATGTCCCCTTTTCCCCACACCCCCTCCAGCATTCGTCTGTGGTGGTTTTGTTCATCTTAAGTAGCTCGACTGGGGTTGTGTACCAACGGAACATCGTTTTAAAGGATTGTTCCTGCAATGTCACGCACACAGTGGTGGTTCTGCTAGCTTCCCATATCTCCTGCCACTCTACACCTTCGAGTTCTTCCCCCAAGTCTCTTTCCCATTGTGCAATATAGGTCAGTCCTCCCCATTCCCGGGTTTCTGAGCATAAGTGTGCGTAAAGTTGTGTTATGAGTCCCCTAGGTATACTTCCCGAGGTACACATGGATTCAAAAAACGTCAGTGTCTTGTGTGCCACTGCTTTTATGTGAGGCTGTCTGGCAAAGTCCTTAACCCCTTAAGGACCAAACTTCTGGAATAAAAGGGAATCATGACATGTCACACATGTCATGTGTCCTTAAGATATCGGATGAAGTCACAAGGTGTCTTCCCTCTTTGAGTTCATCAAAAGTAATTATGTCAGAACCCTGGTATAGGTGGAGTATTTTCTGCAGGCCCGCGTGTTCTAAATTCCTAAAATTCCTTGCCGCCATACCAGGGACAAATGCCCTGTTGCGTAGTATTGTCATGAGGGGGAAGGGAGAGGACGCCAACCCATATTTACAACCGCAGGAATCCCACAGCCTAAGGGAATTCAAAATTGCCAGGCAGGTGACCCTAATCAGAGGCCTATGCTCCTTGGGAACCCACATCGCAAACTGGGGCAGATCTGCCCCCATCATGAGTGATTCTATTTCCACCCATTTCCGTTCATCAGGGGGCGAATGCCACAGTGCAACCTGTGTCAATTGGGCCGCTACGTAATAGTAAAATACCCATCGTCTTTGGTCAGTACAGGACGTGTCTAGATATGCAGGGCTTTTTATTCTGCCACACAAAATCACCTATCGCCCGTTGAAGTGGGGTAAGTTGCGCCTTGGTCAGGGGGACCGGTAGTGCCTGGAAGAGGAATAGGGCTCTCGGTAGCATATTCATCTTTACAGATTGAATCCTCCCTATCCAAGATATTGTTTTTTTCTGTCCTACGTTCCATGTCTCTTATTAATGTGTGCCATAAGGGCGTGTAGTTGCAGGAGTAAAGATTTTCTGGGTTAGCCGTTAAGTGGATCCCAAGATACCTGAGAGAGTGTGTTTCTATCTTTATATCATGCGTCCTGTGTATCAGGGCTATGTCTGTCACTTGCATTTTTATAGGGAGTGTGCTCGATTTCGCCATATTTGCCTAAAAGCCTGATATTTCCCCATACGCTTTTATGACCTCACTCAATGCCCTTATAGAGTCCCTAGGCCTCGTGAGCGTCAGGAGCACATCGTCAGCGTAAGCTGCTACTAAGAATTCCCTACCTCCCACCCTCACTCCATGTACATCTGGGTGTAGAACCACAAGCAGAAGTGGGATACGGCTGTACAGTCTATGGGGGGAACATGCAAGGAAAAAAACAATAGTGTGATACAGTATATACAGTGAAAATGTGCGCTTAAATGGATGCACTCACGAGATAGTGGAGATAAAAGAGCATTCAAGGTGCCTCCCCAGGAAATATGGGGGGATGCTGGTATCCTTTGGTAATGTCGAGCAGCCAAATGGGACACAGGACTCCAGGTGAATAATAGTAGAAAATATTCGTAGTTTTATTTTCTTTAAAAGGTGATACAACACCAAGCAGATAAAATATAAAAGTGCAGCAGTAGGACCTACTGCTGCACTTTTATATTTTATCTGCTTGGTGTTGTATCACCTTTTAAAGAAAATAAAACTACGAATATTTTCTACTATTATTCACCTGGAGTCCTGTGTCCCATTTGGCTGCGCGACATTACCAAAGGATACCAGCATCCCCCCATATTTCCTGGGGAGGCACCTTGAATGCTCTTTTATCTCCACTATCTCGTGAGTGCATCCATTTAAGCGCACATTTTCACTGTATATACTGTATCACACTATTGTTTTTTTTCCTTGCATGTTCCCCCCATAGACTGTACAGCCGTATCCCACTTCTGCTTGTGGTTCTATACATATATATGATCGTTTTGGGTGGATAACGATCTTGGGAGGCTACAGACTGATTGGAGTTAAGTAATTTGATATTTAACACTTAACAACGTAGTTGTTTTGCTTTGTTGTTTGTTACATCTGGGTGTAGCCTGAGCGCCTGTAGGAAGGGTTCCAGCAATATGACAAAAAGCAGAGGGGAGAGTGGGCATCCCTGTCTAGTTCCATTATAGAGTGGAAAGGAGGAGAGTGGTGTGCCCGAGATCTGAACTTGTGCTCTGAGATTGCTGTACATGGCCTTTACTACTGTAAGGTATTCCGCGTGGAACCCCAGGTGTTGCAGCAATGTAAACATGTAATGCCATTTGACTCGATCAAAGGCCTTTTTGGCATCTATAGAGACGACCAAGGTAGGTGTATTCGTGATTGTTTGTTTCCATATAAGGTCTACATTTCTACGAGTATTTTCAAACAGTTGTCTCCCTGGGATGAAGCCAACTTGGTCGGGGTCTATCAAAGATGTCAAGTGTGGGGGGGCGGGGCCTAACTGCAGAGCCGAGCAGACGTGCCTGTCTGTGGCTCCGACAAAACCGAGCTTTCTAATCATTTTATGTCCTAGTAAACCCGGAGAACCAACTCATCTTGCTGCCCAATCGAAGGAGGACCGGTAGACCTATCCATAGATACCACAATAAGGGGTTACTCACCGGCCTCACCGACTAGGCTACCGCGGCCTACCAGCATGGACGGTGTATGGGAGACGGCCGCTCCCCGACCACTGAATCCTGCTGCACCCATCGATGTGGATCCCCGTTCCCCCCCCTATGGACCGGTGGGGGTCATCCCGGTCCCCACCAACCCAACGCATCTGGCTACTCTGCCTCGTACCACCCAAAAAGATGCTGGCCCGAAACGTACTACGCCTGGCAGCGTGACAGAGGCACCCAAGACAGACCACCCGGGTCGGTGGTCACTCGGAGACTCCCTCCAATGCATCGCCCACACCGCATGAGGACCGCACGCCGCAGGCGCCGACATCACAACGTGGCCCTCTGCTGCGCCCGGAGAGGGAAAGACACGGTCTCGAGGAGCTCCCGAGTCTGTGGGGAGACAATGCTGACCAGCAACAAGGCCTGGATCTGGGACGAGGCCTCCACAGGCCCGCGCGGCACAGCTGTACTGGCGCCTCCTAAAACGCTTACCGTCATATCGCCAAGCATGGGAAACATGGAGGATAGCTGCCCAAACATCCCTGCTCAAGCATCACAGCTGCCGATGACAGGAATCGGATGATCACCAGACCGCATCTAAACTCTGAGGACTGTTCAGATAGTAACAGCAGCTGCACACCCACATACCGTAGATATACTCCTTGACTGTTGTGCTTTTGATAAATGACTCTGTTTATTAACTGGTGCCATATGACAGGGATATGACCACACTGTTTAACATGATTTACTCGGGATTGTGGGGGTCACCAATATGGCAACCATTAACACATGCATACTATTATGGTCCCTATAAGCACAGTCAGAGGCATTACCAATGTTTCGGTTAGGTGATTTACTTAGCATGATACTTTAAGCGCAAAACCATAGCTGACAGGCTCAGTATCTCATGGAACAAGCATTACATAGTAGTGAACCACCAGGTCAGAAGGATTGCTTGCATAGTTTTTTTTTTTTTTTTTTTTTTTTTTTTTTTCTTTCAATTCTTTATTTTCGTTGTGCATGAAAAATAATAACATATTGGGCAGTCTTGCCAGCTTAACAAAAGAGAGGAGCAATTTCAGCATGCAAGACAGGTAAGCATTGCACATTTTTTTTTTTTTTGTTCAAGCTTAATTAAATTAAGTCAAATACAGGCGTGTGGTTAAATGTTATATAAGTCAAATTATGAAAGTCAGAGCCACAATAGCTTAAATAAACATACGAATGTGGTAAAGATAAAACTATATTTGCTAATTCTGGACATTTGAGAGTATGAATACACAGACTAGTCAGGTATGTCCACCTAAAGATTGAGCTATCAGTGTGTGAACAATTAGTACATGTTAGACACAGGTGTTTAAAAGAGTATGGTAAATAAACATATAGCATAGGTCATTTAAATGTAGGTTAAAATAAAATGGGTGTTGTAGAACATGCTAACTTTTAATAAATCAACAGGGATGTAACTGGGTACTTGTTACTGTGAATAGGTAAGCTCTGCACAGGGGGCTCTGCGCAGGAAACAGGATTAACTACATCTTAAGCAAAGTCGCTGCCATCGAAGGCTTATCCAATGCCACAGGTAGGCCACACATGCCAGTCCTTGTTAATGCCAGGTTTGTTGTTGTTTCTTGTCTTCACGTGGTGTCTGGTTACAGGTCTGTAGAACATGAGTGATGTGCAGTACCAGCTTCCTGCTCTCTCCAGGAGTCGGGTCTTGACAGGGCCTGTTGCAGTGGTCTGCCCATCTAGTTGCTGGAGGGCAAAGGGGTGGCATAGGAACCTCTGAGACTCTCTGTGTGAGCCCTTCCTCTCTGCTGCCCGCGTGGGTGACACAGGCTGTGCTGTAACATGCTTCCGAGCAGGCCGCTTATCTGCCCGTCTCGGTCTGTGCCGATGTAAGCGCACCCTCCCAGGGCTAAAGGTCGCAGGCCGGGCCCGCAAATTTCGGGGAGGCTGTAGAGGTGTCTGGCACTTTGACTTCTGTGATCTTCCAGGGAGGCGAGAGGGAGGGTCTGCGTCAGCATGCTGCAGGTGCTTGCAGCTTGGTGTCAGGCTTTTCTTCTGTGAGGTTGATACCCCCGTGCTGGGTAGTGGATCCTGGTGAGGTTGTAGAGGTGAGTCGGTTGGCTTCCGAGTGTGTGAGAGACTTTGTGCTCTACTTGCCAGCTTCAGCCAAAATATGTGGAATAGTCTGTCCAGTCTGGACTCGAGTGTGGGTTCTGAGCTCAATTGGTGCACTCCAGCCTCCATTTTTGCAGCGCCGCTCTCTGTGTTCCCGTCTAGGCTTCTACCGGTCCTGATAGGGTGCCAGGATAACCCTCTCTGGCAGGGGGGGGGGGATTAGAGGCTCAACCACCGTAAAGCGGTTTCCTGGTAGGCAAGTGACCGTGAGATCGGCCGCTTCTCCGTGTCTCTGCCACCAGGAAGGCCCTTATTAGGCCTCAGGACTTTCTGTTGCCTGCAGGCCGTGACTTTCCTCCACAGCCACCTGCTCGCCTATGTGCTCGAAGAAGGGGTCTGTGGATTCAGCACAGTACCCCCAACCAAGGTAGCTTGTTTTTGTTGTCTGAAGGTTGCTGGTTGGGGGGTTATCCCACGAAAATCGGCAAGGTGTGCAGGAGCTCACGCGGTATATGTCCATTCAGCTTGAAGTCTTGGCTCCGCCCCCTGCTTGCATAGTTTTAATAGCCGTGTAGTAGCCTGTGCCTAGTATATTGTGTCTAGCATTTTCACCTATGGGTGTAGCGAGTTATATATTATGAGCTACCTTATACCTTAGTGTGTTCACATTAATCGCATTGTCACATACTTAACTATAGTACTACAGATCTAAAACCTTGCATCGCATAGGCTATCTAGACAAACGTTGCTTATGTTTATAATATGTTTTCGTTAACCGACATAAAAATAAAAATTAGGCATTGCTATCCAGGAAATGTAATTCATCATTGTTAACGATGTATTAACCCTATACTGTATACCACTCGTGCATTTCCCTCTCTTTATTCTGTACCCCATTGCACATGCCTTAATAAAAGAAAGATTGACAACAATAAAAGATGTCAAGTGTGGGGAAAGTCGGTCTGCCTGTATCTTAGCCAGTAGCTTCATGTCATGATTTATGAGGGATATGGGTCTGTAACTACCGGGTAGTAGCGGATCCTTGTCTGGTTTAGGTAGCAATACAATGGATGCCAGTGCCATGTCAGGGTTCGGTGTGCCCCCCTCCCTAAAGTTGTTAAATAGTTTAAGCAAGTGGGGTACAAGATCCTCCCGAAATGTCTTGTAGTAGGACCCGTCAAAACCATCTGGCCCAGGTGCTTTGTTCCCCTTGAGCCCTGTGATCGCCCTATCTATTTCCTCCTCAGTGATCTCCGCCGCTAGCTGGACTCTAGCCTCCTTCAAAAATAGATCTCAGTGGGGTTAAGGAGATCTGGAACAGTCTATTGGGTCAGGAAAGTTTCTGGACATATAGGGAGAAAAGTCTGCTGGGTGTCGAAAAGGCAACCCCACTGAGCTCGTTCATCCGATACCAAGAATGGGGAATCGTGGCAGTGGTTTAGGGTCGTAGGAGATAGTAGCGGGAATCCAGTAGCAAGCCAGGTCATCCCCCCCGCTCCAGGCCTGTTTGAAGGTCAGCATCGCTGGGCCACTGACTTGGGGGGCTCCTGGAGTCCGAGTCCTTCCCTACTGGGGAAAAGCTGAAGGCCTTGATGTTCCTTCGCCACCTGTGGCGATCAGTCCTCGGCTTGTGTGGATGATGCACGGCGTAGTGCTCTTGTTGATACAAAAGACAAAGTGTTAACGTTTAGTGCTATGTATTACACAGAGTCCCCAAGGTTTAAAGTGTTCCCTTACAGACACTCAAAATACAATAGTAATAAAAAGGGAAAAAAAAACAAAGGGGAAGATGTGTTATTCACCACAAAGTGATAATAATAATAATAATAAAAAAATACAAACTGCATGATGTTGATGTGTTCTACCTTAGATATATATCTATAGAGAGAGATATAAAAATTCCCCTTTCTTTTTTTTTCCTTTTTATTAGTAGTGCTCTTGTTGGCCTTCAGCCTAGATGGGCCTGTGATTTTCCAATTAAATTCTCAAGATTATTATGTAGGGGAAATTCATATATCTCTCTTAGACTAATTAATCCAAAAAGCAGACTATATCCATATCTACATTTAACCCCTTTGGAGTGAGGGTGCCCAATCTGTGAATCCAATATGACTCCCTCTGAGCTGATTGTTTCTCTTTGTTGCCCCATCTCCAGTGTGATCGAATTTGTTCTACGCCTATGCAACATAGCCCTTTCAGAAAAAAATGTGGGCAACTATTGCAATGGAGGGGGAAATCTTGAGAATTTAATTGGAAAATTATTTAATTGGTTAATAGCAATTGATTATGGTAGGCACAATATGGATGTGTAATTAAGGATAATGTCACTTTAAAGTTTATATATCCACATTTATGTCACAAATGTATTAAATACTATCTAAAGTAAGAAAAAGAGATTATACATATTAAATCACTAATGTTTGTATGGCTTCCAACAATATACCTGCATATTTCTATTACTGTCTCAAGCACTCCTTGCTTCCAGGAAATGATTGCCCGCCTGCACTTGTACGATTTTTTATTTTTGCAGATAAATGTGATATATTCCATTTGTTGGATCCTGTGTATTCCCTTTTTTTCTGAGGTATTTGGACGATTATTGGATTACCGTTGCCCCAGTATTAGGAGACTCGAGTTATAGTAGGCGCAAGTAAATGTGAGTTAATTGGCATATATATATATATAAATGATTTTACCAATTTTATAGAGTACTGCACAATGATATTGTGTATTGTGCTTTTATTCGAGCAACCAGGAGATCTTTGTTGGTGGTTTTATATGTATATTCTCTATTTTATTATTATATCAAATACAAGGCAGGTCATTCCTTTTATATCCACTCATGCTATCTGTATGTCTTCTACTCTTTTATTTTTAGGGGAGTGATCACTGTTGCCTTAAAGGACCACTATAGTGCCAGGAAAACATACTCATTTTCCTGGCTCTGTAGGGTCCTTGGGTCCCCCTCACCCTCAGGGACCCCCTCCCGCCGGGCTCTAGGGTGAGGAAGGGGTTAATCCTTTACCTTTTTTCCAGCGCTGGGCTCCCTCGGCACTGGGGAATCTCTTCCTCCTTTCCCCGTCATCGGCTGAATGGACGCTGGCATCTTCTCACTGTGAAAATCACAGTGAGAAGCGCGAAAGCGCCTCTAGCGGCTGTCAATGAGACAGCCACTAGAGGCTGGATTAACCCTAAAGTAAACATAGCCGTTTCTCTGTTTACAGCAGAAAGGGTTAATCCTAGATGGACCTGGCACCCAGACCACTTCATTAAGCTGAAGTGGTCTGGGTGCCTATAGTGGTCCTTTAAGGAGATGTACACCTTTTCTCTTTATCACATGACAGATACTCACTACAGTCAATCTATGATTGTCATGTAGAAAGCTATTTTCCCTCTTTTCCAGAAATTCTCCTGTCAAGTGATAAAAAATTCTTATCTACCTTGCCAAAACAAAGTGTAATATTGTTTTCTTATCTTTTTTATTCTTACAGATTTGCATTCGGTTTTCAAACTGGGAAACACCAGAACATTGTTATAGGAGGAGACTTTAATGCAATTCCAGATTCAGTGTTAGACAACATACCGGGGACGCCTTTCTGATGATGCCTTTTACTAAGAATGATTTTATACATGTGGATGCATGGAGATACTTACATCCAGCTGGTGGACACTATATTTGACACTTACATCCGCACAATCCATTTTCACCTTTGACCTTTTTCTTAATCTCCTCCATTCCGACTCACTCACTTGCTGACACCTCTACAGACAAGGCCCTGATTTGCATGAAACTAAAATTATGCTCCAATATAACAGTCTCCCACTACTGGAAAATTCCATAATGCATTAACCATTCTGAAGCCTATACATATTGAAACCAGTTCACTCCTTCTTAGTTGAGTCAGTTAGGTTATATGAAGAATTTAAGAAACTTTATTATATCTTAATTTCTGAAAAACCCAAACTCCAAACTCATTTTAATCAAAATCAAATGACTCCCTCTGAACAGGGTCCACTTCTATAACTGCAGAAGGAATATGATCCCTATTCAAATACTTTAATATCTTAATTGATTACTGTGGCAAATGTGCCTATGCTACAGGCTCCTAGAGGAGCCTGCTAGCTAGCCTCCTGCCCAAGGAATATGGGCTGTATCCAAAGACCCCGTTCAGGAGTTAAACTGCCTGGCCTCTCCAAGAGACTTCTCTTCAGTTCCCCTGGTTTGGTTCCTTCTCTCTTGCAAATTCAGCTGAACACTTGCTCCCTGTCGGTCGTTCGCACGAACTAACCTGCGAACAGGCTTCAGCGGTACATAGCCACTACTGCTCTGGAACCGTTTTCGGCTATGTGACCTTGCGGTTCCCAGTCATCTTGGTCCAGTGTTTTGACCCCCTTGCCGACCTGCCAGGAGAGCGTTTTGGAGGGAAGTTGTTTAAGAATGTGAGTAACAATCTCTCCCTGAGAGCATCCGGATATTTCGTCCGCAGGAGCTCCCGAAAGTTGACTGGCAAAAGCACCAAACATTCTGGAACTATTTTAAGCAGAGACCATGTGTGTGGCAGTCAGAACTTTACCCCGGTGACGATTCCACTACACTGCATGGATCTGAGCGATATTTGGTCAACTTGGGCGTTCAGATTAGGGGTATTCAGGAATATAGGACATGCAGGGGTATTTTATTGTATTGAGTGTGGATTTGTTTTTTTTGTGTCTTGTACCCTATGTGTCCTGGAGGTAATTAGTTTACTGGTTATCAACTCAATTATCTAATGGACACTGCGATGCCTGCACGGGGTTATGTGGAATACAATGGAGACCCTAATGCGATAGTCTGTGTATACATTCTGTGTGCCTTGCCTGAATAAAGCAGTTCATTTTCACCCTTCGCTGAGTCTAGGCTAGTGTTTGGGTGAACCAGCCATACAGCCATACCCTCTGCAATAGAGCATATTGCTTGAAGCTGTACTAGGACCCTGTTCCAGGGTGTGAAGCGATAGAGAGACCCCAGCCAAGCTGCAGTGGCTAGGGGCTGAAGCACTACTAGTTTCCCGGTGATAGCTTGGAAGTGTGCTTGGTGGAGGTACCCAGCCGGGTACACGGAGCTACGTCACAATTACTTTGTCATGTTTTACCTGATCACTGGGAATTATTGCTGGTTATATTTCACCAAGTTAACTTATCGGAACTCACTCCTCAGGAGAAGTACAGCTTTGTATGCCTCATAGACTGTCAGGAAACTTAATTACCCTACAGCAGGTTCAAACTCCAAACTCTTTATCTGGCAAAGACTCCCAGCTCTGATGGTCTGTGGTCTGAATTTTAGAAATAATTTACCTCCCCTTTTAACTCCCAATTTGCTCTCACACTACAACAGCATCCTCAACATTTGGGACTTACGGTAACTATTCTAGGATTCTTTGTCTTCCCCCAAATTGGGAGCTCCACTCCTCCTAAAGAGTAATCTCATATTTTAATGTAGATTTGAAGATATTTTGATTTATTATAGCATATTTTCTCAAGAATATACCCAGTAAATCAATAGGACATCTTTCATTGTTGAAACTCCACTCTCAACATTTGGGGGACTGTTTCTGCCATCATAACCAACAATTAGTTATGAGTTCCGATGTAGATCAGACCCTAAATCATATTTTGTGGGCATCCTAAAAAATATTTTTCAAATTCCATCTCTATTACAGAGAATGTTTGAATGAGTTTCAAGCCCATTACACCCACATTAAGGCTTGTGTTACAGTCAACAATCTGACTTAATATTCCCAGAGGAAATTAAAATTGTGGCCTTTACAGATGGTGTTTTTCTCTTAGCCCAAAATGACAACACCACAAATTTTAGGTATCCTCCAGTTCTTCAGTAAGGCCTAGAATTCGAATACTAACTGCAACAAAGAATTTCCCCCAAGAAATTCCAACCTGTAGTGCTTCTCTTTTTGCCTCCATGCACTGTACTTACCCACATTAGGACATTGATATACTCGATGTGTGTGATATGGTGAAAGGTGAAAGGTGTGCAAATCCCTAAACTTTGTGTGAATGCCTTCCACTTCCTCCTTCACCTATGCCTGGGGATTGGCAGCCTAGACAAGAGACCAGAGTTACGTGATACTGGACACTGTTAAAATCAATAAAATTATTCTGACCATCTCATTTCTTTATATTTTTGGTTTATTCATACAGTTTACCCTACTCCTGTTTTCAAATAGGGCTTTCTGACTCGAATAGTGTCCAAAACGTGCACAGGACAATCCAGGACTGCTGTAATATTTGTAGGAGTTTTTCACTTTCATCCAAAGTTCATGATAATTACTCAGTTGCTGCTATAGAATCACATCATACTGGATTATAGTTTGTATAATTGAAGGAGAACAAACATTGTATCCCCCCCCCTCTCTTTTTCTTCACCCATGCCAACAGCTTGCTAAAAGTATTTTACTTCTGGTCAGAGAACTTTCTTCATAAAGACCAATATACTTACAAATGTTGTACCAAATGGTCCCTCGATTACCCGTCAACCCCAAAGACTTAAGTGCAGGTTACAATCCTCCTTCCAATACATTGAGCTGTATCCATCAGATCTTAATTGAGGTTATTTCCTTGTACAGGAACCATGGGCTGCTGCCTGGAAATTCCTCTCCTCGTTTCTAGATATTAGTGTATATATGTATTAGCCTGTTCTTTTCCCACAATTTATGTATTTTTCATTGTTGCTTCAAGGTAGACCTTATCAGTATGACACACCATATCATGATGGATGGTATAATAATTGGAACTTACTTGTTCTCTGTAGCCAGTTCTGACATAAATGATTGTTATCTGTGTTCTTCACCGAGAGAAGGTACCTAGTGCAATTGTAGCTTAATCTCATGCTGTCTTTTATGAATGTAATTTGATTGCTAGCAGCTGTATTTCTATTCTGTCTTATAAATACAATTACAAATAAATTTAAGACATGAGAGAAAAAGCGATTTACAAGTTGCAGGATGACATAGGTAAGCTGGCAATAAATCTTATTTGGAGTATTTTCCATTTCTTCTTCTATCTTGGTCTAAAGTTAGCAATATGCATTATTCTACAGACTAGCTTCTACCATTCAAATTAAGTACAGTATTTTCTTAATGTATATATTTTAAAGGTAGCTATCTACCTTAACTCAAGAGTTATGATTTACCAGCATTAGTGTAAGTACAAATCATAAAAGATAACATATATCAGTCAACTATTTGAAATATATCTAGTAGCAGGGCAGGAAGTAATATTATTATGCATTATATATAAACACTGTAGAAGAGGACTCTGTGGAATTAAACTTGCCTGCAGTGCAGTGAAAGTTCTTGATGGCAAGGCCACAACTGGTCTTGCTGACTGATGAATATTTCAAACCTGTAACCCTCCAGTCCACTGGTTTTGGATTTACATTTGCACTTTTTTTTCTGGTTGAAGAAAATAACTTTAAGCTTTTTAATCAACCCATGTGACAGTTTGAGGATCTGTATTTTTTATTGGGATAGGTGGCTTGGTTACAACTATTTTGTGTTGCAGTATGTTTGGTTTTTGGTTATAATTGAGGTAAGGAGCCTTGGGAATTCTCCAGCCCACAAGTATGTTTATTATTCCCTTCCACCACACAGGCCAGGGCACGCAGGAATGAGTCATTCACCAGGCTATTCATAAAGATGGGGAAAAAATGATATTGTCAGTCCTAGTGGCAAGGGAATCCAACTGAAAATGTGTTATGAAAGATATCTGAACCTTTAAGAAGCACTGATATGACAGACATGCTGTGATGTAAATAGTTTTGCCTAAACCCGGTCCTTGCAGGCTCATATTCATAAATTACTTTAAAACAATGTTATATTCTATGGCATATTCTAACAGCAAAGCACTCGATGACTATAAAGTGAGAAAGTGATACCCAAATAGAGCAAAACCAACCCCATAATATTTTTAAGTACATACTTTCTAAAAAAAAAACACAAAACAATGAAAACAGAGATGGGTGTGCTAGTGATTGAGGACCTGAAAAAGGCAGACATTTTTTAAATTACAGTTTTTTCTCAGTATATATTAAGGAGGAACCTATGGCAAGATAAATGCAAATGAATGCTTCAAAAACTTGCAGAAAAATTGTGACTGGATGACTCAAGACAAGGTGCTGCTGCAGCAGCTAAAGAACGTTAGTGTGAGCAAAACTTCAGGGCATGATGGGTAGTTAAGGAGCTCAGTGTGGAAATTAGTGAACTTTTGGTTTTAATCTTTCAGCATTCTTTTCTTTCAGGAATTGTACTGGAATATTGGAGGAAGCTAACTTGATTGCATTCTCTTCTCAGGGTGTTTCAGTGGGTGTGATCTACTTGGATTTTTCCAAGGCATTTTATACGATTCCACACAATAGGTTAGTCTTCAAACTAAAAGAAATTGGTCTATATGAATATTCTTGTTCTTGGTTAGAACACTGGCTTAGTGATAAAGTAAGAGTTGCAATAAGTGGTACATTTTCAAGTTGGGTAGAAGTTGTAAGTAATGTCTCCCAGGCAGGCCCGTCGCTACCCGACAGGCAAAACAAGCAACTGCTTGGGGCCCCGAGCTGGCCCGGGGCCCCAAGCAGAGCCGGCAGGGGCATGCGGTCCTGGGGGGCCCGGACTGCTCAGGTCGTCCGGGCCCCACATTCAGTGGGTACATACCGGGTCGCAGGGGGCCCAGTATGTACCCACTGGGCCAGCCTCTTTTCCTGGGGGGCCCAGCAGCCGGTCACCTCAGGGCCCCCCAGAGGCTGGCCCTGCTGACACCCGGCGGGCGTGCGAGGGAGCACTCTCCTCTGAGTGCTTCCTCTTCAGCTCCCTCGCGCACCGTACTGATGCCGGAGCCGGAAGATGACGTCATCTTCCGGCTCCGGCATCAGTACGCGGCGCGCGAGGGAGCTGAAGAGGAAGCACTCAGAGGAGAGTGCTCCCTCGCGCGCCCGCCGGGTGTCAGGGACAGCCGACAGGGAAGACATTGCAGTGAGTGGGGGAGAGGGAGGGAGGAAATTGGAGGGGGGGGAGGGGGGAGGGGGAGGGAGAAAATTGGAGGGGGGGAGGGGGAGGGAGAAAATTTGAGTGGGTGGGTGGGGGAGGGAGAAAATTTGAGTGGGTGGGGGGGAGGGAGGGAGAAAATTTGAGTGGGGGAGGGAGAAAATTTGAGTGGGTGGGGGGAGGGAGAAAATTTGAGTGGGTGGGGGGAGGGAGAAAATTTGAGTGGGTGGGGGGGAGGGAGAAAATTTGAGTGGGTGGGGGGAGGGAGAAAATTTGAGTGGGTGGGGGAGGGAGAAAATTTTAGTGGGTGGGGGGAGGGAGAAAATTTGAGTGGGTGGGGGGGGAGGGAGAAAATTTGAGTAGGTGGGGGGAGGGAGAAAATTTGAGTGGGTGGGGGGAGGGAGAAAATTTGAGTGGGTGGGGGGGAGGGAGAAAATTTGAGTGGGTGGGGGGAGGGAGAACATTTGAGTGGGTGGGGGGGGAGAAAATTTGAGTGGGTGGGGGGGAGGGAGAAAATTTGAGTGGGTGGGGGGAGGGAGAAAATTTGAGTGGGTGGGGGGGCGAGGGAGGAAATTTGAGTGGGTGGGGGGGCGAAGGGAGGACATTTGAGTGGGTGGGGGGGCGAGGGAGGACATTTGAGTGGGTGGGGGGGAGAGGGAGGAAATTTGAGTGGGTGGGGGGGGAGAGGGAGGAAATTTGAGTGGGTGGAGGGGGAGAGGGAGGGAGGAAATTTGAGGGAGTGGGGGGAGAGGGAGGGAGGAAATTTGAGGGAGTGGGGGGGAGGGAGGGAGGAAATTTGAGGGAGTGGGGGGAGAGGGAGGGAGGAAATTTGAGGGAGTGGGGGAAGGGGAGGGAGGAAATTTGAGGGAGTGGGGGGGAGAGGGAGGGAGGAAATGTTGGGGGGGAGAGGGAGGAAATTCGAAGGGGGGAGAGGAAGGAAATTTGAGGGAGGGGAGGGAGAGGAAGGAATTTGAGGGGGAGAGGAAGGGAGGACATTTGAGGGAGGGGGGAGAGGAAGGGAGGACATTTGAGGGAGGGGAGAGGGAGGGGGGAGAGGAAGGGAGGAAATTTGAGGGAGGGGGAGAGGAAGGAAATTTGAGGGAGGGGGAGAGGAAGGAAATTTGAGCGGGGAGGGATAAAGGAAACTTGAGGGGGGAGGGAGGAAGGAAATTGGAGGGGGAGAGGAAGGAAATTGGAGGGGGAGGAAGGAAATTGGAGGAGGAGGAAGGAAATTGGAGGGGGGGAGAAAGGAAATTGGAGGGGGAGAAGGAAGGAAATGAGAGGGAGGGGGAGAAGAAGGAAATTGGAGGGGGGAGAAGGAAGGAAATGAGAGGGAGGGGGAGAAGAAGGAAATTGGAGGGGGGAGAAGTCAACAAGAGGGAGGGGGAGAAGAAGGAAATTGGAGAGGGGGGGAGAAGAAGGAAATTGACGGGGTAGGGGGAGAGATTGACATCCATCACACACACACACAATGCACCCCTTGCACACAGAAAAACACACAATGCATTACACACAGACACACATACACAAGCAATGCATCCCTTACACACAGCAACACACAATGCACCCCTTCCACACACTCAGTGCATCCCTTACAGCAGTGTTTCCCAACCCAGTCCTCAAGGCACACCTACCAGTCCAGGATTTAGGGGTGACCCAGTTGTGTCTAAGGTGTTTTTTTCTTTTTTTTCTAAAAACACCTTAGACAAAACTGGGTAATCCTTAAATCCTGGACTGGTAGGTGTGCCTTGAGGACTGGGTTGGGAAACACTGCCTTACAGACACATACACTGCATCCCATACACATCCAAACACAGATTCACACAATGCATTCCTTACACACATCAGGACATCCCCCCCCCCCACACACACACACACCCCTGTGAACAAACTCATTGGTGGAACATGAAGGTGGACCCTGGGACCCAGACCTTGAGCTGTGTAAATGGCCCTCAAAAAATTGAGCTGCTTCCCATTCTCCCAGAACATTGATTTTTGTGACCACAGTTACAAACCGCCTCCAGAGAGCCTGTTCTACACCAGACCAGTGGAACCAGACGGCAGCTGAAGCCCATCATCATCCTCATCTGGTTGTAAGTAGGCAATCTAGTATATTATTCGTGGCACTAATCTCTAATTTACCTCACATTAAAGGGACACTATAGTCCCCAAAACCACTGCAGCTTAATGTAGTGGTTCTGGTGTCTATAGCCTGTCCCTGCAGGCCTTTTATTGTAAACACGGCGGCACTGCAGCACTGTGTTAGTTAACATGGCAGATCATATGGGTGGGGCACTGTGATGTCACATGGGGGGCGGCAAACTTTACTTTTGCCTAGGGTGGCAAAAATCCTTGCACCGGCCCTGCAGACACTGCATCCCTGTGGGCGGACTGGGGGGGGGGGGGGGGGGGAGGACCCGGGTGCAGGCGCCGGGGGGCCCAGACCTTGAGCGTGCATGTGGGGGCCTCCATGTCTGTTTTGCTTGGGGCCCCCAAATTCCTTCAAACGGCCCTGCTCCCAGGGTACTGTTCTGAGACCGCTTCTCTTTAACATATTTATACCTTATCTTGAAATAGGCATTGAAAGTCATGTTTCAGTGTTTGCAGATGATACAAAACTCCGTAAAGTAATACAACATGAGCAAGATATTACTTCGCTGAGGGATTTAGAAAGATTGTGAAGACTAGGCACTCAAATGGCAGATTAATTTAAAGGGACGCTATAGTCACCAAAACAACTTTAGCTTATTGAAGCAGTTTTGGTGTATAAATCATTTCCCTGCAGTGTCACTGCTCAATTCTCTGCCATTTAAGAGCTAAATCGCTTTCTTATGCACCTTATTCACACCGCTCTGCATGTGACTTGCACATCCTTCCTAAACAATTCCGGTAAAGAGTCAGCTAATGTTTATACTTCCTTCATTGCAAATTCAATTCAATTTAAAATGTATTATCCCCTGCACTGTTGATAGCTTGCTAGACCCCACAGAAGCCTCCTGTGTTTGATTAATGTTCACTTTAGAGAGCAGGCAATAAGAACTTTTAAAGTAAGTTACATTTAATTGAAAGTTAAACCAATTGTTTTTCATGCATCGTGTGTGAGTCGCAGCCAGGGCAGGTGTGGCTAGGGCTGCATGGACAGAAACAAAAGGGATTTAACTCCTAAATTGCAGAGGATTGAGCCGTAAGACTGCAGGATCATGATCTATACATTAAAACTGCTTTATTAAGCTAAAAGTTGTTTTGGTGACTATAGTGTCCCTTTAATGTAAAAAAAAATGTATGCACAAGGAACGAACACCCTAAATGGTAGTGAATTAGAGATAACAACACACAAGAAGGATTTGGGAATTGTTATAGACAACAAACTAGACAACAATGTGCAATGTCAGTTGGCAGTTGCTAAGGCCCATAAGGTATTGTCATGTATTAATTCTCTGGATTAAAATATAATTTAGCCTCTCTATCAATCACTGGTAAACCCACACCTTGAATATGCTGTGCAATTGGGGGCACCTGTTCTAAAGAAGGATACCATGGCACTAGAAAAAGTGCAGAGGCAGGCTACAAAATTAATAAAATAAATTAAACATTGTAGTTATGAAGAAACGTTAGTACATTTAAAATCTTTTTCGTTTAGAAAAATGGCGCCTCAAATACAAATATATTCGGCACCAATACAAACCATTGCCTGATAATCTATTCATAAACAAGACTATGACACAAGGTCACACAATTAGATTGGAAGAAGATTTTGTCTAAGGCAAAGGAAGGGTTTACAGTAAGAAAAATAAGGATGTGGAATACTTTGATGTGGAATAGTTGAATGTGGATGTGAAATAGTTTGAATAGACTGTTTTGTCAGTCTCTACATATGTTTAAATAGTAACTGGGTGGATACTTGCAAAAACATAATATTAAGTGATATCATTTTTCATTTGTGTGTTTTCCTAGTTCGTTGAAAAGTTGAAAACATTTCAAACAATGTTGTCTTCTAACTAACTAGCATTGGACTTTCATGCATTTAGACACTAGAGATGGACATTAAATACAAATTTTAATGGGGAAATCAAAGCAGCATACCCAGTACAGCTTGTTAAATTGGTTATGCTGCTAGTAGGTTTAAAAAGCTGTTCCCTTAGTTCTGGGTCAAACAATTTTTTGGTGGTTTGACCAATTCCAGGGTTCCTGATCGCCTTGTCACCAAGCTTAAACTCACCATAGTGCTAATGGGAAAGTGCCACTTCTGCTTTAGCACTATCAATTTTGTTTTTCTTTGATTTTCATTGATATACTAAGCACATCAGTTGATGTTTCAGTATATTGCTGGCATCCAAATATGGATTAAATTAATATTGTTAAGTACAAAATAGGGTGCAGTTTCTATTGAGACCTGTAAATATTTACTCATGTATTCTGAAAAATTCTTTCAATTTGTATAACAATTGCATGCAGTTTTGAATTGCGTAGCCTTTTATAAGGCTGGCAGTTATACTCAAATCTTACACCAAGATTTAGCAACTGATGGTTGTTTAGCTGTGGTTGACTAATCCTGTCTTAACATTGCCCCACTTTATAAACTCACACACACACATACAAATATTATCAGACACAAATCCAGTCTCTTCCATTTTAATAATTCGGCACCGTAGATACCAAGACAGATGTGAGGTTTATAACACTGTGCAGGCCGATACTTTCCTTCTGACTGGGCTGTGTGAGTTGTGACCAAAGTGAAGAAATAGACACTGGACAGGATCATGCTTCTGGTTGGAAAACAGATTGAGTTCCACGTGTGGCAAGGGTTCAGCCCCGGATCTGGCATTCCACACCCTACTTCCGCCTCTATCAACTTGACAAGAGTGCGGCGGTTCCGTGGCAAGTCTTGTTAGCCCTTAGAAACACACCCTCCACTGGTAATTTTGCATGAGGGATGGGTCTCCCTTTCATCCAGCTTGTTCCTCCTGGGGCGTGTTCTCCAGGAACCTACAGTTAAAAGATCTCTCATCTCTTTCTGGAATGGTTCCACCGCCATGCTGCCCATATCAGACTGCTGTCTCAAGGTCTTCATTAGAAAGGAGTTGCTTGGCTTGACAAGTCTCCAGGAAGGAGGCCAAGTCAGAGTCTCCTGCTTCCTGGGCTTTGTCAAATGGAGTCTTCCCCTGTTTGGATTACAAAGGAATAGTAAAATGGTAAACAATTGTAAAAAAAACATTATGTAATAAAGGTGCAAATTAGACACACAAAAAAAAAAACAACAAAAACAAATACATAATTAACGTATTAAGGTGTGAACGAAGGGCAGAAACAAGCTCCCATTGTCACGAGGGATCTTATCCCAACACGCAGGAAAGTGGAAACAGGGCTGGCGGAACCGTTAGGCGAACTAGGCATTCGCCTTGGGCGCCGGCCTGCTGGGAGCGCCCACCTGGTATTTCCTGGTGGGCTCCCCCTGTCCTGGGTTGCAGCGCTGGGCAAGCGGCTCTAGAGCCCCCCCCCCTCTCAGCGCTGGGCCGATCCTCCAGGCGCCTGAAAATGGGGGCACCGAGACGAGCCCTGTCACATTTGGCCACCTCAGGTCACCCCAAAGCTGTCCTTCAGTGTATGTCTGTCAGTGAGTGTCTGTCTGGGTGTGAGTGTCAGTGAGTGTATGTCTGTCAGTGAGTGTATGTCTGTCAGCGAGTGTGTGTGTGTGTGTCTGTCAGTATCTCTGTGTGTGTCAGTGAGTGAGTGTATGTTGGTCAGTGAGTGTCTGTGTGTGTGTCAGTAAGTGAGTGTATGTCAGTAAGTGTGTAACTTGAGGGGGCAGCAAAATTGATCTTTGTCTAGGGTGGCAGAAATCCTTGCACCGGCCCTGAGTGGAAACCCACAAAAGGTGGATCCGATGACTTAAGACGTATTACCGAGCCATAGAAAAGCTGGACTTATTAATACAGCAAGAAACAAGGTAAGGGTAAGCCAATGTTAGGAATACACAAAACAAACTGGGATAATGCCAAGTGCATGAATAATTTAACACCCTCATTAACAAACCACCATGGTCACATACTTTTCATGATCAAGGTGCTCAGAGTCAGTCCCACTGTGTTTGGAAGGCTAGTTGGTCTTGGCATCATATATTCATATTGTGACCCATCATACACGCTCCAATCTACTAGAATCAGACCCCGTGCCCTCTGTCCATAGTACAGTGCATACTGACAAACAGCCAGGAAGGGAATTCTGTGCTGCTGGTGGGGGTACATATGCCCTGCTTCTTCCATCTACTTCTCCAGATAAGCATGATATTATTGGGAAACTGCCAGGTTACTTGGCACCCTGGGGTATGTTTGCTTCTTAAAAGATAGACAATAAAGGTTTCTAGATAATCTAGTCTAGAAACCAACTGTCAGGATTACAAGTTGATCCAGCACGCAGTACTGTGTCACACCTAGGACTAAGGATAACGTATAACCGGACCTTGGAATGGCCGAACTTAACATCTCCAAGAATAATCAAAATACTTGCCGAAGTCAGGGACACAGAATCAGACACAGATGAGGGAAAGCCAAAAGTTAAGGATACCAGACATCAGGGAAGTCAAAACAAAGCCAAAGTCAAATACCAGAAAATCAACATCAGGAAAGCACTCTCGAATAACCATAGGCATGAAACCAAGACAGGGCAATGAGAAAGAAGAGAATTGGGTTTAAATATCCCTCCTGTGGATTTGATTGGCCATGACCGGCCTTTGACCCCAAAAGTAACTACCAAGTTTCCATGTGCATGAATGCTGCTCGGCACACCTTTTCCTGTCAGGACGGTAATGTTGCTCGGCACAACTTTTCCTGTCAGGACAGTAAATGCCATTAACCACATTTTTATGTGCTGATAAATAAGTGACACCGACGGAGTTTTATTTCATTAGCCTTCAGTGAGGTTTTGGCCCAAATGTTCTTATTAGACTTTAAATTAGGGAATTATGGAGAAAATTGAAAGTTAAATGAAGAGGCAGACAAAAAAAATGCAGAACAGCTGTACATGATCTTTTTTTTAAATCAAATGCTATTATGAGCCTCATTTTACAGTATAATAATAATAAGAATAAACTGACCTATGCACTATTTTAACACCATGCAGTGAGGCATTTCTAGGGTTAAAATGAATCTATCTTGCATCATATGTCACCAAAGGACAAGAATTAGTACTCGATGTTTAAGTGCACCAGTATAAGAGATGGAAGATGGACATGTGATGTCATGCCCTCAAGGGGATATCTTTTTCTCTAGATGTTGAATAGACTAATAGTGGCTGACAGGCTGCCGCAAAGCAATAAAAAATAACCACATTACATATTAAATGATGAAGCAGACAGGCATCCGGCGGCGCCCGTGTTTCAAAAACTCATGGGCTGTCTGTCTGTCCTTGACAGTTTTTACATGTGAATTTGTCTAGACCATTTATGGCTTACCTTGACACTATACAGGTTTGTGAACTAAATCTCCTACAATGCTTACCCAGCCTATAGGCTGTAATGCTAAACCACCACTGCTTAGCAACCACTGATAAGTCAGTAAGCAGGGTCAACCTCTGCGCCTAGAAGACTTAATGGTCCAAATCACTGTAACTAAAAAACATCTGTATTTAGAAATGTTGCCTGTTGTTGAGATCCTGAAACTTCGTATTATTACCATGGCATCTTTCTTTATTACACAGGAACCCGCATCCACTAAAATCTGGCAAATCCGCCCATGGCCGTGGAAAGCAGCTTTGTGCAGTGCTGTCTCTCCCCTAAAGAGCAAGAAAAAAAAAACAACATAAAAATATTACCACTGTGAAGAGATTAAACTCAGATTTAATGACAAATTAAGAGAAAACATATAATTCTGCAATATCAACAAATGCTGTGAAAAAGATGCTACAATACAATGGATATTAAATTATAGGCTTCTGTTCATATGACTTTTTAAAATGGTAGTCAGTGGCAATGGAAAAAATTACAAACATTTTATTTATGAAGTGTTAACCATCACCTATTGATGGAGCTGTACTTTCAAAGGCTTAATCAGCACCTACTACTTGATGTCCAGAGATGATACTAAAGAAGTTACATGCTTACTGTTTTAGCAGCTTCTGTAGCTTGTGGGTCGAAACCAGCTACTTTTCTCAAATAGATAATGTACATGTAAGGCACCTCTTTTTCCTTCACTGAGTATGTACATGTTATGCTTTAGTCAGTACATACATATGAGTATATTCATTTTCTATTATTAAGTGTGTATATGTAGAACGTATTTTCTTTAAGAGAGTCTGTAGTCTACCTTTGCTTGCAGTGACTGGGCTAATCCCATAGAGGGGAGAAAGCTTGAACAGTGAGCATTTCATCACTCTGTTTCCAGGGCCGGCGCCACCTGTAAGGCGACCTAGGCAGCTGCCTAGGGCGCAACTTACCAGGGGGCGCCGGATCCCTGTCCCCGCTGCGCCTCCTCATGCTGCGCCGCCTGAGAGCTTTAACAAGCCCCAGGCGGCGCAGCACTGCTGCATGGAGGGCGGCCAGGTTTTAGTGACCGGCAGGAGGGAAGCGCAGAGCGCTCCCTCCAGCCGGTCTCTCCATGTAGCGTGGCCGGGCGGCGCGGAACCCGGGACAGGAACCTCTGTTTCCTGTACCCGGCCGCCGGCGGACTGAAGGGAAGCGCTCACTGAGGGAGGAGGAGGAGAGGTCCACTAGGTGTTTGGGAGAGGGAGGACCACTAAGGGGGGGAAGGACCACCAAAGGGGGGTAAGGAGGGAGGACTACTAAGGAGAGGGAAGGAGGGTAAGGACCACTAAGGGGGGGGGAGATTACCACTAAGGGGGTGGTGGGAGTAGGGGAAGGTCTACTAAGGGGTTTGGGAGAGGGAGGACCACTAAGGGGTTTGGGAGAGGGAGGACCACTAAGGGGGGGAGAGGGGAGTGAGAAGACCACCAAGGGGGGACTGCAGAGGGACAGGGGGCCAAGGGAGAGCACTAAGTGACACACACACACACACACACACACAGAAACATACAATGCATTCCTACTCACACACAATACATCCCTTACGTTCTCTTACATAATTAATGCACCCCTTACAGACACACACTGCATTCAATTACATACACAGAAACAAACCTTGCACCCCTTACACACACACACACAGAAACATACAATGCATTCCTTACACGCAAACACACACTACATCCCATATAAACACACTACATCCCTTACACAAATTGCACACATAAAAAATCCCCAACTCATGGATGGGCCATGTAGGTGGATTTATGGGTGGGCATTGTAGGCGTATGCCCCCTGGGGGCCCAGACTTTGAGCTGTGTAAGGGGCCCTAAAAAATGGAGCTGCTTCCTGTTCGTTAATTGTTGTGAGCACTGTTAAAAACAGTCTCCAGAGAGCCTCTTCTACACCAGACCTGTGGAGCCAGACTGAGCCCATCATCAGCCTCTTGTCCTCATCTGGTGGTAAGTAGGCAATCCAATATATTATTAGTGGCACTAATCTCTAATTTACCTCACATTAAATGGATACTATAGTCACCAGAAGCACTACAGCATAATGTAGTGGTTCTGGTGTCTATAGCCTGTGCCTGTAGGCTTTTTAGTGTAAACACACTGTCTTTTCAGATAAAAGACACTTTGTGAAGACTGGCGTTGGCCCATATGGCAGAGCATATGGGCAGGCCATTGTGATGTCACATGGTGGGCAGGACATATGGGGGGGGGGCGGCAAATTTTTTTTTGCCTAGGGCGGCAAAAATCCTTGCACCGGTCCTGTCTGTTTCATTGTCCTTGCTCCTTTACGTTGTGCTGTGCCGCAGGCCCTTTTAGAGGAATGGTGCTGGGATGTAAAATTACTTTTATCCCAGCATTATATATCATGAGACCCTACAGCACAGTGTGTGGGAGCAGGAACAGTAAGAATAACATGGACATATTAGACTGCTTTCAGTCCATTAAGAGCATATGCATTCAAAATGTTGCTGTTAAAACATCATGTGGTGTTTAAAATGTCCCCAATAAATAAGACAATACAGTGATGACTGCATTGGTTTGACAGCAGCACCATTAAAATGCCACAAAAACATCACGGTGTCTTCAAAAGCCACTAAGATAAGCTAGATCGATACGTAGATTAGCCTACTGAGGTGTTTGGAGACATTAAGGTTAGGTAGATTTGGGTTAAATTGGACTTAGGGTTTGTGGATACATGTGTTTTCTGTGCTCTGTATTGGAACTCTCATGATTCTAAGCCTGGCATATTTGTGCACTAATAAATGTATTGCAAACAGCTTGGTTGTACCCGGGTAAAATCTGTTGACACATAACAATTACTAATTCTAACTGCCTCAATGTTTCCCTTATCCAAAACACAAACTTTAACTCATAAACTCCTCAGCTTAACGCTCAACTTTAAATTCCCAAACTCTAGGTAGCATCAGTCTAAATAACACTGACATTCTTTGAGGTGTCATGCTGTTTGAAAAATCGACATTCCAAACACTTACTCCATGAGAGTCGGATTTAACCTGTGTTGAAAGGAACAGAGAATAGCTTGTATCAGCAGTCCCTAGAAAATGGTCTATTTCTTCCTAATTGTATTAAGTCCTGCATATAGAAATCTGTACATTGCCAATATGCATTAGTAGTGCCTGCAAATACAAACCAACTGATCCATCATGCTTGACTATAATAAAACCTCAAACTGATTTTACTTGTTTTTTTTCTTCAAGAATGCCTTATGCTTTCTTGAATTCCTTAAGATTGCACGGTCACATGGGAGACTATTTATGAAATAGTAACTGCCTTACTTGAGCTTTTCTATATTCCTTTTTATTGCACTGCTTAATGCACAGCATGAATTAGTATATGTTACATGTAGATAATCCAATGGCTAAGAAAATTTCAGAAAACCTTTATGGCTTTTAAGCCTTTCTTTTTCACTTTTCAGGCAATTTTCCGACAATCACAATCAGACAATGGAAAATGCCGATTACATCACCTAATTCAAACAATCTTCAGTAAGAGCCTATTTTTTATTCTCATTCATGCACAGGAATACAAATGAATGCATAGCATCCACTTTTTCCATCACCCAAACAATAACGCTTGAGACCGGAGACTTTGGTATTTACTTACGTTGACTTGTCAGTAATTTCCAACAATTCTGCTGGCCCTACAAAACAAAAAAATAAAAGGTTAAGTGGCTGGTACAATTAACTTTTTATTTTATTGAATATAAAGAAGGTTCTTCATGCACTAAAAATGTAGCATACATCAATATAGTCATAGAATCATGGGAAAGTTTCAGTAAAGTCAGTGTGGTTAGCCAGTGTTACGGTTGGAATACACATTGGAGTCAGAAAGGGTAAGTCAGGATGGGGAATCAGTACTGCAGTCAAGGTGCATGATCAGGGATGGATCTTACCTTTTTCCATCGCGCCCACGTGGTGCAGGATCCAGGGCAGACTCCTCCTGTGGTGAATGACGTCATTGACGTGGTCCCACGTCATCAATACCAGCCCAGAACATTTTGGGGGCGTGGCCTTAAAGCAAAAGACGCTCCCTTATAAAAGGGGAGCCTTTTGCCTTGTTCCTTGCCCTATTGTGGTTCCTTGCGTTCCCCTTAGTGCTCTTTGATTCTGCTTGCATATTTACTGCTGTTTTTGTGTACTGACCCGGCTTGGCTTTTGACGTTCCTGTTTTCTGGTTCCCTGACTCGGCTTGTATTTTGACCTCCTGATTTCTGGTATCCTGACCCGGCTATTCTTGTATCATTCTCCTGATCTCTGGTATTCTGATTTTTGGCTATCCTCTGACTACTCTTTTTGACCTATGTTAAATCCGACCATTCTAAGGTCCTGTAATACGTGCTTGGGTTTTCTGTGGGTTTACATAGTGCGTGTTGGGTTATCACACTACCCTGATAGTAATGAGATTATGAGCCAGGATGGGTAACAAGTTCTGCAGAGTGGGCAAATAGAGTTAAAGCCAGGGTAAGTAATCAGACATAGATTTCAGGTAGTGTTTGAGTCAAAGTGGGTGTTCATATTTGAAGTTCACGTGCTTAATATGTTTTCTAACAAAGGACTTGATTTAAAAGGCTTTCCAAATGATTCAAAACGGTTAGGAAAAACTTTCCAAATGATTTATCTACAGAAGTTACCATTAAAGTCTATGGGATTTTTTTGTAGATAAATAATTTGGAAAGTGTTTCATACAGTATTGAATTATTTGTATATATATTTTTTTTTAAACTCAAGGCCCAATATTGGCAATAAGAGATAGAGTATGGATTATTAATCCATGTTCGAGTCATAACAGACAAAAGAGCTGGAGTCAGGATGTGTAAACAGGGAAAAAGTCAAGGTGGATAATCTGTGCTGGAATTAGAGATTAGTTTTGAAGACTAAGAAAGGACATAGAGAGGAGTAACCGCTCCACCCCAGAAGAGATACAAAACAGTTGTATGAGATTTCACTATCTCTCATGCACAGGGAACTTGCCTTGGCTTTGGCCGGCCCTTGTAGATATGATCACTCTGACAGAGCAATGGTATAGGGTCCCTTCAAAATGCCACAAGACATCTAAAAGCTGATAGCTGAGTGGGGTTTTAATGCTAACTGAGATTTGCCCATTCTCATAGTTTTCATGAAATCTGTTTTAGATTGATTAAACCATGATGGAATCAGGAAGAGTAATCAATGATCTAATCTGTGCAGATTATTGGTGTTAGAATTAAAGTGTTAAAGCTTGTTGATGCCAAAGAGGGTAACCATTGTGAAGCCAGTGTGGGCATTCCGCGTTGATGCCCTTGACAGCAATACGTTTTGGAGTCAGTGAGTTTAATCAAAATGGGCTCTTGGTGAGTAATCTGTGTTTCGAAAGGATAATCAGTTGAAAATGAGTAATGAGTGTTGGAATCAGAGAGATTAATCAGTGGGGAGTAGGTGTGACTAGTCAGTGCTGAATTCCAGGTAGGTCAATATTGCTGGAACTAGGCTGGATAAACCATGTCCTTATATAAAACGGCAAAAAACGTTGTGATGACAGTAGTTAACATTTCATTGCATTACTTTGTTGTTAATTGCATTATCTTGAGAAATGCTGAGAATACAACATTAAGTATTTTTAAGAATACAACGTTAAGCATTAGTAGTAATGATAGTAGGTTATATGTGTGTTGTGTTCTAAAATTACGATGATAGCTATGAGTTTTTCTTATGCCTGTTCAATGTGAACATTTTGGATGTAATGGAGTTTATTTTACATCGTTTTTACATTATAGGTTGAAAAAAAGACTAAAGTCCATTGATTTCAACCTTGAAATTATTACATTTAAGAATTGTTTGGGAACTCGTTAATTTAATGAAAAGTGTTATCAATGTTTTATATAGTCTATGTGGCTGTTGGATGTGATAAGGCAAAACAGCTCCATTAATGTGCCAGTGAATCTTATCTAGACTGATTGATTAAGCTTGACCATTTAACTTAAAGTACACAGCCCTTTCTTTGTGATTTAAATTGGAAAGGCAAAGAAAAAGACCAAGAAAAATGTGTCAAAAACATTAGAAAGGTGTATTTGTGAAAACACGTCAACATCAGTAATGGCTCATCTGCACACGTTAACCATGTCGATAATTATTACATTGCCTTAGTGAGTAAGCCTCCAAATACACAGGGTCTTCATATTACTGGCAGCTTAGAGAATAAGCTTGTGTTTAATTACACATTTGAAAATACCTATTATGGTTAAGCAAATATTTCTGGTTGTTGTTCTTTAAAGCTCAATGTATGCTCTGCTATCTTAAATAAAAAAAAGTTCTGCAGACCAAGTTTTCTCAGTGCCGTCTTTTATTAAACAGGCCGATACAGAAAATCTGTTCCTTACAGGCATACAGGCAAAGTGACACATGCTAATACTTTTGGCATCAGTCCCATGAAATGTTGTCACCCACATCCCAGAATATGTAACCCTGGCATCACCAATGAAGCGTCCTAAATCCCCATCCATGGCAATCACAACAAGGGAAGGGTCTTTAGAGGAGTTTCCATTACTGGACTGTCAGTCAGTGCCCAGCAGGTGCTGGAAGGAGAAAGAAGGGGGAAAGGGAAAGGCAGAAATAGAAACAAAAACAGAGTCTTACCATGAATGAAACATGAAGGGGGCAAGCAGCAGGGAGTAAGGTTGCACAAAGGGAGGGCTCAAGGAAATGACAGGGAAAATTCAGGTTAGAAAAGGAGGAACTTTTGTGGGGTTTATGAAAAGATGGTAGGCCTGGGAGAGAGGGAGCTGAGGTCATGGTCAGGCTGAAATAACGTTAACCCAGCCATCTCCAAACAAGTCTGCCGAGTGGTAAAATACATTGTCATCTGGTCCAGTGTAGAAATTTCTTTAGTTTTGATGGGGACCTTGGTCAGCCTGTGTTCTAATTGTCATTTTTCCAATTCTTCTCAATTCAAAAGGACATTCTTTAAGGGAAACTGAAGCATGTTTGCTAGATCTCTATAATTCTCTTACTTCCCATTCCCGATGAGCTTAGGGGCCTGAAATAGGTTATGCCCCGCAGTAGTTGCTTCTTTTGAAAAAGGTAGCCTTAATTTTGTGTATGTTAATGATCCGATTATAAAATGTGATATTCCTGTAAGACACTATAATAATCCTGTACAGACACTGATATTATTCCTGGATAGCCATGGATAATTCTAGCACAATCACACAGTGATATATTCCTGAACAGACACTGATAATTCTGCATGGACACTATGATGGTCTTTAGAGACGCAGTGATGGCCCTGTATAAAAGATACTGTGATGGTCTGCAGAGACACAGTGATGGACCTGCATAGACACTATGATCAAAGACATAGGCCTGCATATACACTACAAAAACACTTTTATAGGCTTCAGAGATGTCGTGATGGCCCTGCTTAGACACTGTGATCATCTGCAAAGACGTAGGCCGGCATAGATACTACAAAGGCCCTGCATAGTCACTTTGTTAGTCTGCAGAGACACAGTTATGGACTTTTATAGACACTGTAATAGACTGCAGAGATGCAGTGATGACCCTACAGAGACACTGTGATTGTCTGCTGAGACGAAGTTATGGCCCTACAAAGCTACTGTTATAGTCTGCATAGACAAAGTGTTGGTCCTCCATAGACACTGTGATAGTCTTAGAGACATAGTGATGGCCCTGGACAGATACTGCGATAGTCTGCAGAGATGCAGTGATGGCCCTACAAAGACACTCTGATAGTATTCAGAGACATAGTGATGGCCCTGCATTTACACTGTGATAGTTGCAGAGATGACCCTACAGAGACATTGTGATTGTCTGCAGAGATGCAGTGATGGCCATGCATAACAGGCAGTGTGATAGTCTTTAGAGGCACAATGATGGCCCTGCATAGACACTGAGATTGTCTGCAGATACATAGTGATGGCCCTACATAGACAATGTGATAGTCTGCAGAGACGCAGTGATGGACCTACATAGACAATGTGATTTTCTACAGAGACACAGTGATGGCCCACCATAGACACTGTGATAGTCTGCAAAGATGCAGTGATGATCCTACATAGACACTGTGATACACTGCAGAGATGCAGTGATAGACCTGCATAGACATAGTCATATTCCCATGCAATAGACACTGAAGGGCTCTTTCACTTTATTGAGAATTATAGTGAACTGAAAATGAATTGCAAACTTTAGGCATGAATAGCTTATATGAAAAAAATCTACAACTCAGCAATACAGGAGAATTTAAAATAAATTCAGTGTGAATTTCAAATTTAAGGGCAAAATAGTCAAACTGTAATTTTGAAATAGTCGCCTTAATTTTGGTCAAACTTTAGTCAATAGCCCTAATAGTAACAGCTTGGCTTATTAACTGCAAGTAACTGGTTATTTTTATTATTTTTAGTGGCATTTATATAGCGGCAACTTATTCCGCAGCGCTTCACAAAATTATAAAAGGGGAAAATTTAACAATGAATGACACAATTACAAAATGTTACAGGAACAATAGGTAGGCGAGGACCCTGCTCACACAAGCTTACAGTCTAGAGTCTAGAGTTAGTGAATAAACCCCTAATATTTTCACACATAAAACTCATATTCCTTTACACATAAAATAACATTCTTGCACCGTACCTTGTTGTAAGAGATATACTACTATATCCGTGTGTCCTGCCATGGCTGCCAAATGAAGAAGTGAACACTTCTCAGGTCCCTGGATCCTCAGACTCGTCCCCTTATCACAACACTCTGTGACCTGAAATCACAGAGATATGAAAGAAGAGATAACATAAAAAGAACAAGTTCCATTTAGCTATTACTGGAATAACTATTAACTCTTGTGAAAATGAGCATTCCATCTATGTGTTAACTTATTGACATCAAAAAAGTTGCGCAAACACTGATTACTTAGATTTGCTAGCATTTTGCTTTATTTTATCGTGAGCTAGAAGAATGAAGTACCGTATTTATCGGCGTATAACACGCCCCGGCGTATAACACGTACCTCATTTTAAGAAGGAAATTTCCCCCCCTCCCATAGTATTCTCCCCCCCTCCCATAGTGTTCCCCCACCCTCATCCCATACTGTTCCCCCCCTTTCCATAGTTTTCTCCCCCCACTCCCATAGTATTTTCCACCCATAGTGTATATTTTCCATAGTGTTCTCCCCCACCCTCATCCCATAGTGTTCTCCCCCTCCCCTTGTCCCATAGTGCACTTTCCCTCCCCTTGTCCCATAATTACTTACCTGTCTTGAAGCGTGGGCCGGCTTCACAGCGCGCACCGCGGTACAGGGACTTAAAGTTCAGGTTCCGGTTTCCGGCGGGACTGAAAGGAAGTGTGCACACTAAGCGCGCACTTCCTTTTAGTCCCGCCGGAAACTGGAACCTGAAATTGAAGTTCCAGTACCGCGGTGCACGCTGAACACCGGCCCACGCTTCAAGACAGGTAAGTAAACCTTCACATTCGCTCCATAAGACGCACAGACATTTCCCCTCACTTTTGAGGGGAAAAAAAGTGCATGTTATGGAGCGAAAAATATGTATATCGGCGTATAACACGCACACATCATTTGCCCCCTATTTTCAGGGAGAAAAAGTGCGTGTTATACGCCAATAAATACGGTATATTTACATCACTATACAAGGAGTAGAAGAGTTCACTTTAATGGTATGTTTCCTGGTTTTGAGTTGTTTTGAGAAATCTCTTGATGTTTAGTTTACACCACAGCTCCACGTTGAAGTACAAGAAATTATACACATTGCATAAGCCCTTAAAAAGTATTTTTTTGTATGTGTGTTTAGCTTAGTCTTTTGAATTAGCACTGCAAGTCAGATAATCTCACAACGGCAATAGTTCAAGTTGAAAGGATGCTCAAATGTCCAATTACCCTTTCCTCTGCAAAGGACCTGCCAAGTCACATGTTATAGCAGAAAATGTATGCTCAACATAGGCGTGCGCAGCCTATTGCATTAGGGTGTGCACCCTAAAGCACAAACACACACGCCGCGTATATTTGTATATATGAAGTACAGAATCCAGCGCACTCGCTTATTCACTAAACAATGATTTCAAATCTTAGAGATTGTAATAGTTTTATTTAAAAACACCTCACCTAGGCAAAAAATGATGGGGGTTTAGTTACATTATATGATCATATATTGACGTTGTGGCAGGCTTATGCAATATATGATCATATAATGTAACTAAACCCCCATTATTTTTTGCCTAGGTGAGGTGTTTTTAAATAAAACGATTACAATCTTTAAGATTTTAAATCATTGTTTAGTGAATAAGCGAGTGCGCTGGATTCTGTATTTTGTATATTTTGGCCCCAGCAGCACCCTATAATGTAAGCAGGTTCAGGTGAGTGCAGCCCTCTTGGTTTCTATTATATGTATATATATTTATATACACACACACATATACATACATACACTGCTGTGTGTGTGTGAAGGTGCTGTTAGTGTGTGTGTGCTGCCATCCCTGATCCCTGGTGGTCCTAGTGTGAGTGAACTCTAGCCTGCAGGGCTAGAGTTCACTCTCGCGAGATCTGAGCATTGCTGCGGCAACGCTCTGTCCTCACAAGAGGAACCCGGCGGAACTGCTGGCTAAAGCTCCCCAGGTCCTCTCCTGCCTGTGGGCCGGTGAGCAGGGCTGGACTGGGACAAAAAGTCAGCCCAGGCAGTTAAAGGCAGAGCATGGTACAGACCATGCCTTTATCTCGTGAGAGCTGGAGTTTCAGAGCGTTGCCGCGGGTTACCATGGCAACGCTCTGAAAATATCATAGATCGCAAGACGGCTGCCCTGCGTGCAGCCTGGAGGCCCTTTGCTCCGTAACCAAACAGAACGGAGCTCTAAGTTCAGAACCTCTCTCGGGGCCAATCTGCTATGCTTAAGCCGGCAGGGGAGAGTTTTTGATCTTCCCTGCCGGCCTCGATCCAAGCGCGTGCCGCGGGATTAGGGTGTGCTTAGGCACAACCCGTGTGCACGCCTATGATGCTCAAAGCCCTGTTTTATCCAAATCCTCCTTGAAAGTATGTGTGGGAGCAACCTTTATTTACCAAGGAACCACATAAGACTATAAAATGAAACCTCGGGAAAGGTACTACTGCAACTCAAGTTTGATTACAAGCAAGACATCAGCTAGAAGCCAGACACTACCAAAAAACTATTTGAAATATTTATTTAAAGCATTTGGATACAGCATAACAAAATGGCTACCCTTGGATTGGAATGACACCCCTAGTTCAGTGGCATCTCTAGTCTAGGATTCATTTTTAGGGGGGGCACATGGTGGGCCAGGGACAAAAGTAAGGGGGCACATTTAACCCCGTCCTCACCGCAGTTTGACCCAGCCACTGCCACATGTTAAGCCCCGCCATCGACACAATGTGTTGTGTGTTTTTTATTTTTTATTTTTTTATAATCCCTGGTGGAGAATTCATTATTTTCCACCAAGGATTATTAAAAAACAAACACATTTCCCTTGATACAGTCCATACACACACACACAGACTGCCGAGTCCTTACACACACAGAGACACAGACTGCTGACCATACACACACACACACACACACACACACAGACTGCTGAGTCCATATACACATACAGACTGCTGAGTCCATACACACACACACACACACACACACACAGACTGCTGAGTCCATACACACATACAGACTGCTGAGTCCATACACACACACTGCTGAGTCCATACACACACACACACACACACACACACACAGACTGCTGAGTCCATACACACACACACAGACTGCTGAGTCCATACACAGACACTGCTGAGTCCATACACACACACACACACACACACACAGACTGCTAGGTCCATACACACACACACACAGACTGCTGAATCCATACACACACACTGCTGAGTCCACACACACACACACACACACAGACTGCTGAGTCCATACACACACACTGCTGAATAACTAGAAAAAAAAGAATACATAGCACATAGTGAAGTACATTAACAATAATTGGATTTAACCCACAAAGATTGCACTCACGAGATAGTGTAGGGTAATGCGCCTTTAAGCCCACAATGGGCTGAAATGGTATTTGCCTTCCACGGGTAGGTTGCTCTGTCTTTCACAGTAATGGAGGAATGCCAATTGAAATGTAAAAAAATTCCTTTATTCAAAAGGCAGTAAATAGCCTTGAAGAATCAATCGATAAAATTTAAAAATAACTGCAATCTAACGCGTTTCGTCCATACAACTTGGACTTCATCAGAGAAAATTCTGCAGTTTAAACAATCACATAAAATACAAAGCATGCATAATCCCACACCCAACAGAGTCCCTTAAATACAACCAGTCCGTGTGTTGATTGGAGAATTCTCTCCTGGAACCACTTCTCCCATCAGGGTATATTGCCTCCAGATGGCTCTCATTCTGTAAATTCGCGGCAAAAAACTTAGCCGTTGTCCGTCCGTCTGTGTCATCTTGGTTTGCATTCCAAATGTCCGTTTCCGGTTGCGTTCCATGCGCATATTTCCGGTTGCGGACGGCAACGTACGTCATGACGCTAACGTTGCATTCCAAATACGGCATGTGCGTTCCAAGCATGAAACAGCCACTCAAGTGGCTGAATAACTGAAAATAATCTCAAAGTAATAACAGTAATCAGTCATCAAACTTCCACATTAAAAGTAAGGACTTATAAACACCAAAGAAATATATCATCATCCAATAGAACTGTAGGACTTTCATCTTCTGCCAATTGCTAACCACTATAGTATAAATATATACATGAACTACGAAAAATATATAATTGGGAAAAAAATGCAAAAAATAAAATAAAATAAAAATGAAAATACATATAAAAAATTTATATAAATGCAATATATATAAAAAAGTGAATATAAAATAAAAATAAAAATAAATATAAAAATAAATATAAAATTAAAGAAATAAATAGATGAAAAATAAAATAAATAAAAAAATAAAAAATAAAATATAAATAAATATAAATATAAAAATGAAAATGAAAAAAGAATATTTAATTTAAAAAGAAAATATATAATAAATATAAAATAAAATAAAATAAAATAAAATGAACTAAAAATAAAAATAAATATAAAAATAAAAATAAAATAAAATAAAAAAAGAGAAAAATAAAAATAAAATAAAAATAATAATAAATGATAAAAATAATAAATAATGGTAATATAAATAAAAATAATATATCAATCTAAAGAAAAAACTATATGGCGGAAATCCCCCCTTGGATCAAAGAACATCTTTAGAAAACACGAAGGATAATACCATTATACCATGAAACTGGCGCAAACCAAGATGACACAGACGGACGGACAACGGCTAAGTTTTTTGCCACGAATTTACAGAATGAGAGCCATCTGGAGGCAATATACCCTGATGGGAGAAGTGGTTCCAGGAGAGAATTCTCCAATCAACACACGGACTGGTTGTATTTAAGGGACTCTGTTGGGGGTGGGATTATGCATGCTTTGTATTTTATGTGATTGTTTAAACTGCAGAATTTTCTCTGATGAAGTCCAAGTTGTATGGACGAAACGCGTTAGATTGCAGTTATTTTTAAAATTTATCGATTGATTCTTCAAGGCTATTTACTGCCTTTTGAATAAAGGAATTTTTTTACATTTCAATTGGCATTCCTCCATTCCTGTGAAAGACAGAGCAACCTACCCGTGGAAGGCAAATACCATTTCAGCCCATTGTGGGCTTAAAGGCGCATTACCCTACACTATCTCGTGAGTGCAATCTTTGTGGGTTAAATCCAATTATTGTTAATGTACTATGTGCTATGTATTCTTTTTTTTCTAGTTATTCAGCTGTATCCCATTTTTGTCCATACACATATCTGTATTTGAGGTTCGTTTGGGGGAAACCTCTTGGGAAGCTGTATCCATCTTATACGCAGTTAAGTACCTCTGCATATTCCTACCATTGAGTTGGTTAGGTGTACTTGTGTATATACATTTTTTTTTGTCTTGTGCATTTTTTATTTTTCATACACACACACTGCTGAGTCCATACACACACACACACACACACACGCAGACTGCTGAGTCCATACACACACACACACAGAGACTGCTGAGTCCATACACACACAAACACACACACACACACAGACTGCTGAGTCCATGCACACACACTGCTGAGTCCATACACACATACAGACTGATGAGTCCATACACACACACTGCTGAGTCCATACACACACACACACACAGACTGCTGAGCCCATACACACATACAGACTGCTGAATCCATACACACACACTGCTGAGTCCATACACACACACATACAGACTGCTGAATCCATACACACACACAAGCTTCCTCACTAGCAGACAGACCGACACAGACACACACACAAGCTTCCTCACTAGCATACACACACACACAAGCACATTAAGCCTACCTGTCACTGGGGCCTGTTGCTGGTGCTCAGGCAGCCATCGTCCATCCTTTCCAGCAGCAGCATGGGCTGCTGCATAACGGCGGGGGCGGGGCTTATGTGCGGTAGGTGGGGCTTCGTTTTGGGGCGGGGCCTGTGTCGGGGAAGCTGCTGGGTGCTGAAAACACCCAGCACTGTTCCAGCTGCTCTGCCCTGCATTCCCTCGGGCTGTCACAGACTGTTACAGCCCGAGGGAATAGAATTTATACACATGGCCAGCAGATTGCTGGCATTTGGGGGCACAGCATGATGTAGGGGGCCATGGCCACCTCTGGCGCCCCCCTAGCGACGCCACTGCCCTAGTTTTGTGATTCTTTCCAACAATTTGAAACTTAACAAAATCTATTCTTCAACATTTCGGTGTAGGGTTAAAGTTGGCTTCAGTGCTTTTAAAATCTTACTACAAGAGATCAGGGTTTCCCAACCAAGTCATCAAGTACCCCATACCAGTCCAGGAATTAGGGATTACCCTGTTGTGTCCAAGGTGTTCTTTTCTTTTTCCTAAAACCTCCTTAGACACAACTGGGTAATCCCTACATCCTTGACTGTTAGGGGGTACATGAGGACCGTTTTGGGAACCAATACAAACACTGAAATAGATCATAAATACTAGGCCAGGATTATGCAACGTTTGGCACGCCATATGTTGTAGACTACATCTCCCCTGATGCTTTGCATTATGAGAGATGTGGTCATGTGGTCAAGGTTGCCTACCCCTATAAAAGACTAATCATAAATCAGAATTTAAAGGGACACTATAGACACCCAGACCACTTCTTTTTTATGTCAAAGTAAATGGTCTGGTTTTCTTACCCCATCATGTTAGTCCTGTGAAGAAAGATACTGCAGCTTTGGAGAAACCGTAATATTGTAGTTTCTGCGCTAATCCCACCTCTAATGGCTGTCTCTCAGACAGCCATTAGTTGGTGCTTGCAGGTTCTTAGTAGAATAAACCTCTGCTATATGACGTTGGAAGTGTTCACGCTGTGCATGAGGACGTCTAATGTCAGCTATGTTCAATGCAATCAGCTCCACTGTGAGGGCATTTGCACTGAAACCTTTCACTGCAGAATCCCACATAGGAAATTATTAGTCAATGCTTTCCTATGGGGATGCTTGACACACATGCACATTAGGTCCACAAGTCCTACATGAGGAGCACTGGATTGGACCATCGGTGGTGGAGGCCATTCCTCCTCTGAGACATTGCAGTAGGAGGAGAGTTGAGCAGCACTGAGAAAGCCTCGCCACTGGAAAAAGGTGAGTAAAAAGTGTTTTTTTTTTGTTAACACTTATTATGCCCAACTGGTGGGGGAACACCTAGCACCATTAGGGACAGGGACACTATTGCAGGTTTATATTCCTAACACTGTGAATTCTTTTGTCAGACTTAAAGAAACATTAGAGAAACTTTTATTTATGGGCATGTTTTACACCTATCAATGGAAAGATCATGTCAGCCAGTCATTTCCAGGAATTAGCTTGCATTCAGTCTTTAAATTTATGAAAATATATAAAGTTTTATATCATTGTTGACTCTTCAAATCTTAATTACTTACTTCTTGGTAGTTACATCAACACGCGAAAAGTCACAAAGTGTGCTCATTTTTGCTTTCATAAATTGATGGGACACTAAGCACCAAAACCACTACATCTTAATGTATTGGTTTTGGTGCACAGAAGCTGCCCTTTTGTCTGGTAATGTAAAACATCATCCTTTTGCCTACAACATTCAGACAGAAAGACACTAAAGACATCTCATTCAGACTATAGAATTTCAAAGGCATTCACATTAGGCATCATCACACAGGATGATGACGAAGGAAGGCAATGACATTGTTAGACTAAGAATGATTTTCAATAGGTCCCTTCTCCCTCTAAAATTCAAAGACTGAATGTTTTGCAACATGAATAAAGTGTTTGTCCTTGCCGTGGCTGGCTTTTTCTTTAGTACAAATGCAGTTTGCTGTCTGGGGGTTCTGAACTATAAATCTGTCTCCTGTGACACAGGAAGCATCAGATCACAGATGGTGGTCTCTATCTGAGAAGCATTTACTTGAATTCTGGAGGAAATAGGGTATTGGCTGAACCTACATCTTCCTGAAGGTATCTGAAATAGATCTGTATAAAAATAAAAGAGTCCAAACATTACATTGCATATTGTTGTGATTGTTGGTGTTTATAATGTCAAATATTACTTAAAAGCAAAATATTGTATTTTATAGAGAAACCTGGGTCAATAGTCCATTTAGATATCCTAGTACAGTGATGGCGAACCTATGGCACGCGTCGGGTCAGGTCGCCGGAGGGAGGGAGGGCGCAAGTGGCCGCCTTAGGGTGCACCGGCCGCGGCTGGCACAAAACCGGAGTGACCGGCAGGAGGTGAGCGCATAGCGCTCCCTCCTACCAGGCACTCTGTCTAGCGTGGCCGAGCACGCCGCGGTACAGGAACTTATGTTTCCTGTACCCGGGCGGACGGAAACGGAGTGCTCACAGAGAGAGCACTTCCTGTCCGGCTGGGTACAGGAAACTGAGCTCCGCAGTGCGCTCGGCCACGCTACAAGATAGGAGATCAAGGACAAGTGGGGGGGGGGGGATGAAAACTAAGGGAGGGATGGGAGGAGGAAGGAAATTGAAGGGGGAAGAAAACTGAGGGAGAGATGGGAGGAGGAAGAAAACTGAGGGAGACATGGGGGGGTGAAATCTGAGGGAGAGATGGGAGGAGGAAGAAAACTGAGGGAGACATGGGGGGGAGAAAACTGAGGGAGAGATGGGAGGATGAAGAAAACTGAGGGAGACATGAGGGGGAGAAAACTGAGGGAGAGATGGGGGGGAACTGAGGGAGAGATGGGAGGAGGAAGAAAACTGGGGAAGAGATGGGAGGAACTGAGGGAGAGATGGGAGGAGGAAGAAAACTGAGGGAGACATGGGGGGGAGAAAACTGAGGGAGAGATGGGAGGAGGAAGAAAACTGAGGGAGACATGAGGGGTAGAAAACTGAGGGAGAGATGGGGGGGAACTGAGGGAGAGATGGGAGGAGGAAGAAAACTGAGGGAGACATGGGGGGGAGAAAACTGAGGGAGAGATGGGGGGAAACTGAGGGAGGGATGGGGGGAGAAAACTGAGGGAGGGATGAGGGGAGAAAAATGTGTGTGGGATGGGGGAAAGAAAACCGAGGGAGGGTTGGGGGAAAGAAAACAGTTGGGGGGAGGGGTGGACGACATACACACAGCACCCCTGCCCTACACATATCACCCCACACAAACACACACACACACACATCACCCCACCCACACACACACCACCCACCCACATACACATCACCCTACACACAAACACATCACCCCACACACAAACACATACACTGTATCCCTCAATGTAGTGTGTGTACACTCAGCAGTCTGTCCGTGTGTGTACACTCAGCAGTCTGTCCGTGTGTGTACACTCAGCAGTCTGTCCGTGTGTGTACACTCAGCAGTCTGTGTGTACACTCAGCAGTCTGTGTGTGTGTGTGTGTGCTCAGCAGTATGTGTGTGTGTGTATTTAGCAGTCTGTGTGTGTATTCAGCAGACTGTGTGCTCAGCAGTCTATGTGTGTATTCAGCAGTCTGCTAAATACAGACAGACTGCTAAATACACATACAGACAGACTGCTTAATACACATACAGACAAACTGCTTAATATACACACAGAGATGTCAATTAGTTCGGACAACTGTATGAGTTGTTTTTTTCTAAACTTAAACCTCAGTATTCAGGTTTAATTGCCGTTTTGGCACTTTGAGGGGGAAAAAATTGGCATGTATTACGGTCTGGGCACTCGGGCTCAAAAAGGTTCGCCATCACTGTCCTAGTACTTTGTTCTCTTATCATATCTTTATTACTCAAAGAAATTACTGGCACCTGCTGCAATTGAAGCTTAATTTTTGACTATCTACTAATGTCATACTGCTGGTAACAGAATGACACTTATCTCCATTATTCAATCCCCTCTTATCTTATTTTCTGTGTCTGAAGTCCTCTCTTAATATTATGTGATTTAAGAATATTTCAATCCTCCAGCCTATCAAGAGATGATTCCATTCATAATGCAGTAAAGCTTATCGGAATGAACATGTAAAAAGGATTTCCTTAATTCCTCTAATTCTCATTACTTTTCTAATGCTGCTACATTTGAACGACAAATAAATTGGATGCAGTAATTTAAAATCCACAAACAGGTGAGATTTATTTGTGAGAACCTCTCTGCAATTGATGTAAGGTATACCTAATGCTTAAAAACCCAAGCACAGGATTCAAAGTGTTAGTCTTGCACATATCCTCTGTCCACGCACAAATGCAGAGAAATATAAAGTGTACTCCCTGGTTCAAACCCACATTTGTAGGCATATGTGGAAGAAGAAAGTGATTTAATGCATCTCTATGAGGAGATGCTAATTGGCCAGTGCAGCATTTGACTCAGCCCCCTCCTCCTTGGCTGAGATCATCTGAATTGACATTCCTATGGAAAAGCATTGTGATTGGCTGAGATCATCACTTCTGATGATGTCAGCCAAGGAGGCAGATTAGGGGTGGAACCAGCACCAGCATACTGGAATAAAGATTTTACTGTATTTAGTTGGGCAAGGGTGGGGGAGTGGGTGCAAGGTGGGCTTGATAATATTTTTAACACTAATGGGTTAGGAATACATATTTGTGTTCCTGATCCTATAGTGTTCCTTTAAGGGTTCTTATTTTTTTGCACCACATTCAGTTAGGTGTTGCATGTTTCTTTTTGCCCTAATAGTGTGAAAATGTGTGACTTAAGTCTGGATTGCCCCTTATTAACCTATTGGCACAGTCTTGTAGGTGTCTTCCTTTCTTGAACCCATAATCATAGGGTTGTTAGCTGAGTTCCCATGCTTGAGCTCACAGGTGCAGCGTTGTAAGGTGTACTCCCTGCTTGAATAAATAAAAAAATACATACTGAGACAAAGTCAAAAATGTATTTCTCTCCCATCACCAAGGCAGTATTAACTAAACGCTGATCCCACCATAATTACTGCCATACCCATATGTATATAGCCTACTGTATTGACTTGTGATCATTACACTACTTTTATGTTGGACAACTATCTAATGCAATACTGGAAAACTACTTTTGCTAACGCAATATATAATGCTCTAGACCGCTGTCTGCTCTGCCAAGCTGGAAACATGACCGTGTATGGGGAGCAAGTATTCTTTACATAAAAGTTTAACTATTCCACTCAGCCCTGATGTATATTAACGTATTGCTAGGAACAGAGGATATAATACACACTCTGACATCATTACCATCCAGCCTGTGCTATTCATTCAACAATAAAACATTTCTATTCAATTTCCTGCATGTTTCCCAAAGCTGCACAGTAACAATGTGTACTGAGAGATTTATGACAGCTCCTGCTGTGATTGCAGCTATTGTGCTTTGCAGCCCAGTACAAAACAATTCAAACATGCATAAGGAATAGTCCTGTTTTTGAAAGGGGTTTAGGCTACAGTTATAATCAGTTTGCATAATAATCAGCACTCCGCCAATTCTCAAATGGGTACTGCAGCAGTTTAAATTCTCCCCTGCGGTTCTGGTAAATATGTTATTGTTTGGTCCCTTCTAATATAGTTATCCTTTTAAACTCCAGGATGAGAATAGTTTGGCAATTTGGGAAATGTATTTCATAACCTGCAGACTTTTAAAAGGCTGAGTATAAGGGGCAATGTATTCCACATGTGCAATTCAACGTTTAGTCACCTATGGTGTACAGAAAAAAACAATCTGACACACGGCGTACATTAAATGACAGTTAAATGTGCATAACCTACATAAACCAGAGTTCCATGATTCTTCTGATCTGCAGGAAACCAGTGAATATTTGGAAAGTTTTTTGTTTTTATAAATCAGCTCTATACTTTTGGTGTCCCACATGCAGTTTAGCCATGTTCTGCCTTTGACTCTGCAACATTTATTTATTTGTGAAAATGTAACAGGTGAGATCATCCATTCTCTGAATGAAGGGACTTTTGCATTCTGGCCATAGGTGTTAATCCTGAGCCACTAGAGTCTTTAAAATTAAGAAGAGGTTCTGGGAGACTCATTGTTTGATCATCTTGGTGCGTCCCACCTTGTATCCAAGTTAAACCTTTTCTATGTCTTTACAAGCCTTCCAGTCTGTTTGCTCTTGTGCAATGGACCCTTGAGAGCACTGTTGTTGAAGAAGTACTTGTAAATCACAAAACACTTCCAGCTTGAATGTCCTCAGTAAAAGTAAGTGAAGCATATTCTTTGGTTACAATCCATGCATTTGGCTGGGATTGCAGAGTATTCTGTATTCAGGGAAGCCATTGGGGGTACAGCCAGTACAGCTGTATGGGGCCCAGACTGCAAGGGGGGGTCAGGCATACGCGGGCACAATACCCATAATGTGCATATATATAATGAGGACCTGCTTTCTGCCTTGAGGCGGAAAATGGAGTCTGCCGGGCCCTGTCTTCACCATACATACTGTGTCATCAGACCACCAGGAAATCTAATACCCCCATTCCTGACCATAGGTAAGAGGTAGGTGAGTAAATTTTATTACACATTTTTAGAAACTGCTCTCTGCCCCACTGTCTCCCACAAATGAACACACATTCTGCATCCACTAAACAAACAGAGACACTGCATCAACTACACACACTGCATCCACTAAATATTCACTACACAAACACAGCATTCTTTACACAAACACAGCCACTGCATTCCCTACACAGACACTGCATCCACTACACACACTATATCAACTACACACATACACACACACACACACACACACACACACATTACATCTACTACAAGCCCCAGGGGGTCATGTTTTAAGGTGCCCTAAAATTTCTGATGCCAGCAATGTCTGTTCTTTCTCATTGTTGGGAATCCTGAACTGCACATCTGTGAGTACCCTCTCCAGTGTGCCCTGCTTCCTTTGTCAAGTTAGAGCTTCTATTATAGTTCCTGATTTACCATGTACCTGTGGCTCTGTATTTGTCTTCTGACTCATGATGCTGACCTTGAGTTGCCCCTGCCACTATTCTAGCTTCAGGACTTGGCTATGGTAATGACAGGACTCAAGTCCTAGGGGACAATATGGTCACTCTGTCCCAGCCATGATTTGATCGTCATCACCCAAAGGACCCCCTCCTCCACTGCAATGCCTATGGTCATTTATAATGTTACTTGATGAAAACTTAAAAAAATGTGGATGATATTCACCGTCATGCGGCTCGTTTCCATGCTTTAGTATACTTTAAGAAAAGGACAAATTTTCCAAGTTATGGCCATTGCAACTCTCCCAGGACACAACAGTGCATGCTCACTTCACCTGCAATTACTTGAGCATGCTGCATTTTCCATACATCCAACGTGCTAAATGTCCCTGGTATTTAAAACTACATACACCAGGATTACTTTGGACTTAAATGCATTAATGTATTTAAATGTAGAATACTTTGTTTTTATTATATATGTTTAATTTTTAATTTATTTTATTATATATTTATAATCTATTGAAATATTGCAGTCATTAACCAGAATCAAATATAACACCAAGAGAATGAGCTTGGAAGGATGGACTGATGCAAGTACCATCAACTTGCAGGGAAAGCGATGTAGGATGATCAGCATTATGAGGGGGAAAAATAAGAAGCTCCGTTTTAGAAAGATTGAGTTTCAGAAAGCAGGAGGACATCCAATCACAGATTGAAGAAAGGCAAGCAGGGACACGTTGTAGGACCTTGGGGAGAGAGATATATATGGGTATCCTCGGCATTCAGATGATTGCAGAATCCAAAGGAGTTAATTAGTTTGCCAAGAGAGGCAGTTTAAAGAGAGAGAACAGAAGAGGACCAAGAACAGATCCTTGGAGTACTGCAACCGAGACAATACAGAGGAAGAAGTGTCATTGTAAAAGGAGACACTGAACGAACGTTGGGAGAGATAGGAGGAGAACCACGAGAGAACAGTGTCACAGAGAACAAGGGATTGAAGAGTTTGGAGAAGAAGGACATGATCAACAGTGTCAAAGGTGGCAGAGAGGTCAAGAAGAATAAGTATTGAGTAGTGGCCTTTGGATTTATATGTGATTAGGTTATTTGTAACTTTTTTTTTTTTTTAATTCTTTATTTTTGCTGTGCATATGTGTAGTACAGGCAGGTGAGAGGTGCCCCAAGAGCAGTCCTCCAACATTTCCCACGCTCAACATGCGGGGCACAGGATAGACAAGCACAATTTTATATTGATAACATGTATAAACAAACGATTGTATAGTAAGATGCATATGTCAGGGTGAAATATTCAGAGGTGTGACAAAGGTAGAGAACATGACATGTGCAAGTATAATATTAATATGGATATAGCAGGCTAGTAAGCTTCATCTTCTGGTATAGCATGCTAGATTTAAACAGACTGATAGCTTAATTGTATGCTTCCTTGCTTATTGACACATTTAATTAACATAAGTCAGAGTGTTTGGGTATTAAGTAGCATATAGGTAGGCAGTGAACTGTCCACATGAGTGATAAAAAAACATTGCTTAATGGGATGCACATTTAAAGGTTATGCGTTATATGACATTATTGACATTTCCTGGTTTGGTTATAACCGGTTGGACTTAAAAAGATAGGTACAACTCCTGAGTGCACAGTAGCATAATATACATTAGATAGGGTTGCAGGCTATTCTGGCATGCCTCGCTACTAGATACAGAGCAAGCCTGCCCTAACAGTCTCAGGCTCACAATTCAAATGTGCACTGGTACTGCAGTTAAGTTCGAGTATTTAGGCATGTAGACATATGACTAGATAAACTGGAGTCTGTACTAGACCTTGCTCTTCAGAAATGAGAATAATCAAAAGCAAACATACTAACTATATGAATAACTATATAAACCACTGTGTCCCCACGCACCCAATCGCTACTTGAGTTGTAGTGTAGAGTAAGCCCTGCAGAGTTTAGACTTATAGAATAGAGTGATGAAAGGTAGGAACTCAAGTCCAAATTAGTATTTTGCTAGGTTATAAATAGCACATTAGCGTAGGGTGGTGGCGTTGTCCAATTAGGTAACAGCCAAAAGTGGATGGGGACCAGACCTGTAATGTGAGTCCAGCTTCAGCCGACGCCAGTGCATGGGAGCCCGCTGAGGCAGGCATGGGGCGTTTTGAGGCAGGTGTAGAGATCGGCATCCCTCCAGCCCCAGGCCCTGATGAGAGCTTGCATCTCATTGCCACGGATTCGGTGGCTCAAGTTAGAGTCCGGATCCTTCCCATGTTGGGGATAGCATTAGCTCCGGGTGTTTCTTCACCGCCTGCGGCGTCGTGGCTTCAGCGTTTGTGGATGATGCTGGGAGATTGCCTCCCTGTGTGCTCTCCGCCCGGGTGGGCCAGTGAGTGCAGGTACTTTATGCGGCTTGGTAGTTGTGCCCAGAGGGGGCCCACTCTTTCCCCGCCCCTCTCCATTCCGCTCGCCACTCCAGCCCCGTGCCGGCTCCGCATGTGTATGAGCCTCTAATTTGGCCCAGAAGCACTCGAAGGCTGCATCTATGCGCTGTGCTACTGAATCCATTGTGCTCCCCTGGGTCGGCGCCGACAGCGTGTTCTCGTGTTGGGTCTGCACTGCCGCCATCTTGCGTGTTGTTGCTGCGGTCTGTGCTAGTGCCTTATTCTCAGGTTGCTGTGTGTTTGGGTTTGCGTGGTGGGCCAGTGGGGACCGGGATAACCCCCGCCGGTCCAAAGGGGGGGGGGCAGCTTTAAGTGTAGGTCACACCATCGGTCCTTGAACCGGGAGAGCGGCCGTCTCCCCTCGGTTCCAGCGCAGGTAGGCCACAAGCCTCGAGTCGGGCAATTCAGCAGGGGAGACCCTTGCAACGGGTATCCCTGGGTGCTGCGTCGTTCCGTGAGCAAGAAGGTTGCAGTCTGCAGTCTGCAGGAGTGAGTGGACCGGGAGTAATCCCCATGAATTAGAGCAAGGCCTGGGAGCTCTAGCTGAGCACATCCAGGCAGCATGGCAGTCAAGCTCCGCCCCCAGGTTATTTGTAACTTTAATAAGAGCAGTAGAGTGGAGGGGGCAAAAGCCTGACTGAAGAGGAAATTTAGGAAGTAAGTGATACGAGTAAAAACAAGTCTTTCTAGAAGCTTTGAGGAAAAAGGAAGCAGAGATGTGGGACAATAGTTGGAAGGGGAAGACGGGTTTAGGGATGGCTTTTTTTGGATGGGTACGACAGTAGCATGCTTTAGGGGAGCAAGGACAACACCAGATGAAAGAGAGCAGTTTAGAATATGTGTTAAGGATGGTACAAGACAAGGGGAGAGAGATCTGATAAGGTGTAAAGGTACTGGATCAAGTGGACAGGTTGCTGGGACGAGAGGAGAGGAAAAAAGGAAGCACAGGCACATCCTTTTCTGTAGCTGGGGAGAAAGCCTGTTGGGTAGGGAAGATATGGTCCAGGTGGGGTTGTGAGAGGGAGGAACAAAGGGGGGGGGGGAGAATTCTTTCCTTAGCTGTTCAATCTTGTCGGTAAAGTAGTATGCAAGGCTGAAAGGTTAGTTTGGGGGGTGGCTTGAGGTGGGCGAAGGAGATGCCTGGGATGGCGTGAGCATGAACTAATGAGAGACGAAGAGTATGATACTTTAGCAAGGGTGAGGGCTGTGCTGTATAAATACAATATGAATTTATAATGGAGGAAGTCTGACAAGGTGCGGGACTTCCTTCAGCAGTGTTCAGCTAAATGTGAGCATCTCTGCAGGTAGTGGGTCTACTTTGTGTGCCACAATTGAAGGCGCGTCTTCCTTGAGGTGCATGTTTGGAGCAGGGCTGCAGCGTCCAGGGCAGAGGTGAGGGTAGCATTATATGAGAAAATAGCCTGAGAGGGACAAGAGAACATAGTGATGGATGAGAGTTTGGAATGGAGATCAGTTGAGAGTTGCTGGAGGTCAAGAGAGTTCAGGTCCCTTCTGAGTTAAGGGGGGTTATGGTGACGCTAACCTTAGATTGTAAGCTTGTTTGAGCAGGGTCCTCTTCAACCTGTAACATTTTGTTATTGTCTCATTTATTGTTAAATCTCCCCCTCCTTTAATATTGTAAAGCGCTATTGAATATGTTGGCGCCTAAATGCGTTTCATTATTTCTCTTCAGTTTCAACTTATTCGTTTTGCTAAAAAAGGAAAAGGTTTTGCAATATTCTGCACATTTAGACACACTCCTTATTTTTAATAAACATCTTCCTTATTAGATGTATTTAATGCATCACAGCATACAATCTATCAACTCAATCTAGATCATAAAATATGTTATATGTGGAATTGCATAAAAAGCATGCACAGCTATACATTGCGGGTATGCACCATAAAGAAGGGTTCCATGCACGGACACTGTGCCATATGTATCCATGTTACAGAAGTAGAAAGCAATGTCTAGCATGTGGTCCCTTATGATTTAGCAGGCTGATCTTCTTATCAACAATCCGCTATAGTCAGGGCCGGCGCTTCCATTAGGCCACCTAGGCGGTTGCCTAGGGTGCCAGACCCGTGGGTGCATCGTGCCGCTGGCAACATGGTCAGAAAAAAACAATGCAATTCTGTATGGGAGCCAGACGCGGCGGCTGCGGAACACCCTTCACTTTCACTGTCGCCTGGCTTGATCCCCATTTCATCAGGAAACTGTACATGGGGACATGTTAGTGGGAGGGATTAATGAAGGAAGTGGGGCAGGGTGGCCGAGAGTGTCCCAGTAAGTCCTGCACTGGGTCCACTTTTCACTGGCTCCCGCCCCCTGCCCTGTATTTGGGGTCAAGCGCGTGGGAGCAGGGCGTGAGGCTGATAAAGGGAGTGATGGGATGCCAGGCTGCTAACTAATATATGCAATGAAGGTAAGTGTGTATTTTAGATTATGTGTGTGTGTGTGCATATGTCAGTGTGTGTGTGTGTGTGACTGCATGGGTCAGTGTGTGTTTGTGCATGGTTCTTTTTTGCGTTGGGCGGCAAAAATCCTTGCACCGGCCCTGGCTATAATGAAGACATAGAGCCTGATTTAGTGTTCTTTTCCAAATGTGTCAGGAAATAGCTCCCATGAGCTGTGGCTAAACTGTGGTGTCTGACCCAAAGTCTGCCACATTTCAGTGAGAAATCCATGGCGTTCTTGGTTCATGATTGTAGCTTCAAAAACGGTAAAAACAGTCAAATCCTGTCTACTGGTCTTTCTCCCTCAATAGATGCAGTCAAAACCTCTGAAATAATCTTGCTTGGAAACAAAACTTCTCACGCAATCTGTGAATAAAATTAGCATTCAGTAGTTGTTCTCTAATCATCAATCATCTTTTTTTTTCCACCTCTTAATTGGACAGAAAATGCAGCCCATATCATTGGGAAGACATCTTTTCCATCGTGGCAAAATGTACTGCTTAAATGCATCTTCCCTTCCATTCAATCCCCCTTTTTTTGAGTCACGTGCAAAAACTCTAATTCTTAAGTAACTGAACATATTCGGCCATCGACTTGTCATTTGCACTGTTTTACATCTGCATGGCGCGTCAGAGATATGGAATTGGCCCATATACACCCAAAACTTAATTCAGACAAAAACAAATTCTCAAGTTTACCCCTTATTAAATGTATTGCTACATCAATGCTGGAAAATAAAATATGCTATGCAGGGCCACTTACAGTAATTACTACAAATGTTCCTCACTTCCACCATAACGTAATATATTAATTGAAGCATGCTGAGTGACCTGGGAAATGTCACTTCTCATCCTGTGACATTTATTACATGATCTGCCTTTTAAAACAGCCCTTAGCCATTTTAGAGTAGTGTTATCCAATCACCATGAACATATAAGCTCGTGTATTCTGTTCTTATAGTGGGACCAGAATGTACGATAGTTATTTTTCACTGTACTTGTCATGGAAATTTTGTCTAGAGCTCGTTGATATGTTTTCAGATTGTGATACATGAACACTAAATGCCATCACACAGTGAAGCAAAATCAGGACCTCTTCTCAAAGAATACAATAGTTGCCTTAATTCTACATCACGGTATGTGAAGAGTATCGCACACATTTCTATGCCTAGTATTGAAAATCACATGCGTGTGAAATTTACTTTTCTCAAAAGTATATTGATGTATTTGCAATACTTTAGGCGCACTGAGCATCATGGGTAATATATTCACAAACATCTCTACCTTCACTGATCTGGGTGGTAAAGAGGAATACAAAGCAACTGTATCTCTCCTTTTATGCAGCAATTACACCAGTCTGCACATATTTTTATTCTGCAATTTCCTGTTTCAGCTATACAAAAAGAAAGATATAAATAATGCATGCACCCCAATAGATGTGGACAGCTTTGTGAGAGAAGTTAACAATTTGTGAGAACGGGAAAGATTCTCATTATTACAGTAAATCAAGGCTGGAACAAGCAAATTTACCCCCTAAGAACCAAGGGCTAGGTTATTCCCTTTATATCATGACATGCCTGGAATATCATTGGTCTATGAAGGGTTACGCTGTATCTTGGGTGTCATCTGCTGGAATATAACCTCTGTTTGGGTTAAAACGACACACATACAATACAAATCCAGGTCTGGAGGAAGTTATATTCTGTGCTTGCAGCGGTTTTGTTATTGAGCACCACAGACTAGATTTAAACGTTCCTCTTTGTCCATTTGAAATGTTAGGAGGTATGCATCTTCACTAACACTGGGAGGTTTAAAGGAGAGCTTTCACTTCCCATGATTTTGAATATTATGTTTACATATCTCTATATTTAACAAATACCGGTATTTAGATGTCCGCACTGCTGTATTTACTTCTATGCTAGAATTAAGCACCTCCATCTTGTCAACCTTATTAATACATTCTGCTATTTGCATCTGGCAGTCAGCAGAGAGAGAACATAAGCAATGTTTTCCTTTTTCACATACCCAATCCAATGTGTGTCCTGGCTGCAGTTTGACTGAACTGGATTGTGAAGACAATTGCGAACGCTTTTAAATACATTGCAAATAATGGAGCATCACATGAACAAACTGTTTAAAATAAGTTAAAACGGCTCTATTTTTTTCTTTCTTTATCTGCAGGTCATGTCTCAAATCTCCCCCTTGTATGTACCATTTTTTTTAAATCCTTTTTTTTCCCGAAGATAAGGCAAATTTAAGACAAATTTTCCTTATGTAGAAGCAGCAGGTTGAAAAGGTTCACAAAGGGTGGCGCTTTAGTCAAGCTCCCCGGGCCTTTGCCAGCCTTGTCATTGGCACAGGATCTGTATACTCACCTCCCTTCAGCGCTACGTCACGTCCTGTAGCAGCACATCACTACTCCTCTCCGTTGACTCATGTGCAATCGTGTATGCCCAACTATGGACCGACTATTCTATCACTAGGTGCCGCCATCTTAGATACTTGAAGATGGCAGCACCAAGAGAGAAGACCCAGAGGCACATGCAAAAAAGTGAAGCCAGTTCTATGGTCCGGGTTATCAGGGAGAACTGATTAACAGATCAGAGGTCAGAGCCGCTTAAAAGGCGATTTTCATTTTTTAATTCAATAGTGTAATTTACAGAGAAATTAGCACACTTCAAAGTTTTCTGTGCACAGACTCATTTCTTTAGAAGTTTTTGGGATATGCAATTTAGTTGTCATCCTTCTACTTCTACTATGTGACTGGGAGTAAAGAATTCTGCAGCAAGTGGAAACCATTTTAATCACAGCAGGGGTAAATAAGCAGGGGTAAATAAGTACAGTGTGCTGCATCATAGTACTGTATGATGTCACCACTACAGACACCAACCACCACTGTTAATCTAGTGAGTGTGAGACTTCATAGTTCATCTGCAAGTGCGTTATATAGGAGTACAGCTTCACACTACTTCTTTTTCCTAACACCAAACTCCTACATAAAGCCACTGGGGACAGTAATAGGTTGTTACAGACCCATTTCTCAGAATATTAAACAGTTAAACGTTTTAGTTGCATCTACAAGTGAGGGTAGATTCCAGCTGCACCACACTGCTAACTGTGCTACACACACCAAATACTACCCATAACATATCCACTCCATTGTTAAACCACCATAGTTAACATACACCAAATACACAATTTATTTTAAAAAGAAATAGATTTTTCCATAATGGTACTTATCCCTTTACTCTTTCCACTGTATTCTATTCTACAGAATACGAATGTGCTCAGGACAGAATGGAATGGAGTGTTGGGGATCTAAAAGGCAAGTACTCCTAAATCAATATGTTGAGGTATCATTCAGCCAGATGTATTCTTTGAAGAACACAAAAGAGTGCTTTAATCACAGGCACCTTGAAGTTTCAGGATACATAATGTATTTGACTGACTGATAAGAAGGAATGTGCGGATTTTGCCTGGAATACCTGCACACTTGGAAATATTTGGATTAGATGAAACAGATAGCTGAACACATTTGGAAGCATATGAAATATTTTGTTCTTCTGATCTTTCAATGTGTTATCTTTTTCTTCACAATAATTGTTACATGGTTTTCTGCTTTTTCTAATAAATCTTACAATATCTTATCATCGTTCTTCACAACTCTGGCTCTCATCCCAGAATCGGTCGGCCTTATCCCTGGTTAGACAGTAAACCTATTCTTCTGCAACAAACCCTTTTTTGATTGCAAAATATCTGTCTCCATAGAAGAAGACAAGGTGATTTTAAACATGACTTCCTCTAAATGTGATGCCGTGAGTTCTTTTCAAGCTCTGGCAGAGAGGGTGCTATCTTATAAGCAGTAAAAGTACTGTTTGTGACCCTGTTTGATCTGCGGGGTCCCATCTGAGGCTTACCTTTGCACACTAACAATATTACCATGCATACATTTTAGAAATAAACATTATAACAAGACTTGAACATAGGAATTATTTTACCAAATTAACAATATGTTCCTTCAGTTTAGCTGAAAATCCTCATATTTACTTTACACTTTTCTCCCTGATCCTAATATGTATACTTGTTCTATGAACTAGGTAAAGTTCCAAACCACATGGCATCAGTGCTTCCCAAAATCCTGCCAGCTACAGGCAGCAAGCTGCTCAAAGTCACTTCTCATATTCAGAAGGAACAGGAGAACGGTAAAAAACGGTAAATAAAAATAAAATAACACAATACAATAAAATGAAAGAAGTCGTGTAGTGCAAAGTGCAAAACAAATTAAGGTCTTCTACACAGTATATGAAAAACTAAATAACACACCATGATGACAAGATAAATAAAACGTACAAAAAACACAGAAATGTTCCCTGAATAAAACGATCTATTTAAAACCAAATCAATTGATGCACTTATTGTGTCTTCTTTGTATCTGTTCTTTTTATATGAGCTAGACTAACATTTGCAAGTGCAAAAACCAACTGCAGTTTGGGAGTATAAATCTCAATGATTTCAGGTGGCCAAGACACGTATATCTAGTGCTTCACAGAGGGTAAGGAAACCCCAAAACTAATGCTAATCTGAACACATACATAACTCTATATGTTGTATAGAAGGAAAATAATGCCATCTCAGGCTTTTGGAGACATTGATAAATGATTTGACTTTCAGTCCCATAATACACTATTTTTGCCATTTAAATTACCACATACAAATCTCTCTATCAAAGGAGGATTTGAGAAGATTGCAAATCAAGTTTACAGAAGGGTTATGAAACATACACTATTCAGGAAATGGGGACCACCAAGAGCCATGCTTGAACCAGTCCCATCTTACAACCTGGAGCATAGGGGTATTATGAGATCTGGGGACCTCAGTTTTATTTTTAACCCCTTAGCTTTTGCACTCAATTTTAGGGATGATAATATGACTACCCTCCATTATTAGCGTGGGATTTTGTGTTTTCCTACTACTTAGCAAATTTTAGCACATAATTAGAATAGTTCTGGTTATTATTGCATATTGGAAGAAGTGGAAGACTCAGATTGGCCTTTCCCTGTTGATTGAAGACTCTGCGGAGTCCAAATTAAAGTTCTAACAGTTTTTTACTATAGTGTCCATTGGCATGTAATGCAAATAGAAGATCTATTTATATATCTAGTTATACAGAAGTGAATTTACATATTTGGGCAAGGATTGTGTTCACTAAACAATGAGTCCATAACAGAACTGCAAAATATATTTTAAAAAATGAATAAATCGTAACAAATAAGAATAATGACTATAAACTCATCACAATGTTTAGGAAGTAAATTTATTTATTGTGTATTTGCCAAAAAGCTGTGGACCGGACTGCAAAATTTATTTTGTTATTGCCAACAATCTAGACCCCATTATGTCTTGCTCTCTAGCTTTTTCTTTTTAAAACTGTATCTGTCCATAGTCTAATTTTTCTGCTTTGTTTTACTGTCAAATATGCTAACACAGCTTAATCCAAGCTCTCTAACTCACAAGAAACAATTTGAAAACAGGAGCTACAATCCTTACCTTTGCAAGGTTTCCAGCTAAAACAGCCTCTACGAGCTCTGAAAAACAGGTTAAGAGGGACAACAGAGATCAGTTGCAGCAATATTTCATGACACAGCCTAACAGTTAAGACGCTGAGAAAATATTTTGTTCAATGTGTTCTGTAATTCTCATTTTTTATTGAACTGTAGCAGAGAGTTCTTATGTCACGTTTTTGAAATGCACAAAAACTGCAGATTATAAGAGTTTATGGCTCACAAGATCTGATACTGGCCTGGATTGGCTAACCAAAAAAAGCTAACCAAAAAAAAGCTAACCAAAAGACCAGTGGACAGTGGTAATCATTGATCAAAGGCTTGGTGGGAAACTCAAAAGATCTCCTCAACCGAACCAACTATAATTTCTACCTTTTGTGATGCAGTACTGGGCAGCACCAGAAATAATAGTGGCCAGGCTGCATCATAGACAGTCTAATGCAGAGGTAGGCAACCTACGGCACTAGTGCCGTGCACGGCACTCGAGGTGTCTTTGCACGGCACTCAAGGCTGCTAGAGCCAAACAGGCTCTGGCCTATCAGGAGTCCCAGTAAAACTTCAAATATCTGCTAATACGAAAAGATGGTGAAGGACAATCCTCAATCTAAACATTGCAGCACATAGAGAAAATGATCTCAGATCACTTCCTCCAAGCACTTGTGAATGGGAATCCACAACGTAGTATAGCAGCCTGCAGCTGCTGTTGCAGCTCCTGTTGCAGCTCCTGTCTTTGACCTGTACCAGGCCAGCCTGGTCCCCACTGGAACCCAGGGAAGCCAACCATACTGCTAGATATACACAGATATTGTGGATCAAACCAAGTGTTTATCTGCGTATCTGCTCCTTTCCAAATTGTTAAAATAAATGCGTGCACGTTTTGAAGTAAATTACACTGAGACACAGGTATCAGGTTAATGAAAAACTTCGTAATGTTTACTCAGGGGGTGGCAAGCCCCGTATAAAGGCAAAAATACATCATATGCAAAAATGTAGATAACAGAGAGAATACATCTCTAATTGGTTAGGTGTTAAGTGTCTTATCTAATGCACATCCTACGAGGCGTGATGTCACCATCATCCCGGGATTTTACTCCGGATGTAGGCGCCATCTTGTTATACGAGGTAGTTAGTCGGTGGGAGCGGGTGCTCTAGCAGCCATTTTGAGTAGATAATGAATACAGGTATACAAAGTAAATAGACATTTTTACTATCACTAATTTACATTCATAACACAGAAATTAAGAATAACCCTCCCCTTATACAAATAATACGAACAGCCCAGACACACTACCTGCACAATCGTAACCCACTAACAATCCACATACATGCACACAAACCCCACATGCAGCCTTTCACATGCAATACCCATACAAACAGCCCACACACACTACCAAACACACAATGTGACATATCCATCCACACACAATTCCACAAGCAGACCTCATACACAGCCCACATTCATATGTATCATACACGATACCATAAACTACTAATGAACATATACAATATAATAGCTCATATACGCACAAATACAATGATGCAAAGCAACTGCAGTAAAAATAACACGCAGAATACGGCAGCATACACACCTAAATTTTAAAAAAAAGGACCGGCACGCTACGGGACCTCACAATCCTATATCGGCACAGTGCTGCTAAAAGGTTGCCTACCCCTGGTCTAATGTATTCCACACACACGACACACATTACAAAGAAATTAAATAATGATTTTGCGGTCACATATTTTACATTTGCAATTACGTAAATGCTAAGGCTTAGCCTGCAGTTGTGGGAGGGGCATGTTACACTACTTAAACCCCCCCTACTCACCTTCCTCCGCCCCGTACGTGATTTCAACGATTCGCTTGTCGCTACCTCTGGTCGCTCCATTCCTCCACTTACCTGGTCCTCGAGGTTTCTTTGCCTGACCAGCTGTTCCCCTGCTGCTTGTTTCTCCGCGGTCCTCCTTGGCTCTACTCCGGATCTCCGGTTGTCCGTCCAGGGTGGGTTCCGCTGGCTCGTACCCTTTGGTGTCCGGTAGGAATGGGTCTCGTCCTCCACGTCGTCCCCTTTTGATCGTGGCTCTTGGAGGGTCGGCTTTGTCGCAACGCTGCGCGGCTCTTTCTGGCATTCTTGGCCGTTCTGCCAAACAATGTTAAAAGGCAAAGTGCCCAGATTTTTAACCAAGGAGAAATGCTATTAATATATACTGAAATCTAAAGCTGACTGTGGCTCATCACATTGAATAGCATTGCTAGATTTCTGGATCTTGTGTCTCCTTACAAACTGTAAACTGTAGGTTTTTTTTTAGCTCTGTCTGTGTAGACCATAGACTTACGCACGGTCTGCTGCCAGATTGTTAATCCTTTTTAAAAGAGGCTTTCCCAACTTGTGCGCTCTGACATCCTAGAACGTCATGAATATTTTTTAAATGAGTTTATGCCTACTGGATACGTTTTGCTTTTTTTTTTTCCCTTTACTTTGTGAAGTTTTGCTCTTTCCCTTTCTGTCCCCTCACTCCCTGCGACGCTGTCGCACGTGCACATCTTTACTCACCGGCGGCCGGGCGGCTTTGTGGCCACACACGCGTGTGCAGTTCTGGCTATGGGTAGGTGCCATAGTACTAGGTCGCCCTAATCAGGATCTGCATACCAATTATTGCTGTCAAGTGATGGGGTTAACTCTGTAGGTGCCCAATGGTTTAATGACAACTGCAAGATTTACTGTTCTCTGCTGGCATTGACACAGTTAAACCAACGCTTCAATTACATGCATGCGTTATTAATGATCCAGCAGGATTACACTTGTAAATAATTCTTAGAAATGCTCAGACAATGAATTGTAGAAAGAAAATAATTCAGTTAACCAGTGGAGTGCCATACGGTTTAAACACACTTAAAATAAACGGTGTTAATTAGCTGTCTGGAATACCAAGGCTTTGTTCAGAACCCACATGACCTTTAGTGGAACACTGCATGTGCTAATAGCATGCTGTCATACAGTTTCGGTCTTGAGCTACGTAGTTGCTGTTACCAAACGGTTTTCGGTCCTGCTCTGGGGTCTGACCCGCTTTTTTAACCTCGAGTTTTCGTTTCCCTGCTTGGCCGGGCCACGTCTGCCCGCTATACCCGTGCTCCGTTATTTTCCAGAAGGAGCGTTAAGTTTTTGTGTTTTTTACACTCATATGCGCATTCTATATCCTTTTTGTTCCAGGCATCCTCCATACAGCCTTACCACCTGGTTTCTGATGGGCTCACTCTACCCTTCTATTACAGTCGGCTTTATGATTCCTACTCATACCCCCCCCTCATCTTCATCACACGGTGCTTCCACTCTCTCACTCTTTACCCTCCCCTCTTAGTTAGCTGTTGCTGGCTGTCAGGTAATTTCCCCCGGCTTCTTCGCCTTAGGTTAGTGGTCCCGCAAGGCCAACACCCATCCTCATACTCAGAGGTACTATGCCCCTTGGGCCAAATCATAGTTAGTTGCCTCGCACTGTGGCATAGGGAGGGCCTCACCTGTCACTCCCATTCTATCTTATGTTTAACTGTCACCGAGAGGCCAACACCCCGCCACAACGTTCAGTGGCACGTTGTCCCCTCACGCCAACGCATAGACAGAGCCTCTCCCACCGCTTGGCATCTAGCGGGGCCTCACCTGTCACCAAACCTAGTTTTAATTGTTTCGCCTTTTGGCTTTAGCTAGTATGCCAGCACTCACACGCGCACTCCCACACACTCGCACTGGGTCTCATGAGCCCGTGGGCTTTACACCAACACGTACTCTATTACCTATTGCCGGGAACGCTCCTTTCGGCCTGACCGCCTGGTCTCTGACGTGCTTATTCTGCTCTCAGTAGCGGTCGGCCCTGTGGTACTTCCTCGTTCACCCTCACGTTCTTTCGATACACGTTCATCAAATCCATCCTCTCTCATGCTACCTTCCCTCTCCTCGTAGTTAGCTGTGGCTGGCTGTCAGGATCCTAGGTGTCCACTAGTTGTAATTTACCCCGGCTTCTTCGCCTTAGGCTAGTGGTCCTGCGAGGCCTACATCCATCCTCATACTCTGAGGTACTACGCCCCTCGGGCCAAATCATAGTTAGTTGCCTCGCATTGTAGCATAGAGAGGGCCTCACCTGTCACTCCCATTCTATCTTATGTTTAACTGTCACCGAGAGGCCAACACCCCGCCACAACGTTCAGTGGCCACGTTATCCCCTCGCGCCAACGCATAGATAGAGCCTCTCACGCCACTTGGCATCTAGCAGGGCCTCACCTGTCACCAAACCTAGTTTTAATTGTTTTGCCTTTTGGCATTCGCTAGTATGCCAGCTCACACTCACACACACACATACACATTGGGTAGCTTATGCGCTGTTTCTTCGTCTCTCTCTCTTTTTTTTTAGCAGGTCTCCACTGTGTGGCGCTGGCGTGGTACTTTTTCCGCCTGGCTCTCTGGTTAAGTCTGGTACTCATCGCGCTGTGGAGTTTCGGCTACTCCTACCTTCTTTTCGTGTCCTGGTCTCTTCTTCACTTCGCTGCGGTTCTCGCGACTCAACGTATTCGCTCCCCGGCAGCCTTTCAGTCAGCTGAACTCTCAGCGTCTGTCTGCCTCCACGGGTAACACTATTGCTGGAGGGGGCCCCGAGTTCGCTCTTCCATTCTCCGCTACTGTTGTCTATAGGGCGGTTTCGGATTGGCAATTGGGTAATTGGCGTCTGCCGCTCTGGCTGGATCCGAGCCAGACTTCCTGCACCTTTTCTCATACAATCTCTCCTGTGCCTCCTCTACGCATTCCACTTGGCTCTGCCTTCGGCCTCTCCCGTAGCCGCTGCCATTCCCTGCGTTTCGCGTTCTGCTCGCGAACTACCAGCCTTAACTCGTGATCGTCATCTTTCTCATCTGGCTTTCTATTAACACTCGCGGTACATGTGTTAGGGCCTTCTCCCCCTTTGAGGCTCCTTTTCGCGTATACTGTTACTGTCTTTTGCCATGTGGTCTGCGATTGTTTTTTGCTTCTTTTGCCACCTCTAACTTGCATCACTCTACTGATTACAACTTCACATGCTGTTACAGGTTTACCATTCATACGCAGTTTCATGTCCTGTCCTTACGACCCAGACACCAACCTTCAATGTAGGGTAATAACTGCTTGATCCAAGGTTAAATCTGACTGCCATTCTGGGTCAAGAAGGAGTTTTTCCCCTAGCTTGTTGCAAAATTGGCAGTGCTTCAAACTCGTTTTTTTGCCTTCTTTTGGATCAACCACAAGGAATGGGCACCTATTTACTCTCTCTTTCTTATCATGCCTCACTATCACAGATCTCACTACTTGGGGCCAGTCCTCACACTTCGACATACTTACTATTCTTTGATGCATTGATCTTGGGGCCAGATTTAATCCATTCTACTATTCTGGTCTCCCCTCTAGGATAGGGTGGCATCTATGGCTTCAATCTAGTTCACTGGTCCGTATATTTAATCTCTAGGTCTGGAAGTTCTCAACATTTTCACCCATATGTACCACGTACCGCCTAGATTTTCGACAGGCATTTATCATACAGCTAGGCAATTAAGGTTTTCTTATCAGTTGTTGATTGTTCTACGTTTCTGGCATGTATCAACTTTTTGCCCTCTTTTATTACAGGCCTGCCGCAACGTCGGTTCCGGCACACCTCAACCGACTTATTTCCCCCTTTACTATGCTCCTCTTGGTATTATTCCTATACGGCCAATGCAAGCTATTAGGCTCTTGTTAAACTGCAATTCCCATAATGCACTGATTCTGGATGGCTGAGAGCCTGAAAATCCTGGAAACTCATCCTCTAGTAAACTATGTAAACAGGGAATAGAACACTTTCAGCAGTTCAACCATGATGCTAATCCATCGTTCTAGCTTGACTGAGTATTATGAGAGTTAAAGTCTGCTGCAGTTAGAATCCTAAAAGTTGTCTGCTTGTGCCTTATTGTCCATATTAGTCACAATGCATCAGCACATCAGTAAAACAAATATCAGGAAGCCTGGATTCAAGCATTATTGTAACAGCATAGCCCGTTCCTGCTGAGCCATAACTTAGTATTCAGCCTCAGTATCTGGCTACATCTATACTGTCACCACACTGGGGCCTGCAATGCAGAATTCAAATCAGTTATTGGCCATTGAAGATGCAGAGAGACTCGCGCCAACATTTCTGCTGCAGTAATTTCTACATTATTAGATCATCTAATGCTGTTTCCATTGGAAAGGTATTTATGAACAAGGAGTTTAGCCAAAATGAACATTCTGCTGTTTACAGTAAAAGTGCTGAACTTTTAGGCAATTATTAAAAAATATGCAGGTCACAATGATTTCATGCATATGCACTGACTATTTTACCCCTTCTGGGCAATAGAAATACCACTAACATCAAGGTTTGGAGTCTTGGAGAAGCAATGTGCTCAGCTAGTCCATTTAATGATAACAAATTGCCATTTTTCTTGCTTTGTGAGAAGTATGAAAACACATAGTACTCATAGTACTCATAATACAAATGTAAAAGAACACAATCAGCTTATGGGAAGATGCGTGAACTTAAAAACTATTTTGAAGACAGAATGCATACAGAGAGCTGTTGATAAAAAAAAGTCAATGGGTTCTGATCTGGGTTCACTTCTCCCTAACAGGATTATTCACTAAACACTGGATTTTGTCAGAATTGAATTCCAACCGTGGTAGTAATTTGCATATTTGCTATAGCCAAATGTGGTCTTTTTTTGTCTGTCTGACTGCACAGGAACTGAACCATGTGGCAGGTGGGGGTGGCCACGAAGAGAACACCGTGGCAAGGGTAAAAAGGTGATAAACTACTTTTTTTCACTCCTTGCACATTTGTTTACCTAATGCCACAGTGTTTCTTTAACCCCAAGGCTTTTTTGAGATGCAACACATTTGGCTTTATTTTTATACCATTTATCCCCCCTTCAGTCCACAATGCCATTATCTACAACTCCCTGGCTCTCCTCTACTCTTCCTTGATCATGTTTTACTTGACTTCCTTACTTTCTGTGCTCTCTTTTCCTCATCTTTGGAGGTTTCAACATCCCTTTTAACCAATGTAACAACTCAATAGTCTCTACATTTCTATCCATCATCTCCACCTTTTGTCCTAACTCAATGCACAAACTCCCCTGGCATAATTATGCATATTCATAACCTTTTTCTATCTACTGGTGTGACAAATGCTCCTTCCCTCAAACATTTGCCACGAACACCTGGAGGAATGTGGAAGCTGGCCTCCTGCCCACCGACTATGGTCCAGGACTGAGACACCATTCGGGAGTTACTCTGCCCAGCCGCTATAAACAGCTTTCCCTGGGTGCCCCTGGTTCAGCACTTTCTCTTCATTCAAATTGAATCGGCGCTAGCTCATTGGTGGCCGTTCGCATTACTCAAACCCACAAATGGTCCACAGCGGTACTTAGCCGTGACCCCTATGGAACTAATTTCAGCATGAGGACTTTGTGAGTCCCCAGTTTCCTCAGCGGTACTTAACCACAAATGTTAAGGAACTGTTTTCGGCATGAGGTGACCATGCGGTTCACGGACAACTTGGTCTGGAGTTTTGAACCACTTTGCAGCCCGCCAGGAGAGCGCTTTTTGGAGGGAAGGTGCATGAGACTAAGGGGAAACAACGCTACCTGGGAGCTATGCGGAGCACCTTTAGGACGCAGGAGCTCCTGTAAGTTGACTGACAAAAGCACCAAATGCTCTGGAATTATTTTGGACATAGAACCATGTGTGCCGCTGGTCAGAACTTTAACACAATGGTGTTTTCCCTACACTGCATGGATCTGAGCACTATTTGGACAACCTGGGCACTCAGATCAGGGCTATTTGGGGATGTATAATATGTGGGGTTAATGTATTGTGATAAGTGAAGGAAGAGAGGCCATTTAACCCCAGGGGGAGTATATGTAGTTTGTGGGTTGCACAACACAAAGCTATGTTTAGTTATAGGCCCCTGGGGTGGAACATTTGGAGAGAAGGGTGGGCCAATGCTCCACTCCTCAGTTTAGACACAACTGGGAGAAATAAGGTCCAGGTCAGAGTTTTTTGGAACTGTCTCCCATTGCTCAGCTGCAGATAATCAGCTGTAGCAGTGGGAATAAACCACTCCCTGCTAGGCAGGTAAAAGGGGGATTGCTGGCTTCCTCCCAGGAAGCAGGTAGGAGAGAGGCTGTTCTCTCCACTGAGAGGTACAGGGTACAGCTGAGGTACAGGGAGCTCCGCTACAACTGGCATCTTCTCCTCTTCAATCAAATATGCAATCATCCAATCCTAAAAACACCATATATTGACTCAACTTCTCCTCCTAAATACTGCCCCATATCGCAACTCCCTTTCCCTTTTCAACTTGAGCAGATCCATCTAACTCAGTGTTTCCCAACCCAGTCCAGGATTTAAGGATTACCCAGTTTTGTCTAAGGTGTTTTTAGAAAAAAAAGAAAAACACCTTAGACAAAACTGGGTAATCCTTAAATCCTGGACTGGTAGGTGTGCCTTGAGGACTGGGTTGGGAAACACTGATCTAACTCACCTTCTCAATAATAAATCTCAGTTGGTATTCTACAAGACTTGGTTCTTGGTCCTCTTTCATTCTCCATTTGCACTGCCTCTCTTTGTAATCTTAATAACTATTTTGTATTTCAATACCATCTATATTCTCAGATTTACCTCTTCTCCCCTAACCTTTCACCTGACCTCCCAGAACATGTCACATACTGCCACTCTTCCATCTATAACTGGATGTTTTCCCATTTCCTAAAGATAAATCTTTCTAAAACTGAACTTCTCATCTTTCCACCCACTTAACTAGTCCACTTGCATCTATCTCCCTGCATGTCAATGGGGCACCTATTTCCACATTCCTCAAGGCTGCTGTCTTGGCGTTACACAGTATGTCTGCATATCCTGTAACTTACTCTTTAAAAAAAAAATGGCCACATTTGCCTTTTCGAATTTACAACTTAACAAAGTCACTTGTTCATGTGACTGACTTGGCTATTGTAACTCTCTACTAATCAGCATTCCAAACACCCACATCTCCAGTTAAGAAATAAATGCTGCCTCCAGGCTTGTCTTCCTGATGGTCCACTACTCCCACATCTCACCTATCTCTAACAGCATTATAGGCCCTCGGTCAAAGCAGTGCACTGGGGCCCTGCCTACATAACCACTAACAGGAGTAAAAATGTAAATTATCAAAACAATAAGCTTATATTTATTGGTACTGCCAACAAATGCAATAAATACATACAATGCACACACACAGACTGCTGAATACATACACACAGATTGCTAAATACAAACACAGACTGCTAAATACACACACACAGCTGAATACATACAGACATGCTGCTGAATGCACACACACATAGATTGCTGAATACTGACACACACAGACCGCTGAATACACACACACACACACAGACTGGTGTGAAGGGTTAAATGTGTGAGGGGTGCAGCGTGTGTGTGAGGGGCACTGTGTGTGTGTGTGTGGAGTGCAGTGTGTTTGTGAGGGGTGCAGTCTGTGTGTAAGGAGTGCAGTGTGTGTGTGTGGGGGGGTGCAGTGTGTGTGTGGGGGGGCAATGTGTGTGTGTGGGGGGTGCAATGTGTTTGTGTGAGGAGTGCAGTGTGTGTGAAGAGTGCAGTGTGTGTGAGAGAGGTGCACTGTGCGTGTGAGGGGTACAGTGTGTGTGTGTGAGGGGAGCAGTGTTTTGTGAGGGGTGAAGCGTGTGTAAGAGGTTCACTGTGTGTGAGGGATGCACTGTGCATGTGAGAGGTGCAGTGGGTGTGTGTGAGAGGGGTACACATGGGTTCTATTGTGTGTGTGTGGGAGGGGTGATAAGGGAGCTTTATTCCCACCCCTTCTTCTTACCTAAAGGTCCAGTTGTGGTGACCTCCCAGAAGCTGCGGTTAACCGCAGCTTAATTGACGAATACTGGGTGGCCTTTGTTCGTTTGCGAACACGTGGCAGTGGCCATTTTAAAGTCCCGAACGGCCAGGGGTGTTCAGCGCCCAAACTATGTAACTGGAAACGGACACTTATTTGCGCGAACACCGCTGAGCCGTCAGCCTCCTTGCTTCTGCATTCGGTCATTTACCAGAATGCATGTTCACTCGGTAGTTTAACCATATGAACAGCATCACCCCAGATAGCCATGCCATGGAGCCTATTCATATAACGAAAGACTATGGGAAAGACTTTGGCTCCATGGCGATTGAACTGTATGTATGTGATCTGAGCGCCATTCGGTAATAATGTGCGCTCAGATCTAAGCTATCTGGGGATAGGTAGAATGTATATGTTTTATTCATTATTTGCAACATTGTGTATTTTTGTGTCTTTTTGCTAGCATGTGCTTAATGGAGTTTTGCCTCTGTTCTTGGAGATAATTGGATTACTTCCCAATTATCTCCAGGATAGAGGGGAGGGATTGTAATGTACTGTGGGAGTGTTTTAAACCTGTATGCCTGTCTTCCATCTGGTCCCCTAGGGGAGTGTCCACCAGGTGGAAGACCTGCATAAATACCAGGCAGGTAGCCCACATTAAACCAGACCACTGCTTGACCCTCAACACTGAGCTCTGTCTCGTCTTTGGGGGGATTTACTGTATGCTGTTAGATACTTATTGCCAGGAGTGTAAGCCGCTTGGGTACTTTTCCTGTTCGTCTGCTAGCAGCTATTCGTGAGGTTCCAGTTCGGGAGTTTGGAGTACTATTTTGTAAGCAGTTCGGGAGTTTGGAGCATTCCCTTGTATTCAGTTTGGGAGTTTGGTGTTCTACAGTATCTGTGCCTGTATCTCTGGAAGGGGAAGATCTTCTAAACGGCGGTTTAACCCCTTTATGCCCGGGGTGCCGTTACAATTGGTGGCAAGCGGCGGGATCATTCCCACAGCCAGAAGGACAGCTACAGCAGACACCATTCCATGGATTTACAAGTTAAGGGCAATGCATGTCCCAGTACAGCGACCCTAAAAGCAACAGAATGGAACCAGCAGTGTTATACAAGGAGGAGGACCTGGATAGCCAGGATGCATTAAGGAAAGGCATCTGGTACCAGGCCCTGGATAATGTACAATATCAGCGGTGAGAGTCTCCCCAGTGAAGAGCAGCGGTTGCAGAAGCAAGTGGCCATGCAGATGCCCTTCCTGGGAGAGCAGCCCCTGGAGGAATTGGTGAAGGAACTAGAGCACCGGGTATGGCAGGAGCTATGGCTGGAGGATGCCTACCAGGCGCTCTGGTGGTATATGGCACAGTATGTACCCTGGACAGCCGAGCATGAAAAAGCCAGAGGGAGAGGAGTTTGATGGTCCTGGCTTGTTATGGGAGTCCTTTGCAGAGCCTGACTTTGAGAGCCCTGCGCAGACCAGACTTCAGGACATTTTCTACGGGAGGGAGGCTAGGCATGACTGGGATGACCCCCATGAGGAAGAGAAAGACCTGGCTCACCTAGCAACCCTGGAGTGGGAAATGGAGCAGGACTACCGAGATCTCTTCCACTCCATTGGGAAGGCTCAGTAGGACAGCAAGGTGACAGACCCAGATCCAGACCCATTCAGCTGGGAAGATATTGTGGAGATTTACTGGGAAGGACCCCAGGTGGCTGGTGGAGATGGGACCGAGGACTCTCCACTGGTCCTGCAGGGAATTGGGGAGTCTCCATTCCCCAGCGGCAGAGTGATATGCTGGGAATTGGGAGCCCAGTCTCCATTCCCCAGCAGCAGTGTGGAGCCCAGTCTCCATTTTCCAGCGGCAGTGTGATATGCAGGGAATTGGGAGCCCAGACTCTATTCCCCAGCAGGGAATAGGGAGCCCAGTCTCCATTCCCCAGCGGCAGTGTGATCTGCAGGGAATTAGGAGCCCGGTCTCCATTTCCCAGCGGCAGTGTGATTTATTGGGAATTGGGAGCCCGGTCTCCATTCCCCAGCGACAGGCTGAGCTACCGGGGGCAGAGACGGTTGGTCCTGTCCCCCAACAACAGGGCTGTTTAGCCAAAGGGGAGACAGTCGGTCTCCCCCTCCGGCAGCAGAACTGTGTATCTAAAGGGGAGACAGTCGTTCTCCCCCTCCAGCAGCAGAGCTCTGTATCTAAAGGGGAGACAGTCGTTCTCCCCCTCCAGCAGCAGAGCTCTGTATCTAAAGGGGACACAGTAGTTCTCCCCCTCCAGCAGCAGAGCTCTGTATCTAAAGGGGAGACAGTCGTTCTCCCCCTCCAGCAGCAGAGCTCTGTATCTAAAGGGGAGACAGTCGTTCTCCCCCTCAGCAGCAGAGCTCTGTATCTAAAGAGGAGAAAGTCGTTCTCCCCCTCCAGCAGCAGAGCTCTGTATCTAAAGGGGAGACAGTCGTTCTCCCCTTCCAGCACAAGGCTGTGTATCTAAAGGGGAGACAGTCAGTCTTCCCCTCCAGCAACCAGGCTCCAACCAGACTACTCCCGTGGTAGTGCTGGCACCAGGGCAGAGTACCGCTCAGCAACCCACCAAGTCAGCTTACCAGTCCCCCACACAGCCATGGTGAGGCACCTGGGACATGGACAAGTTTCTCCTCTACCCAGGTGTAGTAACCAGTTATTGTGGATGGGCTGTATTACTGTTTGTGCTTCGTGGGTGGGCTGCTGGACTAACCAGGGCACTGACCGGCGGGAGGTCAAATACCCTGTTAGTCTGTCTGGAAAAGGGGAGGGATGTGATGAGACCAATCTCGCCACATTGCATTGGAGGAGCCTGGTTGCCCGCCTGTTGCCTCTGGACTATGGCCCCATGGTAAAACTTGTATTTTCCCCTGCAGAAAGGCTTGTTCGTGCCTTTCTGCCAGGGTGATTGGTAAAATCAATGTACCGAACAAACGCACAAATGACTGGACCACCTGGGAGCTGGAGTGTGCCATCAATTGACCTCCCAGAAGCTGCGGTTAACCGCAGCTTAATTGACGAATACTGGGGGGCCTTTGTTCGTTTGCGAACACGTGGCGGCGGCCATTTTAAAGACCCGAATGGGCAGTGGTGTTCAGCTCCCAAACTATGTAACTGGAAACGACACTTATTTGCGCGAACACCGCTGAGCCGTCAGCCTCCTTGCTTCTGCATTCGGTCATTTAACCGAATGCCTGTTCACTCAGTAGTTTAACCGTATGAACAGCATCACCCCAGATAGCCATGCCATGGAGCCTATTCGTATAACAAAAGACTATGGGAAAGACTTTGGCTCCATGGCGATTGAACTGTATGTATGTGATCTGAGCGCCATTCGGTAATAATGTGCACTCAGATCTAAGCTATCTGGGGATAGGTAGAATGTATATGTTTTATTCATTATTTGCAACATTGTGTATTTTTGTGTCTTTTTGCTAGCATGTGCTTAATGGAGTTTTGCCTCTGTTCTTGGAGATAATTGGATTACTTCCCAATTATCTCCAGGAGAGAGGGGAGGGATTGTAATGTACTGTGGGAGTGTTTTAACCCTGTATTCCTGTGATTGGTCATTTTGCCATTTGTGTCCCAGTCTTCCATCTGGTCCCCTAGGGGAGTGTCCACCAGGTGGAAGACCTGCATAAATACCGGGCAGGTAGCCCACTGCTTGACCCTCAACACGGAGCTCTGTCTCGTCTTTGGGGGGATTTACTGTATGCTGTTAGAGACTGATTGCCAGGAGTGTAAGCCGCTTGGGTGCTTTTCCTGTTCGTCTGCTAGCAGCTATTCGTGAGGTTACAGTTCGGGAGTTTGGAGTGCTATTTTGTATGCAGTTCGGGAGTATGGTGTTCTACAGTAGCTGTGCCTGTATTTTCTTCTAAACGGCGGTTTAACCCCTTTACGCCCAGGGTGCCGTTACAGCTGTGTTGGAGCATTGCCACGGTAACAATGTGACAATGCACCGACCAATCAGTGTGCAGGAGGAACACACAGCCTCCCCCCTCTACAGCAGCCTCCCGGTTACTTCCCACCCTCCCCTGCAGGGAGGTCTTTGATCTCCTCACCAGCCCGAGAAGGCAGGCAGCAATGGTCCGGCAGAAGAGATTAAAGGATCTCCCCTGTCGACCTCAGCATATGAGCATTGTTGTGGGGCCCCTACACCCCGGGAAACAGAGCAGTGTGCCCAAGCATAAAGACGGCCCTGATCTCACCCCTTTGTTAATCATTACATTGGCTTCCTGTATCCTTGAAGATCCAATTCAAACTACAAAGTTCAGAAAATTATTGATAATTGTACTGTATTGTGCCTATTTAAGATAGTTCAACATTTGAACTATTCTACAAAGCCCTCAAACATCCTCCAATCATTTCTTCTTTACTTAACAAGCGCATCCCTTCTCATTTCCTTAATTCTGTGAGTGACCTTCCCCTGTATTCTGCTTTTTTCCACGTTGCTTACTATCATATGAAAGATTTTTCAAGGACTTGCCCCCCTCCCCATTTTTATAGAATTCCCAACCCCATGCCATCAGACCCTCCCCTATCCACCTCCTTTAAAAAATCAATTAAAACATATATCTTTGGGATAACTGTGCTGTGTGTGCTGTGCTTCTCTCATTACAATTTCTGTCCTAGGGCCCCTCTCTACTGTAGCCAAACTCTCCCTCCACTGTTTAGTTCTTAAATACACCACTTTTACTAGCTAATCTTGACACAGGTATCTAATCCATCAATTCCTCCTCCTCTGACATTAATTTTTCCTCTTGTGTTTCTTTGCCCATTGCTCATAGAGTGTATCATTTTTTGTAAGCAGGGCCTCCTTCACCTTATGATTTAATATTTTTTACATAATTTTTTCTTATTTCCTACATAATGCTACCTGTTAATAATGCAATGCATAGAGTGAAAGACTACTGTCATCTAAGCAGTGTTTTCATACTTTATAACAATGCTCAAGCAGGTTGCTAGATGGCATAATACTTGTTTTCTTGATTTGTGTTGACCTTATCTAGGCAGAAATTCTGGTTTACAGATAATTATAGGAACTAGAAGTCACGTCTCAATATTAAATTATTATATTTATTAAAATAATGATATATATATATGGCAGGTCTAGGAACCAAATTATTTTTTTAAGCTTTAAAACTTTAGTGACATGTCTATACATCAGGCACACCTGTGCAATAATCATGCTGTCTAATCAGCATCTTGATATGCCACACCTGTGTGGTGGATGGATTATCTCGGCAAAGGAGAGGTGCTCACTTACACAAATTTAGACAGATTGGTGAACTATATTTGAGAGAAATAGACCTTTTGTGTATATAGAAAAAGTCTTAGATCTTTGAGTTCAGCTCATGAAAAATGGGGGCAAAAACAAAGTGTTGCATTTATAATTTTGTTCAGTGTATATGAAGATGGGGAGAGTGCGAGAGCACAAATTTCTTAAAACCTCTATCTCATGGATGTACCTTCCAGATCAAGAGGCACACCCATTTTAATCTCCATTAAGGTAGATTCTGTTTATCCATGATGCCCACACCAAATTATGTTGCAGGTACAATTTTTATGAAACGCAAATAATTGTGATTAAATTAATGCACTGTAGTTCTTAGACAAGCAACCTACTCTAGGTACAGAATAAACAGGTGGAAAAAAGACATTCCACCAGCAGGCAATATGTTAAAAGAATTATTAACCCAGCATCTCTCTACATTTTGAAATATCACTAGCCACAATATTTAGAATTATATGCAGTTGACTTGGTAGCAGAAAATAATAGTAATATTAACAGACAAGGTTATCATATATAGTCATTCGTTGGTATTAATATATTTTGGTCCTCGGAGAGCTCTGCAGTGCAAAATTACAATTTCGGCACTGATAGTTTATCTGCATTAGGAATAAAAAACTATATTTTTGGGAGCCTAGTGTAACTGTATAATGCATGGTCTTTTGAATATTTAAGCATTCTGCTGTAACCATCGTGTTGTGTTGTGCAATGCGTTACTGCCTCCTCTGGAAGCTGTGTGCAGTTAACCTATTTGCTGTCAGGGTGGAATAATGAGTGAGCTATTAAAGATTTGTCGGTATTTCTACTGATGCATACTGTAAACTCAATGTCACAAAATAAAGGTTATTTTCATTGCCCTTCAAAATGTTACAGTTTGTAAAAACCTTCCATGATAAATATTTTCCTTTTTTTTTTTTCGGTTACACAATTGAAATGCAGGACAATTAAATTACATTCACTAATGTTTTATAACATGGAGTCAATCAACTGGAAGCGAGAAAAAGTCTAAAGGCTGTGTGCAGGTACCAGGAAGAGCCTGATTTATATCATACCATTCCTAAATAGTTTGACATTAAATCAGAGGGCACAGTATGCTAGACAAAGCTCTGTAATAGTTTTCCTGCTTGATATAATTTTTACACCAAGAGAACCCAGCACCCCTCATGCAACAGGTAGGTAGAGATAAATGCCCAGTCCCTTTTTTGCACATACTGTAAAAACTGTGCATTCTGGTACTACTAACCATCGCACCAGATAAACAGTCAACCACGGTTTCAACTTAATCACCCCCAGGTGGCAAAGGGTCTTTAACAAGACCTACATTTGTTGTTTGGTGCAATAATTACATGAATTAGCCATTTTTTCCAATTCTTTTTTTATTGAGGATTTGAAATAGCAACATAAGAAGCATGGATGGTGTTTAACAGAAAATCATAAGCAAAAAATATGAACTTTGTTAAATAGTAAAATAGTATAATGTGGCGGGAGACAATAATCGCATTGGTGGCATTATATGTTTTCGTTTTTTTTAGAGCGTCATCATTGGATCTAGGTAACTTTAAATTCATTCTATTTATTTATTTATTTATTTATTTATTTTTGTCCTTATTGCCATTTCAATTGTTTAAGATATACATTTACTATTATGTATCAATAACTGATATCAAATACAAGTATATATAAGGTCATGGGTGAATAAAATATATTTGCCTGTATTTGTACATCAATCAAGAGATTGTAAGCCACAATCACATCACTTGACAACCTGTAAAAGTTGCAGCAAATTCTGTTTTGAAGAATTTCTCAAGAGGTGGTCGCAGTGTAGAGAAAAGGCAATGGCAACCCAACTGGGCTGAACCATTAACAACACAATACATTATGCATCATTTCTCAATTAACATGCTTGCATTGAAAGGCGTAAAAAGTGAAGTTCAGATAAGTGGTAATTGGCCCAAGATTATAATCACTTGGAGTCTCTACCAGTTCATAATAACAAGCTATGTACAATCAAGCCAGCTAGCTATGTGAGAAATCAGATTCAACACCAGAACACCATGACCTTCATTACAGTTTAACTAATTGAATGTACTCCAAGAACAACTCACCTTGTTCTTCCGCTGAAACTGGAGACCTGAAATGGAAAAGAAAAATAATTCAGCCATTTTCTAATGGATAAGCATAGGTGGTAACTCAACTACTGGATCATTCATTCAATTGTGAGCTTTTAAACTTGCTAGGTTGGCATATCATATGCACTCTGCACAAAGATCACACAATTCCACTATGTGAACCATGTGTCTCATGCATCAGGTTCACACAGTATTTGTGTGGTCCACGGCTCAGTTGGCATTGAGAAGGTTCCTAGCTTTGTACATAACTCACGGAAGGGGATGGAATATGATGCATTCTAATATAAATATGTATATAAATCACAAGTGCATGAAGCTAATTCTGTATAAATACGGTAATTATAATAGTTGAACTGAAACAGCATTTAATGGATTTCAACAATCTGGAGAAAAATCCAACTTTGTATTCCTCAATTCCTTATCAGACAACTGCTTATAGAAACTGCAGGGAATGAAAGATGCAGATGAAATTACTTACCCTGTGTACATTATATTTTTGCTATTTTTCTTATTTGGGATAGAACGTGAAATGCACATCCAGCAATAACTAACACTGTCTGAGATTTATCATCCTACAGGGTTATTTACTAAACTCCAGATTTAAGGAATTATATTTGTATGGCAAAATTGAGGATAAAACAGCTGATTTCAAAAATGTTTCCATGTTAGATCTAGTCACAATATGGCTATTTTAGCCTCAGTTTTGCCTTTCGTATTTCATTTGCAAGAATGGAGGATTGGTTGAATAACATTCTTAGTCTAGTAAGGACCGCAGAGAGTCCGCCTCATTCACAATTTGATTCTTAAAGAGCCCATTCAGACATTTATTTCTCTAGGGTTTTAGGGAAAGTATGAAATGGTATTGGTCTTTAAACAGTTAAGACAAACTAGTAATAGTAATTTGAATAGTTTAAAATATTTGGAAAAGCTTAGCAAATCAGTAAAAAAAAAAAAAAAAAAGATTTTAATTCTTTGTCTTGCTTTATAAAAAAAAGAGAGAAAAAGAGAGAAAGGGGGTATCGAGAGACAGAAAGAAAAAGAGAAAGGGCCAGACAGATAGAGATGGTGAGACAAAGAGAGAGTCAAACTGTGATGGGGAGATGCTAATGGTTTTTTAATGAGCTTGATGATGTGACCTGGATGAGTACCAAGTGTTGGGATTGTTGCATTCACACTAGATCCTGCGTAGGGGCACAGGCTAAAGCAGTGATTCTCCCACATGGGTGTGATACTAAGAACTGCAATATCCTCTTTGCTATTTTTGTAGGAATAAAGGTCCCACTACTTTCCCTTTCTAGGGTTATAAAAAGGCTCTCATACTCTCATATAACGTTTATGGCACATGTAATCTGTCGAGGTGAATACTCCCTGAAAAGAAGACCTAAGTAACCTTATATGAAAATGCATTACATTTACACTCTTGGATGCAAATTAAAGTGCGGAATCGGGACAGAGTATTATGATAAAACATATTTTTGGTAAATAACTTAAAGGGACACTCCAGGCACCCAGACCACTTCTGCTCATTGGAGTGGTCTGGGTGCCAACTCCCACTACCCTTAACCCTGCAACTGTAATTATTGCAGTTTTTCATAAACTGCAATATTTACATTGCAGGGTTAACTCCACCTCTAGTGGCTGTCTATTAGACAGCCACTAGAGGTCACTTCCTTGTTTCTAGCACAGGTTTCCTGTGCTAGAGCGTCGCTGGACGTCCTCACGCTGTGTGAGGACCTCCAGCGTCGCTCTATTCCCCATAGGAAAGCATTGAAATTATTTTTCAATGCTTTCCTATGGGGAGACGTAATGCGCATGCGCGGCATTTCCGCGCATGCGCATTAGGTCTCCTCGGCCGGTGAGCGAGATTAGTCTCGCCCACCGGCCGACGTAATCACTAGGAGGAGCGTCGCGGAGGCGGAGACAGCGGCGAGGGACATCGCCGCTGTCCCAGGTAAGTGACTGAAGGGGTTTTCACCCCTTCAGTAACCGGGGATTGGTGGGTGGGAGGGAGAGGGACCCTCCAGTGCCAGAAAAACGGATCGTTTTTCTGGCACTGGAGTTTCCCTTTAATACATGCAAAGTATTAAAAGGCATATGTAATTGTCCAATTACTTAGAGGGACACTATAGTCACCAAACATCTTTAGCTCATGAAGCAGTTTTGGTGTATAAATCAGGTCCCTGCAGTCTCACTGCTCAATTCTCTGTCATTTAGAAGTTAAATCACTAAGTTTTTGCAGCCCTAGTCACACCTCCCTGCATGTGCCTTACACAGCCTTTCAAAACACTTCCTGTAAGGAGTCATCTAATGTTTGCACTTCATTTATTGCAAATTCTGTTTAATTTAGAATGTCTTATCTCCTTCTCTGTTAAAGCTTGCTAGACCTTGTAGGAGCCTTCTGTGTGTAATTGTAGTTCAATCCACACAGCAGGAGATAAAAACTTTTAAAGTAAGTTGCATTTGATTAAAAATGAAACCATGTTGTTTTCATGCAGACTGTGTTAGTCACAGGCAGGGGAGCTGTGGCTAGGGCGGCATAAACAAAAATAAAAGTGATTTAACTCCTAAATGGCAATGAACCAAAACTGCTTCATTAAGCTAAAGTTGTTTCAATGACTATAGTGTCCTTTTAAATTTACTTAATTATTTATGGGTTTTTTTTATTAAGTATTTCAGTTCTTAAAACTTGAAATACTATTTGCCAGCAACAAGAGATCATTATGTCTTGTATAAGTTTTATGTTTGACAGAATATGTGATTTCAGTTTGAGTATAGTTAAAGTGCCCTCTAGTGGCTAATTGTAGCATGTCGTTCAGTTGATTAGAAGCAGATAAATATGATATTCTTTTTAAAGGGGGGGGAGGGGGGAAAAAGGTAGACCCCCAAACTGTAGTACAACTTTGCCAGCCTCAGCACCACACCCAGCAACTGAACTACAATTCTGCATCAGAAAAAAAGCATTGTGAATCTTGATATCAGTATGTTTGCTAATAAATTGTAATAACAAATGTCACCCTTTTTACTTTAGCAGAAAACAATTAAACTTGCAAGCAGTTCTCATTGATTGAATGTTTTTTTTTTATATTAAAGTGTTTCAACATCATTAGCACAGGCAAAGATAATAACTGAACAACAAAAGGGCGTTTGAAGGAGAGAATTCCCAATTAATTTGGTAAGCGACAGTTGAAGATGTGCTTGTGTCACTGCAACAGATGATATGGAGGGGAAAGAAGAAGAGACGGGAGAAAACAGAAAACAGAAGAGAGAAAGGAAAAACTAGGAAGAGGGGAGGGTTAGGGAGCCACTGCTAACTGAGTGGGAGCTCCTTGTCATAAAAGTCTCCTTAGGTAAAAGTAGTAGTGAAGTTGAAATGGATGTTGGAAGAGAATTCGGTGGAGAAAAACACGTCTAAGGGCATCCAATCTTTTATGAAGTTTTCATTGGTCTTATGAATAGCGAGTGAAAGTTTTTCTATTGTAAGAATTTGCCAGATTTTAGTGTCAATCTGTCTCACATACCTGCCATTACGCAAATGTGACAGATTAAATAATTAGTACTTTTAATAAGATTCAAGCTATGATAGATGTTTAGCATCACCATCCACATATTCAGTTCCCGTTTTTGCAAACATCTGTCAAGTTTCCATCACACATTATTGTAGAGCCACCAAGTATGAAAATACATCCCCTCTTTTCCGCATCCGATAAAACACAAGGGAGAACTACACAAAAACACACAATTTGTGTAGCATGGATTTTCCATCTTGCAGCATTGTTTCTTCAAAAGAGTACAAGAAGTAAGATGTTTTTGAAGCTCATTTTAATTCTTCTGACCCAAAGTCTCAACAGTGACATTAGCTCTTAAGTACCTGATGTGTTAGTTTCATACAATGAAGTCACATCCTCTGGGTATTCCAAGATCTAGGAGTGCCCATAGTAGAGCAGTCGGATGCTTCAGAAATGTTATGAAAGTAGTCATTTAGGAGCCTCTATTAGCGTCTCACTTCTAGTAATCCTTTTTCCTATCCACCATTTAAAGTGCAAGGAACATCCGAGGATCAAAAAAAGAATCAAACTTCAAACTCCCGCACCCCACAACATTAAAGTCACAGTTCAAAATTTGTTCCACAATTTCAAGAATTGCTGGACGGTGAAGCTATGGATATTGGTTTAAATGATAGAGCTATGAAGCTGCATGATGTAGTTCAGCACACTGGCAGATCCAGGAGGGGGGGAGGGGCAACGGGGCAAGTGAAACGCCCCCTCTCCACCCCTAGGCTCTCCCCTGCCAGCTAATGCAGGGCTGGCACTGTCCAAGCGCCAGCCCTGCAATGTGCCTTCACCGACCAGAGGGGAGGTCAGAGATCACAGCCGGCAGGGGAGGGAGAGAGGACCCAGGAGCTCAGCCTGCAGCTCCTCCGGGTCCTTCTCTCGCGAGCACGGAGCGTTGCCGCAGTTACCATGGCAACACTCCAGATCTCGCGAGAGTGAACTCTAGCCCTGGAGCTGCGGGCTAGAGTTCACTCTCACCACTGGGACCACCAGGGATTCCCCATGGACCACCAGGGATCGAGAAATGTCCCACCTCCTCAGTAAATGTAAAACATTTTTTTATAAAAAAGCCCCCCAACCTCCTCACCACACATTCACACACTGCCCCCCATACACACATACACTGCCCCCACATATACTGCCCCACACACACACATTGCACCCCATACACATACACTGCCCCCCGCACACATACACTGCCCACCCATACACACACTGCCCCACACACACAGTCCCCCACACACACATACACAGTCCCCATACACGCATTCCTTCCAAACACATACACTGCCTCTCATATACATACACTGCCCCATACACATTGCCCCCACACACACACTACCCCCACGCACACACTGCCCCCACGCACACCACCCCCATACACACACCACCCCCATACACACACTGGCCCCACACACACCATACACATTCACACACTGCCTCACACACACATACACTGCCCACCCCTACACACACTGCCCCAAACACACACAGCCCCCCATACACACATACACACCGAACCTTTCACACACACTGAACAAATCACACACACCACTGCTCCTATGCCCTACTACAGCCCCATATGCCAGCAGACCCCAGGTAAGTTGTCAAACTGTTCTTAAATGGTTTGACTACTTACTCTGGGAGGGGGTCCCTCCCGGCACTCCTGGCATATGTGGTGGTTATTGTGCATGGATTATTTCTTTAAATAATCTAGAAGTACCCCTCCCGTATCAGGCTCTGGATCCGCGACTGGTTCAGCAGACCATAGTTCCCCATATTCTCCTTCAGACTAGCCTATCTTACTTGAAGGCTTGACAATTTGAATTATTTCTTTGCAGGGTGACCAGATCCACCATGTTTTCTGTATCACATATACATATTGATATGCAGCACATGAAAAGGGTATCCCTGTAGTATGTAGAATTCAGAAGAAGGTGTATTAGATTAAGCAATTAGGCAATGAAGAATCCTGCAAATGAGCAGTTGGACAGTAGGGAAGAATGCAGAATACGCATTATACATAGTGCAAGGCAACCCTTTTCATGTGTTTTCATAAATACGAGAAAAGTGCAGTTCTGTGGTACACAAAAAAACTGCATAAAAGAACGTCAACACCAAGCGTTCAACTTATACAGCAAGGGACCAGGAAATTCCTTCCTTCCCATGTGAATGCATATATATTGATGTTAAGTTCTTCAAGCCTAACTACCAAAGAGTTGTATGTAAATAAATATTGGAGGGTAATCTTCAGAGTACATTGAGAAAGCAAATGGTTTAGGTGCACTATCATAGAGTTGTAATTTTATTGTACATATCATACAATGTGAGGGTAATATCTATAACCAAGGGTTTAAAGGGACACTATAGTCACCTGAACAACTTTAGCATAATGAAGCAGTTTTGGTGTCTAGAACATGCCCCTTCAGCCTCACTGCTTAAGGACCAAACTTCTGGAATAAAAGGGAATAATGACATGTCACACATGTCATGTGTCCTTAAGGGGTTAAGGGAGTTCATTTGGCCAGTAAAAAGGATTATCCGCTGATAGCTAGGTTGAGATCTAAGATTTATGTTTAGGGCTTCACAATTTCAAAGGTTTATCTTAAAGCCTGATACAAGCTGATGACAACAGTGAGAAAAGAAAATACATTTAGAAGGAAGGTAAACAAGGAATTTAGAAACAGAAACACATTGTCAGGAAGTTTATACAACTCCATTCTGACACCCATCTTGACTAATGCCAAAGTGGTTCTTTACTATTTTAGACAAAGGCTTGATCACCAAAGTATATAGGAGTCAGGGGACAGCCTCAAGGTGAAAGAAGGCAACAGGGCCACCTCCCCATGTATTCACATTGGCAGAGTGTTCTATATAAAGAGATGTCATTCCATTCACAAAACCACCCGATGCCAAAATAGGCCATCATCAGCCAAAGATAGAATCAGTCCACTAAGTCAAATTCCTCTTTGGCATGTGTGTATAATACCCAAAGCCTCCCTACTCACAAAAAAGACTTAAATGTCTGCATGAATTAGATCTGAAAGAAATCTACTAAGCCAGTTTGTTAGGATTTGGGACAGTAATTATGGCACAATGGAAGATGATTCCTTTCCTTAGGGGTATCACTCTCACCTACAGCTCTTCCTGCGATAGTCTCAAACCCTGTCAAAAGAGCATTGAACAATGATGTGAGTGTGACACCAGGCTCCTACTAAACATCTTGTAGTAAATAATAAAAAGCCTATCAGGCTAGGGACTTTTGACATTTTGAAGAGTTTGAGATTTTTCTTCAAATAAATGGGCTGTGTATATTCCCACAAATTATCTGCGTTCTCCACACACTACCAATAGCAGGCACAAACACAGTCCTGATCAAATTTCAAACAATAGTTGAAGGGACACTATAGTCACCAGAACAACTACAGCTTATTGTATTTGTTCCGGTGAGTAGAATCATTCCCTTCAGGCTTTTTTGCTGTAAACACTGTCTTTTCAGAGAAAATGCAGTTTGCATTGCAGCCTAGTGATAACTCAACTGGCCACTCCACAGATGGGTGCTAGAGCTGTTTCCTGGGGCAATGCTGCAGCACTGCTATTCAGTGTCTCCATCCTCTGCATGGAGACTCTGAACTTTCCTCACAGAGATGCATTGATTTAATGCATTTCTATGAGGAGATGCTGATTGGTCAGGGCTGTGTTTGACTTGTGCTGGCTCTGCCCCAGTCTCAGCCAATCCGATGTGAAAGCAATGTAATTAGCACAGAGAATCTCTTGTGATGATGTCAGCCAAGCAGGCAGATCAGGAGCAGAAGCAGCAGCAGCAGACTTGAATAAAAGTAAGATTTTACTATGTTTATGGGAGGCCAGGGGGGCTAGATGATAGTTTTAACATTAATGGGTCGAGAATACGTTTGTTTTTTTCACATTGATGCATTAATAATAATAATTAGTATTTATATAGCGCCTCTCTCCCAGTGGGACTAAAAGCACTTTTCAGCGCACACTCTCGGAATTAACCAAATTGGCAGCTGAATAATTAATAATAATAGCAAAGTATTTAACCAGGAAAGGCACATTCAGATTACTCTGGTTTTTAATGTTACCTTAGCCCAACATCAAGGGGTTGTTACTATTACCCAATTTATTGGTACTCATTTTATCTACCTTGGAATGATGAAGGGCTGAGTTGACCCTGCTGGGATTTTAACCTGCAATCTAGTACTTTTGAACAGGCTTTGCAGGGAATTTACCAACTCAGCAATATGGTTACCCCACGATTGGGCGGTCTATGAGTGCCAGACATATTTTAAACAGCAGCCTCCATAGCTCAGACAATAACATTAGAATTCAGCACAAAACAGACATTGTGGGACTCACTGAAAAACTCCTACATCTGCCCATACAATACCTTATGGATCCAGAAAGAAAGAACACCGCAACTACGTGAAATGTTGACTTCTACAAGGAATGTTCTCGCCATATGGCGAACTAAAGCACTGCCACTGAGAAAAAACCTACACCACCTAATCTCGCTCTATTGTCCACACTCAATAGACATACCCTTCAGGCTCAGGGACTGAACGCAATTAACATTAAAGTGATTTCTATTTTAAAAAAAATACTTCTCACAAGTAAAATATACTGAAAAGGTTCTCTCCCTATGCTACAGTCAAATTGCCCAACGTTCCTCTACTGGAAAACCTCTGTATATGAGACAATGGAAAGCTGAACTAAGATGTGCTTTCTGACTAGAAACATGGCAAGCAGTGGTGACCCAGGACAGAAATATTCCGTCATGATTCCCTTTTATTTCAGAAGTTGTGTCCTTAAGGGGTTAAAAACATCACACTGCTCTATACAATTGAAGACGAGCAGAAAACACCTAGTGCGGTGGTACTTAGTCCTGACCAGACTATCACATATAGACCATGGATTGCCAGATACTTGCTGGTGCTGCGGAGGAGACACAGGCTCCCTGTCACATGTCTTCTGTAAATGCCCAGTCCTACACAGATTCTAGTCAGGCGTTGATGCTCTTATATTCTGCAGTACGCTTAAGGGAGCACAGACACTGCTCCAGAGTCCTGACTCCTCTGCGGCTCACACATGTACATGTACACCTTACAGAGTGTTATGGCTTACTTAGCTGATTAGAGTGGGACACTGCGAGCCTAGAATATTGCACCTTTTCACAATATTCTAATTTACTGAGATTGTGGATTTGGGGTTTTCATGAGCTGTAAGCCATAATAATTGCACTTATGACAAATCACGGCTTGAACTTTCTTGCTTTGCATGTAATGCGTCTATCTCATATATTAGTTTCCCCTTTTACGTTGCATTACTGAAATAAATTAACTTTTGCACGATATTCAAATTTTTCGAGTATCACCTGTATAGTTTGGCAATATATTAGACTTTATTAGGGACCAATCAGCTTTTGCACGTTCCCTGCTTGCCTGAAATTGATTCAACTATATTCAATTATAATCAGTACTAGATATCCCCTCCCTCCTAATTTATAGAATCTCTTCAACCTTTTTTTGCTCTGATTTACATGCTGTTCACCAAACAACTATTTACTCTGATTTATATGCTGTCACCAGACAAATTTCACACAGATCAGCATAAGAGCATTCAGAGGTGAGAAAATTGCAACATTTGAGACATTTTACTTATTGTTGCAATATCTCCCCAAGAGATTAATTTGCTTAGCATTTAGTTTCGTTTTTTTATTTTTATTTATTTTTTTAGCTTTTTTGTTTCTCTTTCCTTGGTGGTTTCTTTGTTTCTTTGTTACATTTTCTTTATGTTTGCCCAATGCATTGCCTTGGAGCTCACACTACAAGGCCTCTAGAATCATAGTACCAGGAATTTCTATACTATTTTAAAATTTAAAATTTAGAAATAAAAGTTACATTTTATATTTTACCATTGTATCACTAACACTTTCAATCATTCACTACCACATACCTTTTTCTCTATTTGTCTTAGGGCTAAAACCCCTTTTTAAAAAGTAATATATCTTCAAACCAAAACCACTACTTATTTGTCTGATAAGGAAAACATTCCCTCTTTTTTCTATTACCAAAACTTAGAATAAATGCCCCATGTAGCAGTGTAATATTTGGAGAATTGGTTCCACTGCAATTAAAATACACATTTACAAACAGCATTTATAATTATATACTTTAACAAAGTCTCACAGCAGTAAAACTCACACTATGATCCAGTGTGTATGTGCTGCACCACCACAAAATGTAGCGGTGTCCCTGCAGATTCTGGGCTCTGCATCTGCCTCTGCAGGGACATAACATGGTCCCCTGTAAAGCAGTGTGGTCCCAAGCCCTAGCTCTCTATCTGCATAAGATGTTTTACTGGAATTTACACTATCGCTGCATGCCTCTCTTACTTAGAACCAGGAACGCACACGTTGGCAGCTTGTGTCTCCTGAGTTTGCTGCTTGGTGCATGTGAGTTATTTAACCTCATCCCAGAGTGCAAAGCTGACACATGGAAGAAGGCATGTGAGCATTTATTTTGTCATTACCAAATACACACACATATGATGGCTAATTGCATGAGGCCTCTCAGCAGGTCTTATGTCACGCTGCTTGCTCTAGGCACTACAATCCCAGGAAACTACTAACTACTGAAAATGGTTGTTTTGTTCTGACAAGACACTGAGATGTACATTTCCTGCAATCCTACTGTCTGAAATGATGCATACATATGGCACATATATCCATAGCTGCATTAATAGTGCCCCACGTGACAAATTGGCTTTATTTGTATGATATTTGACTTTTTATTTAACTCAACTCTACTGTTGTTAAATTTGAAGAAAGGAAATAAACACTATGAATCTCCATAGGTGCCTGGAACCTTACCAGTGTGGGTTGATAAAAGGCAAGATGAGGGTGATCTTGGATGGGATTTAAGCAGGGAGGTAAATTAACTGAACTAAGGTGTAAATTAATGCTATGGTTTCGGGTTCTGGAATAGGTGAATAAATCCTGCAGGGAGTCACCATCATGCTTATATCTCGAAGTAATTACAACCAATTCATGGTCTAGTCTAGCGAATAGACCAGAAGACTGAATGAGAATAACAATGTCTCTGAGGTCATTGCCATGTAAGAGTATCAAACTCAGCCATAGTTTCTTTGTTGCTGTCTGTGATCTAACTGTGCTCGGTCTGGGATTATTTATGAAAAATGTTGCTGCTACTGTAACAGTTTGCTGCTGTTGCAGCAATCCATAGGGGCTCCTAAAGTTTTTGGTTTTTTTTCCATAAATTAGTCCTTTGTCCCTCCTGTTTACTTTTGGGCTCTGGTGATTTCAGCTCTATGTTAAAGGCATACTCCAGACTTCTAAAGCACTTTGGTTTGCTGAAAAGCTTTATGTGTGAAGAGTGTGTTCTCTTTTTTCATTTTGCAAAAAGTGCAGATTTCAATAGAAATTTGCACTTTTATACATTTAAATCATTACACCCCCTTGACTTTCAAGCAAACAAAAGATAATGTTACTTCCTGGTTTGGTTAGCTCAGTTGGGATAAACTCAAGAGGCAGCAATTGCTCAGAGCACCTGCCTTGCAAAGACTTCTCATTGAGCTGCATTGGGAAGTCTGTGATTGGACAAACACAGAAAATCTAGGCGGGGCTAGAAGGGGTGGGCTTACAAATGCAGCAGACAAGAGAACTGCAGGTTTTTGCAAGCTGTTTTTATATATACTCCCAATGAAAACATGCATAATTAAACGCATGCAAGTTTTCATTCGGGTATATCTACTATACAGTTTTCTTTATTTTGTATCTAAACAGTGGAGTGACCCTTTAAGTAACTATTTATATATGTTTATTTTCAGGATTTGTTTTGGAATTCATTCTTTACACAATCCAGGAATACTTTGGTTTGACTCAATAATAAATAAAATAAAAACATTTTTTTTTTCATTGTTAATAGGGCTGTGATGAAACATACCCCATGTCAACCAAACTGAAGGAGTTAAATGGACTGAAATACTTATTGTTAAAAAAAAAATTGTGGCCTTTAGTAATTAACCACCACACTACACTACTACTATCTCTGTAAAAGTAATGTTGCCTTTATATATATATATATACATTATCATACAAACATCACTTTACAGGAAGGCTTAACATGATAGGAGTTGTATTTATCAGTAGTGCTGATCAGAGACGTTACCCGTCATTCCTTTGTGCTTTAGATAAACCAGCAACCTCCTACCCAATGAAAACATATTTTTCTATATCTATCTGCCTCCGTACATGAGGAATATATTGGAATAGGGGGCAGAATAGGGCCAGGTGACCCTAAGCATATGAGATTAGTTGTTCATTGTGAACAATATCTCTCCAGCTCAGCTGTGTGTGACTGATATTCACAGCGCTGTCAGCACAGATTTCATCTTGGAGCGTGTTTCGGGAATTCTTACTCTGCTTAGAAAACCTCATTTACTTTTCCCGTATCTGCTGTTGACATCTGTAATACAGCATTTTGTGTATTCATATTGTGGCCTCTTCCCGTGGTCCAAAAAAACCCCACAGATTTGGTACTGACAGAGAAAAAACTTAAATAAAATATACCCCTCAAAGAACTTGAGTTTCAGGAAATGACAGATTTACAAAAAATCTTAACAAAACACTGACAGATTCGCTTCTTTTCTGTACCCCCTACCCCCAAACAAACCAAACAAAATCTTTCAAAATAAAGAATTTATAAAAAAAAAATACTGACAGATTAGGACATAAAATTCCACTTCTATATCTATAAATATGTATTATTTATATCTATGTTTCCATATCTATCTGTTTTTCCAGTCCTTATTGCTATAGAAGGGAAGGCCTTTCACTAGTACATTTCTTAATAAATATAAATGATAACATTCACATTTTTTCTCCAGTTGCAAATTTGAAAACAGATCATTGATATGGCGATCAAATAACATGATGGCAATTGAGTTCAATAATGCCTCTCTAACTGGATATGAGTATAATGCTGTACAGACCACCCTCTGTAGTAGGACAAAAGTGTGAGCTGTAGAGTACCTTCTCTTTAAGGAGACCGGGATGAAGCTATACATGCCATCCTATGTAATGGGGTTAGGATGCGGGCTGTACAGTGCCTTCTTTTTATTAGACTGGAGTGTGGCTGTGCAGATCATCCTCTGTAATGGGATTAGAATGTGGGATGTATGTACAGACCATTCTCTGTAATGGGATTAGATTGTGGGATGAACAGATCATCCTCTATAATGGGATTAGAATGGGGATAGTACAGACCATTCTCTGTGATAGGATTAGAGTGCAGATTATACAGACCATTCTCTGTATGAGATTATAATGCAGCTTCTACAGACCATTCTCTGTAATGGAATTAGAATGCAGTACTACAGACCATTCTCTCTAATTTAATGGGATTAGAATATGGATTGTAGAGACTGTTCTCTGTAATGGAATTAGAATGTGGATTGTATAGACCATTTTCTGTAATGGGATTAGAATGCAGATTGTACAGACCATTCTCTGTAACGGCATTTCAATGCAGGTGCTACGGACCATTCTCTGTAATGTAATGGGATTAGAATGCAGGTGCTACAGACCATTATCTGTAATGAAATTAGAATGCAGATTGTACAGACCATTCTGTGTAACGGGATTAGAATGCAGGTGCACAGACCATTCTCTGTAATGGAATTAGAATGCGGATTGTACAGACTGTTCTCTGTAATGGGATTAGAATGTTAATAGTACAGATCGTTCTCTGCAATGGAATTAGAATGTGGCTGTACAGACTGTTCTCGGCAATGGGATTAGAATGTGAATTGTACAGACAGATCTCTGCAATGGGATTAGAATGTGAATTGTACAGACAGATCTCTGCAATGGGATTAGAATGCAGATTGTACAGACCATTCTCTGTAATGGGATTAGAATGCGGATTATACAGACTGTTCTCTGTAATGGGATTAGAATGTTAATAGTACAGATCGTTCTCTGCAATGGAATTAGAATGTGGCTGTACAGACTGTTCTCGGCAATGGGATTAGAATGTGAATTGTACAGACTGTTCTCGGCAATGGGATTAGAATGTGTATTGTACAGACAGATCTCTGCAATGGAATTAGAATGCAGATTGTACAGACCATTCTCTGTAATGGGATTAGAATGTGGATTGTAAAGACTGTTCTCTGTAATGAGATTAGAATGTATATTGTACAGACTGTTCTCGGCAATGGTATTAGAATGTGGCTGTACAGACTGTTCTCGGCAATGGGATTAGAATGTGTATTGTACAGACAGATCTCTGCAATGGGATTAGAATGTGGTTTGTACAGACTGTTCTCTGTAATGAGATTAGAATGCATATACTAGAGACTGTTCTCTGTAATGAAATTAGAATGTATATTGTACAGACTGTTCTCTGTCATGGGATTAGAATGTGTGCTGTACAGACCATTCTCTGTAATGGGATTAGAATGCGGATTATACAGACTGTTCTCTGTAATGGCATTAGAATGTTAATAGTACAGATCGTTCTCTGCAATGGAATTAGAATGTGGCTGTACAGACTGTTCTCGGCAATGGTATTAGAATGTGGCTGTACAGACTGTTCTCGGCAATGGGATTAGAATGTGTATTGTACAGACAGATCTCTGCAATGGGATTAGAATGTGGTTTGTACAGACTGTTCTCTGTAATGAGATTAGAATGCATATACTATAGACTGTTCTCTGTAATGAAATTAGAATGTATATTGTACAGACTGTTCTCTGTCATGGGATTAGAATGTGAGCTGTACAGACCATTCTCTGTAATGGGATTAGAATGCGGATTATACAGATTGTTCTCTGTAATGGCATTAGAATGTTAATAGTACAGATCGTTCTCTGCAATGGAATTAGAATGTGGCTGTACAGACTGTTCTCGGCAATGGGATTAGAATGTGAATTGTACAGACTGTTCTCGGCAATGGGATTAGAATGTGTATTGTACAGACAGATCTCTGCAATGGGATTAGAATGTGGTTTGTACAGACTGTTCTCTGTAATGAGATTAGAATGCATATACTATAGACTGTTCTCTGTAATGAAATTAGAATGTATATTGTACAGACTGTTCTCTGTCATGGGATTAGAATGTGAGCTGTACAGACCATTCTCTGTAATGGGATTAGAATGTGGATTGTAAAGAATGTTCTCTGTAATGAGATTAGAATGTATATTGTACAGACTGTTCTCGGCAATGGTATTAGAATGTGGCTGTACAGACTGTTCTCGGCAATGGGATTAGAATGTGTATTGTACAGACAGATCTCTGCAATGGGATTAGAATGTGGTTTGTACAGACTGTTCTCTGTAATGAGATTAGAATGCATATACTAGAGACTGTTCTCTGTAATGAAATTAGAATGTATATTGTACAGACTGTTCTCTGTCATGGGATTAGAATGTGAGCTGTACAGACCATTCTCTGTCATGGGATTAGAATGTGAGCTGTACAGACCATTCTCTGTAATGGGATTAGAATGTGGTTTGTACAGACTGTTCTCTGTGATGAGATTAGAATGCATATACTAGAGACTGTTCTCTGTAATGAAATTAGAATGTATATTGTACAGACTGTTCTCTGTAATGAGATTAGAATGCATATACTAGAGACTGTTCTCTGTAATGAAATTAGAATGTATATTGTACAGACTGTTCTCTGTCATGGGATTAGAATGTGAGCTGTACAGACCATCCTCCGTAATGGGGTTAGAATGTGGATTGTAGAGACTGTTCTCTGTAATTGGGTTAGAATGTGGGCTGTACAGACCATTCTCTGTAATGGGATTAGAATGTGGATTGTAGAGACTGTTCTCTGTAATGGGGTATAGAATGTGAGCTGTACAGACCATCCTCTGTAATGGGGTTAGAATGTGGATTGTAGAGACTGTTCTCTGTAATGGGGTTAGAATGTGAGCTGTACAGACCATTCTCTGTAGTGGGGTTAGAATGTGGGCTGTACAGACCATCCTCAGTGTAATGGGATTAGAATGTGGATTGTAGAGACTGTTCTCTATAATGGGGTTAGAATGTGGGCTGTACAGACCATCCGAGTCTGTAATGAGATTAAAATGCGGGCTGTACAGTGCCTCTGTTTTACTGAGATTGAAGAGTGGTTATACAGATCATGCTTTGTAATGAGTGTGAAATGTGGGATGTACATACCATATTCTGCCATGGGAAATCCACATCCTATTGTTTGACAAGTCTTCCAAGAAATATTTACATGCTATATGCTCTGTTTTATATTACGCTTTTAAGTGAAATATTTACTTTTAAGCCTATTGAAAATGATCGCTATGTTCTATTCAAATCAAAATCATATCATTATCTTTCAGGTATGGGCTAAATGGGCCCTCCTTCCTTCAAAACACCTTCTCCCAATGCCTACCCACATCATCGACATGACTAATGAGATCCCACCTGAAATAAAAGAGAATTAACGCAGTGTTCGCTTGATTAAAAAGCAGAACGTATAATTAATTTTCTCTTGCATGCCGGCAATTACAATCTCATTTTCTCAGATCCCCAAAGACGTGTGTAAAAGTAGATCACATCCCAAAAAAAATCTTTTGTTAACCCTTTCCCTCCCAAGACAAACAAAAAGCAAATCTTCCTTTTTTTAAAGTTGGATTAAACATAGAGAGACTTCCTCTGCTTATGAACCTAGTGACAGGCTTGTAGAAACAGAAGACTTTTTACATTTTGAGTCATAATGACCAAAACTCCCTAGCTGGCCATCATGTGAAATATAACACATACCACCAGGACTGTCAGTGCTATCTCTCACAGGTCTAGTTGATTGTTAATGGTCTTAAGGACTTGCAAAAGCAGTCTCACAATTTGTATCTGTATTGGTGTGATTTGGGCAAGATTTCATTTTGCAGATAATTATTAAATTTGGCAAGTTCACAGCGTGGTGAATATAGAAATTAATGCAAATTGAGTAATATTTGCATCTAGATCAATCTTATTTGAATGACACAGAGAGATTAAATTATATTCCAGTAACAATTTTTTTTAACCACTGCCCTGAACAAGTTATAGTGAATACTGAATTCAATGTGTGCAAGCCACAGGTGGAACTGTGTGGTATATGAGCACAATTATACTTGACAGATTTAAAAGCAGATGGATGCAACACTTGGCACCGGCACCGCTTCATCTCTGTCTAACCCTCTGTGATTTCTAAATAATCACACAAGATACAGAGTCATTCCACAGGTCCTGTTTGTTTGTTTGTTTGTTTGTGAAGATGGTGAGTTGGTATTTTGGCCATGTTTTAGCAGTTACACTAACCACGTTGTGTGATTTTAGTGCAATCCATACCACACTAACAAGCTTAATAATATAAATGGATAAATGCCAAGCCTCAAATAAACAAAGTTGATTTTTTTTCTCATCATTTATATTCGGAGGTTGACTCGTCTATGTTTTATTTCAGTATTGTATGTTACTTTTAACAGGAATATAAATGACACATCTAAAATTTTTAACAAAACATAGTAAATGATAAAATTATAAAACATCACAAAATGAAAAAAAGATTTTATTTTAGACAGGCCAGAAGAAACATCTATTTGCTCAGGGCCTGAATGCATTCAATTACCATTTTTACCAACGGTTATTTAGTGAACACTTTAGGAAGTCAACCACCAGAGGGTGCCAGAAGATATATCACCAGCAAATGCAAGTCATGCTTTAAGATGCATTTTTGAAAGCAGCTGATAATAGCTGCTTCTACTTCATGTGCTTGCTTTCAAGTGATTATGAAGGTTGGAGTGTCTACAACTTTCATGCAAAATGAAAGTCATACTGAAGAACCCCATGGTTCTTCAGTATGATGCAATTCACTACCTATGCCAAATGTAGGCAACCTTCAGCACTACAGATACTGTGGACTGCATCTCCCTTGATGCTTTACCAGCATTATCACTTCAAGAGCATTTGGCAACCTTCAGCACTTCAGATGTTGTGGACTACACCTCCCTGGATGCTTCGCAAGCATTACAGCATTAACAGCATTATGGGAGAGGTAGTCTACAACACCTGGATTGCTGAAGATTGCCTACCCCTGTCTTATGCCAACAATGTCAGCTCTCAGGCCTAGAGAGAGAAAAAGAAACTTGCAAAATCCCAAAAACTGCAAGCTCGGGCAGAAAGTAGACAAAACAAATGTGAGTAACTCATGTGGGATGACACAATTGTATTGTATCAGAGAAATCATGGCATTGCTTTTATTTGCATAATCAAAAATATGTTGTAAATTACCCAGTTTAGTAGCAATATAAGTGACAAGTTTTAATATAACTCAAAATATAATAGATTGATAATGACCTACTAATTAATATACTTAATTGAGTATTATAAAGTAAAACATTGCATTTTTTTGCAAATTCTTTTGAGTACACTAAAGGTAACAATCCCTCCCAGTAAATACATAAATAAATATTGTTTTAGACACAATTCATTGTTTGTAACTACATATCTGAGAATTGTGTAGTATCCAGATGGTGTTAGTGTTAATGTGAGAGATCCAGTTAAGTTCATAGTTTGGAAACAAAGTTCAATAAATAAGATCAATAAAAGTAAAATGATTCCTTACTGCAAAGTGCTGGTCGTGGGTGAATCTGGCACTGTATCGGTGGTTTTATCTGACATAGACACTTTTCCCGGCAGACAGCTATCGCTTACTATCCGTTTGCGACTTGTTGGTGTCCACCAATCTGATGGCCTGTGGTGGGTGGAGGAGAAGCAGGATATAAGGAAAGGGTTTGCTGAAGTGCAGCTCCATGAGTTATATGATGACAAAATTTCAGTGATGAGAGTGGAAGTATCCAAACAGGGTTTGCTTAATAGAGAGGAGGGAATATTATTTATAAATGCAAGATCAATTCAAATGCTCTTACAGGCATATCTTAAAGCAAACAACTTTACAGAGGACAAGATGACATTTGATCATTTTAGAAAAAAGTTTCATTTCAAAGATAGAAAAGGCCTGTTTTTTTTAATGTTACTGAGGGTAGTTGAGTTGTGGAATACATTGCCGACATAGTTTTCGATAAACAGCAATTTTGGAACCTGTTTTACCATCATGAGTTTTTCTCTGATGTTCCAGGTATGGTGATACCACAGAAATGCACAAAACACCTGTGTGAGTTTATTGTTCAACTCGCTTGCAGTTGTACAGCAGTTTTGTCTATTCTAAAGCTCTTCTTTAGATCTCTACATGGAATGTTCTGGTTAAATTGCTGGCAAGCCTGTGTGATCACTTTTCTGACATGATCCTTGATTGGACACATCTTCCCACATCTACAACGAGTGATGCAATATATGTCCGTCTTCATCCTGTCCCTCCAACTCTGATGTTAGATGGATTGGTTAGGGCAAACCCACTCAAATGATTGATTTCACATGTATGTCTTGCTAAAAATAAAAGGTATTATGAACTGCACTATGATCCTTATTAACTCTATGTAATTGTTCTCTTAGAGAAAGCCCACTCACCATTTAATATTCTGTCATGTTATCAGTAACTGTATTTTTTAATCCAGTTTAATTATTTACTGTTTTAAATCCTTAAACCCTTGCTACCTAAATTATTATGGATTAATGGCATGACAGAGGCCACAATTCTAACTAAAATAGATCTGCACCCCAGCAGTATGGTGGGTAAGTGAACTAGTTGGTACTTAAAATACATTGCCCCTTGTTAGATTGTTTTAGTGTCAAGTCAGCAAAGAACAAGCCTACAAAAAAAAATAAAAAAATGACTCACCCACAGGGCTGTTCAACTACAAGATCTGGCATCCCAGTGGCTGTGCCGCAAGTTGGGCTGCCTGATGTCTCGGGGTCCAGAATAAAGACTTCATCTTGGGAAATCTCTGTTACAAAATGCAGGTGTTCCTATAAAAAGAAAAACATATGGTGAAGCACTACTCATACTCTGAACAATCCCAGGTTGTTCAAATGTTCACAGGTTTGTGCAAATGTTCAACCACGAACACTGGTTTGACTACAAGTTTATTTAAATATCATTCCCAATTAAGAGTTTAGGCATACTTGCTCATTGTACACATTGACATTCATGTTTTGGGAACACATATTCTTCATTAACACTCCAAGTCACTGGTTCGGGTACATGCATGCATTCCCAAACATGCCTTTATAAACATTTTTTTTTTAAATTTGCACTCCTAATCTGTGATTTACTCACACAATCCATTGTATTACACCTTCAGTCATGGGTCAGGGCACACTCTCCCTTTAACACACTCCATCAGAGGTGTAGACACACATTCCTTTTTTTAATACTCCTATCATAGGTTTAGACTTATACCTCTTTCATTAGCACTCTCAGTCATGGGTTTAGGGACATGTTTCTTTAACAAGATTTGCATTGGGCATATGTTCCCTTCATTAACATTCCCAATCACGGATATGGGCTCACATTCTATTTATCTCCTGCTGTATTTGATGGGAAAATCAATAATGGACAACACCACACATTATTTCCAGACTAGGGTAAGAACTATAGAATAAGACAAAGATGGATAGAAGATGCTTGCTACAAAATATAAAGTGACATATTCATGCCACACACTAAATATAAGAAATACATTCAACAGACACTTGATTTATTAGATAGAATAATGTTAATTCATTATTTTCTATTTTTTTATTTCAGCACTACTTTAATTTTGAGAGATGGTTGGGATATTGGCTGCTCTTTGGAAGCTAGAAATCTATCATAGATTGTGCTGGATGATATAAAACAGTTGGCCCATCTAGTTTGCTCATTATGAAATCTAACACTCATTTTAAGTCATTGTTCTTCAAGAACAAGACAGCCTTATGCATATTCCAGGCATTCTTCCCTTAATTAATGTGTTAGCCTTTACAGGATTCCATCGGCAGGCAATACAGTTTAAGACATTTTTTTTTCTCTGCAAATTTCGTCTCTTGGAATAAACCATGCATACTGCATCCTCAGTATATCCAAACACAGAAGGTTTTATACATTCAAGAAACAGCACACATTTCATGTAGCTTCTGCATTATGAAATTCACATATGACTCAGATCTTCTTTGGTTAAAATATCTACTTCATTTCACAGCCGATCAGTATTAATTAATATACATGATTTGTAAAATAACATACTGCCTCTCTCTTGGAAATCAAATTTGAATTACTGTACCACCTGTATGCTGCTGAGACTTAGAACATTTCTCCTGAGATCTCTCCTTGACTCCTTGAATGTTTCCCTAACAGTATTTCAGAGAAAGATTAGGATCCCATGGGACTCTAGGCAGGTTACTGGTGTAGGCCCCGCTTCACGCTATTCATAGGCATGGTGAAAGGGGCAAATTTAAGGTTTGACCCCTGTCTAACTCCTGGGCCCAGGCAGCTGCTTATTGTCATGATATGGCTAATACTGTTCTGCTGTGAAGAAACTAACTGGATACCTACCCACTTAATGAAACAATCTGTCTCAAACAAATCTTAAATTTCCTCTTTCAAACACAATCCCTTGTGGACCAGCTGCCCTTTAGGTTAACGGTGCTACCTTGTACCCAACTGCATAAGCCCACTGCCTTTTTATCTGTCCCTTCCAGAGGACATTGTGTATATAGTTCAGGAATGTAGTCCAAGGCAAATTGGTTGGAGAAGAGAAACAAAATGTCGGCTCGCAAGTCATGTGACTCCAATACGATATTGGTGCAATAAAACATATACATATATCAAATATTTTAAAAAAAAATCATAAAGTGATCACATAATTGGTTACATCACAACAAAAATTAAGCTAGCAAACTAAATCAGCAAAGGAAACATGATTGCTATAATACGTGATTGCACTTTGAACAATTTTATATGGCTTGATCACGTAATGATGTCAATACCCAAGGCAAATTTTTCTTTTGTTGTAATTCACTCTCTCAACTTTACTCTCTCTGACAGCCATGTTTATCAATGTCTCTACCAGGAGCTTCTACTCCACTCTCGTAAAGGAATATTTTAAGCACCATAAGCACTACAGTGTGCTGTATCATTGAGTTAAGCTCTGTGGTTCTCTCAGGCAATGAGCAGGCTCTGCACTGTAGGCCACTTAATGGCAGTTCCTAAGCAGGAGCTTCTGGCTTTCCTTCTAAGCGAGATGAGGAGTCGTATTCAGGAGACCCCAGGAGAGAAGTAAAAAAGTTACTAAATGGTTGACTAATCACGTCGGAAGGGGCCAGTGCACTCCTGGCACTATGACCACTACAGTGTGCTGTAGGGCTTACAGTGTTTGGAGTGTTCCTTTAAGCAATCTCTTTATTTCCCTATTTTTTGCCATTTTAATGTAAATTCCAAACAATTCAGAGTTCGTGTACCCCCGACTCTCGTTTTTACCTTATTTGCAAACTCTTTGTTCACAGTCTCTCTCGGGCATTATTTATCAAACACTCAAAGGCAGAAATGGTTAGGAGTGGTTTACAATAATAAATAACACGGCTTACCTGCGATCTGTCGATCCGATAGAACCGGTCTGCAGAGGTAGCTGTAAAAACAAAGGACAATGTTCTGAATTTGAGTGACCTAAATGAATTTTTCATGCAGCAATTATCTACTAGGTTTCCCTTAACAGGGCACGTGAGTTTGCACTTTAAAGGAACACTATAAGGTCAGGATCACAAACATGTATTCCTGACCCAATAGTGTTAAAACCCCCATCTAGTCCCCCATGGGCCCCCTTGCCCCCCTAAATATAATACAATCTTGCTTTTATTTGAGTCTGCTGCTGGCTCTGCCCCTGATCTGCCTGCTTGGATAACATCATCAGAAGTGATTATCTGAGCCAGTTATAATGCTTTCCCATAGGATTGGCTGAGGCTTTCAAGGGGCAGATGAGGGGCAGAGCCAGCACAAGTAAAACACAGCCCTGGTCAATCAGCATCTCCTCATAGAGATGCATTGAATCAATTAATCTCTATGAGAAAAGTCCACTTTCTCCATACAGAGGGTGCAGACACAGAATTGTATGGGGATTGGGGGATGGTATTCCACATGCTGTGCAGGCTTGTGTCAGACGTAGCATAATTTCTTCAAATCACTAAAATGGTCAAAAGTACGCCATTGAAAACAAGTCAAAAAACAAGACTTTACCGTCTAGGAAGCACCATCGTGGGTTGAGTCGCTGAGCCGAGAGCATCCTTGGAAAAGAGCTATCGAGATCCTATGGATTGAATACAAGATAAATGTTTATTTTAATGAAGATAGAGGCGATGTGGTATCTTTCCTATCCCTATAATGAATAGAAAGCATATGTGGCCCCTGTTTGCAAGCAGGTAATGATGAAGGTACAATTATGAAATGTATAAAATTAAAATGAAAACAAAACTGAAACAATAATCAATCAGCACTGCTACATTCATCAGTAAAAGTGTGTGTTCCTTATCCAAGCATCAAGGGAGATCAGGAGTCATCCACCCTCATGACTGGAGAAAACTGTTTAATCCTGGAACCCAAATCTCAAGCTTCCATTTGACCTGCAGATTCCCAATAGAATTGTGTATTGGTATTTGTGAATGTATTATCTAAAAGCAATGCTCTGTACTGGTTGGAAAAAAGAAAAATCAACATTGGAAACGAGCCCTAACTCAGTGACATTATGCAGTATGGAAAAAAACACTAGTCACTAACATTAGTAACATTCATTTTAAAGCTTTAGCAGGCTATCAGTGAGCAGGCCAGGTTTTTATGTCAGGTGCCAGATTTCCAAGGTGCCCAACCCATTGTCCTCCCCCACACACACACGCACACAAACACACAAACACACAAACACACAAACACACAAACACACAAACAAAGAAAAGGCAGATAAAATGTTTTATTATTTTATTAACTGGCATTAAAGGCAAAAATAATTATCAAGGCAAACCTCTTAGGTGGGTCTTACACTGACTATTCACCTGACTTCCTTGAGCTTCTGGCAAAGATATCTCTAATGAGACAAAGAGGGGTATTTTTCTAAACCCCTATATCCTTATTAACCCTTAATAGGGAACTCAAGGAAGCAAGGTGAATAGTCAATGTAGGACCAACATAAGAGGTATGCCTTGACATGGCAGGTGGGCATTCCCTCTAATGGGCATTGGGCTAACTAAATAACTTCCATAGAGATTTGGGAAGAGCGTAGGTAACCTTTTTTTGTGTTGAATATTTTTATTGGTTGCGCAAAAGAACATGAGCAGGCACAATTTAAAGCGATTAATGTAGTATGTGGTTGCCTGCGCAGAGGCATATAAATCAGAATGAACAAGCATTTCTGAGGATTTAATACAACGTGCAGTACGGTAATCATATATAAAAACAGTATTATAAAAGGCAGGCGTCTCAGTGCAATGTATAATCCTATCTATAAGCATTATGGCAGCGGCCAGTTAAACGCAAAATAACCATGTCGCAGATTGAGTGCAATATCATCAGAGCTGTTAGTTTACAAATATATGCCGCAATGAGCATAGTTATATCCATAATTAGGATGAAGCGTAATGGTTTACGTTGTACATTGCAATTGTCTGGCCATTTTAATAAGCGACCATAGATGGCGTATGCATACTGGGGCTAATGCGGAGAGTCACTCAAGTATGTTAATGTAGCAGTGACGTATAAGGCTGAGTGACTAAACTGTTAACAGTGTAATTTTAGCCATTCTAAGCCATACAAACATGCAATTACTGCCGGTTACTAAGCAGCTTAAACTGTGTCTAAATGACAGAGTGAGAAAATGTTCGCATCAATCATGAATTTAAAAAAGCGTAAAGACTAAAAACCTTAATATTCATCAAGAACTTATAGTAGGTGCATTGGTCGCGCATTGTGCGTCTCAGCTCTGGCTTACTATATTAAGGAATGCATAATCAAATAACTATAAGAATAACAACAATACTGAGGCAGAACTGTCCATAATGTCAGTCCGATGAGGGCCTCCCATGGCTTGGCCGTGGTGCGTCCCCCGTGACGCCGAGTCCCCGACCGCCTCCCCCGGGACGGTCCCAGCCCAGCACCTGAGTCCTCCGCGGCGCTGTGGGCACTCGGGAGCAGGGACGGCCCGCTGGGCCCCCAGACCTAGAGTCCGCGGGCCGCCCGCGCCCTGCACCTCCCCAACACCACCCCAGTCCCAGTGAAGGTTGTGTCCCAGTGTCTCTCCCGGTGCCGGCCTCATACTTGGGACCGGTGCGCGCAGCCCCCGGCCACCGGTCCGCCGGAAAGGCCGCGCAGACCCACCCCACAGGGCTCTCAGCATCAGGGACATGGCTCTCCAGGGACCTCCCAGACCCGGAGGCCCGGACACTCACTTCTCCTGCGGGTCGGCAGGCATCGCGGGAGGTCCATCAGGGACCCGGCAGCGCCGGGGTCCGCCCAGGCCGTCAAGGTCGTTGCCCCAAAATGGGTTGTCTCCTTTGGTGTCCCTGCACTCCTCTTTCAATAATGCCTTTACAGAGAGGCCATGTTAGTAATATGGCGCGGTTGCGTCGGATCACCGGCCTCCTGGGCTTCTGTGTCAACGTATATCACCTCTGTTCATGCCAGGTTACGTTCCCAGTTTAATATATTGCTCCTCAGTGTTAATGTCCATTACATCTGGCTGGCTATCTCTTTGCCATTGCCAGTTTAGGTGGTCGGTACAATGTCCACGCGGGGGCTCCCGCCGTAGTACATGTCGCCACCATATGGTCGGGATTTCCTGCCGTAGTACATGTCGCCACCATATGGCCGTGCCCCGGGCCAAAGGTCTCTCCACGCCAGGAATACTTATGTTACAGCGGGTTGGCTCTGTGTTGCGCCATTTCACGGCGCCATGCTGCATGCAATGGCGGCCGATGCCCAGAAGCCGCGTGCAGGCCAGGCCCAGTCTTCTCCGCCCGCTTGCCACTCGGTCGACTTCTAGCAGGTATCAGGTGGGTGTCGGAGCTTTCCCCCTCTTAAATGCAGCATGCTTTGCTTTTTTAAGCGGTTTTGGGCCATGTTTGGTGTTATTTCAGGCAACATGCCGCTGGAGCCCATCCAGATGGCGTCCAGTCGGCCCGGCGGCCCGGCCCCGCCCCCCCGGTAACCTTTTTTTAATTTATTTTTTACGGTATGTATTGGGGCTGATGTGTACTATGGTCGTTGCTGCGGCCCAAGAGTAGTGCGAGTTTGAGCGCAGGATTTGTTTTTGTATATTTGTACTCTGTCTAAAATGACAAATGGTCATGTGCACATGTGTATTTATAATTAGTGATGTCCCTGAGGGTTCGCCGGCGAATAGTTCCTGGCGAACATAGTGTGTTCGCGTTCGCGGCGGCGGGCGAACATATGCGATGTTCGGTCCGCCCCCTATTCGTCATCATTGAGTAAACTTTGACCCTATACCTCACATTCAGCAGACACATTCCAGCCAATCAGCAGCAGACCCTCCCTTCCAGACCCTCCCACCTCCTGGACAGCATCCATTTAAGATTCATTCGGAGGCTGGATTCATTTTTTTTTTTCAATTTATTATTATTTTTTATTTTTTTTAAGTGCATATAAATGTTAGAAGCAGATACTCCCCCCAGACACTCTGTATTACTGCAGATACTGCCCCCAGACACTCTGTGTTACTGCAGATACTCCCTCCAGACACCCTGTGTTACTGCAGATACTCCCAACAGACCCTCTGTGTTACTGCAGATACTCCTCCCAGACACTCTGTGTTACTGCAGATACTCCCTCCAGACACTCTGTGTTACTGCAGATACTCCCTCCAGACACTCTGTGTTACTGCAGATACCCCCCCCAGACACTCTGTGTTACTGCAGATACTCCCCCCAGACACTCTGTGTGACTGCAGATACTCCCTCCAGACACTCTGTGTTACTGCAGATACTCCCTCCAGACACTCTTTGTGTCTAGTAATATGGCGCGGTTCGCCCGGTTCACCGGTTCGCGGACGTTTGCGGAAGTTCGCGTTCGCCGTTCGCGAACCGAAAATTTTGTGTTCGCGACATCACTATTTATAATGTTATCCATTTTGCTTGTTATATTTTAGGTACGTAGCTTATTTGTTCTTTAATTGCTCTAACTGACTAAAGAGGAATCATTGATTAATGGTGTTTGTACACATTGTGAAGTCCATGGAGGTTTTTGTGGAGTTTGTTCTGCTGACGCATAAATGTGACAAAAATATAAAGTATAAGACCCTTTTTCACAGAATTAGTAATGGTAAAAGTGTGTGACTGTGATTGCATTAGCATCAATGGCTCACCAACAGCCAGTAACCTGACAATAACTATGAAATATGACATTTTAATTTCCCTACCTGTCATCTTGGACTCTTTGTTGTCAACACATAATAACTAACTATTTGGTGAATATATTAGTAGCGTTTTCAGAACCACCACAAAAGCCCACCCATGTTTCAGAGTTTTTCCTTGTGAAGGTACCTTCTGCTATGGTAGTTGTTTAGGGAGCTAATATAGTCTTCTGGGAGCAGGCATCTTAGGATAAATCTTATAGGATTTCTTCATTCCTGGCATGGCTAAGAACTGCACAAACTATTAAGTCATACACACATGAACCTGAACAAATTAGGTTCTTGCACATGAACACTGCAATGCTGCCGAGGAGTAGTTATACTTTATAATGCCTACCTGGCAGTGATCCCTGTGCACTGTCACAGATTGAAGGTCCTAGAAAAAAAAAAGGAAAACTCATTTAAAAAGAGAGAATCATCAAAAGGAATCTGTTAATGTCTAGATTGGAACACAATCCATAATCTCCAAAATGTTGAGTTCGTGGCTAATAAGCACAATTTGCACTTGAAGAGAGAAATGTTTACAACCCTGCTGAATTCAAGATATACCATAGGTCCACAGTGTATATATATGTTTGGACTAGAATGTATTTATGAACTGATCTTCCAAGGTGCGGTGCTGTAATGTAGTTGGCATAATTGCCAGGTGCAAATTAACCCTACTCTGTTGAGAATGTGACCTTCAGTAATTGTCCCACAAATGCATTTCTCTGATAGATAGACTGCTAATGCCACCAAGTGCTTTTTTCCTACCAAGACAAGTCATTGTATTTTGCTGAGCAATAAAGACAAGTTCTGCCTACCTCTTTAATAATTGTAAGACATATGTTTAAAAATAAAAACGTACCTCTTGGAGGCGATCAATGTACATCCGGCAAGTCTCCAGATCACAGTCTCCTCGTACAACAATTATACCTAATGGTATAGCTGCAGGTAGGAAGAAAAAACTACGATTTAGTTGTTACAAAATGCAATCATTTGTTAATCTGTGTTTACCATTTTAATATTGTACACTGAACCCGAGAGCTATTTCATTAAAGAAAAGAGAGAATTGGGAAAAAAACTTGAGCAGAATCTCTGTGCAGCTAATATTCATTCTTATTACAGTAAATAATGTACCTCTGGCATATTGATATCATTTGCAATATTTTAAACATTGGATTGCAGTCTTTGAGCTTTCCATGATATGACTATACACCAATAATCTTTCTGCACATACTGATAGCGTTTTTATATATCCCTCAGTTAAACATGTATTGACATAATTTTTTTTTACTATAATTTTACTTATACTGTGTCTCCCTGGATAGTGTCTTAATCCAAGGATAAATCTGACTGCCATTCTGAGTTCAAGAAGGAATTTCTCATAGTTTGTTGCACAATTGGAAGTGCTTCAAACTGTTTTTTTTTTTTTGCCTTCTTTTGGATCAACAGCATAAAACACATGTGAGAAGGCTGAAGGCTACATGAGTACATATATTTCAAAAGCATGTGCAGCTACCCAGAGGTCAAAATCACGCGGCAATTATGGTGCCCTTAGCTGCTTGCAGAAAGTGAGACAAATGAGACAGATCAACTAAGCAATATCAGTTATTGGTTTATAAAACAATTACAAGCAACAAAAATGTCTCAGTTTCTTACAGAGGATCCTGAAGATGCCTGCCAGCCATGCATTTTTGATTTGACTAACTTGATGCATTGTGCTTCTGCTGTTGACACGCAATATTTAATACAACACCTTGGTAACAAAAAAAAGCATATACGGCAAGGATATCCATTGTATTGTCTCTAATCCTTGTCAGGAGACCTTATGCTGGGGCAACACTGAGAGGCCATGTATTTGCTAAAAGCGCCTGTTGTTGGGCCTCACCACGTCTGCTCTTAGGACTCATCAAAAGGCATTGTCTTTATGCCTGCTTGGCAGCCTTGAGTTATTCTTTGGCTTCCTGACCTTGGGTCCTTCAGGGAAGCTCTGCCCATGAGCCCTGTCAGGAGGCCTTTCCTTGGCCCCATATGCCTTAGTTCCTGCAAGGAAGCAGTGTCCCTGGGTGTATATGAGTATTAGTGTTAATGTGTATGGACATACAGAAGTGAATGGAATTATATATGTAATCATTAATGAGGTCTGCACGTGAGAACTAGTCTTTGCTTTTGTAATTTATGAGGCTGTGTTGGTATAAATGCATAATGCATGTCTGTTTATATGTATGAATTAAACTGCATGCATGTAGAGTTACAAGTATAAAGTTAGGGTCCATATCTGTAAGCATGAATGAAATATGGCCATTGCGTGTACAAAGGTCATTGTGTATAAACATGCATGTACAAGGGTCAATGCGTGTAGACAAACATGTGTAAGGTAGGTAAATGTAACATCTATGGAAGAGAAATAGAGCACTAGTTTCATTGTAAATTTAGACAGGCAAACATCAACATTTCTTTCCTAGCATATTTATCTTTAAAAAGATTCAGAGCTCTTTAGCAGACACTTTCTTATTTTAAATAAATTGGTATCTGATTAATAAAGGCCCAACTCAATGGTGCTTGGATCACTAAAAGGATGAGTTGATCCTGCCAAGAATCAAACATATAATTCAGAGGATTGAACAGGTACTAGTGTCATGGTAATAACCAGCTGAGCTCCATCCCAGGCTATTTAAATTATCCATATCTTTTTATGTTTTATAAGCTGCCAATCTGGAATCTTCTGCCAATCCAGATCCTAACCCTTTCAGAAAATGTGTTTTTCTCGTGAGACTTAGTGTGTGTGTGTGTATATATATATATATATATATATATATCCAAAATAAAACAGGTTGCTACAGTGTGTTTTTCCTACTGTGCGTTTTTCATGTTGGCAGCCATGCCAATAATACTCATTTAACTTGCCACACTTTTTAATCTTGTCCTACCCGTATGGTCCAGTGATCTTTCAGCCCAGGTTTTAATCAGCCCCCCTCTCCTCTAGTCCGCCTGCCATCTCCTTATTATGGTTATCGGCATGCCTAGAGATGAAAGCCCTAATTAATTTCATTCCCGACCAGCACATTTCAGTTGTAATTAAAGGCCTGAGATGCGCCCTGGGTTCAAATCATGCTTTTTATCTGAAGCAGAGGAGGGCAAAGTTAGAAGAGGAATGGGCCAAGATATAGAAAAGAGAGAGATCCTGACTGTGAGAAAATTATAAACCACTTTCCCTCTGTCAACTCCGTATGATTTATCTGCGATTGCAAGATATAAAGCAGGCTGTTAAACTTATATGAAACCATTATAGTGTAAGCTAGAGAAAAAAAGATAGGGTGTATTAAAAAGAACAGGAAGAGACATTGTAAGAGAAGATAAGACGGTAATTGCAGAAAAACAGAGAAGATTAGAGAATTGTAAGACAATGGCAAATAGCATTCTGAACTTTTGAAGACAGGTTCACTAGGGAAAGTATTCTACACAGTATTTATACATGCCTTCACCATAGGGTTTATTTGATGATTGCCAATGCACTCAACTAGTGATACAGTTCCTATCTTTACCATTGGGACCACAAGAATCTGTTCAACTGGATGTTCTATAATTTCTAACAATCTAATAGGAGTTTGGTTTTGTCTCTGGCCCCTTTCCCAACATAATATAACTGTCAGTTAGAACTGGTCAAAAATGAAATGTCCATCCCGTCTAGAAGATGACATCCTATTAATCCCCTTTAGTCACTGCTCTTGTTATTGGATTGAAGGTAAAATATGTAGAGTATACATAGAAGGAACAAAAATTAATAAAAGGTCCCCATGAGAAAAAAGTCTAAATATTCACCCAGCCGTAACCACAAATTTTACTTGCTGTGACTATTGAAGGGGAGGCTCCACTTAATAAAAAAAATGCATCTAATCATAGAGATCCATAAAAATGCACCATCTGCACTAGCTTGGTGAATAGGAATAGTTTTTTTTTTTATATATAGCCAAACAGAAAAGGTTTGGTTATTTTTTTTTAATGTCTCAAAGTGCACTCTTTGAAGACAGCTAAATCCATTAAGGAAGTAAAGTCATAGCACAAATGTATTTTTAAAAACAAAGTACTATCGAATTAGACCTGGCACTAAATGTGTAATTAGAACATATTCTTCTGTGTTATAGTGATAAATAGGAAGCTAGTGGTACCATGCATCTTTAAACCCTGTTATATTTATCACTGTATTCTGTGCTCCACACCAGCTTATTTACAGAAGTGTTTTCCTGCAAAATTTCCAAAAAGTTTAATGTCAGAATTAGTCAAGTTTAACCAACAGGAAGTAAAAACCCCTACTGTCTCCGCAACATGAAAGAGTTACATGAATTCCCTTGTAACGGCACCAAGGTCCTGCAGCATCTTCGCTTCTCAAAAACAGTAGCACTTGTAACTCTCAACTTGCTATGAATAATGAGTCTTGAGGACGAACACGACTCTATTAAACTGTTATCAGCTGTGTTGATTAATGACTTCGACTGTCACCCAGAGAGGGACTTCATTATGCTCTTTACAGTGGCGGCGTGCAGAGAGAGCAAAGCCCTAGCTGGGTCTGGTACATGTTACAAAGCAATTAAGTTGAGTATGACTGGGAGGTGGGCGGTGGGGGGTGGAAATAAAACTTTCCTAAGGGTTTTCATTAGATGTTTGGTCACATTTTATGAGCAGGATCTGCTATTACAGTACTCATTTTATGCTGACTGTGCATGCCATAATCATTATCATTAACAGTACCTGTACTCTGCAGAGTTTAAAGTCACTCTGACATTGCAAATGCATTCTTAAAGGGACACCATGAAAAATGAGTTCTCTGTTACAATTTCATTTCTTTCATCAAAAAAATTGTGTCAATATGCATGTCAGCTCATCCTTTGCAAATAACATGCATCTAAACTTTAATCTCTGTAACAAAAACTTATAGACAAAGTTAAAGTTTAAAGGAAACTCGTTAGGTTCAGACCAATCTATAGGCCACTCTGCTAAATAATTTTGTAGGCAGACAGGGAATCATATTTCAGACAAGACTGTTTAATTAGAGTACTGCTGGATTCGTGGAGAAGTAGTTTAACAACTTTATGATAGTTTCCAGGAAGTACACATAGCTATTACTGTGCCTTTAAGCAGCAAAAGTAAAAATATTTCCAAAGATTCCTTCCCCAACTTGAGGAAAGGTTATTAACCCCATAAGGACACAGCTTCAGAAGCTTCTCTTACCCTTAAAGGGAAACTCCAGTGCCAGGAAAACAATCTGTTTTCCTGGCACTGCAGGTTCCCTCTCCCTCCCACCCCCCAATCCCCAGTTGCTGAAGGGGTGAAAACCCCTTCAGTAACTTACCAGAGGCAGCGACATGTCCCACGTCCCTGCTTCTTCCGCCACTCCTCCCTGTGATTGCGTCGGCCGGTGGGTGAGACTGATCCCGCCCACCGGCCGGGGAGACCTAATGCTCATGCGCGGCATTAGGGCTCCCCATAGGAAAGCATTGAAAATGCTTTTCATTGCTTTCCTATGGGGAAATGAGTGACGCTGGAGGTCCTCACACAACGTGAGAACGTCCAGCGACGCTCTAGCACAGGAAGTGCCCTCTAGTGGCTGTCTAGTAGACGGCCACTAGAGGTGAAGTTAACCCTGCAAGGGAATTATTGGAGTTTATAAAAAAAACTGCAATAATTACACTTGCAGGGTTAAGGATAGTGGGAGTTGGCACCCAAACCACTTCAATGGGCAGTAGTGGTCTGGGTGCCTGGAGTGTCCCTTTAAGGACACAAGCAATTTCTACATGTTTTGCTGTACGTGTTCAACTGCAATTTGCATCTCTCTCATTTATTGCACCAACATATATTATATACCGTTTTTTAGAGGACAAAAAGGGCTTTAATTTGATGTCACATACACATATATAAATTCTCATTAATTATAAAAAAATAAAAAAAAAATTGAAAAAATAATGTGTAATAGACAGTAATAACGTGTGCACAATATGTCCAGCTTAGGGAAAGTACAACCAGCTACCGATAGTCCGAGAAAGAGAGAGAAGATCTATAATCAGAGTGTCCTCCTCGCAGCTCAATCCTCATGGATACACGGATGCACGGATACACGGATACACGGTGTAAAAACTTCCGGATTGCACGGATACACGGTGCAAAAACTTACGGATTGTTCAGATTGCATCTGAACAATCCGGAAGTTTTTGCACCTACACCGTGTATCCGTGTATCCATGAGGATTGAGCTGCGAGGAGGACACTCTGATTATAGACCTTCTCTCTCTTTCTCGGACTATCGGTAGCTGGTTGCAGGAGACTGGTGTTTTATATTTTTATGCATTGGTAATAAAGAAATTCTTGGTTTACACATATCCGGATTGGCCCACGTTCTTTCTACACTGAGTGGATCCCACGATCACTGGGGGCTGATCCTCCCTGGAGCCTGATAGTTTGGGGTGGTACTTCAACCACTCCACCATTGTGAGTGAGATACCTATTTATTTATTGTTAATTCTGCACTGTACAAACATATTGCATTAGGTGTTGTATTATTTGTATTACAGAGCCGTGTATTATTTGTTCCAGAAGCTCTGCAAGTATATCAGTCCTTTTTTTATTTATATTGGATATCCCTTGTCTGCACATATATGCACTTTGGCACTCCACATATTGTGTAAATTTCTTAAAGCACTATAGCACTTTGGTATTATTGCATTGTAATCAAATGTGTTATATGCCCTTCAGATTTTTTAGGTGTGATTAACACTGTATTTTATTTATTGTAAGCGCACTCACTATTCCTTATTACCTATTTAGCACTTAGGAGATCTCACCAGGACTCCCAGTGAGTTGCAGCTATTTGTTTCGATTTATATTGTGTATGCTTGCTATACATATATATTTTCCTACTTGTGCGCCATTTAACCTTTCGTCGATGCATATACACAAATAACAAGGTTTTTTAAATGTTTTTTTAAATTCCTGTACAGAACCCCATATTGTTGCACAAATAAAGTGTATTAAAGCGAGACATCCACCATTAATCCCTTAAGTGAAGAGCTGTAAATAAACACTCACCCTTAATGTATGGGTATTGGTAATCCAGTCAGTCCCCTGTCACCCCTCACTTAGCCACCGGTCACCCCTCCTTCCCTCACTGTGCCCCCTGTCACACCCTCCCTCTGCCCTCTGTCACCCTCTCACTTAGCCCCCTTTCACCCCCTCACTCTGCCCCCTATCACTCCCTCACTTTGCCCCCTGTCACCCTCTTACTCAGCCCCCTGTCATCAACCTTGTGATACCTCCCAAACCATGCCACATTCACCCTGTCACGCTTACCTTCCCTCACCCTGTAACACCTTCTCCTCCAACCATGTCACACTTGCCCTCCCAAATCACCCCCCAACCGTGTCTCATTCACCCCCTCACCCTGTCACACTCATCCTGTCACAGTTACTCCTTTACAGTCACCTCTGAAGACAATCATCATACACACAAAGTTATAAAACATAGCTTCACCATCAACAAAGTGCACAAAGGCCACAGGCCGCCTCCCATATGTACAAAACACAGCAAGCAGCTACCACACACACATACACAATCTCACAAAAAACATACATTCACATACTAGGATACTCACTGTCAGACACGCACTCTCAGGCACATACGCAGGTAGACAATGTCAGACACACTCAGATAACACCGAGCAAGATAAATACACATTGTGACTGTATGTCTGTATTAGTCAATATTTGTGTCTCTGTGCATCAGTGTGTATGTGTATGTATGCATGTGCATGTATCAGTGTGTATATGTATTTGTGTATTAGTGTCTGCAATGTGAGGGTGGTATGGGCAATGCAAAGGTAAAGTTGCAAGCATTATATGCATACATACAGTGGCATACATACCGCGGTCGCAGAGCAGCAACCCCTGTAACCGGGCCTGTCACTCCAGGGGGCCCAACCACTCTGCGGACCCATGCGAACTGGTGCCCGCCGCTATGTGTTGCAGCCCTGGCCCGCACGGCAAACTGCCGGGGCCGCACATTCAAGGGGCCCATCGGGTGGCCCATGCTGTTATGGCCACCGGATGGCTATGGATTTCCAGGGGGCCCGGTCAGCGCTGTGGTGCTTTAACAGCGCGATTAGGCCCCCTGTGATGACATCACAGCTGGGGGAGAAGTGACTGCCCCGTCACTCCTCCCAGCTATCAGACAGAGCCGTGCGGAAGGAAGTGGAGGGAGTCAGAGTGGGAACTCCCATCAGCCTGAGCCGCCATTGGACCCTCAGGGAAAGTCACCCTTCTGCACCTAAAAGGTAGGAAACAGGAGGGTGACTTAAACATTTTGTATATGTGTGTGTCTGTATGTATGTGTTTGTGTGTCTGTCTGTGTGTGTATGTGTCTGTATGTATGTGTCTGTGTGTGTGTGTGTGTGTGTGTGTCTGTCTGTTTTTTATTATATGTATGTATGGCTGTCTGTTTGTATGTATGTATATGTATGTGTCTGTGTGTGTACGTGTCTGTATGTTTTATATGTATGTGTGTCTGTCTGTTTGTATGCATATATGTGTATGTGTGTCTGTCTGTATTTGTATGTGTGTCTGTCTGTGTATGTATGTATGTGTCTGCATGTATGTGTCTGTATGCCTGTGTGTGTGTGTGTGTCTGTATGTATGTGTCTGTCTGTATTTATGTATATGTGTGTATGCACGTGTCTCTGTATGTATGTGTCTGTGTGTTTGTCTGTCAGGTGGGGGGGGGGCATGGATCAGTTTCACACTGGGGCCCCATGGACTGTGTGTACGCCACTGCATACATACAAACATATACAATATATGGGGAAACACATATATGATAATATACATGTAAAGGTATTTACAATATGTGGGGAAAATGTCTGACATTGTTTTCTTACCTGTAACTTTATTATTTGTTAAATTACTTTTTAAAAGCCCAACCTGTACAGGGTGAAAGTGTGGGGAAAAGCATGGACTGTGATTGAATATTATATTAGTGTAATACCCATGTATATAGAGATATTATAAATTATAGTGACAGCTATGTATATGCTTAAAGCAACAATGCTATAGCTTATTATCACAAGATTTTACTTTGGCGTTCAGGAGACAGAAAGGATGATGTAACATGCCACAGTGTTTTAACATTAAACTGAAATGACAAACTCACAAGCTTCTCGTAGCTTATCCTTGTCATAATGTAGTCCCTCGTACTCATGAAAGCGTATTCTGTTGACTCGGATGCGGAGCCGATCTGGCACAGAATGTGGGCTGCAGGGCAAAAAGGAAAATTAAGCAGTAAATCAAATATTCTTGAGTTATGGATAACATCTGCCATGGGGCAATCTCAGGACGCAAGTTCACAAGTCCCACATTTAACAAATAACATACAACAAAGCCAGCAGTATGTGGATACAATAACCAATAACTGATTGATGACTATGTAACAAAATAATAGATAGTAAAAGATCCTGAAAAAGCTGAAGAATAGCAACACTGTACTGTTAATGTCAAAACGTTGAGTTTGAGAATTGTAGTGAAGAGTTTATCAACTTCATAAATGGTTTGTGTGTTTATTTGCATATGTAGTTGAGTGGACTGGAAATGAGTGGTCTCGCTGATTCCTACTGCTACCTTGTGATCCTTTCTTGGAGAATATGACTTGAGTGCAGAGGTTCCTACACATTTTCACTAGTTAACCCTGTAACAAGTCAAAATGTCACTAAATACATTATATGTAATTCCATTCGGGCACATTGATCATTGACTGAAGACAAGAGGTTGTAAATGGCCCACCAGCAGCTGTGTAGCCATGGGCAGGCTGTAGACATCAGCAGATCTCCATATATCCTGAAATCTTTACTGTACAGCAGCAATTCCATTTTCACCACATGGTTGAGTAGCACTATGTGGGACAACAGGAAGTTTGCTTTCCCTCTTGTAGGTGTATTTATGACTGATTGGCAGGGTGCAGAATAATATCACATTCTGCTCCTGCCCCTTCACACTTACAGCACCACAGCCATGACTCAGAACTGCTGTAACGATACCTGTCCCAGGGAGCACTGCCAGGTATCTGAAATGATCTATTTGGCCACAGTACAAAATAAATGATAACATAGGACACAAGACTAGGGGTTGGCAGGCTAGAGAGAGGCAGGTGAGGGACGTGAGCAGAGAACATATTGGGGTTAAAGGAAAACTATAGTGTCAAGAATACAAACATGTAGGAGGAAAGCTGGGCAAAAGTTGAAGCCTCAATATCAGGAGTTCCAGACCTATTTGTTTTATTTTTGAGAATACAAAAGAGCAGCACTGTAAACAAGGGAATAGTGTTAAATAATCTCCTCCCAGTTTGGATAAAATGGAAAAATCTATTTAAAATCTCTTACAAAATTATTGATGACCATTAAATGTTTTATCAGCAAATATAGAAGACCTAAACATAAAACATTGGACAGATAATGGTATCCAAAGAATTAATCAGTTAATACATCAGAACCAGATCATATCATTTGAACATTTGAGAAACTTATTTTCTCTACCATACAGAGAAAACTTTAGTTTTCATATCTAAGGATAAAGCACTTTATAGCTAAACATAAAAGTAAAGAGCTATCAGAAGGACTACAATTTTTCATAAAATTATTTAATAACAAATGTAATAAAAACTTAGTATCAACATGTGTAAAACTATATGATTTATAAGATAACTCCTGAATTTCCTACTCTTGAAGCATGGAAAAAAGATTTACAGATTAATATCACAAAAGAGGAATCGATTAACGCAAACAACGCTGTAGCCAAGGCAATACATCCCTTAACTTAATACAAAGTCACTATAAAATTATTAATAGATGGCACTACGTTCCAACCAAGTTGGCAATAATGTATCCTTCAACACAACACACATGCTGGAGATGTGGGTTGACAAGGGCTGACTATGTCCATGTCTGGTGGTCTTGCCCAAAAATCAACCAACTCTGGATTAAAGTAGCAAAATTCTGCAAAGACCATCTAGAAATAAACTTAGATTTTTCATGTAGATCAATGGCTCTGCACATAGGTTGGCCTGTGATAGCTACATATAAAAAAGGTCTAGTGGTACATACCTTGGTAGAAACCAAAGCTGCACTAGCTAGACATTGGAAACTCCAAGCTGCTCCCCCTTGGGACATGATAAAACATCAAATTACCTTAATCCTAGAATAGAATTGTGGAGAACGTAGCTAACTAATTTAGAGTTCACATGAGGAAGGATGTCTTTTTTTCCCTTTTCTCTATTTCCTGTTCTTTCTTTTTTTCTTTATTTTTCTTCATTTTCCAATGTTGGGCTCTTAACTCGGCACAATGTGTGAATGTAAGTCCAGTTTGTTAATCAAATTTTATGAAAGTATTAAAAAGGTATATAAATGCACAAATTTTTTTTTTTTTAGATAAGAATGGATAAGCATCTGATGAATTAATTAGATAACCCAATAGATGGCTGAATAGCCATTTCATGGTACTTCTAAAACCATATGTATCTACATGGATTACCTTTTATGTATGTAATTGTTACTTATTTTTATACCTATTTATTTAGGTTTTGTTGTTGTTGCCGAACACCGCTGACCCTTACCTTCTTCCATACGGAACTTGCAGCTCCAGAGACTAAGTCCCGTTCGAAATGGGACTTAGTCGTTTTTTCGGCATGAAATTGACCGACCGCACAGCCCAAATCTATGGAACTGTTTTGGGCAGGAAATTGTGCTTGCGGTCGGTCATAAAGGACTTCCAGCTAACTTTTGATCCACTGGAGGGATTTGGCTGATTTTTGGAAGTGTTTATGTTTGATGTATGCTGAGTCTGAATATGCAACTTTTATTGAAATTGAATGTATGGTTTTAAAGTTACAGTGTGTGTGTAAAAACTGTATTTTTATTGTATGTAATAATTGGTTTAACTGTTAATCTAAGAGGAGGAAATGTGTGGGAGGTACATCCCTGTGATTGGTTAATTTCATCCTCCCCCTGGGAGTGTCCTGTATGTACTTGTTTGTAATAAAAGCCAGACTGGGTGTCCCAGTCCTCAGTTCCTGTTTTACCCTCAACTTGAGTCCTGTGTCTTATTGGGGGAACCTGCTACAAGGGATTGCTATGCTAGGCATATTCCCTTGCTATAATCACTGAGCTCTTGTAAGAGCTTGTTCCTGCTTCGTTCTGAAGGGAGATAGCTGCAGCCTGCGGTGCTTATGGTGTCTGGTGGAGTGCTTGGAGTCCTCTGGAAGCGCTAGGAGCATCTTTCAACGGAGGTACCCAGTCGGGGTGCCAGTGGATCCGTTACATTGGTGGCAGCGGTGGGATGATTCTGGATATCCTAGGAGAGGCACGGAACGGATGGAGAGCACCTACGCAAAATTGAAACATACAACCCTGAAAGATTTATTGGAAAGCAGAGGGAGGCACGCCAGCAACCGGCCAAAGAGGGAACTGATCGCAGAATTGACAGAACTGGATCAAAGCTCCACAATGGCGGAAACACCAATCACGGATGAGGATGCAAAGGCAAGAATTGTTCGGGGGAGGCTTCCCTTATACGGGCCAAACCCATCTATAGAACTGATACAGCAATTGATGGTGGAGGCAGACGCGGATTTACAAAAGACCCGAGCCTACAACGTTGAAATGGCCAACGCACAACGCACTGCTGAAGCCCCACAAGTAATCGTTCCTGTTGAAACTGCTGGGAAGCCTAAAATACCCTTTGCGGCATTCCGATCCTTCCTGGAGAGCGAGACAGGAATTGATGAGTACTTGGCAGACTTCGAAAGGCAATGCGCCCTGCACCAGATTCCCACCAGAGAGTGGCCCACGATCTTGTCTGGGAAGCTATCCGGGCGAGCCCTGGAAGCTTTTCGTACCTTGGGTGCTGAGGAAGTGACACAGTATGAACGAGTTAAAGAGACTCTGCTAAAAAGATACGCGGTGACTCCAGACACGTATCGCCGGCAGTTTCGGGGCACGAAAAAGAAGCCTAACGATACACATATGGAATGGGCGCACCGAATGCGGAGAGCGGTAAATCACTGGATGAGCGGAAGTAAAGCTGTGACTGGTGAGGAAATTTTACAATTATTCCTCTTAGAACATTTTTACGATGGCATGGAACAAAAAGGGAAGGAGTGACTGCGAGACAGGCGACCTTCCACTCTAGAAGAAGCGGCCAAATTAGCTGATGAACATTATGATTCACGTCTTCACGAGTCCACAAACTACCGGGCTCCAGCACGGGTTGAGCCCAGAGAGGTTTACCGTGCACCTCCTCGTACGGAGTTCCGAGCCCCAGTACCCGCCGGGCCCCCCAGACACTCAGGGTCATCCAATAACAATTTTGATCGTCCTAGGCCCACTTGCCACCGATGCAAGCAACCCGGACATTTCATGGCCAACTGCCCGCTTGGCACACACCAGACGCCCAGGAATTACAATTACCCCTCTGGGCCCTACCGTCCTGCCCGAGCCCTCTGTGTTAACCAGGAGACCCCTATGGAGGAATATTTGGGGCCGCTTCACGAGGCAGACCCGGTATATGCGGCTTCGGATAACCGACAGCACCATCGGCAGAAGGTATGGCTCGAAGGGCGATCTACCGAGGGGTTGAGAGACACAGGGGCTACCATAACACTGGTACAAAGTCATTTGGTGCCAGAACACAAGAGGTCAGGGCAGACCGTAGCCGTTAGAGTGGCGGGAGGGGATGTGTACAAAGTCCCGACCGCTAAAGTACATCTTGATTGGGGAGCGGGGAAAGGAGCTGTGAACGTGGGTATAATGGACCATTTACCTGCTGAAGTACTACTGGGCAACGATTTGGGCCCCATGACTTCTGCCTATGCACCAGTATATAACAACGAAGCGAACCCAGTGACTACACGAGCACAAGCCCGGACGGACCGAGAACCCTCACCAGTGCGGGAGACCCAACCCCGACTTCTCTTGACCTGTTAGACCCCATACCCTGGGACACCCCAGTTACCTTTGAGACCGAGTCTAGGACTGACCCGACCTTACAAAAATACCGGGAACGAGCAGAGACAGGGGGGAGCGGGGCAGATAACGAAACTTTTCTATGGGAAAAAGGGACAACGTAGGCGACAGCTGGTAGTACCCCACAAATACCGTCGGGAAATCCTCAAAATAGGACACGACATCCCCTTGGCAGGTCACTTAGCTATAACACGTACGCTACACCGCATTACCCACACATTCTTTTGGCCAGGAGTACACGCTGACGTTAAGAATTACTGTAATACTTGCGATGTATGTCAACGAGTGGGAAGGCGAGGCGATCACCCTAAAGCACATCTAGTCAATATGCCCATTGTAGAGGAACCCTTTAGCAGGGTTGCTATTGACCTAGTAGGACCACTGGCCACCCCTAGTCCCTCCGGTAAGCGCTACATCCTTACCGTAGTAGACTACGCTACCCGGTACCCCGAGGCAGTCGCCCTGTCCAACATCCAAGCGGATACGGTAGCGAATGCCCTGGTACAAGTGTTCTCCCGGGTAGGATTTCCAAAAGAAATTCTATCCGACCGGGGCACCCAATTCACAGCAGAATTGACCCAACAACTCTGGCAGGTGTGCAAAATTAAATCCCTCCTGAGTTCACCCTATCACCCCCAAACGAACGGACTTTGTGAGAGGTTTAACGGAACCCTCAAGCAAATGCTCAAAACGTTCACACAGGAGTACCGAGATTGGGAACGCTTTCTGCCGCATCTCCTATTTGCGTATCGGGAGGTGCCCCAGGAAACGACAGGGTTCTCTCCCTTTGAGTTGCTCTACGGACGAAAGGTACGGGGCCCCCTAAACCTGATCCGAGAACACTGGGAAGGAGAGACGGAAACGGACGGTGTCCCTATTGTGCCATACGTATTGGAACTCAGGGACCGCATGGAGCAGCTAGCCAAATCAGTGCAGGCTAACCTCCAGTCGGCCCAGAAAAGACAGAAGGTATGGTACGATAGGGGGGCCCGAAGGAGAATCTTTACCGTAGGACAAAAGGTGTTAGTACTTAAGCCGGTAAAGACAGACAAGTTACAAGCATCATGGCAGGGCCCATACCAGATCGTAGAAAAAAAGGGCGACACCACTTATGTTATAGCCAGTTGTCACGACAACAACCTCAGGAAGACATTCCATGTAAACATGCTCAAGGAATACTTGGAGCGACCCGAGAACGTGACCGCCGTATGTTGTCCTCCCCAGGAAGACCCCGACAGTCTACCCATTCCCGACTTACTGGAAAAGAGTCCACCCACAGGGGTAGTGACCCAGGTTCAGATAGGAGACCGACTTAGCCCCACTGAAAGGGAGCAGCTCAATACACTCCTCCAGTCCAAGCACCTCACGTTCTCCCAGAAACCAGGGTACACCACCTTAACTACCCACCAGGTCGATACCCCCGGACAAACACCCTTACGCCAACCCCCGTATCGCATCCCCGAGGCAGTTAGAGCCGGAATGAAGAAGGAGATAGATGAGATGTCCAACTCAGGGTGATTGAGCCCTCCGATAGTCCCTGGGCCTCCCCGGTTGTCCTGGTACCCAAGAAAGATGGGACAACCCGGTTCTGTGTAGACTATAGGAGACTCAATGAAAAAACAGTAACAGACGCCTACCCTATGCCCAGGGTAGACGAGCTACTTGATCGCATAGCCAGGGGAAATTACCTGACCACTATCGACCTCTGTAAGGGTTACTGGCAGATTCCCCTGGCCCCGGAGGCTATCCCCAAGTCGGCCTTCGTCACCCCCTTCGGCCTATACCAGTTTAAGGTAATGCCGTTTGGGATGAAGAACGCCCCCGCTACATTCCAGCGCTTGGTGGATAGACTCCTGGATGGCTTCCAGGGTTTTGCCTGTGCATACCTGGACGACATAGCGATTCACAGTGAGTCCTGGGAGGACCACTTAGCTCACGTAGGAATGGTTCTGGATCAGATCCGGGCGGCTGGCCTGACTCTGAAACCGGAAAAATGTCACTTTGGGATGGCCGAGGTACAGTACCTGGGTCATCGGGTGGGGTGCGGAAAACAGCGACCAGAGCCGGCCAAGATAGAAGCTGTTGCCAACTGGCCCACCCCCATCACAAAAACCCAGGTTTTAGCCTTTCTGGGCACAGCAGGATACTATAGACGATTTGTACCCGACTACAGCACACTTGCCAAACCCTTGACTGACTTGACCAAGAAAAACTTACCTCGACAGGTCCTGTGGTCTCCCCACTGTGAAACGGCTTTTCAGGCCCTCAAAAATGCTCTGGTTAATGCTCCTGTCTTGGCGGCCCCAGCCCTTAACAAACGTTTTATCGTCCATACAGACGCTTCCATGTTCGGGCTGGGAGCCGTCCTTAGCCAAGTAGGTGAAGATGGAGGGGAGCACCCAGTGGCCTACATCAGCCGGAAGCTCCTGCCCCGCGAAGTCAGCTATGCAGCGATTGAAAAGGAGTGTTTGGCCTTGGTGTGGGCATTAAAGAAATTGACTCCCTATTTATATGGACAAGAGTTCACTCTGGTCACCGACCATAACCCGTTGGTGTGGCTAAACCGGGTCTCTGGAGATAACGGCAGGTTATTACGTTGGAGCTTATCATTACAACCCTTCAATTTCACCATTTCCTACCGACCCGGGAAACAGAATGGCAATGCGGACGGGTTGTCCAGACAAACGGACCTCAGCCCAGCATAACCAGCGGTCTGGACAGCCTTAGTCTGCCCCGAAAAGGGGTCAGACGGTGTCTGCCAGAGTGTTCCACAAAAAGGGAGCACTGTTACAAAAACTGTTACAAAAACCTTATTGCACTGTGTACCTTTAAATGCTATTTTCGCCTTTCTGACTTATGTGCAGTCGTTGGTATGGTTCAGCACGAATCCTTTGTGTAAGCGTATAGGTGGCCGCCATTTCGGGACTTTGCACGTGTTCGCGGCCATCTTACGTACGAACAGCGGTGTTTGCCAGCAATCGTCTGGAACTAAAAACGGAGACGCACCCAGGCGAACACCGCTGAGACCTCCAGGATAGCATAACTTCGTGCTGGACCTACCGAACAGCCCACCGTTCGGTAGGACGATTACTCTCCGCATGGGGAGTACAGCGACCTCCAGGATAACTATGGATGACCATGGGTTCGTGGAGTTTTCCCGTACGAACGGAGACCGACCGCAAGGCCTAAACGTGTGGAACTATTTTCGGCCAGAAAGTCTGTGCGGTCGGTCAAAACTTTGAAAACCCCTAACTCCTGAACCGTTCATCCGAACGGGTTGGTTTTCGGATATGTTGCTCCCCTGAACAAGACCTGTACAGCGGTGTAGGATTTAAAGGGGTACCCCCTGGTTTCGGGGTACATCCAGAACTTGGTTGAAAATATGTACTGTATAATTGGGTTAACTGTTTATCTGAGGGGAGGAGATGTGTGGGAGGTACCCAATATGTGATTGGTGATTTTATGCCTCCCCCTGGGAGTATCCTGTTTACATGTAACCACAATAAAAAGCAGGCTGGTCAGCCCAGTCCTCAGTTCTTACTTGACCCTCAAATCGCTGCTTTGACTCGTTTTGTGGGTAGAAAAGGTATCCTAGCTATGCTATAGCTAGTGGGATGATTCCACACTTACAGGACTCGTATGGAATACTATGGAACTCGGCTCTCCCCTCTTCAGCAACTAGGAATCCAGACGACTAAACGGTCCAGCTCTCAGCTAGCCTAAGGGTAACCGTAACAACCTGTATGTGATAATTTGTACTAAACAAAAAAGAAAAGAAAAAGAATACAAACATGTATTCCTGACACTTTTGTCCTGAAGTGGCTGTTTACATAACCAGCTCTCGTCCGATTACAGTAAAAAGGTAATTTTACTCACCTTTTTTCCAAAGCCGCACCAGTCTTGCCATGGCTGGCCTCACCTCAATCTTGATTATCTCAGTAAATCCAATGTTTTCCCAGAGGAAATCCTTGGGAGGCTATTGCGCATGCTTGGCAAAAGGCTGCATCAATCAGCATCTCCTCTTAGTGATGCACTGATGCACTGAATCAATGCATCTCTATGGGGAAGGTTAACCACCTCTATGCAGCACTGAGTTAGGAAGCACCTCTAGTGGCCATCTGAGTAACTGCCACTAGAGGTGTAACTAGGCAGTAATGCAAACACTTCATTTCCTCTGAAAAGACAGTGTTTACAGTACTAACACTGCAGGGACATAGTATAGATGCACCACTCCATTAAGCTGTAGTGGTTCTGGTGACTGTAATGTCCCTTTAAGAGCCAAAAGTAGACACAGTGGTTAAATGTATGTACCTCCTTATGACTCCTGTATCTAAATTATCATAATTTCCTCACTTACCTTTAATTATAAGTATTACCTTTTCCTTTCTTGTGCCTGGATTTCAATATTAGGGTGCACCCATTTTGTTCTGCTCTATCCATGAAGTGTGTGTGTGTGTGTGTATATCTAAGTGAGGGGGGCAATCATTTTTAACCCCTTAAGGACACATGACATGTGTGACATGTCATGATTCCCTTTTATTCCAGAAGTTTGGTCCTTAAGGGGTTAAAGGGCTCTGGTATTTTTGACGGCAGCCCTGCCCAGACCTCTTTATGTCAAAGTAGTGTTCTGGGTGCAGTGTCCCTGTCATTTTAACCCTGCAGGGATTAGTCTCACCTGTAATGGTGGTCAATAGAAGTTTGTATTTCTAATGCCATAGTGTTCCTTTAAGGGTCTGACAATAACCTTAATTTTACCACATGACAGGAGGCTTCATATTTGCATAACTCTCTTTACTGAAAATATCCAGTAGCACAGAAACAGAACAACCAATCAGTAAAAAGTCAGGTGATACATAAAAGGCCCTGACGGTCTCATCACTTCCTCTTTCTTTGCTGCTCCAGCCTTGCACAGGTCATAGTATTTTGTCTTTCCCTGATGAATTACTGTTAAGACTTTTATTAACTATTTCTTATGTTTCTAACTACACTTGCTTACACTCCCTGGCTCTCCTATACCTATTATAATTCTGTAATTTGATCTTGCATTTGTCTCAGCCCTCTAACTGTTTTTTCTTACTGGAATCTGGTGTGTTCTACCTCTCACCACGGTCTGTGGGCGTTGCGGCTGTCAGTGCCGCGCCCGCACCGCGGGCCCATTGGGGGATCACTACTGCTAGGGCTACCAGGCTTGGGACAGGTTGGGGGGAGGCCAAGACGTTTATTTCGTGGTATTTTGGCAGGCCCGCGTTTGCAAGATGGCGAACTGTGGCCATCTTGGATCTCGCGAGTACTGCGAGATTCCTTTCTCTATTGCAGGTAGGGAATCACTCGAACAGCACCTTAGTGTACTATTGAATGTGGATTTGCTTCACCAGACTGTACAACCTTTCCACATCTTGATCAGCTAAAGGTACATCACAAAATATACTGGATTGTTACACTGCCTGTCAGTTTACACTATTGATGCAGAGCCACCTTACAGTACTGGATATTGATTGCATGTGGAGTTTTACTGGAAACTGAGTGTATTACATGTTACCCCTTAACAGGGATATATATACTGTACCGAGCGTACAATCATTAATGTGGGTGTCATCTGGGTTTTCATGGCACACCACCTGGGGTGAGCCCCCAGCTACTCATACCATGCCAATACTGTGCAAAAATAATTAACATGGGTGTCCTCTGGGTTATCAAGGCCCACCACCTAGGGTGAGCCCCAAGCTAATCGTACAAGGGTCCTGCTGGCGCAGACCTTACTGGGACAAGTCCCCATATTGCTCAGGAACACCACTGTTTATCATGTGCACTGCATACTATTTACCTCAAGCGAGGTACAGCTCTGATGTACAACTGTGGTGAACCCCTGTTTCCTTCACTCATTTGGGGGCCATCCTCAAGCGGATACCATACCGCATGTAAGGGAGTTGTCGGGTCACCCCGCTACTACGAGACAGTCACTTCTCACCTACCACTCACCATAGCCCAATACCAATAGAGGGGAACCCTCTAATTTTGGCACTTAAACTTATACACTCAGGCATTTCAGGCCACTACACCCTGGGGCGAACCCCAGTTGTACCAGGAGTCTGGCACCCCTACGTGCTGACCCTACCACCACTACCCTCACTGACTGTCACTGTCTCTCACACAGGACAGGCCGGGTCATGGAAGACACACCACAACCAACCCAAGATTTCCAAACAATGATTAACGCCACCGTGGCAGCCTCAGTGGAGAAGGCTCTACTACAAGGTATACCCCAATCCCTAGACTTGATGGAGGCCTCGGGTTCGGAAATCTCAAAGTCAAAATGAACATGGAAGGGATCCAGCCCCCCAGCCTCTAGGGTGAAAGGCAAAACACCTGTCAAGCGGACCAAACGGACGGAGCCCATCCCTCGAGCCACCACCATCCTCCGATGAGGACTATTGCCCACCACGTACCCTGAACATAGTAGATGAGTGGCGCGAAGATGGTTCACTGTCAGAGGAAGATGAATGGCAAGACCTACCTCAAGCTTCCTCAAGATATGTAAATGAAACTATACTTGGTGAAGACGACCGAGGCAGGGATATCCCGATATATTTCTGGACGAGCAAGGGGTGCCACTTCGTCACACCACCCGACACCCACGATCATCAGAGTGGAGCCTCCCCGACCATCTGGCGCGATTCGTTCACTATTAGCTGTGCAAACCTTTGGAGAAGGAAGTTTGCGCACGCCTCAAAGCCGAATGTCCGAGACCACTACCCCCGAATTTGACACCACGGCTGTGGTCTTTATGTCTCGCTCTGCACTGGACTCACGCAAGGGCATTGAGAAAGGCGTGAAGGCAGCGCAAGATAAAGTACTTGACTTGCTCCGCCCTATTGCGAAGATGCTCTACTGTCAGGGATCTTACCTGGAGTGGGAGTCCGGCAGGCAGAGTTAAGGCACCCTTTGCAATTCGGCACAGACCGAGGGGACTCAGGACAGAAATCCCCAAGGCTGTGACACAGTGCACTGGGGCTGAAATAACCAGTGCTTCCTGGAACGCAGTACAGACAAGGGAAATCCAGAAGAGTAGTCGGTAACAGAATCAGAAGTCAGGGCTGGCGGCAATCAGGCAAAACAGTAGACGAGCAGGGGATCAAAACCAGGAGTCAGATGAACAGCAGTGAAACCAAACGGAACAGGAAACACAACGAGAACCAGACTTGCGGGGTTTAAATAGGAAGACTCAGCCAATGATCATGGAACCAGGAACAGGTGTGCAAATCCCAGGCAAACAGGCTCAGACTACAGGATACCAAGAACATCTAGAAACAGTCAAAGATGCGTGGAGCCCAATGTAAGGATCCTGACTGGGATGCAGGAAACTCAGGTTTGATCCCAGCCAGACCCAAATACACAATATTGTGCAAAGCACAATGATGATCCTGACATCTACTTTGCGGATTTGGCGCTCTCACAAGGCACTCAACTTGACCCTAACGCTATCCGCGAATGGGCTCAATGCTCAATATGTCTCCTGGGCAATGCCAATGCGGTGCTATGCACCAAACGACGCAAAGCTGCCCTGATTCACATTGACAACAAGCTATTGGATCTAGGATCAAAAGAATTAGGCCCAGAAGCAAAGGGCATGCTTTTAAGTGAATCATTCATATCCGAACTTAAGAGGCATGTGAACCTATTTACCACCTTGAATAAAGCACAAACGGAAGCAGGTCTTCCGTGCCCCACCTGGAAGAGGGTTTTTTGGGAGGGCTGGTCGTCAACGGAGCCGGGCCACCAGCCACTTCTGGTCAACAGGCTCCAGCTCATACCCTCGGTCATCACAATTCTTACCAGTCAGCACGCAGAGGACCTCTTCCTACAGAGGCGTGGATAGATCCAGAGGACGTGGACGTGGTCGCTTCCCTACATGTAAGTTCAACTACTTGCCTACCTGTTTCCAACTTTATCGAGGGCAGCCTGTCTCTTTTCTTACAGAATTGGGAGACGATCACCAAAGATGCCTGGATACTCCAGACGGTACAGGTTTACTTAATCGAGTTTTACTCGCAACCCATTCAGACCTCTCCTCCGCCTCCGATACACGTCACCAGAACAAGACCTCCTGGTAGACGAAGAAATCCGCACCCTCTTCAGAAAGGGCACAGTGCAATATGCACCAAAGGGTGGCGGCTTTTTCAGCAATATCTTCCTGGTCAAGAAGAAAACAGGCGATTACCGTCCAGTTATCAATCTACGACACCTAAATTATTATTACGTAGTGTACAGACATTTCAAGATGGGAGGAATTCATCTTCTACAAGACCTCCTCATCGCAAATGACTGGTTCACTCATCTGGACCTCAAATACACATACTTGTCAGTCCCCGTCGCCCTAGATTGTCGTTGCTTCCTACGATTCAGGTGGAGAGGACAAACATGCCAGTTCACATGTCTGCTGTTCGGCCTCAGCTCGGCTCCGTGGTGCTTCACGAAGCTGCTGAAGCCAGTGATGGCTCACATCCAAACTATGGGCGTGCGGTGTCTCGTTTACCTGGATGATTTGCTGGTTTGCTGTGAATCCGCATCCAGGCTACGACTGCAGACAAAAGTTTGTCGTTCACTTTCTGGAATCTTTCGGTTTTGTGGTGAACAGACAGAAGTCGTCTCTCTCTCCTTCCCAGTCGGTTCAGTTCCTCGGTTTCGTAATCAACTCGAAGAACTGCGTGGTACGCCTTCCTACGGCAAAGATAGCTTCCATACGAAAAGAAATCAGACATGTCCAGCGAATGGATACGATCCCCCTCAGGATGCTCGGTTGGATTGTTGGACTCCTATCCTCCTCCATCCAAGCAATATTTCCGGTTCCACTACACTACGGGGCCATGCAGCGTCTGAAGGTGAGATGCACTGGACAATCGTACGACCACTGGATCCCACTCTCAGCAGACGTTCGGATGGAACACCGCTGGTGGTTACCTCACATGCAAGCCTGGAATGGCAAAGTAATCTTTGGATCATCCCCGGATTTCATTGTGGAGTCGGACGCCAGCCTCTGTGGTTGGGGTGCCCACTGTGCGGACTCCTCCACAGGGGGACCATGGTAGGATGAAGAGACCGACCTCCACATCAACTGCCTGGAATTGATTGCGGGGTCTTTCGCCATCCGCAGTCTGGCCAAGGACATGTCTGTCATGATCCTCATCATGCCATATGTGAACCTGGGTCCTCTGCATTCCAGTCAGTGACCTTACCTTTAACGCCATGCATCTCTTGTTGTTTTCTGTGTCTCCTTGTATCCTGTTTTCTGAGTCTCTACTCCTGGACCTCTGCACACCTGTTCCTGGTTTCCAGATTAAGTGGCTATTATCCACCTATTTAAACCCTGCCTTGCTTGAGTCTCATTGTCAGATTGTTTTGTTCCTCTTTGTGGAAACTCGCTGTTTGTCTGACTCCTGGTTTGAATCTCTGCCTGTCTTCCATTTCAAACTGTTTGCTGCCTGTCCTGACTTTTGATTACGACCATGACTACTCTTTTTTGGATTATCCTTGCCTGTACTACATTTCTGGAAGCACTGTATCTTTACAGCCCCAGTGCACTGTTTCACAACCTTGGAGATTTCTACCTTGAGTCTCCTTGGTTTGTGTTAAATTGCAAAAGGTGCTTTAACTCAGCATGTCAGACACCTCCACAGGGTAAGATCCCTGACAACTGCTGCATTCTGCTCCGCATGGACAATATCTCGGCGGGGCAATACATCAACCAACTGGGCAAGGCCAGATCCCAGGCTTTCACAGAGGCCACGAAGGACATACACAAAAAAGAAAAACACAGATGAGGTCAGATGGCCCCCAGAAAAAGGGAGGCGCTGTACCCCAGCAGAATTACCTCTAGATTAAAAGATCATCTTATAGGTAATAAACTTTATTTCAAATTGACATACAAAATAAGTGCAACAAAAAGTAAAAAGTGATAATCATAATCAATTAAAAAGGAGGAGAAACCTACATAGTTCAGTGTCAATTGTAGTACAAAATGGAAACAGTGTGAGCTACTAAAATGAAATTTAAGCTATATCCCAGATTGGTATGTATAAAAAAAAAACGAAATATCAAATTCAAGTGAACGGGATATAGTATTAGAAGGGAGAAGCACTACACATCTAGAAGGGAGAAGGTAGCGAGAGTGCTCCATAATAGCGAGAGTGCTCCGTCACGCACGTACCCACAGGGTATCTCTACTTCTCATAGCGCCACTTTGGCAGAGTCAGGCATGGTTCCCGGACTTATTGGAGATGTCCCACGATACTCCGCTTCTCCTACTAACGTTCCCTCTACTTCTGACGGGACCACGGGGAGAACCTCACCCCCTTGTGCCAGATCAGAAGCTGGACCTAGCGGCCTGGACAATTTCATGGGATCCTGGTCAGTTCACAACCTATCGCAATCAGCTAAGGATCTTCTATGGGATTCATGGGCTCCCGGCACCAGGAAATGCTATATTTCCCCATGGTCTGTCTGGAGTAGTTGATGTCTGGAGAGGGATTCCGATCCCTTTACTGCTCCTGTCCCATTAAGCCTCAACTACCTCTCACATCTGTTTTTGGTAGGTTGGTCATACCGATTCCTCAACGTGGTTAGATTTTGGCAGCACACGTTCCTGTACAGGGCATTCCGGTGGTTCAGGACCCATTGGTTTGTCGGTTACTACTGGGTGCTAAACTGTTGACCTCCAGCACAAAAAAATTCATGTCTGTGGCATATGGATGTGGTGCTATGCTTCCTTAGAGATTGGCCAGATAACTTGTACCTCTCGCTGAAACAACTTTTGGTCAAACTTACCCTCTTGCTGTGTCTCATCTGGTCGTGTTGCGGATGTCAGGGTGTTCGATGTCAACGGTTTCTCTTTCACTCCAGAGAGGGTTAGCTTTAGGATATCACGTCATACTAAGTCAGACTCCTCTTCGTTTTTTTACCCGCTCTTTCTAGCGGACCCCAGACTTTGTGTGGTTAAGACGTTAATGCGATATACCGAAATCTCAGCTCCTCTCCGAACCTCTTCGGCAGGTCAGCTTTTGATTTTATACATGAAGCCTCATGGACCGGTGTCTACTACAACACAGGCCAGATGGGTTCGCTGGCTTTTATCGTTAGCCGGCGTTGAACCATGCTTTGGGCCCACTCGGTTAGGGGTGCGGACGCTTCACAAGCTTTCTCGGCAGGAGTCACTCTTGCTGACATTATGCGTTGGGCAGATTATACACGTGAGAGTACATTCAGGACGTTTTACTTTCGTCAGACTTCTCATGCCTCCTTTGCTTTGATTAATTCTTAGCGTTAAAAATGCAAAAATAACGCCTCCTGTCATGTGGTAAAATTGTAGATTATGCTAACATAGTGTACCTTAATCTTAATTTTAGTAATGACAGGAGGCGAATATTTCCCGCCCTACTTTTCCCTCCCAAATTGTAGGTATGAAAATGTAGTGTTCATTGTGTTTTTCTCTGGTTAAACTTTATAGGATTGTTATGTATCTCATTTATATGGAACTAACGACTAATTGACTCCGTTTTCTTTTCTATCATGACATGCATAATCGATGTTTCAATGATCTTGGTGTTCATTATATGCAGGCAACTTGCCAATTCAGATACCTTTCACTTTTTTTTTTCTTTCAGTGTGATTAGTTCTCGCCTTAGGACTCGCCTTTACGTTTTTCTGCAGGAAACTCATAATCGAATTTGGGATAACACTGTTTGACTGAACTTCTTGGACTTATGTTACTTGTCACGTTTTCTGTGTTTTCTACCTATTTACCATTCGCTACAAAGAAAGAGGAAGTGATGAGACTGTCACAGCCTTTTATGTATCACCTAACGTTTTTCTGATTGGTTGTTCTGTTTCTGTGCTGCTGGAGATTTTCAGCAAAGAGAGTTATGCAAATATTTGCCTCCTGTCATTACTAAAATTAAGATTATAGGTACACTCAGGGCCGGTGCGTCCATAAGGCGGCCCAGGTGGCCGCCTTAGGGCGCCCAAGCGGGGGGGGCGCAAAAATCCGAATCCCCAGCCACCGGCTAGGGATTCGGATTTTTATACAGCCGCCCGCAGCCTACCTTGCCCTGCTCTTCTGGCTGCTGGCTCCCTCCACAGGCAGTCCGGTCCCGGAGGAGAAGTCTGTGCTGTGCCGCCCGGGCCCGCCCCCTCCTGATGATGTCAGGAGGGGCGCGACTTTCACCTCCCCCAGAGTCCCCTGCGGTCTGATGCTGGAACGGACAGGCTCCCCCTGCTGGCTGGCTGGCTCCAATATGGCGGCGCCCATACAGTGGAGCCCACCCGGAAAGTGAGAGGGAGTGAGTAAGTGGAGGGACTTCCGCTAACTTCCGCTACCCGCCCTCTCCCCCTGCCTCCATCTTGTCCAAGTCCTGCAGACAGAGACAGCAGACTTACCTGGCTGGAAGGAGAACAGTGACCTCTTCTGCTCCCCATAGTGTCCGAGTGTCTGCAGTATCCTCAGATCCACCTCACTATAGACCTGGCTGTCAGCACTTGAATGGGGTAAGTTTAAAAAAAAAAAAAAAATTATATTTAATTTTTGGATTTTACTCTGTATCCCCTGTCAGGGCACTTAGGGGTCAGAGTGACATGGGGTTACAGGCTCCTATTCCTTGTCACTTTGTCCCCAAATCCCCTATTATCATTTGTCCCTCTGCATCCCATTTCTCACTCCTTTGTCCCACAAGCCCCATTTCACTTGGTCCCTAATTGTTTAGTTTTGCTTCGCTGTATCTGCTTAAAGGGATACTGTAGTACCAGGAATACAAGTGTATTCCTGGCACTACTGATCCCTCTGCCTCCCCCCTTTAAATAAAGGGTTAAATCCCTTTATTTACTTGCCTTATCTCAGCGTTGCGCCTAGTGTGGTCTAATGCATATGCGCAGCAAATGCTGTGCGTGCAACAAATGTCGAGCGCGCATTAGACCTCCCCATAGGAAATCATTGAATTAATGGTTTCCTATGGGGAAAAAAACTGTCGCTGGAGGTCCTCGTACAAGGCGTGATGACGTCCAGCATCAGATAACAGACCAAAAGTCTGTTTCGATTCCGCAAGCGCCCCCAGCGGCTTTCTGGTAGACAGCTACTGGGGCAGACTTAGTGCTGCAATGTAAACATTGCAGTTCTCTGGAACTGCAATGTTTTACATTGCAGCACTACATGCAAAGAGCAGTAATCCAATGCCTCTCTTAGCCTCTATGCCACTAATACCCTGTCCCGCTAGTTACTCTGTCCCCAACCTGTGTCAGTCTTTCACCGTAATACCTTATCCCCCAATCCTTTGCCACTCTGTTCATTGTATTCTCAGGGTGGGTAGGTTGTTTAATGTTTATGTACTTTATACACAGCTAAGGTGTGTGTGTGTGTGTGTGTGTGTGTGTGTGTGTGTGTGTGTGTGTGTGTGTGTGTGTGTGTGTGTGTGTGTGTGTGTGTGTGTGTGTGTGTGTGTGTGTGTGTGTGTGTGTGTGTGTGTGTGTGTGTGTGTGTGTGTGTGTGTGTGTGTGTGTGTGTGTGTGTGTGTGTGTGTGATTTATAAAATAAAAAAAAATAAACGAAAAAAAGCTACTTGCGTACTATTCCAAATCCTTATGTACATTTAAATAACTGGAGTTATTTTAATATGAGTATTTTAGCTCATCTGCCTGTTAAAATTGTATTAAATGTACATAGTGATTTATTGTCTGTATTGGGGCTATGTACTATGGTCATTGATACTGCCCAGGAGAAGTGAGAATTTGAGCGCAAGGCTTAATTTAGTATGTTTATGTCTGCAATTGTAGTTTTTTTTATTTATTTATTTATGTAAATGTTTAAGGATTTTGCATTGTAATCACAACACGAAACATGTCGGGAAATAGTACATCACTTGTACTAGTGCAGGGCTCGACAAATGCTAGGACGAGACTAGGAATTTTGTCCTGGCGCCTGGGTGATTGTTAACCCATTCACCAGATGCGGCTGGCCGAGGGAGCATGGAGCAGTAATCTTCCTGCAGTTCTTGCTCTGTTTCTTCCCATGCTGGTTAGTGATGCATGCATCTGGAATATGACGTCACTCCGGCCCCAGCATCACTAAACAGCACGCAATGGAGCCCTGCCTCCATGGCTGAGTTAATCAATCTTGATGATTTCAGCCAAGCCAATGCTTTCTCGTTAGAAAGTCGGAAGTCGTCGGAAGTGTATTGTAAATGCGCTGCAAAATGTTGCACTGCGACAATATACTCGTAAAGATGCACACTGTGCAGCACTGAACTAGGAATCACCTCTACTGGCCATCTGAGTGACTGTCACTAGAGGTGTTAATAGGCAGCAACAGTGTTTACATTTAAAGGCCTGCATGGGCAGGCTTTAGACACCAGAATATTAAGCTATAGTGGTTCTGGTGACTATAGTGTCCCTTTAAAAATAGTTTTGTTTTTTTTTTGGAAAACCTTGCTCCCAACTTTATAAGCTGGCTCCTAGATCGCAAACAAATTTGTCAAGCCCTGCAACAAGCAGGTTTGAACTTTGAGGGATTATTGCGTTGGTGGAGAAGCAAAGCAGATACTCTGAGAGGAACACAATGAAAAGAAGGAACGGTTTGGACAAGGCTGGCCTGTTCTGGCTGCTGCAGAGAAGGAAATAACCTGCATCAAGGAACATGACCAGAGCGACGAAGGCAGGTTGAGCTATGGATGAAATTTCACTTTTCCTTATAATGTTAAAATTCCTAATTGTGTGTGTGAAATTAAACATCATTCTTATTCTTTACATAGCTGGAAAAGTATAATCAAAATGCCGAAACTATTTAAGGAAAAGAAATCATCAGGGGCAGTGTTCAGACAAAGACGAGCAGAAAAAGAGAAAGCTGGGAAGCGGATGTCTGAAGCTTTAAAGGAGTACTTGACTTCTCACAAAAGGAGAAAGCAAGATACTGCTGCATCAGAATCAGTTTCCAGTGTTGCAAGCGAACCCGTACAAATCGATATCGATGAATCTTCATCATCATCATCATTCAAACAACCCATCTCAGTCCAAGAGGCTGTTAATGTAGATGATGCAAATACTGGAAAAATACCAGAACAACAAGATGATGAGCAACCTTCCACATCATCACACTCTGTCTACCTTGAGAAGACTATTGACCCAGAAGAATCAAATGACGAAGAAGAAGAAAGAGAGGAACTGCAGCAGGAGGAACAATCTACTTCTTTAGCAATACTGGATTTGTCTGATCCAGCTAATTGGCCAGCTGTTCTCACCACCTCACTAAGGGCTGCTCTTGTCAGGAAAGGTCCTGCAAAGCAAAAAAATAATTTCATTTTCCCCAAAGATGCGGTGAATAGACGTTTCACTAAAGCAAATTACAAGCGACGGCTGCCAAACGGAGAAGAAACATTTAGAAACTGGCTGGTTTATTCTGTCAAATTGAACAAAGTATTTTGCTTTTGTTGTAAGCTATTTGCAACTAAAGTCACTACAAGTTTGACACGTGGAGGTTATGATGACTGGAAAAACTTATCTCAAAATCTTTCCATTCATGAAAAGTCTAACTCTCATCTTGTCGCTGTAAGAGACTGGAATGAACTCTCGAGAAGATTTGGTTGTGGAAAAACAATAGATGCAGCTTTCCAGAGATTGTTGGCAACTGAAACACAACATTGGCAAGATGTTGTTAAGCACCTTATAGGCATAGTAAAATATCTTGGTCGCCAGTGCTTGGCTTTCCGAGGTAGCAGAGATACATTATACAGTGACAATAATGGGAATTATCTGCAACTTGTGGAAATGATGGCCACATTCGACACCGTTATGCAGGATAATTTGAAAAGAATAAAAAATAAGGAAATTTTCCAACATTATTTGGGGAAAGACATTCAAAACGAACTCATCAGCCTTATAGCGAAATAAATCACAAAACACATTCTGCAGTTGTTGAAAAATGCAAAGTATTATTCTATAATACTTGATTGCACACCAGACATTACATTAATTGAACAAATGACTATAATTGTTCGATTTGTGTCCATCAAGGAAGGCAAGTTTCCAACTGCTGAACCACAGATCTGTATAGAAGAAAAATGTCTAGGTTTTATCCATATCCAAAGTTCAACTGGGGAAGGTTTAATTGAGGCAATTTTGTCTGAACTTGAAAAATTTAAGATCCCAGTTGGTGATATGAGAGGACAAGGATACGATAATGGATCCAATATGAAGGGCAAACACCAAGGTGTTCAGAAAAGAATCCTGGATTTAAACTCGCGTGCCTTTTATATTCCCTGCAGCGCTCATACATTAAATCTAGTTGTGAATGATGCAGCCATGTCATGCAGGGATGCTGCAACCTTCTTTTCCATTGTACAGAAAATCTATGTGTTTTTGTCAGGATCCATAGTTCGATGGAATGTCTTGAAGAAGCACATTGGCAGACTTACGCTTAAACCTTTGTCTGACACCAGATGGTCTTCAAGAATAGATGCTATTCGCCCATTTAGGTTCCAGGTTGGAGACATTTTTGATGCGCTCTCTGAAATTTCAAGAGAGAACTCTCATACAGCAATGGCACGGTCTGATGCTGTTCGCTTTCAAAAGAACTGAATAACTTTAAATTTTTGTGTCTTATTGTGTTGTGGTAGAACATCTTAAATATAATAATCTTTGTTAGCAAACTTCTCCAAAGTAGAAGTATGTATCTTCCAGATGTTATAGATATTCTGCAATCCACAACCACTTTTTTGAAGAATTATCGTTCTGATAAAGGGTTTGAAGATTTACTGGTAGAGGCAAAAGACCTATCATTAGAAATGGAAATAGATCCTGTGTTTCCTCCTATTGTGCGACAAATTAAGAAAAAGAGGATGTTTTGTTATGAAGCACCGGATGATCCGATTTGTGATCCTGCAAAAAAATTTAAAATTGAGTGCTTTTACAGCATTTTGGATGTATGTATTAATTCTCTTGATGAGAGATTTGAGCAAATTTAGCACCACAGTAAGCACTTCCAGTTTCGTTATACTATACAAAAACTTAAGGATGTACCAAGGGAAGCAGTTATGGAGTACTCTACAGACTTGCAGAATATTTTGACTGATGATAAATCAGGAGATGCTGATCTGGATGGAGCACAACTTTGTGAGGAACTTACAATATTGGCTCCTATCTTGAGGCCTACAATGACACCCAGTCAGATTATAGCCTATGCACTTAAAAATGGCTTTGCTCCCAATGTGTCTATTGCACTTCGCATATTGTTGACATTGCCAATATCTGTTGCCTCTGGGGAGCGAAGCTTTTCAAAGCTGAAGTTAATAAAAAATTATCTTTGGTCCTCTATGTCTCAAGAGAGATTGGTGGGATTTGCAATGATTTCCATTGAAAATCAGATTGCAAAAGAGATTGACTTTAAAACTCTGCTTCATGATTTTGTAAATGCGAAAGCAAGAAGGGTTACGTTTTTGTAGGCTACCATTCTCACTTTGTTTGTGTGCAATATCTGTTAAAGCACTTTACACTTTAGGTGAATTTGCACTTGCAGAAACCTAAAGCGTACAGTTTTATTCATTGTATAAAAGTTATTTATAGTAATTATGTTAATTTTAAAGCACCTTGATACTAGTTGCACTACGTCATGCAGTTTGAGTAATGGTTACTGCAGTTTACATGCACTTGAATTCATTATTTATTTTTGTTCTTGTTTTTAAATACTCCTTCGCCTGTGTAGACAAAATTCCTTGCCCTGGGTACACTACATTAGCATCATCTACATTTTATTCATATTACTGAGCTTACAAAGAATAAAGGAAGATGATATTTATTTCTGGTTATGTTGGCATTACCAACATAGAATGTAATATTAAATATGTACAAAAAAAAACTAGATTATATGCAAATATTCACTGCAAGTTGATATTTATGCTCATTTATGGGCAGTCAGGGGGTTGGAAAAATTCTTCAAACTGTTACTCGCCACTGTCACCCAGTGACCAAATTGCATAGGGCAATATAAAAATCTTTTTCAAAGCAGTATTGACTTGACTTTTGTACAAATCCTGTTCAACTGTGTAAACAAATCAAATACCTCTTATTCAGAATTTCTAAAATGAATTGAATAATTTGAAGAATTTGGACATTGGAGTAAACAGACAAGTCACAAATGGGATGATGTACTGCCAATGAAGAGATCTGTTGACAACATCTTTGCAATAACTCTGAGCTCTGCAAGCAAATCTAACCTGGGCAGTTAACTTAAATGCGTACACATTATTTAGGAAGGATAGGAAAAACAAGAAGGGTGGTGGGGTATGTTTGTATGTCAACCATGATTTAAAGCCAAATCTTAAGCAAATTGAATGCGATGAGGAAAATGTGGAAGCTTTATGGGTAAATATCTGCTTGGGGGAAAAGAAGGGAAACCAACTATTGGTTGGGATATGTTATAAACCACCTAATGTTAATATTGACGAGGAACAACAGCTGTTTGAGCAAATTGAGAAGGCTGCAAATCTTGGTAACACTTTAATTATTGGAGATTTTAATTACCCAGACATAAATTGGGACATAGGGACTAGTAGCTCAGCAAAGGGAATTAGGTTTTTAAACTTGTTAAATGACAACTTCATGTCACAACTTGTACAAGCACCAACTAGAATGGACGCTTGTCTGGACCTGGTTTTAACAAACAACGTTGATCTTTTGACCAACATTCAAGTAGGTGAGCACTTGGGAAATAGTGATCACAATATAGTGTCCTTTGAAATAAACTCAAAAAAACAAAAGCACATGGGGTATACTAAAACATATAATTTTAAAAAGGCCAATTTCAATAAGATAAGGGAAGCTTTACAATATATTGACTGGCATAAACTCTTTAGTGAAAAGAACAATGAGGATAAATGGATCATCTTCCAACAAATATTAGAAAGGTACATTTCTCAGTATGTACCATTGGGAAATAAGTATAAAAGAAACAAATTAAAACCAATGTGGCTTAGTAGAGAAGTAAAACAAGAGATTAAAAATAAGAAAAGGGCATTTAAAGCATTTAAATCCGACAAATCAGATGCATCTTATTAAAGATATAAGAAAGCAAATAATGCGTGCAAAACGGCAATTAAACTTGCTAAACTTCAAAATGAAAAAATGATAGCTAAAGAGAGCAAAACAAACCCCAAAGCATTTTTTAAGTACATAAATTCCAAAAAACCCAAAAATGAAAGTATAGGTACACTTAAAACTGAAACGGGGGTGTTAGTTAATGAAGACCAAGAAAAGGCAGGAATTCTAAATAACTATTTCTCCTCCGTATATATTAAAGAAGAACCCATGGCAATAGATGTGCAAATGATTGCTACTAAAAACTTGCAGAATAATTGTAAATGGTTAACTCAAGACAATGTGCTGCAGCAACTAAAGAAAGTTAATATAAACAAAGCTCCAGGGCCTGACGGTATCCATCCACGTGTACTTAAGGAACTAAGTGTAGAAATAAGTGAACCTCTGTTTTTAATCTTTCAAGATTCTTTTCTTTCAGGAAGTGTTCCGGAGGATTGGAGGAAGGCAGATGTGGTTCCTATATTCAAAAAGGGTTCAAAATCCTTGCCTGGAAATTATAGACCTGTGAGCTTAACTTCTGTGGCTGGTAAAATATTTGAAAGGTTATTAAGGGATAATATTCAAGAATTCCTTGAGAAGAATATGGTTATCAGCAAAAATCAGCATGGTTTTATGAAGCACAGGTCATGTAAAACTAACTTGATTGCGTTCTACAAAGAAGTAAGTAGAAGTATAGATCAGGGTGTTGCAGTGGATGTGATCTATTTGGATTTTGCCAAGGCAATTGATACAGTTCCACACAAAAGATTAGTGTTCAAACTCAAGGAAATCGTCTCGATGAAAATGCTTGTTCTTGGGTAGAACATTGGCTTAAAAACAGAATACAAAGAGTTGTCATTAATGGTAAATTTTCAAGCTGGACAGAGGTGGCAAGTGGTGTCCCTCAGGGGTCTGTTCTGGGACCCCTTCTATTTAACATTTTTATAAATGATCTTGAAGACAGCATTGAAAGTCATGTTTCAGTGTTTGCAGATGACACAAAACTTTGTAAAATAACACAATGTGAGCAAGATATTACTTTGCTGCAGAAGGATTTAGATAGACTGGAGGACTGGGCACTCAAATGGCAGATGAAATTTAATGTTGAAAAATGCAAAGTTATGCACTTCGGCGTAAAGAATACACAAGCAACGTATACCCTTAATGGAAGTGAATTAGGGATAACAACACACGAAAAGGACTTGGGAATTGTTATAGACAACAAACTATGCAACAATGTGCAATGTCAATCAGCAGTGGCCAAGGCCAGTAAGGTATTGTCATGCATGAAAAAGGGCATTCATTCTCGGGACGAGAATATCATTTTGCCTCTCTATAAATCACTGGTAAGACCACATATTGAATATGCTGTGCAATTTTGGGCACCTGTTCTAAAGAAGGATATCATGGCACTAGAAAAAGTGCAGAGGCGGGCTACAAAATTAATAAAAGGAATGGAACATATCAGCTATGAAGAAAGGTTAACAAATTTAAACCTATTTAGTTTAGAAAAACGTCGCCTGAGAGGGGATATGATAACATTATACAAATATATTCGGGGCCAATACAAACCATTGTGTGGAAATCTATTCACAAACCGGACTTTACATAGGACACGAGGCCATGCGTTTAGACTGGAAGAAAGAAGATTTCGTCTAAGGCAAAGGAAAGGTTTTTTTACTGTAAGAACAATCAGGATGTGGAATTCTCTGCCTGAAGAAGTGGTTTTATCAGAGTCCATACAGATGTTCAAACAGCTACTAGATGCATACTTGCAAAGACAGAATATTCAAGGATATAATCTTTCAATGTAGGGTAATAACTGCTTGATTCAAGGATAAATCTGACTGCCATTCTGGGGTCAAGAAGGAATTTTTTGTCCTAACTTGTTGCAAAATTGTGCTTCAAACTGGGTTTTTTTTTGTTTTTTGTTTTTTTTTGCCTTTTGGATCAACAGCAAAAAACAGGTGTGAGGAAGGCTGAACTTGATGGACGCAAGTCTCTTTTCAGCTATCTAACTATGTAACTATGTAACCTTGATAGACGTTTTAGAACATATATTGATTATATAATCAGTTTGCAAAAAGAAGGAAATAAAACTCTGTATTTATTCTTATAGAGGATCTACTCAGTCCTAGTCATGCCTTAAATGCACGTGGCATTGTTTTACAATTAATGTGTTAATGCATGAGAATCACAAACAGTGGTTTAGCAATCATTTATGCTCTGCTATACATCCTCAAACAGGGGACAGGATGAAAAACAAGGAAAAAAAATACAGAATATGTATAACAAAGAGAATCAGATCTCCTCTTGGGAAATGTGTGTGTGTGTTTTTTTATTTTTTCCTATAGCAAAATAATGAACAAGCGGAGGAGAAAACAAACACCAAACTCGAATTAAATGTTCTCTGGCTTCTAAACAATCAGGGGGAAGCTGAATGTTCCTCATTAACCCGATCTGATCAGGTTCAGAATGAAAATGAGCTTTTAATTAAGGCTGCACTGCAAGGATCCCATCCAGTATAAAATACAATCTCAGACTGGTTTCGTATATTGAAGAAGTGGGGACTTGAATGGCAGAACACTGAATAGATCAGAAGGTGATAAAGTGAATGATTCACTGGGTGTGACCTCTACAGCAATATATCATATAGACACTGTCCAGGACAATTTACCTGCATCTAGTCTCTTATTCTATGAAATACAAACAATGGGGATTGAGAGAAAATAGCGGCAATTGCAAATATGTTAAAACATCACAATACACATGGGCAGGCTTAGCTATGCAGCTATTGTAGGACACTTACATTTTAGGGTTGTGATTAGGTGTGTGGCCAGGAGCGGGGCTGTTCTGAGAAACTCTTGATGGCTTATTAATAATAATTCATGCAACTAAAATGCAATTACAACATCAATTATCCTTACGGGATCTCTCTTTCAGACCGATCTCCTGCGTTAACATACTCGGGTTTCTACTACTGACTGAAGATTCCAAAGTGTAACTTGCTTACAAAAAATCATTCACTGAAGATTACCTTGCCACCTTCTTCAGTCCTGTTGTTGGCAAATAAAGCAAGGGCTGATTTCTTCTGCCTTACTATTGTTGTCTACAGAAGCCCAGAGATGCCATGTATTTTTAATACTTTTCTGATTTTAAGAGAAAACAGTGTGTCATTTCGAGAAGACACGTCAGAAAAAAATATTTAAAATACATGGCCTCTTCGGACTTCCGTAGTTTTCATGTTGCATATATTTGTAACCTAATCTTCTCCACTAACGACTGTTATTAAGCTAAGCGTACAGCTTTTGTACATTGCCACAACATTTTAACTGAGTGTAATCCTTGAAGTTGTAATGGTAGAGAGAGAGATAGCTTTTAAAGGGACACTATAGTCACCTGAACAACTTTAGCTTAATGAAGCAGTTTTGGTGTATAGAACATGCCCCTGCAGCCTCACTGCTCAATCCTCTGCCATTTAGGAGTTAAATCCCTTTGTTCATGAACCCTAGTCACACCTCCCTGCATGTGACTTGCACATCCTTCCATAAACACTTCCTGTAAAGAGAGCCCTATTTAGGCTTTCTTTATTGCAAGTTCTGTTTAATTAAGATTTTCTTATCCCCTGTTATGTTAATAGCTTGCTAGACCCTGCAAGAGCCTCCTGTATGTGATTAAAGTTCAATTTAGAGATTAAGATACAATTATTTAAGGTAAATTACATCTGTTTGAAAGTGAAACCAGTTTTTTTTTCATGCAGGCTCTGTCAATCATAGCCAGGGGAGGTGTGGCTAGAGCTGCATAAACAGAAACAAAGTGATTTAACTCCTAAATGACAGTGAATTGAGCAGTGAAATTGCAGGGGAATGATCTATACACTAAAACTGCTTTATTTAGCTAAAGTAATTTAGGTGACTATAGTGTTCCTTTAACCTTACAACTGAACTTCCACATTGTTAGTTCTCATTATTTTTTAGCTTTGCCACTGCAAGCTTCATATCTATCCCACTTTCACTTGTCCGTCCTTATTTTTTTTGCCAGCTGCACCTTCTTTTCTTGTTGCGGTTTTACTTAATATTCAAGTAGCACCACTTGCTTTTCTGGATATATGTTTAGTGCAGCATTTTCTGGGCTCTTAACTTGTTAGTAATACTTAAACAAGGAACTTTATCAGGATTTGAAGTAATTTAAAGTATCGGTAAAGACAAGCACTAGATTAAAAACGGAGAATGAACAAACTGTAATTCCTTCTATCATATAGTACTAATTTATCGGTTGGATGCACACTTTTAAGGTTGCTGAAGCCCCTGCTATTATGCAATCTGTCACACAAACTCATTATATATTGAGCTTCTCCAACTGAACTAGAATCACATTAAGTGGAGCACAGCTAGAGTTGCCCCAGACTTCTAGATGAACCTATCTCTCATGCCACCAAATGTGTGAGAGACTACAAATACAAAAAGAAAAGTCCTGCGCTCACTCCCATCACTCCTGGGCAGCAGCAATGACTACAGTACACATCAGCTAATACATATAGTAAAAACCAAAGGAAAAAAAGTTACCTGCGCGCTCTCCTTAATCCCTATGTATATTTAAACAAATGGAGGTCATTTAATTACTCCAATGGCCACTGGAGGGAATGCCCGCCTGCCAACGTCAGGACCCGTCTAGGAGGGTCTGCCTTGACGTTGGCAGGCGGGCACTGCCTCCAGTGGCCATTGGAGTAACTAAATGACCTCCATTTGTTTAAATATACATAGTGATTAACCAAAGGTAACGTTTTTTCTTTGGTTTTTACTAAATGTGTGAGAGATTAGAGCCAATGGCTCCTACTTTTACCTCCATCTCATGTTCAGCGGATTGGAAGATAATCCATACAGGATTAGGGGCTCCTGATGTGTCTCTATTCCTTTCTACATCTCCTAGTCTCAGAGGCAGACGGTAATAAACATTGTGGCCTAGGAGTTTAGTATTAGAAAAAAAACTCAAATTATAGCTAACTTTATTTAGCTAACTGGTTGAACAAAAAACAGAAACGTGACAATTCCACTTTAAGTCTCCATTTCTTTTTAAATATAGCAGATGCCTTGGCTGATTGCAATTTAAATTACTACTTACTGCTATTATGCTATACCAATCTAATAGATAGATCAGGCTTCCCCAAACTCCGGCCCTCCAGATGTTGCTGAACTACAACTCATGGGAGTTGTAGTTCAGCAACATCTGGAGGGCCGGAGTTTGGGGAAGCCTGAGATAGATAGATAGATAAATAATTTTCAACCAATCCTTTGACCTGTTAGAAAACACACAAAAAAAAACTATTAATTCTGCTTTACCTGCAATCAAATATTTGTAAATAAAATTTGTTCAGCATTTCAATTTAAAAATCCTACTTTGTGGCTCATGGCCAAATAGTCCATATAAATATTCCTGCATATCAAATCCTAATTTAATGAATGAATGCTAGTTGGAGCCATACTGACCAATTGCAGCCAATTCTTGCTGCTTGATTGATTTCAGCCAAACATTGTAGTTTGGATAAATATGTTGGGAATAATAGTTACAAAATGGACTAGTTATAAAACTGGAATAAATCCAATAATACTAGTATAAAGACTATTTTTTACTTTTTACCTTTATATGTTTAAAGGAGCAGTCAAACACATTTGTATTCATTGGAGTGACGCAAATGAAGATCTGTCCATCTACTTGGAAATATTTAAATTCTGAGTTGCATTCTTCACTGAAATGCTGTTTCCATGGATGTCATATGTTCATTATTTGATCATGATAATCCTAGTGTCTTAAAATGAACACAATATACGTATTTCCTACAAGGGCTGGGCTGGATTAAGCATGTAAGGCTATAAACCAGATGACAGCATCTTGAACAGATATGATAAATATGAAATGTTTCTCTGAAATCCTATTTGGGCATAAGTGAGGCAAAGTGTTTAATTGGTCCACAAATAAAAATGGAGTTTTGACTTTTGTCCATTACATAATTGGGTTGACTCGTCCTTTAATGTTTGCTTTAATAGTTGCTCACAGGTAACGAGAGGAATTAAATTACTTTTAGGTTTGTCAAACATATTATTACAAAGTGTCATGACAATCCAACACTGACGTACAACTGTCTTACTTTTCCATACAATAGAAACTGTCAGTCACATGTTACAGTGGAACCCTAGTTCACACCCAAGAAACATTCTGTCTGCCAATACATCTTCAGCTTTAGGACGTATACTAATGAAAAATGAGTCAAACGCCTATCTAGCTGGTGATATGCTATACATGCATATTAAGGTGAAGACCAATATTTTTGTAATGCATTCTGTATATATTTTGATTACTTTTTACTTATAGATGTAGCCAAAATTAACATCAGATTTATCCAGATTTTTGTACAATAGTTTCCATGTAAATTATAAAGTTTAAACATGTACTTTAACACATAAACTGACCTAAATTTTTGGCTATAGTGATGGAGCAATCTCTGTGCTCCCCTTTTATGATAGGGACATGTTGATGAACCTCTTTCTCGACTCATGCTAAGCCCAAGTCTGGTTCCTCTGACGACCATATCCTTTCTGACCTATACCCCTGCTTCCCACCACAATTATAACCAGAGCTATTTTCAAATCAACATGCGTCCTTCTTAACATCATTATGGTCTACCCATTTTCTCCTTCCCCATTTATCATGTCTCCTTCTCTGCAAATGCACCCGCAATTGACTTCTGATTCCTTAATTTTACCCCACTCCCTTTTTATTTTCTGCATTCTATCATCACTGTCCTATTGGTAAAATCAATAAATGTATATTTACTTATAGCTGTTAAAGTTAGTTCAGACCTATAATTTATTGGATTACAATTTTACACCAATATATGAATATATTGGTATAAGATTGTAACCCAGTAAATATGCGTGTATGTATATATGTATATATAACAGTCCACTGACAGTTTTTCGTCAATGTTTTGCTGTATTTTTATAAACTATTTCCCTTTTAGCCTAATGTGAGCCTGAAGATCCTCATTTTCAAAACACAATAAAATAGGAAAATAAATCAACGTTATAGTTGTATAAACACTTTGGTTGGCTCCCTTCAGTTCTAATAAATATCAGGTCATTCGGGGCTGGTGATTCAGATTGTGTGTGATGCTATCAATAACGTAATAAATGTGTTATTATTAAATGCACAGGAGCATCCTCTATAAGAAAGACAGTAACAGCAGGAAGATGAAAGGGACCTTGTGGGGGCTTTGGAATGATGAATCACTTGCGTGGTGATAAACAAGAAAACGAGTGAGTCACAGGTGGAGGTGGGCAGCCGTAAACACCAAATGGGTTGACGGCCAGTGAGCAGCCTGGAACATTGTCTCATTAAGAGACCGGAGGCCCTGCACAGTGACAAGCAGTGTGATATACTTACACAGTGAAGGAGTCCGGTGGAGCAGAAACTCGTCTGTGGTCAGCGGAGTGCACTTTATGGATACTTTGGCAGTTAGCACAAAGCCAGTACAACAACACAGGGCATAAGCCAGAGGAGAGAGCACATGAGAGAAGGGAGAGAGAGAGAGACAGACACACAACCGTTTAACAGAAACAAGAGGAGTGAGTTAGACAACTGATGATGTGATATTCATGCACAATGATAGAGGCTAGAACCCAACAAAGATGAGGGTGCCGGGGATTTGTACCAATGTACCAAGGAATGCAATGAAAGTGATGCTGAGAGAATTTTAATAACACCCTGTAGCCTTGGTCTGGCCTGGAAGGGTCTAACGTGACATTATGGATGATATCATCAAAATTTGTTTGGAAAAAAGAGAAAGGAAAAAGAGTGTCTATGTATCCAAACTTGATTGTCACGTGATGTTTATTTTCATCTATATACATACTGCGAATATAAGTTTCACACACTGAATATCTATACACATATACAGTGCATATTTTTTAGGAACTGGAACACTTATTACATAGCTACTACAGGTGTGTACAGACTTGGGACAGATTACATAAAGTAAGAGAACTTGCTGCGTCTGTTAGAAATAGAGGTACACACGGCACTAAAATAATTAATATTGGCTTTGTAAATAATTCATTTTATACAGTCTTGCCTATAAGCAAGAGAAATATCAACATAAAGCTTTTTGTCACGATAAACCAAGTTAGAATTACACCTTAGCCACCTACACATCTTGGGATCCACCTGTGACACCTCAAAAAAAATATTCTACAAAAAACTATAGGTGCAGCATGGATTCAAATGTTTAGACAAATTCACAAGTCACCTTGTGTACCCTGAAAAATGTTACTCTGCTTGAGTGTCTAATACATCTTGTGAAAACTCCAGAACTGATGATGACAAACCCAAAATGGAAGACTTGCTTACAATTCTTCCTCCTGTTTTTTAGTAAAATGAGACTTGTTACATAGTAATGGTTGTAAGAATGAAGGGTTTCTCAAAATTAAACTTACACACCCATAGAGAGGGTAAGCCAGCAAAGACCTTTCATTTGCAACCTGCAGAAAGGTGAGATGAAGATGGTTTTCATTAATCCCACAGTACTTTATGATATTTCAATAGTTAGATGAATGTTTAGGGCCTCTTTTTATACAGACCCTTCCTGGGGTGTTAGCAGTCTTTATTTAGCTAGCCTACTTCTATTTTCAAGAGTACATGTAGATTACCAAGTTCCCTGGAAATTGTGTTGATTTGTCACCCAGGAGTCTTATTTATCAGTCGGACTATATCAATGCCTCCTCCTTTATGTGGTATTGTGCAACTTACTCGTTTAATAAGGGCATTGATGTTCTCCTCTTGCTCTTCTGAACCATGTTTGCCTGGTTCCTTAGGGAGATTCGGATTAGGGAGGGAGCAAGCCGACAAGGTTCCCCATCTACTTGCATGGGAATAGCCTTATATGTGAGCAGAGTAACTTCCCTGCACTGGTGAAGCCTCTCTCCATGCCCACCTACCTGGAGGGCAGCCTGAAAAAAAGTAGAAGAAAGTTAATACTGAATTATGTAAATGAGAACCAGCAGTCCTGTCTCTGAATTACAGATATATTAGCCATGTGAAAATCATCCTTACTGAGTTATTTTATCTGTACTTTGTACTAATCTATCATTACTTGAGACGATAAAGCAAATAAAAGTACAAATAATAATTTTAAAAATAATGAAAAGGGGAGACGGGAAGGTAGGGAGAGGGGAGCATCACAATGATTTCATTTTTAATGACTGCTCAGAATAGCTCTTTTTTCATGACCTATTAATGTTCATGTTCTCTGAAGGAGTTTGAAGGTGTTCACATGTGGCATTATAGTCACCCAGACCACTTCCCCTCAATAAATGTGGTCTGGGGATAGTGGTCCTGTCCTTTTAACGCTGCAATGCAAAACATTGCAGTTTTTTTTATTTTTTTTAACAACTGCAATGTGTATATTTCAGGGTTAAGCCCACCTTTAGTGGCTGTCACGTGATGCACAAGCCCCCATAGTAAAACATTGATTTAATGTCTTCCTATGGGAAAGCTAGAATGCAAGCGTGTCACTCCCATGAAGTGATTTGATTGGACTATCGTGAAAGAAGACCTTGCGGCGGAAGGCAGAAAGATAAGCAGAGGTGACGTTCCTTTAAATAATAAAGTATATTAATTATAGTTATCCGACAATACCAATGCTTAATTAGAGTTTTGTGCCAACTCCAATATGGCTACAAAGTAATAAACTGCATTTAGCTAACATTATGTTGAATGTAGCAGACTCACCAGAGAAGCCATTGTGAACCCGATGACCTCAATGTAACCATCATCATGACGCTGGGGTTCAAAATCTCTATGGTCACTTGGATTTCCCCAGGGCATTGTGCCTGCACAATACCTGCAGGGATGAGAGAGAAGCAGGTCTAGAGTGGATGCCATCTAATGATATATGCTGAATAAGTGATGTCATGACACTCATTAATTCTTAGCCAAGTTGTGAGTATCCTCCATGTTGCTGCAATTCTCATAGCAGAGACCCAGTGAGAGAATCAAGAGAACTATTTTAGGTACCTATATGAATATAGATAAATAGTTGAAAAAATAAAGTCCTTTGAAGGAGTCAGAATGGGCAAAAATGTATAGGCTATCAGTGTTGACCTAACCATCAGCCTGCACTCAAATATTATTGGTCGGGACAAGCAAATGAAAGTGAATTTTCTGCATAATCTCAGCAGCTGCTTTAATTAATAGGGAGATTTGTGTGTTTTTTTTTTTTTTTTAGCAAAGTGCACAAAAATAGTTTGACAGAAAACCAAGTAGCAGCACCAAAAGACGCGATGCACTGTAATCACAGCAACAAATGTAGTGGCCAAGGTGTATACAGTGCCCTTTTAATGAGCTATAAATGCCTCCTGAAATCTTGCTACGAAGACAATTAGCAGAGTTTAGGAACAAACACCATGAAAATTGTATGTATTCATGTTATGTATATTGTGTAATTAGGGACTCCAAGCTCACTAAGAATACTGCAAATTGTGCTAAACTGCCCAAATACAAGAATAGATTAATGAATGGCTTTAAATACTTATTTTTGCATAAAATAAAATTACAGGCAGGGGTTTGTGAAGAAAAAAAAAAGTCACTGTGTCACAATTGTGTACTAACTGTTTAACTAGAAAACATACATACTCTCGGACTGAACAGACACTTAGCTTTTTGATAAAGGGAAATGCGTTTTTATGTAAAACTATTTTTATTGTTTTCAATAGTTGTAGATACACTTCCATTTTTTTATCCAGCTCTTGGATTCCCTATCATTTGTGCACACACTTCTCCCGCTATATCCATAGTGGGGATATTATCCACTAAAACATTTAAGGATTGAGCAATACCTACAAATGTTCAGAAATATGTAAGTAATATTCCTTTTTACACTGCACACTCTTGTCTACAGAGAGCACTATATCTGTGTCCTGTTTTACATGATAAAGCTGACTATGTCTGGCTGAAAAATATCCGAGAGTGGGAATCACTATGCTGATCTATTGGAGCCACTCAGGGCTCTGTAATATGTGAGTGCATAAATTACATATGTACATTATTATCCAGAACTGTAATACATACTCCACTATATACTGTTCCTATGTTCTGCTCTGTGTTACGTGTCTTGTTGAGGACCAGTATAGAGTGTAAGAATAGATTCCACATATCCTCAGGCATGGATTGTTCTGCCCAGGCTCAATATCTCAGAGTTGGTGTAAAGCTCTACCTAATGTAAGTGGCTTTACATACACCATTGGATCCTCTCTATTCTCTTGTATTATATATATGCTCATCTATCAACCTACTGTGAACAATTATTATTACTGTAGCTAGGAAAATGGACCATTGACAGGGATTGTTGCCGCTATCCACTAACAGGATTGCTTCAGCGCTTGATCTTTTTGTTCCTATTAACTTACCTGGGGATGTTTAAGAAGACAATGCACTGAAACTTGAGTTCCTGAATTTTGGGAGTCAGGTCCGTGCCATCACACTGCAATAAAAAAGCACATTTACAGTACCTAATTGATATGGGATGTGGAGTTAACTGCAGAGTCTAGATCAGGGGTAGGCAACCACGGGCACTCCAGATGTTTTATGAGCGATGAAGTACAATACATCTGGAAAGCTAAAGGTTGCCTACATAATAAAGATACATCCTTTTAATAAGGTTTCTCTTATCAATTCTTAAAATGCCCCTTTTGTGCTGCAAGGAAAGGAGTGTGGGGCTCCTGACATATTTGGTTGGCTTAGAAAACCACATGTCAGTAATGCAACAGTGCTTTATGAAATTGTATAAAAGTTAGGTTCCTACACTCACTATATATGGGTTAATATAAAAGCTTTATCCCAACCTCCCCCTGTTGTCTCCTTGTGCTTTGTATGCGTTTTGTTTTTTCCACAGCTTGGTGGTAGTCTTTGTCAGCACACTGAAATCAATCAATACTGATGTGGGCTTAGCACCTGAATGAGCTGCTGGATGAACTCATTGAAATATTTGGCATACTTTGTCTGCTGGTAAATCACTCTTTTAGGTTGAATACAGTAAAATGATCACCATTCTGTATTGGATAATAAAAATAATTTATTCGAGCAACACTACAAACACCATAACCTCTGCAACACTCTTTAGTGTTTAATGTTGCCAGGAGTGCCCTGGCCGATTGCAAGTAGTGCATCACTCTCCGCCTTCACTACATTTGTCAGAGAGCTGGAAGCTGTCATTCTAAAATGGTTTGATTGCATTCAATTGTGGGGGGCACCAGGGACTTATGGCACTATAACCATTATTGTGCCTTTAGAAAACATAGCCATAAAAGTCATTCTAAAATTAAAATAAAAGAGAAACTACTATGCTTTCTGTGCAGAATCTTAGATATTATATCAGTCTGAACGCATACTCCAAAAAGAAGCTTGGCCAACAGGAACCTCTCATGATGGTCTTTGGAATCTGATCTTTTTGAAAATTGTAAGGTTTAAAGAGCAGATTCTGCACTAACTGTTTAGATAGATCAGAAAAGTGACAGTCTTTAGCCTAGACAGATATATTGCATATGTGTTTCAATCACCCATTAACTCTGTCAATTTGTCTGACTCACTTTAAAATGTTAAGTAGCACATTATAAGCTCATCATTATTGAGAGACACTATAATGTCATGTACAGTGTAATCTATAGTGACATGCTTTTATGGGGTTTAGGGCAAGGGAATGTTCATGATTGGGGGGCATTCGGTCAGTAATATGAAGGTTTTAGAGTTAAAGGGGGCTTATGGTTAGAAAGTATCTTCTCCAAAAGGCTGTGGACTATTTCTCTTAACCAGGCATTATTATGGTCATGGGAGTTACAATCCACAGCATCCTTATCCCAATCTGAATGGCATACTCAGCTACTTATTATAAGGGGCTGGAGATTAAAAATGCCCGAAAACAAGTATGCCAACATCTATTGTTCTGCAGAAGACAAAGAGAAGAAGCAATTATGAACATTTTTGTTTATTTATTATCTATTCCTTTATTAAAAATGTAAATTCAATTGCCACAAATGAAGGGCGATATATGTGTTTGTATCAAATAATTGTAACAGACTTATTTTTAATTAAAGTTTCTCATTTTAGTTAGATTTTTACAACATCTCTGCACTACAAGCACAGAGAGGCAGCTATGAAAGAAACTGGCAGGCGGTATTTCTCAGAGGATTTAAAGCTGTACAAAAACAGCAGAGATAACAAAATGAAAAAAAAAGCCAAAACAAAAAGCTGCATGACATGCCTTCAACTGGGAGGAATGAAGATAACCGGATGAGAAGGGAGAATAATTTTGTTTACCAAGTTGTTCAGCCCATTAGAAAAGTAGATCATATGCAAGCAAAACAAGAGCTGCTTTGTGTACCATTGTAACTCTATAACTACTTTATCCGGCCAAAGAGATTCTCTGGTGGCAAGGAATCCAATACTTACCACAACCTTCACGTGCTTGGATAAGTCCCTAGAGCTCCTTTGCAAAAAATCAGAGAAGGCGGCCTACGAGACCAAGACAGAGACAAAACTGTAAGGAGGTGGATTAAGAGTTTGGATAAAAACTATATTACAATTAATTTGGGGAATGTAATTATTTAAATTTACACAAAATGATCCTGATATTAGAATGTAACCTATTAGGTAGACCTGGAATAACTTTGAACCTTTAGAAGAACCTTGAACCTTTGGAACAACAAATCTTTCATAGTATTTAGAATAAAGCTAGATTGCACCCTTTACATACAATATATATATATATATATATATATATATAAAATATATTTTTATATATATATATATATATATATATATAATATTGTTTTTGTTTTTTTTTATACTGTATGGTATGCACACATTGCATAGTGCTGTGGAAGTTGTTTGCACTGATTAAATAAGCAGTAATGATACCAAAGATGGAGGAAATACATCTAGTCAGAGTTTATTCAGTAAAAAAGAAAATGTGACTAATTGAAAAGGCAATTTCAAACTTTGCAAAAATAATTGAACTAGGAAAAGAGTTGTGTTAGAGATGTTCCACCAGTTAGGATGTTTTGGGTCTCTCATGCAATTCCTTTGCCACTTCTCCATATGATTTAGTATAGTTCCTGACTCCACAAGTAAACACCACTGTATTGACTTAATATGATTTTTCAATCGTTTTTTTTTGTTTGTTTTTTAAGTGTTGTTGATTGGCTGGTAAGAATTGCTCCTTGGCCACACACCCGAAGAAGTATTTAGGGCAAAGTGTGTAGAATGATTTGCTATATATAGTGTATTACTGCCAAGAAAACTATACTGACTTCAGTTCAAAATATCGTACATATCATGACAGTTTATGCACTTACCCCTGCATAGAACATCTTATTACGAAAACGACTGTTGAATTTCTCGGGATTTGCTTCTGTAACAAAAAAAGGGGGGGGAGGGGGGAGTATGTTTTAATCCAAACCATCTGTTCTTTACTCATTCCGTACGATTAACTATATGCACTCAGATCTCATAATCATGGATTTTCTCTATGTGATCTAGCTTTGAACCTGTTCTCACCAAGGTGACAATTGCCATTTCCCATTTAATGTTAATGATACTCACAGGTGTTTCTGAATATTTGCTAGTTTGGGACAGCAGGGAGGAGGAAGAAGGTCAGATTGACTTATTTCAACAAGATGATTCAGATTTTCAGGAATTCAGCAATCTCTGTGCGGTAGGCTCCACTCCTGCATGCACTGATGGTAATTCAGCCAACAGAGTCAGCCTTTTCATTGTGTGTAATGAAGTGTGAAAGAAATATCTTGCTACATTATGGGTTTTATAAGTTTAGGTTTCACTCCATTAAGCACAATGTAGCAAATGAAAAAGCTAATTCCATTGGTTATCACACAGGGTAGAAGTCGGTGAAATTAAATTCAAGGTATTGAAAAAATGTACACTACACAGAGAGACTCCACAAGAGACTCCACAAACTCCAAAAAGCACAAATCACAACTATTGGGTTCTAAAGTCGACGGGTAACATGAACACTTATGTCTTTCACTAAAATCCTGAGGTCACCCCTGACCCCCCAAATAAAAAAATCAAACAAAAGCATGTTTTTTTGTTCTACAAACCTGCTTTCCACTCTATCATTTGTAAACACTATCAGCTCAGAAAGCTCTCTAAGAAGCAATTACTCGCGGGGATTGGAGATGTGGCTCTAAAGAGAAATATCTCCCTATGTAGACAAGTCAATAAGCCTGCCTTTTGATCCATCAATACCAAAACCACCCTTCTTCACCCAATTGCTTTTTAAATCTTCTTTCCCTCTGCTCCATCATTCTGCAATATCGGTGCATGTCCTTTGCCCTGTTAATGCATGTTTTTTACATTTACCCCATCCCAAAGAAAGAAAATATCTACATTCTGCTTGCATAACATTCCCAACAAATTGAGGATCTCGTCCCTGAAAATCTAGTGAAAGTGATGAATAATAAATATATCTACAGCACTATTAAGTCACATCTTTATGGTGGTACATTTTGGCTGGTCCCTTCCTCAATAGGGTCCTCAGAGCATGTGGTATCAGCTCAGCTATAGTCACTAGCCCTCTACTGTTTTTTGTTTCTTTTTAATTTCGCTAGAAAGCAACCTGGGTATTTCTTATTACAAGCTGATCAGATAAACTGCATGCTCGGCATATGGAACTTTTTTTTTTTTTTTCACTGAGGAGAGCAAAGCAACTCACAACTCACCTAGGGAGACCTTTTGCCCCATCTCATTAGGTATACCATTACCGTCACTAATAGGGAGTCTTCTGAGCAAGTGGAGCTGTGATTTCTATTGTTTCTTAAAGGACGTTAAACTCTGGCAGAAACCCTTTACATTTTCACCAGATAATAAATAGAAATTCTGCGTAGTTTTTTTTTTTTTAAATGACCATCTGATGTTTTAGCTGCATATCCCTAACTCCTAGTTACAGAGAAAGTAAAAGTAAACTGAGGACACAAGAAGTTCGATAAAATAACAATGAGCAGAAAGACACCTCTGTGTAAGAGGGATTTCCAATGTTTTCCAATTTATATTGCCAATCAGTTTTCTTTGTCATTCATTACCCAGGCTCATTTAATCTATCTTCTATTTGCAAAGAAATTATGAGAACATCCACGTACAAGCAGGCGGATGATAAATTGTATTCACAGATTTTTTAAATAAAAGGAAAGGGAATGCAGCGGGGAATACATTTGACAGTTGATATAAGGGAAGGCTGCTGGGTCTGTTAGAAAAAAAATTGATTATTCTGGGAAGCTATTAAATAAATAAAAAATACCTCAACCCAAGAAATGACATTTTAATCTAAATCACGGGTAGCCAAAACACAATGCAAATGCAATGTGATTGTAAAGGTTTTTAGAGTATTCAGAAACAGTTACTGGGTCTGTGATTAATCCAATTTTTTTATGGATAGGGAAAGAACCAATGACCCCTACTGGGCAGTTTAACTATGCCTGATGTGCTGTGATTATATTGGTAGTCAAATAACCTTTTTTATTCAGAAACACTCATAGAAAATGCATTTTTCAAGGCTGTATTGAATATAAAGCTACAACGTGTCTCGTGTGTATTTTCTTGATCTAAGACTTGGACAAGGTGTTTTAATAGTGCTTTGTTATAAACAATAAATGTATGTTTACTCTTTGTTTACCGGGCATCCCTGACAGATCAGATTTTAATGCCATTTATTATGACAGCACAGATGGGAGAGCTGATAGTTCTGGCCCTGACACATTTCCTCCTATTGTGGGGTGCCATAGGTGGATGATTTGGTTCCTTATATGATGGAACCTGCCCGTGAGTGCACCCCTTCCCTTCTACAACAGCAAGAGCAGGTACATGTCTAGGGAATATGACAAGGTGAACTTAGCACTGTGTAGGGACATTTGTAGAATTCAGTTAAAGTTTAACAGTTCCTTTGCCTTATGCTGATCATTGTGCTTTTAAGACCTGGACAGTTCAAACTGATGTCCTAGTTATCCATCTCACCTCGAGATTCATGAAACTCCAACGTTACGTGTGCATCAAAACCCAAACTAAAGTAGTTATTGAACACGTTCAATGGAAGCTGCAAGAGATCAGACATCTCATTAATATAAAATTTTGCAAAAGCACACTCAAGATAACACACATATATAAAAAGAGAAATAATACTATTAACTCTTTAGCTTTTGTTTTTTAACTTTTATTTTTGGTAAAGTGGAAACTGGATTGAAATTTGTAGGCTAAAATATATCAACTGGAATCAAGTCTCCAGTTAAACGTCTCTGGGTTGCAGAATGAGTAGAAACAGTTGCAAAATTAGCAAATATTTATTAATATAATTCATGAAAAAAAAAAATCTGTAGCAACTCATATAATTTTCAACTTAAATATATAGATGATTTGATGATGCAGAGTGTTTGAAATAAAACACATGCCAGGTTAAATGGGATACCTACATTTTTGCAGCATAATTTAGGAAAACTATTACTTAACATATATTTATAGGATCTCAGCACATAAAACACTTTTTATTGAGATATTTGCCCTTAAAAAAAGCTGAGACTCTTTATTTTCCACGAAAAGGAAACAGAGAAAAACCAATGCATAATTTAGATAACAATTTAATTAGCATTGCACATGTAAGGGTCGAAATTCCCCCTGAAGAAAGTGTTATCTGACTGTTTGACAACTATGCAGGGTTACCAAGATCTGAAACAACATCTATATGTGGATCATAAAAATAACCTCATTAGTGAGGCTTAAACCCTTAGATTCTCGGGCAGAGCATCTGACCTCTGACCTTATGTGTCCCATCATCCAACTCGTCATGCAGCAGATCTGGATTCCGCTCCACTTGCAAGTTCCAGCGATCAAGCTGTACTATGGTCCCATCTTCTACATGGCACAGAATCTTGGAGACAGGTTCATCTGTATATCCCTGGCCAGGACAAGAAGTAAATACTAGAGTCAGACTCAGATCAATTACCAAAGATTGCATATTTACTCTAGTTGATTTATGTTTAAATCATCTTTCAAATAACGGTTTACGCACATCATTGCATATTTACATGTTAGATTTGGTTTACTCTTACAAATATCTATTAAAAAGCTATTTGTTCCAGTATACTCTGTTTGGTTGAACACATTATTTGTGAAACACTGACACCTAGTGGAACATTTTTTAATTTTTAACATCATCACAATCTAATAATCCCCTATTGGGAATTCTCTCAACTGAAAATGTCTATGTATGAGACATGAGGCCATAAAACCCCATAGTCTGCTAAAGGGTCAGTGTGCTGGTTGTGGGCATAGAAATATCCCCCTCAAACTAGTCCATAAAGGGAACAACTTGGCCCTTGACCAAAACAACAGGACAAGCAGTAATTTTATAACATGACAGGAGGCTTCATATTTTGCATTAACTTTCTTTACTAACTCCATAGCAGCAAAGAAAAAACCCAGTAAAAACAAAGAACCAATCATAGTGAGTCAGAGTATAAATAAGTCCAGGCATAGCTAATCATTTCCTCTTTCTTTGCTGCTCCATCCCAAGTAACAGGTCAGAGTACTACTTCTGTAATCGTATATATATATATATATATATATATATATATGCTATGGTATATTGTATATTGCTTTCACTGGGTGTGGTAAGGGGTCCATTGCCAGGTCCCAGACTAGTGTACAGTACAATCCTGCATGTTCTTACCTTATAATTATCCTCTCAGGCTACTCTCATAATCGGAGGCAGCCTGTCAGGATATTCCGCCCCCCCCCCCTCCCTTTCCCTAGTGGCTACGTTCACCACTTTCCCTTATACTGCCCGTGCTATTCACGCAACTCCTGTGTGAACGGAACAGGTGATTCATCTCCTTGCCGTCATTCATCCTCTTGCTACAGTGCTGTGCTGGTGTGGAACCTCGTTCCCTCCCCAGCTTCCTCCCTCCGGGCCGCCCGCAGGTAAGTCTGTGCGCACGGACCGGGCAACCCCTCCCCCGTTCAGGAGTTTATACCCACGAACGGAGCCTTGTCTGAAGCCCATAGCTTCACCTCTCGCGTTCGGATGTTCAAACACAAATCTGCCGAACACTATATCAATTACATGCTTATAAACTCACAAACGGTGCTGTCTCTTCAGCACCCGTTCGTGTGGCTACACCACTCATTCACCTGATTGCGTTCGGCTTTTTGTGTGAAGAACAAATCTGCCGAACGCAATATTACTAACACAATATCCCGCAAAGTTTTTTGCGGGCTTTTAAAGCGACAGTTACGTGGCGGCCATCTTGTTGGTGTGTTGGACAATGCGGATAATCCTGCAACAAGTGGAAGCTCCAGATTTTGAACGCTTATTTACTACAAACGTGAGTGTTATTTATATATTTTCTCACAGGGACCTGTGCAGCTGGGTATATTAACCCTTAGGGAGTGGGACTGCCAGTCAGTTTTAAACAAGTATTCTGGCAAGGGGTGAGCCCCCGTATAAGTGCTATAAGTCTGCTATAGCAATTCCGTCCCTCCTGGGTGAGCCCCAGTGACTGCAAGAGTCTGCTTTACACGCTAATAAGCGTTATATAGTACACGGCCTCCGGCCTTTACCAAACCCTCCCTCACGGTCCCTACACCTCTCATACCTGTGCCTGTCAGCCATCTCAAAATGGAAAAAGAGCCACAGATTTCAACTGAGCAAATGCAGGCCATGATTAATGCAGTGGTAGCCGCATCCCTCGAGAAGGCCATGGCAAAGGTGCTTCCAGCGGCCTCTGATACACTCAAGCCGACTGGCAAATCTAGTCGCACCAGGGAGGATTCGGAAGAATCAGACGCTTCCTCCCAGGAAAGACAACGCCCGGCAAAACGCCACTGGAAAGGCGAAGCGTCTCGGAAGGCCTCTAACAAAGGCAAGGCACCAATTAAGCATAACAAATGCACGCTCACACCTGCACCCCGGAGAATCCCCAAAGAAGTCTCCTCGGATGAGGAAGAAGAGATGCCCCACTCCCTCTCCATCCTGGATGAGTGGCAGGCAGAGGTCTTGGACTCAGACGAAGGCAACTGGGGATCCAACGCCTACATCACAGAGACCTTTCTGGGTGAGCCCCAGACGAAAGGAGATGCCAAGACGACCGCTACCCAAGAACAGGGGACCTTCATGGATACCACGGGACAACGCATGTTTGACCCCAGAAATATACGCCACCCCCGCTCAGGGGAATGGGCTCCACCCGACCACCTCTTAAAAATGTATGCACTGCTGGATTCGCAAGCCGCTGGAGAAACACGTTCGCAAAAGGATGCGGGCAGAATGCCCTCGACCTTCCCTGCCAGACAAGGTGGCGTTTACGCCAGAGATTGACCAGCTCATGTTGGCGTTCATGGAGAGAGGTGGTCGCGATCCACGCAGGGGAATCGAAAGGAGCTTTAAAGGGGCGCAAGATAAGCTCCTAGACACCATGGAGCCACTGGCCCGAGTGATGTACCTGGCAGATGACGCCTATGCCAGAGCAGACTCCTTTACTGCAGACATGGTACGTGATTGGGCACACGATATCAGGGAATGGACCCAGCGGGGCTTTTGTTTCCTGGGAAATACCAATGCGGCCATCTCAACAGAACGGCGCCGCGCAGCACTGTTCTGCATTGACCCAAAGTTGACTGACCTTGGGGTGAAAGAATTAGGCCCGCAGGCACAGGGCAAGCTTTTTGGAGAGGCATTCATGAAGGAGCTCAACAAGCATGTGAATGTATTCACTTCCCTGAACAGAGCCTGTACCTCTATGCGAAAAGTGTTCAGAGGTAACCCCTCCCGGGGTGTTTTTGGCAGGGCTGGTCGGTAACGGGGCCGTGCCACAAGCCGCTTCTGGCCATCAGGCCCCCGCAATGGAGCTCCACAACATTTCTACCCGCAACAGTCCTATCCGGACTCGGGTGCAAGACAACCCTACTCCTATTTCCAAAGAGGAACAGATAGAGGCCGGGGAGGCCAGGGAGGCCGCGGACGTGCCCGTGCAAGATTTCCCACAGGTAAGGAAATCAAACACAACTATGCCTTTATTAACCATGACTGCCGGGCGTGTTTCTCTTTTTTCCCCAGAATTGGGCAGGTCTAACCACAGACGCGTGGGTGTTACAGACGGTCAGAAGCTACCACATCGAACTACAATCATACCCCAGCCAACAACGACCCCCGCGCCCCCTATGCTTTGCAGACACGGATGCCCAGCTTATAGAACTAGAACTATGCGAGCTCCACAAAAAAAGCGCGATACAACCCGCGCACACGCAAGGGTTCAGCAACATGTTTCTTGTCCGCAAAAAAAAACCGGTGATCAACTTAAGGGAACTGAACGCCCACGTTGTATACCGTCATTTCAAGATGGAGGGCATACACCTATTAAGGGACTTACTACAAGAAAGGGACTGGTTCACGCGTCTGGACCTCAAAGACGCGTACCTATCGATCCCTATTCACAAAGACAGCCGACCACTCCTTCGGTTCCTATGGCAGGGGTCCCCATGGCAATTCACTTGCCTCCCGTTCGGCCTCAGCTCAGCACCTTGGTGCTTTACAAAAATGCTGAAACCGGTAGTGGCCCATCTCAGGACTCGATGCATCAGATGTATCATCTACTTAGACGATATACTCATATTCTGCAGGACAAGCGAAGGGGCTTCACAACACACCGAATACACGATTCAACTGTTAGAATCTTTGGGATTTATTGTCAACAGGAACAAATCGTCACTGACCCCCACGCGCACTATTCAATTCCTGGGCTTCGAAATATACTCCAGGTCTTGCACTCTTCATCTTCCGACTATCAAGGTATCGGCCATCAGGAAAAAGATACGCAAAGTCCTCGAACTCAAGACCATCCCTCTTCGAAAACTGGCACAGATAGTTGGTCTGCTATCCTCCTGTCAGGGTACCTGAGGCCTCTACCTCTAAGGGAGGCAGAGACTTGGTGGTTTGCCCGTCCAGGCGAGCTGTTTCCTTCGTTCCTCGCGGTTCATCCAATCACTTAAACACCGGCCGCGAGGAATCCACGTCCTTTTCTAGCGGGACGCTCAATACGTGACGTCATGACGCTATCACGAGCGACCTGTCACTCAAGTGTCCGATATCCAATCGGTACTTGTCAGAGGCGTGATTACCATCCAGAGCCAGGGTATTTAAGCTTACTTCTCACTTCAGCTCATTGCCCTGTCGTGGTTCTAGCTTGTCTAGTCACTCAGTGCTCTGGTATTCTAGTTTGCTCTATTGGTTTTGACTCGGCTCGTTGTACTACCCTACTTATCTCTGTTATCCCTTGACCCGGCTTGTCTCTCGCTTATCTGTCTTCTCGTTCCCTCGACCTCGGCTTGTCTCTGACTATTCTCTATTACTCTCGGTACGTTAGTCCGGCCATTCTAAGGCCCGGTATACGTACCTTTCCACTCTTTGTACTCTGCGTGTTGGATCCCTGTCCCGATCCTGACACCTCCTCCATCCAGGCCATATTTCCGGGCCCCTTACATTACCGAGCCATGCAACAGCTAAAATCCCACTTCCTCAGACAAGACCCCACAAACAACCAACCGGTACCACTGACGGACGAGGTACGACGGGAACTCGAATGGTGGCTCAACTGCATGCAAGCATGGAATGGTCGAGCCATCTTTGGCAACCACCAAGACTTCATCCTAGAATCGGATGCGAGACGATGGGGATGGGGCGCCACAGATGGGAACGCATCCACGGGTGGTACCTGGACGAATCAGGAACTATTGGCCGGATCCTTCGCCATTCGAAGCCTGGCGAAGGGACAATCCAATTGCTGCATCCTACGGTGGATGGACAACATCTCCGCAGTACGATACATCAACCATTTGGGAGGGTCTCGCTCCCAACCACTAGCCGATTTGACGAAGAAGATCTTCGACTATTGCCTCCCACGCAACATCTCGATCAGGGCCGAACATCTACCAGGGGAATCGAACCTCAACGCAGACTGGTGCTCACGACATTGGAGGGATACCAGCGACTGGCAAATAAACACACAGATATTCGCCCATCTGAACGAGCGGAGAGGCCCGTTCATCCTCGACCTCTTTGCATCACGCAACAACAATCAACTCCCAAGATTTTACAGCTGTCTCCCGGATCCGGAATGCGCGGCGGTGGATGCCTTCACCCAACACTGGCCCAGACAAGGGGTGTATGCCTTTCCTCCATTCGCAATGATTGCGAGAGTACTTCATCACATTCGACGACGAGAGGTGACGCTAACACTACTGACACCACTATGGCAGAGTCAACCCTGGTTCCCAGACCTTCTCGAACTATCGTGCGAAGATCCATTCCTCCTGTCGACCGACCCATATCTACTCAGGGACCCAGCAGGGAACCCACATCCCATGCTTCTGGACGACCGATTAACCCTGGTAGCCTGGACTATTTCAGGGGTGCATGGGACACCCACAAACTATCGTCTACAACTAAGGACCTGCTGTGGGACTCATGGGCCCCAGGGACTAGAAAGAGTTACCTATCTGCATGGAGAACTTGGAACAGTTGCTGCATGGGACGGGACTTGGATCCCTTTACAGCTCCTGTTTCCGAGATAATGAATTTTCTTTCTTCCATCTTTGAAGAAGGTAAATCATACTGCACCATCAATGTCATCAGATCGGCTATCTCAGCAGCCCACGTTCCATCCCAAGGGAGAGCAATCGGTCAAGACCCTTTGATTTGCCGGTTACTACATGGCATCAGGTTGAGACGCACCCCAGCACCCAAATACCAACACCTCTGGGATGTGGAGAAGGTACTTACATTCTTGAAGGAATGGCCTCAGAATAAACGACTATCTTTAAGACAACTGTCAGCGAAATTTACCTTCTTACTGTGCCTAGTCTCATTTCGTTGAGTCTCAGACATACGAGCTTTCGACTCAGACACATTTACTATCAGCCCGGAAGGGGTCACATTCCGAATCTCAAGACGAACCAAAACCGACTCAACATCAATTTTCTTCCCGTTCTTCACGTCAGAACCCCAACCATGTGTAGTTAGGGCTTTGAGAACATACATGGCGGCAACGGAAGCACTACGCCAGCCAACCTCCCGAATATTATTGATTTCATACGTTAATCCTCACGGTCCAGTCTCGACCACTACATTATCCAGATGGATTAGATGGCTCCTCACCCTGTCAGGAGTGGACCCGTCCTTCGGAGCTCACTCCGTGAGAGAAGCAGCAGCGTCGTCAGCTTTTTTAGCAGGTGCGTCGCTATCGGATATCTTACAAGTGGCAGACTGGTCCCGAGAATCGACCTTCCGGACGTTCTATTTCCACCAGTCTTCTAATGCCGCATTTTCTCTTTTGCCTAAGCGTTAAAATTGCAAAATACGAAGCCTCCTGTCATGTTATAAAATTGAAGATTCTGCTAGCGCAGTGTACTAATAATCTTAATTTTAATAATGGCAGGAGGCGAGTATTTTCCCTCCCTTTCTTCTTCTTGATGTTCCCACCCTCGTCTCAGGTAAGTTAGATTTAAGGGAATATGTGATTGTTACCAAATTAAACCCTAGGTACGGGTAAATAATACGTATAATACAATAATAGTTACAAAGTTACATATAGTTACATAGTTACATAGCTGAAAAGAGACTTGCGTCCATCAAGTTCAGCCTTCCTCACATATGTTGTTGCTGTTGATCCAAAAGAAGGCAAAAAACCTAGTCTGAAGCGCTTCCAATTTTACCACAAACTAGGAAACAAATTCCTTCTTGACCCCAAAATAGCAGTCAGACGTCTCCTTGGATCAAGCAGCTATTACCCCACTAATTAGAAATTATATCACTGTATGTTATGTTTTTGTAAGTATTTATGCAATTGCAGTTTAAACATCTGTAGTGACTCTAACAAAACCACCTCTTCAGGCAGAGAATTCCATATCCTTATTGCTCTTTCTGTATAAAAACCTTTTCTTTGCCTTAAATGAAATCTCCTTTCTTCCAGCCTAAATGGCCAATGAGAGTGAAACGCGTATTGGCCATTTTTAAAGGACTTTTATTTGAGGACTTTTATCATCTTTGTTTTTATGTTTATTTTAAACTAATAAATTCACCATTTTTATTCAAAACCTCATCCAAGTCCTTTTTGGAGCCTCCAAGGAATCCTCACAGGGGAAGTGCCATCCCAATTCAAATTGGCACAAAACCTACACACCTAGAGCCGGGATTCATAGGCTCAGGACCAGAAATTCTTCAAGCCGAAGTAGGAGGGTGGTGCTACCATAACAGCACACAAGCCTTTATACGGAGCCAGTGTTTTCTACATACAGGCTCCTTGAAATGTGAGTGTAATATTCAGCACAATATCATTATAATCACTGTAAAGCCATTTTTTCAGTACCATCTACACTATATTGTATTTTCTGTATTTTACTTTGACATGTACCCCATATTTTACCATTGAATTAGACTACGTTTTGGTAAGATTTATCTGTGTTTGAGCGCTCCACTTATAGGTGTAGGTCCTTGTCACTTACACCACACCAATATCTACTAAGGATTTTTAACCCTTTTTAAATATAGGAACAACATCTGCCTTCCTCCAATCCTCTGGTACAACACCTGAAACAAAAGAATCTTGAAAAATTAAATACAGAGGTTCACTTATTTCCCCACTTAGCTCCTTAAGTACTCGTGGGTGAATACCGTCAGGCCCCGGAGCTTTATTTACATTAATTTTCTTTAATAGCTGTAGCACCTTGTCTCGAGTTATCCAATCACAAGTTATTTGCAAGTTTTTTGCAGCAATCATTTGCATATCTCTTGCCATAGGATCCTCATTAATATATACTGAAGAAAAATAGTATTTAAAATTTCAGCTTTTTCCTGGTCTTCATTAGCTAATAAACCCAACTCTATTTCCAGTATACCTACACTTTGATTTTTTGTTTTTTAGAATTGATGTACTTGAAAAAAAAATTGGGGTTGGTTTTGCATTCTTTAGCTATCAATTTCTCATTTTCTAGTTTAGCCACTTTAATTGCCTTTTGTCAAGCGTTATTGGCTTCCTTATATCTTAAATAGAATGCATCTGATTTGTCTGATTTAAATGTTTTAAATGCCCTTTTCTTATTTTTAATCTCTTGTTTTACTTCTCTACTAAGCCACATTGGTTTTAATTTGTTTCTTTTAAATGTATTACCCAATGGTATATACTGAGAAATGTACCTTTCTAATATTTGTTTGAATAGTTTTTATTTATCCTCAGTGTTTTTATCACTAAGGAGTTTATGCCAGTCAATATGTTGTAGAGCTGCCCTAATCTTATTGAAATTGGCTTTTTTTAAATTATATGTTTTAGTATACCCCACTTGCTTTTGCTTTTTTGAGTTTATTTCAAAATTTACCATATTGTGATCACTATTTCTCAGATGCTCCACCACTTGAATATTAATTAAAAGATCAACATTGTTTGTTATGACGAGATCCAGACAAGCATCCTTTCTAGTTGGTGCTTGTACCAGTTGTGACATAAAGGTGTCATTTAACACATTCAAAAACCTGATTCTCCTTGCTGAAGTACTAGTCCCCTCTATCCCAATTTATGTCTGGGTAATTAAAATCTCCAATAATTAACGTGTTACCTCGATTTGCAGCTTTCTCAATTTGCTCTAACAGCTGTTCTTCCTCAATAATATTTACATTATGATTTCCCTTTGTTTGCCCCAAGCACATATCTACCCATAAAGCCTCCACATTTTCCTTGTCACACTCCACATGCCTAAGATTTGACTTTAACTCATCGTTGACATATAAACATACCCCACCACCCTTCTTGTTTTTCCTATCCTTCCTAAATAACGTGTACCCATTTAAATGAACTGCCCAGTCATGTGTCTCATCCCACCATGTTTCTGTTATGCCTATTATATCATATTGTTTAGTGTATGCTATTGCCTCTAGTTCCCCCATTTTGTTATATAGGCTCCTTGCATTAGTAAGCATACATTTAATATCATCATGAGTCTTTTGTACTATTTGTGAATTATCAATATTACATACCTCCTCTTTTCTGAGCTTTCCCCTCCCCCCATCTCCACCCCTTTTGTTCTAAACTAAAGACCATCTCCTTTCCATCCTATCTCCATTTTATAGATTGCTTTGACCCTCCCCCCCTACGACTAGTTTAAAATCTCCTCCAACCTTCTAGCTATCCTATTCCCCAGCACAGCAGACCCTCTTCCGTTTAGGTGCAATCCATCATGACTATACAGGTTGTACCCAAGCGCAAAATCGGCCCAGTGCGCTAAAAACCCCAAACCCTCTTTCGTGCACCAAGACTTTAGCCACACATTGACCTCTCTCATCTCCCGCTGCCTTTCTGCTGTAGCGCGCGGCACAGGTAATATTTCTGAAAAAATTACCTTGGAGGTTCTTTTCTTTAGCTTACTTCCTAGTTCCCTGAACTCATTCTTTAGGACCTTCCATTTTCCTCTGACTTTGTCATTGGTACCAATATGGACCATGACAGCTGGGTCATCTCCAGCCCCTCCCAATAATCCCTCCACTCTGTCGGCAACATGCCGGATCCGAGCACCCGGGAGACAGCAAACTGTCCGGTTGAGTCGATCAAAGTGGCAGATTACCCTATCTACTCTCTTAATAATAGAGTCCCCTACCACCACAACCTGTCTAGACTTCCTTACCCTCTCAACCCAACCCGTACTAGAGGGCTGTTCCCACGGCTGTTAGCAGGAACAGCTTTGTGCAGTACAGCTACTCCTGAGCTGCTGCTCCCAACATCTTCACTCAAATTGGCAAATCTGTTAGGCTGCATGAAATCAGGACTAGCTAAATCTTTTCTCTTCCCTCCCCCCTGCTTCCTCGCCCCACTGTCACCCAGCTACGTGCCTGTTCCCCATCTGTCTTATCTCCTCCCTCTCCACTACCTGTCCCCACTAAACTCTGCTCAGTGAGCAGCAGACTCCTCTCAAGATTGTCAATCTCCCTCAGTGTTACAATTTGCCTCTCCAGATCTCTAATCTGAGCTTCTAGAATTGCCACTCACTCACACCCACCACAGAGGTATGGACCCTGGACAGAATCATCCAGGCATGCATACATGCGGCATGATGTGCACTGAGTTAAACTCACAATCTTGCTAGCACTCATCCCCAGTTACAAAAAGCACAAGTGAGCAAAAACAATATTTACCCTCTTGATTTCAACAACTCCTGTTGTTTTAACTCCTACTTAAAAGAGACTACTTTAAATAGCCTACTTTCAAGCAAACTCCAGTGAGCAAGCTCTGTGAGTCTGTAGTGGGTTTATATTGGCAATACAAATCCCACACAGGTGGAAATTCAGGGGCACTTCCCCTAATTAGCTCAGCAGCAGCAGCACCAGCACCCACAAGGAGGGGAATAGAAACGACGATAGATGGACGTTAGAAGATGACAACCGATAGATAATCGAAATCATCATAGAGTTTATATAAATACTGAAAAAACATTTTTCATACGGTCCGTTTCATACGGTCCATTCCGTATCACTGATACTACTTTCTCTTTCCTTTCAGTTTAACAAGTATGGATTACTGGGAAGTAGTGATGTCGCGAACATAAAATTTTCGGTTCGCGAATGGCGAACGCAAACTTCCGCAAACGTTCGCGAACCTACATAGGGTCACTTGGCAGATATGGATTGACACCTGTTCTCAGAGACCCTGAAAAACACTGACACAGAGCATAATAGGGACTGTTCCCCCTACATAGGGTCACTTGGCAGATATGGATTGACACCTGTCCTCAGAGACCCTGATACACACTGACACAGAGCAGAATAGGGACTGTTCCCCCTACATAGGGTCACTTGGCAGATATGGATTGACACCTATCCTAATGATCCCTGATACACACTGACATAGAGCAGAATAGGGACTGTTCCCCCTACATAGGGTCACTTGGCAGATATGGATTGACACCTATCCTAATGATCCCTGATACACACTGACACAGAGCAGAATAGGGACTGTTCCCCCTACATAGGGTCACTTGGCAGATATGGATTGACACCTGTCCTCAGAGACCCTGATATACACTGACACAGAGCAGAATAGGGACTGTTCCCCCTACATAGGGTCACTTGGCAGATATGGATTGACACCTGTCCTCAGAGACCCTGATACACACTGACACAGAGTAGAATAGGGACTGTTCCCCCTATATAGGGTCACTTGGCAGATATGGATTGACACCTGTCCTCAGGGACCCTGATAAACACTGACACAGAGAAGAATAGGGACTGTTCCTCCTACATAGGGTCACCATTTTTAGCCCAAGGCAGCTCATCTCATCAGGTCTTTTTTAGTCGAATGTATCGCCCACTGTCAGTCCCTTCGGGATCCATCTCTCATTCATCTTAATAAAGGTAAGGTAATCTAGACTTTTTTGACCTAGGCGACTTCTCTTCTCAGTGACAATACCTCCTGCTGCACTGAAGGTCCACAGGACACTTGAAGCGGGGCAGGCCAGAAGTTCTATCGCAAATTGGGATAGCTCAGGCCACAGGTCAAGCCTGCACACCCAGTAGTGAAGGGGTTCATCGCTCCTCAGAGTGTCGATATCTGCAGTTAAGGCGAGGTAGTCTGCTACCTGTCGGTCAAGTCGTTCTCTGAGGGTGGATCCCGAAGGGCTGTGGCTAAGCGTAGGACTTAAAAAGCTCTGCATGTCCTCCATCAACAACACGTCTTTAACCCCTTAAGGACCAAACTTCTGGAATAAAAGGGAATCATGACGTGTCACACACGTCATGTGTCCTTAAGGGGTTAAAGAGTCCTGTCCTTGCCGGCGTGGTCGTGGGAGGAGGAGGATGACTTTCACCTCTTCCCCTGTTAGATTCCCGTTGTGCTGTGACATCACCCTTATACGCTGTGTAAAGCATACTTTTTAATTTATTTAGCAAATGCTGCATCCTTTCTGACTTGTTGTAATTTGGTAACATTTCAGCCACTTTCTGCTTATACTGGGGGTCTAGTAGCGTGGACACCCAGTACAGGTCGTTCTCCTTCAGCCTTTTTATACGAGGGTCCCTCAACAGGCACAACAGCATGAAAGACCCCATTTGCACAAGGTTGGATGCCAAGCTACTCATTTCCCGTTCCTCCTCCTCAGTGATCTCAATGAAGGTATGTTCTTCCCCCCAGCCACATACAACACCACGGGTACCAGATAGGTGACAACGAGCACCCTGGGATGCCTGTTGTGGTTGGTCTTCCTCCTCCTCCTCAAAGCCACATTCCTCCTCTGACTCCTCTTCCTCACAATCCTCTTCCAGCGTTGCCGCAGGTCCAGCAAGCGATGCTGATAAGGCTGTTTCTGGTGGTGATGGTGACCACAACTCTTCCTCTTCCTCTTCCTCTTCCTCTGCACGCTCATCTATGGCCTGATCCAGCACTCTTCGCAGGGCACGCTCCAGGAAGAAAACAAATGGTATGATGTCGATGATGGTGCCTTCGGTGCGACTGACTAGGTTTGTCACCTCCTCAAAAGGACGCATGAGCCTACAGGCATTGCACATGAGGGTCCAGTAACGTGGCAAAAAAAATCCTAGCTCCCCAGAGGCTGTCCTAGCACCCCGGTCATACAAATATTCATGTACGGCTTTTTCTTGTTGGAGCAAGCGGTCGAACATTAGGAGTGTTGAATTCCGGCTGTCGCAAATCAAGCGCCTCACTGGCATGTTGTTTCGCCGCTGGATATCTGCTAAGTGCGCCATGGCCGTGTAGGAATGCCTGAAATGGCCACACACCTTCCTGGCCTGCTTCAGGACGTCCTGTAAGCCTGTGTACTTATGCACAAAGCGTTGTATGATCAGATTACTCACATGTCCCATGAACGGCACATGTGTCAACTTGCCCAACTTCAATGCCGCCAACAAATTTGTTCTGTTGTCACAAACCACTTTGCCGCTATCCAGTTGCTGCGGAGTCAGCCACTTTTCCAACTGTGCGTTCAGGGCGGACAGGAGTGCTTGTCCGGTGTGACTCTCTGCTTTCAAGCAAGTCAAACCCAAGACGGCGTGACACTGCCGTATCTGGGATGTGGAATAGTACCTGGGGAGCTGGGGGGGTGCCGTTGATGTGGAGCAAGATGCAGCAGCAGAAGAGGACTCAGCCGAGGAGGTTATGGAAGAGGATGGAGTAGGAGGAGTAGAGGAGGTGGCAGCAGGCCTGCCTGCAAGTCGTGGCGGTGTCACCAACTCCTCTGCAGAGCCACGCATTCCATGCTTGGCAGCTGTCAGCAGGTTTACCCAATGCGCAGTGTTTGCCTTTTGTGCTAAGAAATTGTGTCCGTGTACCTTCCACTGCGGTGTCCCAATAGCCACAAATTTTTTGAACGCCTCAGACTCCACCAGCTTGTATGGTAAAAGCTGGCAGGCTAATAGTTCAGACAAGCCAGCTGTCAGACGCTGGGCAAGGGGGTGACTTTCTGACATTGGCTTCTTACGCTCAAACATGTCCTTGACAGACACCTGACTGTGGGCAGATGAGCGGGAACTGCTCAAGGCGAGATGGAGTGGCGGGTGGTTGAGAGGGGGCAAGAAGGACAGCAGTGGTTGACGTGGCTGAAGATGCTGGACCAGGAGGAGGATGGCGGCTTTGAGTTTGTGTGCCGCTTGTACTTATGTGTTGATCTCATAGGCGTTTGTGATGTGCGATCATGTGCCTACGCAAAGCAGTTGTACCTAGGTGGGTGTTGGACTTCCCACGACTCAGTTTCTTTTGGCACAGGTTGCAAATGGCATCGCTGTTGTCAGAGGCAGACAAACACAAAAAAAATGCAACACTGCTGAGCTCTGCAATGACGGCATTCTGGTGGTGGAAACAGCATGCGTTGATTGGCGTGCTGTCAGGCTGACCCCTGGTGCCGATGCATGCTGTCTGACTGTGCCACTAGCTCCTTGCGACGACCTCCCCCTGCTTCCAACTCGTCTCCTCCTCCTCTCTGTCTCCCCATCTGAACTTTCGCCCTGTTCTTCTTCTTGCCGAGCGGGCACCCACGTGACATCCATGGACGCATCGTCATCATTAACCGCTTCACTTGTATCTGACAACTCAGCAAAGGAAGCAGCAGCAGCGGGTACAACATCATCATCATCACACTGTACGTCCATGTGTGTAATGATGCCTGACTGAGACATATCCCTGTTATCTACATCCTCTGGCAATAATGGTTGCGCATCACTCATTTCTTCAAACAGATGTGTAAATAACTCCTCTGACAGATAAAGTGAAGCGGCTGTGGTGCTAGTGTTGGTGGTGGCGGCAGGCGGGTGAGTGGTATCTTGAGAGGTGCCCAAAGCTAAGCTGGAGGAGGATGGTGCGTCAAGGTTCCGAGCGGAAGCTGTAGAAGATTGGGTGTCCTGTGTTAGCCAGTCAACTATGTCCTCAGAACTTTTCAAGTTCAGGGTACATGGCCTCTGAAAATTGGGCATTATTCTAGGGCAAAAGGGAATCACAGCACCACGACCACGACGACCCCTGCGGGGTGGCCTGCCTCTGCCTGTCATTTTTTTTCTATTCAATCTATAACAGTGAAAAACGTTTTTTGGTTTTAAATGCATGCTATTGTGACACCAGATATCAGTGGCAATGTGCACTTGCAGAGGTTGGCAGAGTACACGCTGTAGGCCTGACACACCCGCTTGAAGACAACTAACTGCTATTCAATCTATAACAGTGAAAAAAGTTTGTTGGTTTTAAATGCATGCTATTGTGACACCAGATATGAGTGGCAATGTGCACTTGCAGAGGTTGGCAGAGTACACGCTGTAGGCCTGACACACCTGCTTAAAGACAACTAACTGCTATTCAATCTATAACAGTGAAAAAAGTTTGTTGGTTTTAAATGCATGCTATTGTGACACCAGATATGAGTGGCAATGTGCACTTGCAGAGGTTGGCAGAGTACACGCTGTAGGCCTGACACACCCGCTTAAAGACAACTAACTGCTATTCAATCTATAACAGTGAAAAAAGTTTTTTGGTTTTAAATGCATGCTATTGTGACACCAGATATGAGTGGCAATGTGCACTGGCAGAGGTTGGCAGAGTACACGCTGTAGGCCTGACACACCCGCTTGAAGACAACTAACTGCTATTCAATCTATAACAGTGAAAAAAGTTTGTTGGTTTTAAATGCATGCTATTGTGACACCAGATATCAGTGGCAATGTGCACTTGCAGAGGTTGGCAGAGTACACGCTGTAGGCCTGACACACCCGCTTGAAGACAACTAACTGCTATTCAATCTATAACAGTGAAAAAAGTTTGTTGGTTTTAAATGCATGCTATTGTGACACCAGATATGAGTGGCAATGTGCACTTGCAGAGGTTGGCAGAGTACACGCTGTAGGCCTGACACACCTGCTTAAAGACAACTAACTGCTATTCAATCTATAACAGTGAAAAAAGTTTGTTGGTTTTAAATGCATGCTATTGTGACACCAGATATGAGTGGCAATGTGCACTTGCAGAGGTTGGCAGAGTACACGCTGTAGGCCTGACACACCCGCTTAAAGACAACTAACTGCTATTCAATCTATAACAGTGAAAAAAGTTTTTTGGTTTTAAATGCATGCTATTGTGACACCAGATATGAGTGGCAATGTGCACTGGCAGAGGTTGGCAGAGTACACGCTGTAGGCCTGACACACCCGCTTGAAGACAACTAACTGCTATTCAATTTATAACAGTGAAAAAAGTTTTTTTGGTTTTAAATGCACGCTATTGTGCCACCAGATATAAGTGGCACTGTGCACTGGCAGAGTACACGCTGTTGGCCTGACACACATACGCTTGCAGACAACTAACTGCTATTCAATCTATAACAGTGAAAAAAATGTTTTGTTTTTAAATGCACGCTATTGTGACACCAGATATGAGTGGCAATGTGCACTGGCAGAGGTTGGCAGAGTACACGCTGTTGGCCTGACACACAGACGCTTGCAGACAACTAACTGCTATTCAATCTATTACAGTGAAAAAAAGTTTTTGGGTTTTTAAATGCACGCTATTGTGCCACCAGATATGAGTGGCACTGTGCACTGGCAGAGTACACGCTGTTGGCCTGACACACAGACGCTTGCAGACAACTAACTGCTATTCAATCTATAACAGTGAAAACATTGCACGCTATTGTGACACCAGATATGAGTGGTGGCACTGGGCAATTAGATTACAAAAAAAAAAAGCAGACTGATGTTCTAGCCCTAAAAAGGGCTTTTTGGGGTGCTGTCCTTACAGCAGAGATCAGATGAGTCCTTCAGGACTGTAGTGGACACTGAATACACTAGCCTAGCTATACATTTCCCTATCAAATGAGCAGCAGCTACACTTATCTATCTAAGAATGCAGCTTCAGAATGAATCTAAAATGGATGCTGTACAGGAGGTGGGAGGGTCTGGAAGGGAGGGTCTGCTGCTGATTGGCTGGAATGTGTCTGCTGACTGTGAAGCACAGGGTCAAAGTTTAGTCAATGATGACGAATAGGGGGTGGATCGAACCGCGCATGTGTTCGCCCGCCGTGGCGAACGCGAACACGCTATGTTTGCCGGGAATAGTTCGCTGGCGAATAGTTCGGTACATCACTACTGGGAAGGCTTAACTCCATTATCTTTTTCTAGTTGGATCGGACACGTTATCTGTTACATTGGAACTTGTGATGTCGCATTAACCAAGAGGAAATGATTGGCTATGCCTGGACTTATATATACTCTGACTCCCTATGATTGGTTCTTTGTTTTTACTGTTTTTTTCTTTGCTGCTATGGAGTTAGTAAAGAAAGTTAATGCAAAATACTCGCCTCCTGTCATTATTAAAATTAAGATTATTAGTACACTGCGCTAGCATAATCTTCAATTGCAGATCACATGTTTCCAGCACACACATTTTCATGCATGGAGACCATCCCTTAGCCCACTCTCACTGGTAACCCTAGAAAACCACCCTCCTTCACCCAAAATGTATGGAAACATGAGGATGGCTAAATGTGCTGCAACTATACAATTATTTGTGTGTGTTTAAATGTATCTGTGAATAGTCAGTCAGTGAATAGAAATGCAAGTGCGGCAGTTTGTTCAAGTGTGTGTCATTGTGTATCTGTGCTTGGCAGTGTGCGTCTGTATGTCTGACAATGTGTAACTGTGTACACAACAGTGCATGTCTGGTAAAAATGTGTAATTTTGCAGTGGGTTTATCTTTGTGTGTATGACAGTGAGTAGCTGTGATCCGGACCTCTTTATATCTTGTGATTATTATTTTCTAATTTGAAGGATTACTTAACCGTCTACATAATAATTGTCTGTAGCTGTCAGGAGTTTCAGTTAGACAGAATCATGATAAGATTAGGTGCCCTCGAAGGTACAGGATAGCATCTCATTTACTAAGATATAGACAAATCAGCTTTGTTACTCAAATCTATATCTATAGTATATAATCTGTGTGCTCGAAGCCGGTATCTTGCTACAATTTCATTCACTACAGTGTGATATTTGATTCGCCGCTTGGAAATGCTAATTTGTTCCATTTTTGTTACTAATAGTAGCTACGTTATTCTGTAGCTTACGAGTCTAATGCAGAACATCTGTACAATCTTTTAGGTGTCTGATGTGGATAAATCTAGCCAGATATAATTGTCCACATAGATATATCCTAAAAGACCACACAATAATAATATAGTAGAGTTATCACTGTAAATATTTCGCTTTTTGGCTTTGTTCTTTTACCTTTTTTTGTCTAATGTTTGTGTGTGTGTGTGTGTGTGTGTGTGTATATATATATATATATATATATATATATATATAATATTTAGTTTATCTCTCATGCACCCTTTATTGATAACTATAATAAATATTAAGTTTTATTTTTTTATTTTATTTTTTGATGGATTTACATCCTATATGTTCAAATATAGGTTAATTCGGGACATATCTTTTGTTTTTTTGTCTTCAGTTTTAACCCAATGAGAATACAGATAATGATGGCAATGAAGGGCTTCTGCATAGGCGCATGTAGAAATAAATTCAATCTTGATTAGACATTTCAATTGTGATTGTGTAAGAACAGATAACACATGAAGGTACTTACCCCTCCCCAGTTCAGGGTGCGGGCAAGGTCATTTCCAGTACCCAAGGGTAAAACAGCAACTGGTGGCTGAGGATTGAGCTGCAGCTCATCCAAGACAGAAAGGATCCAGCCTACCTGTGAATGAGAAAAATGAAAAGTGAAAGCAGAACAAAAGAAATACAATGGAAGAGATACATAGTGTCTCAAACAGAATAAAGGAGAAGACAGAGAGATGTGAAGAATCATAAAGAAAGACTGAGGAGACTAAGCCAATAAAAGAAAATAAGAATTAGAGGAGAAATAGAATAGAGAAGAGAAGAAGAAAAAAACATGTAAAACACATGAAGTAACAAGGAGAAAGATGGAAAACACGTAGACAATAGCTTAGAGAGAGATATGGATTATTAATTATAAAGATGAAAAAAAAAGCAACTGGTGAAATATAGAGAACGGTGCTGAGTTTTAACAGAGGGGACAAGCTGGAGAAAGTTTGATAGATATAAAGTATAAATATGGGGAAAATACAATGAGTATAGACTTAAATGGAGTTTAAAACACACAGATGGAACAAAGTTAGGGAGTAATAAGAAATTTAGAGCATAAAAAATTACTAATTATCGATAGAAAAAGATGTGGAAAAGACAAAGTCAAACTCGATGACAGACTGCTTTGTGTATTATCATCCAAAGAGAAGTGTAAAGCTTACGACCAAGATGTGTATTTTATATATATATATATAATAAAAATTAAACACTGCCAATTTTTGTGTGTTCGATTATGGGCAGATTTGGATTATCCATTAGACAAAAAAGGTCTGTCTGGACCTCTGAGCAGGTCTTCCTCATGCCGGAAGGGAGATTGAAAGGTTCCTTGCAAGACTGTGACGGTAATCACATGGGGATGGAAGACAGACACAGATTCCTCTTGTCTTTTGGTCATCCTGTGGCCAGTATTGGAGCAGGGTATGTTTAAAGTTTTGCTTGTCTGTGCCTTTTCCCCTCCCCCCTTTTCCTGTCCTATTATTCCCCAGCAGGGCATTTTTCCGAGGGACTCTGCCAGTTTAGTTCAAACTAGTTGCCCTGTCCCTCCTCAATCTCCCATTTGGACCCCACCTTCCTTGTACTATAGCGCTCTATGCACAGTCTTGCAAAACTTATATTGATTTAAAATACGCAATAAAATACAGAATTAATAACCATAAACGCGTTTCACCATAAGTGGCTTCTTCAGAATGGGATATTCCCATTAGAATTAATAACCATAAACGCGTTTCACCATAAGTGGCTTCTTCAGAATGGGATATTCCCATTCTGAAGAAGCCACTTATGGTGAAACGTGTTTATGGTTATTAATTCTGTATTTCATTGTGTATTTTAGATCAATATAAGTTTTTTGGCTACTTTATTGTACCAATCCTCTTTTTATTGCACTCTCTATGCACTTTAAACTTTTTTTTACCTATTCCTGGCATTTTAACCTTTCCTGGTTACTTTTACCTACACTGGCAATTTTAAAGTTCCAGTACTCCAAGAAATCCTAGGTGGGGATCATACCACCAGCGCCTATCCATAGAGCAGTACCTCTGCTCTATCTTTGAGAGTATTATTTTATTTCCTCTACTACTCTCTTAACCTATCACAATTGAGAGCACTATTGCTGCTTTTTATTTTTCTATATTAGAGCCTTGGATCACCAGACGGTGCTGACGGACGTTACGCCGCTACAAATCCTATAAGCGGGGATTATACCGCTGTACGCTATCCACACCAGAGCTGGCCATAGCTCCCTCAAATGTGAGTTTTTTACCTCTTCTTATCTGCACGCTGAACCACATCAAAATTGAGAGCACTATTGTAGCTTTCTGTCTTTTTTTTCCGAGTTCTGGACTACCAGACGGTGTTGACGGAGACCCCCTCCCTACATATCCCATAAGCGGGGATTATACCGCTGTAAGCAATGCACACCAGAGCTGGCCATAGCTCTCTTGAATGTGAGTTCTCTACATTTTGTTACCTATCACACCCTGAACTTTCATACTATACCATTAGTCGCCTCTACCTCTCTTGTATTTACATATACGGAACGGTCTACACTAGACGCATCCACAGAGGAACTCTATCAAGTATCCTAGACCATCTATTGGCACCCTAGCAATACTTTACTGGACTATCTACCCTTATTTGGCGCAGCTCTTCCATATCTTTTTGTATCTATCCACCGAAGGACCCGAGGGGTTTTCCTTCATTTGGGTTGCTGCCTACCTTGACTAATTTTGTGATTACTAGCGCTGAATTCTTTTTGTGCTTATCTATAAACACAGTAGCCTGATCCAGGGTGGAAAAGGCCCTCTGAGATCCCAGTCAAGCCTTGGTGACTGGGCCTGAAGTGCTCCAGGGTCCCTGATAGCTACGAGGAAGCAGACTTGGCGGAGGTACTTGGTCGGAGTACTGGAGCTCTGTCACAAAGACCATATTATCTGCAGTTCTAAAGCACTGTGAATGGGAGTCAGTGTAGAGGTGCCGAGATTCCCAGCCTGCACTCTGACTTCCTCATAGAGCGCTCTCCTGGGAGTTACTGTGGTCTACTCCATGCCCTCCACAACAGACCTGCAGCTGCACCGGAGACCCAGTAGACCAACAGGGAATCCACCAAACCACCAGGGAATGTATTATTACTCCTCTGTGTGCCCAGGAGGTAAGCAAGAAGGGGGAAAATGATATCAATAAAATAAAAGTCACTTCAGTGTGAGGATACTGTGTTTAACAGAGCTTCCCCACATATTGTCACTCCACTCACACACACTTAACGGAAACAAGCCTCATCCAGCCACACTAACCTTGTAACACTTACCCCTCAACCTGCCACACACCCAGTCACATTCACACTGCCACACTGACCCCCTCACCCGGCTATACTCACACTGTCACCCTTAGTCCTCTAGCCATCTCACACTCACACCTCACATGCTGTCACACTCACCCTCCCACCCTGCCATAGTTACCGCAGGAAAATAGCCATTGTCATACACAGTCACCTCCCACAGATGAGACACTGCCTCACCATAAACACAGCACACAAAGACCACATTATGCACAAGACAAGCAACTAGTCCACACACATAAGCTCCCAGATACAGACATACACATGCTCACAGACAAACACACAAGGATACTCAGGCACATACACGGGTACATAATGCCAGAGACAAAAGACAAACTAATTCATAAATGCACACACTCTCTCAGGCACATACAAGTACATAATGCTTGACACACAGACACACTTACCCCCATACAGCTCTCAGGCTCCTCCCCACACAACACTCAGCTACAACACATACCCTCACACGCACAACATGTCAACACTAGACTGAGCTTAAAGGGGTCCCCCAAACTGGTAGATTGCTACGAACCTATAGGATTTTAATGACTCTCTGCTTAGTATTAGTAAGATGGAAGGGAGGTCATATTGTTCCAATCACATAGTCAAGAAATGTTGTGAGTATATGAATTAGCCATACCGTTCCGTCACCACCACAGGCAAGAATGCGTAGATTTGGCACTTTTCTATACAATTCCAGTCTGGAAAAAAAAAAAAGCATTGGTTTATTATTATGGTTATTATGAAAATATTTATATTTTCCTTAATAACAGCATTATAAAATATACTGACTAGGGGAATATTACTAGTTAACCATGAAAACAATAACTATAACTTCTGAAGGATCTACACTAAGTTAAATGTGGCTCATGAATACCTTCTAGCGAAGGTTAGGCATTGTTGGTATAAATCCTACTAAAATTGGGCTTTCTCCATAGCCGATATTTTGATTAGACATTTGCAAGGGGAAAAATATTTGGTTATTTTTATTTTTTATTTGGTTTCAGTAATTACAAATTAATTTTGTTACAATTCACTAATTATCAATTCGGAACTTAACTAAACTTGTCTGAATACTCAAAACCATCCAATAGGTGGATGTCTGTTACTTAGTATACCAAATTAGGGTGCTGTTCAGTAAATAGCTGCCCTACTTTAGTACCATAATGTTGGATTGTCCTTCTTAGGAAAACATATTTGGGCACTGTTTAGTAAATAGCTCCAGTATCTTGGTAACCTTACACGGGATTGCCTATTTTAGAATACCAAATGAGGGTGCTGTTTAGTAAATAGCTCCCCTAATTTGGAACCCTTATGTGGAATTGTCCTACTTTGTATAAAGAATTAGGGTTCTGGTTAGTAGATAGCTGCCCTACCAATATAGGGGAGCTAGCTACTAAACAGCACCCTAATTTGGTATTTTAAGTAGGCACTCCCACATATGGGTGCCACATTATAGGAGCTATATACTAAACAGCACCCTAATTTGCTATCCTTTTTGGTACAAAACATCAAATTGAAAGAATTTGAGTAATTAATTTAACTATTGCGTATTTCTCTTCATTCATCGTAATTTATGAACACTAGCTTAACTAGGTAGTGCAGTTCTGAAACTTTTTTTTTTTAATAATCCAATTTTTGTAATCCAAATGTCTGTTAAATTAGAGGATTAGACAGAACATAATGTTAGCAAAATATGCAGCATTGTGTTAAATTATCCTGGATTGTTTAGAAACCCAGACACAACTAAACTGACCACTTACGCTTCTCGAGGGCCTTCCTGAGAGAGATCAAAGACCTGTCGTGGATTCAGATACCACATAAACATTTGAAGAACCTTTGTGCCCTAGGGAGTGGCACAAAACATAGTTACACATAGGAATGAATAGGATAACAGTACCCACATTCTTATTACAGTGTTCTTTTACTGAGAATAATTCTTATGAGAAACCTTGTATCAGTCTGTGCTCACCTGGTTCCCGCCACTTTTTGGGTTCACAAAGACCAGTAAAGGTTTCATAAGGGGGGAAGAAATGGGTTTTATTACAAAGGCCCGGCCTTTAATATCCTGTGGTGGAAGATGAGAAAAATAACACACATTGGTTAATGCCTCACACACATATTCCTTAATATGTGTCAATATTCCTTAATATGTGTCCTTAATACCAATAAGTGTATTTGCTCCACATTATATCCAGTGGATATATGCCACACATCACATACCGAGTATTACAGCATATTCAGGAGACAGTCCCAATGCCACAATACTGAGTATAGTGCCAAAATTTAAGGGTATTCTACACACCATACAGAATACTGCACTAGTATGTGCATATCCTCTGCACACTACATACTGAATACTGCACCTAAACTCTTAATTAATCTACACACCAAATGTATTACATGTGTCTGAGGTTCTATTCTGTATTCCGACTAAAATCACTACCCCAGACAAAATTTTAAAGGAACTGTTTCTACAAACAGTTCCTAGACACAGTGGCATCTATTACTAGAAAAAAAAAAGTAAAGTCTTTTACTTTAGCCACATGGAGAGTTACTAGACAGACAGCGAGCAGATAGTCTATACATAAGTGCTATTATTTAACACCATCATACTGTTACCACGACAAGTATGATATGTTGTGGTAACACTACACAGTTTACACTGATCAGCCACAACATTAAAACCAGTAACAGGTGAAGTGAGTAACATTGATTAATTATATTGTTACAATGGCACCTGCCACGGGGTGGGATATATTAGGCAGCAAGTGAACAGTTAGTTTGTGAATTTCATATGTTGGAAGCAGGAACAATTTGACTTTTACAAGGCCCAAATAGTGATGGCTAGATGAATGGGTCAGAACATATCCAACACCACAAGTCTTGTGGGGTGTTCCCCATGCAGTTTTAGTACCTACCAAGGGTGATGCTATAGTGAGGGGCGGCCCTGTATGTGAAGGATAGCATAAAATCTAGCCTAATAAAAGTTAGTGAGGCGAACATAGAGTCCATTTGGGTTACGTTAGAATTTGGTGATCACACAGTAACTCGTGTAGGTGTGATTTATAGGCCCCCAGGAAAAATAGAAGAGTTAGATAATCAACTAGTTGAGTAAATAGCTAAAATGACAATGAAGGGGGAAGTTATCATCATGGGTGACTTTAATCTTCCTGATGTGAATTGGAAAACAAAATTAGCTACTTGTGCCAGGAGCACACATATTCTAAACTCCCTACTGGGATTGTCTCTAAAACAAGTCGTTGAGGAGCCAACTCGTAAGGTGGCCATACTAGATTTAGTGTTAACAAATGGAGATTTGGTGTCAGATATTACTGTAGGTGAAAGTTTAGGATCCAGTGATCATCAGTCAGTGTGGTTTCATTTAAAAACAGCGACTGAGTCACACCACACAAAAACAAAAGATTTAGACTTTTAAAAAACAGACTTTTCTAAAATTCGAATATGTGTAAAGGATTCATTATCAAATTGGAGCAATTTAAATGGAATCCAAGAGAAATGGGATTATTTAAAAGTTGCACTGCTGAAGGCAACAGAAAATTGCAAAATCAAGAAACCACTATGGTACTCCGCAGATGTGACCAAAATAGTAAAAACCAAAAAGTTAGCATTTAGTAATTATAAAAAAAACACAGAGTGAGGAAGACAGAATGCTCTATAAGATTAGGCAGAAAGAGGCGAAGCAAGTTATAAGAGCTTCCAAATCACACACAGAAGAGAAAATAGCACAGTCAGTAAAAAAAGGGGACAAAACATTTTTTAGATACATAAATGAGAAAAGGAAAGTAAAACAAGGATTAGTTAGATTAAAAACAAAAGAAGGAAGGTATGTAGAAGAGGATAAAGGTTTAGCTGACTGCCTCAATGAATATTTTTGTTCAGTATTTACAGATGAAAATGAAGGAAAGGGACCTCAGTTAGGAAAAAGGGACAAATGAGCCATTTATTACATGTGAGTTTACAGAGGAAGAGGTTTTATTTCAACTGTCAAAAGTAAAGACAAATAAGTCAATGGGACCGGATGGAATACACCCAAAGTTATAACAAGAGCTTAGTGGTGTACTAGCAAAACCATTAACAGATTTATTTAACCAATCATTGTTAACAGGAGATTGGAAGTTAGTGAATGTTGTGCCCATTCACAAGAAAGGTGGTAGGGAGGAGTCGGGCAACTTTAGGCCAGTAAGCCTTACTTCAGTAGTGGGGAAAGTAATGGAAACCATGTTAAAGGATAGGATTGTTGAACATCTAAAAACACATGGATTTCAAGATCAGCGAACAACATGGGTTTACTTCAGGGATATCATGCCAAACTAATCTTATTGAATTTTTTCATTGGGTAACTAAAATAATAGATCAGGGTGGTGCAGTAGACATTGCTTACAAGGCTTATCAATAAACTGCAATAATTAAGTTTGGATTCCAATATTGTAGAATGGGTAAGGCAGTGGCTGAGTGACAGGCACCAGAGGGTTGTAGTTAATGGAGTATATTCGAAGCTTGGGCTTGTGATATTGCAGAAGGACTTGATGGTAAGATATGTAACAGGGTTGATGTTCCAGGAGGGATAATCCAAATGGCAAATGATTTAGGTAAACTAGAAAAATGGTCAGAGTTGTGGCAACTGACATTTAATGTGGACAAGTGCAAGATAATGCATCTTGGATGTAAAAACCCAAGGGCAGAGTACAGAATATTTGATAGAGTCCTAACCTCAACATCTGAGGAAAGGGATTAAGGGGTGATTATTTCTGATGACTTAAAGGTAGGCAAACAATGTAATAGAGCAGCAGGAAATGCTAGCAGAATGCTTGGTTGTATAGGGAGAGGTATTAGCAGTAGAAAGAGGGAAGTGCTCATGCCATTGTACAGAACACTGGTGAGACCTCACTTGGAGTATTGTACGCAATACTGGAGACCGTATCTTCAGAAGGATATTGATACTTTAGAGAGAGTTCAGAAAAGGGCTACTAAACTGGTTCATGGATTGCAGGATAAAACTTACCAGGAAAGGTTAAAGGATCTTAACATGTATAGCTTGGAGGAAAGACGAGACAGGGGGGATATGATAGAAACATTTAAATACATAAAGGGAATCAACACAATAAAGGAGGAGATCATATTTAAAAGAATAAAAACTACCACAACAAGAGGACATAGTCTTAAATTAGAGGGGCAAAGGTTTAAAAATAATATCAGGAAGTATTACTTTACTGAGAGGGTAGTGGATGCATGGAATAGCCTTCCAGCTGACGTGGTAGAGGTTAACACAGTAAAGGAGTTTAAGTATGCGTGGGAACCTAACTATAAGATAAGGCCAGGGACTAATGAAAGTATTTAGAAAATTGGGCAGACTTGATGGGCCGAATGGTTATTATCTGCCATCACATTCTATGTTTCTATGTTTCTATGAAGGACAACAGGTGAGCATCAAGGTCATGTGTGCACAAGGTTAAATGATGCATGTGGGGAGCGAAGCCTAGTTCATCTGGCTCGATCACACAGAAGAGCTACTATAGCTCAAATTGCAGAAAAACGTAATGCTGGCCATGAGAGAAAGGTGTAAGAGCACACAGTGCATCTCAGTTTGCTGTGTACGAGGCTGCGAAGCCGCCCATGATGACACCTGCCACCACTGGTAATGCCTTCAATGGGAATTTGAGCATCAAAACTGAACCATGGAGCAATGGAAGAAGGATGCTTGGTCTGATAAAAGTTAGTTATCTTTTAGATCAGGTGGATGGTGGGGTACGTGTGTGTTGTTTACCTGGATGGCAGAAGGTAAACTGATGCTGGATGTTCTCATGTAGAGCGTGAGGAGTTCCAGCATCAGTTAGGCGTCCTAGAGTCTGTTAAACTCCTGGAAGTTCCTCTAGTGGCTGTCTTAGTACTGCAATGTAAACAGGTCTTGTGAAACCCATGCCTTGATACATCAGCGCTGTTTTGGCAGCACGGGACCTACACAGTATTAGGCAGCAGGTTTAATGTTGTGGCTGATTAGTGTCATATCAGTTCATGTATTTATTTAAATGTTACCTCAAAGCCTTTTTTGCTGGCTTTTCTTTTAAATGATGTCCTTTTCTTCCTTCTACTGGAATTTTTTGCATTAACCTGTAAAATTACAAAACAAAGGCAAATTTGTATTTATTGATTATCTGTTGCATAAAATAGGAATGCCTTTTTTTTTCTTCACCACTGCAAAAATAAACATCAAGCTCCAGCACAGATTAATGGTTAAGTACATCATTGGGTTAGGTCAGTGATGGTAAGTCACCATGCTATATAAACTCACACGGCTACAAACATTAGTGATGCAGGCTTTGGTAAACAAGAACATGTAACACAGTCTAGCCCAATCTGGGCCAAACTTTAGCATTAGATGAAATTCACTATAACACCCTATTCAGTGAGTAAATCAGTGTCTCGATAGAGTGTTTTTCTCATGTCTTGCAAAGAAGAATATGAAAAGAAAAACCATTTTTAAAAAAACTAAATAAGATGTTATTTCTTTGCCAATAAATATGGCACCATGATTCATTCATTTTTTCACATTTTAAAAGCTGCCTATCTACATCTTACCACAAGCCAAGTGATCTGTTGGCAATGTCAATTGTTTATTATAAAGATGGTAGTACGCTATGTTTTCATTACTACACAGTATTCTTGATCTGAATTGCATATTGTAAAATTGGTATTACTAAGTAACCTAATAATGTTCAGGACAGTTCCGCCTCTGGCAACAAGACCTCTCATACCCCTAAAATGAAAGTGTCCATCTGTCCATTTGGAATGTTGGGAGGTATGCATTATTGGTACACAACCCCAATGAGAACAAAATAGTTATTGTTTTAACAAAACCAGTGATGTGGCAAAGTTCTTAACATGGAATAATATCAAATATACCAATGCAGCAATTATTAAACAAAGTAAAAATGTTGTTACATTGTGTTAAAGTGGGAGCATATTGCCTTTACTGTGGCTCTATTGTTAATTAATAATTTTGTCTAAGTTAAACGTTTTTTTAAGCTAAACAATATTATACACCTTGTAATAATATTCCCAGAAAAGAGTGCCTGGGAAAAATGCTTCTAAAACCAAGTACAATCTCTTACAGTGGTTAGAGGATAAGATTTATCTTTGCACATTTCTTCTAACAAAATATTTGACATGTTAAAAAAACAAAAAACACATTTTTGATCTATATCTATATAATAGTTTTTTTTATGTTTTGCAAAACAAGGAAAAGTAAATATGCTCCTTACAATAAATGTCACATGTAAGGCCTACCTAGATGTTCAAAACTGATAATAAACCCTTGGTTAGGTACAAAGGACATAGAGGGCTGTTTGCGTGGTAGGTAGAGGAGCGTGGACGGACTTGGTCATTGTTTTGCAGTGCCTAGGGGTCTACTATGCATTGATCTATTTTCGAAAATGTTTTGGGAGCATTTAAGAAAAAAAGTTAAGTCTTGTTCAGTGGGGTGTGACTTTCTCCATACATTGTGCAGGTCAAACTTGTGAGATAAAGCTGAAAATGTGCAGCTCAGTGCTGTGAGAGAGGCAGGTGGTGGTTTGTTATGTAGGTCTATCATTTTGAGGAGTGGATTAGGGAGACAGCTAAAATTACCATAATTAACAAATCTTCCATGATGCATAGTTTTGATCTTCGCAAAACTGTTTGTGAGTAAATTAATTTGTTTTTTGTTTATTGTGTAAACAGAAGTTATGATGTATAGCATTGTAGGCTACTAAGAAGGAAGGGGATGGAAATTTTGGTTGGTTCCTTAGTCAGAAATGGGTTTCTTTGAGGCAGGCTAAGCTGGATTTGGCTAGTTGAATCTCTTGTAGGGCTAGCCTCCATTTGTTGGGGGAGTTGAGCCCTTTGCAGTTCAACAACAAGTACAGAGTGAAGGCCGTGGTGGAGGCTGTTGCTTGTTATGCTAGTGAGGTCTTGTTTGAAGTTTTCAGTAGTCGGGCCTTGGGTCAGGGAGAGAAGAGGAAAGTAATATGAAAGAGAAAGAGAAGCAAACAGAGAAAAGAGGAGGGAGGGCATGTGAAGCAAGAGGAATGCACACATTCCAACAATAACATAAAAGAATAATAGAAGGTAACAATTTGAAAACAACACTGTACATAACATTTTACAGTCTACTGCCATTACAGCGCAGGATTAATTACGTAGGTGTAGATAAAAAAATTCCGCAAACAATCTAGACCCACCTATACACTCGTAGGAATGGGGGGAGTCTTACGGAACTACAATATAGGCCAAATGTAGTAATTTAGTGTTCTTGGACGTTAGGGAGGATGTTATGTAATGTGAAGAGTAGTATTTCTGTGATCTCATATGGTGTTGCTCTTTTGTTTACCCAGTTGAGGTTGCCTTTTATCATGCCAATGGGCAATGTATATAAAAGGTATAAATTCACCTCGTGCAGTCCTAGTTGAATGTCTTGTCTGATTTACACCATCCTACTTTAGTGCGGTAAGAACAATGTATGAGCATGTTGTTTTTTTTGTGGAAGTGGGAACTGTAATTCAGTTTGTGGAACCCAGGTAGAAAAGCATTTTAACATGATTGATAACAATGCAATATATCTGCTATGAAGCATAACAACGGTATGTCTGACACTGTTGCTTCTACATGGGAGGGCTGACCACAAGGTAACTTGAACTATGTCACCTGAATGTCCTGTTTCACCCTGAAGAGGTGGTTCTCACTGATGCTTTTTGTAGGGTTAGGGTTAAGGTTAGGGTTTTTGCGCATGTGTGTCATGGTGAAGACCTGATTATTTTAACATGGCCTTGCCATCTGGCAATGTGCTGAATACTTTCAGTATCCACTTCCTCCACAGAAGCAGTTTTTAATTTATATGACAAAACAAAGGCAAATTTGTATTTATTGATTATCTGTTGCATAAAATAGGAATGCCTTTTCTGGGAGAATCCTTGGTAAATTTGCAGGGTTTAAGGAATGTGTGTGCTTGGTATATGTGCCACTCCACTACAGGCATCATTGAGATCAAGGCCCAGAATAAAGACAGTAAATATGCAGGAAGGCTCTCTTGTATTATGTCCTCTGTGATAACTATTACGCCCATTACACTTATACTGTTCCTTATTGAACAATCTTCAGCATCTGCATGTTTAAGTAGCAGTTGTTGATAATCTTGTCTTAAGGAGGTTAGGTGTACTGTGTTAAGGGCCCCGCATTGTTCCGCCTGTTTATTTTTCACTTGGCGTTCTTCAAAGGGACTGTATGTATCTGTGATGGCACGGAAATCTGCTTGTAGAATGACCATGAGGTTTTGTAGCATGTTGTGCATCATTTTTTCAGAGGTCGTCTCGATCAGAGAGTATGACCAGGATCTGTGATTCAGACGCAGTGTCCGATTGTGGTGATGGTAGAAACATAGAAACATAGAATGTGACAGCAGATGAGAACCATTTGGCCCATGCATCCACTACCCTCTCAGTAAAGTAATACTTCCTGATATTATTTTTAAACCTTTGCCCCTCTAATTTAAGACTATCCTGTCCTCTTGTTGTGGTAGTGTCAGGGTGGCGGTCCGGTGCCCGGAACCCAGACACAGTGTCCAGGCGGCGGTGCGTTGACTGGGACCCAATATGCCTGATGTTAAGTGGGAGTCTTCAGCGTGGAGGTGGATTAGGGTGGATTAGGGTCTGGCGCAGGGTAACCGCACGCCCCCTGGTGTTGAGCACCAACGTTTGTGCAGCCACATACCAAGACCCTGATTCAGCTTATGCAGATACCAGGAACTAGGAGTATGGAAATTAGCAGACCTCCCAGGAGCTGAATAGGGAGGCTCTGCAGCAAGATTGTATCCAGTACTAGAAACAAGGCAAGACTAGAAATAGGCACCAAACATGAAAACAAGACAGAACTAGTAGAACCCAGAACCAGAGAAGAAATAAAACAAACATGTAAAGGAAACCTGGAGACTGGGAAATCCAGGGACGAACTATAGGAATGAACCCAGAAATCCCAGCATAAAGAAAACCAGACATAGAATAGAAAACCCCAAAACCAAGAAAAACCAAACAAGAATTGAAACAAAAGTACTGGATACCAGAAGCCAAGTCCAGACATCAGAACAGAGCAGAGCAGATCATGACATAACCCCCCCTATTAAGGAGCGGACTCCGAACGCTCCAAACAGCTTCCAGGCAGAGACCAAGAACAAAAACGGATCCTGCAACAAAGTCCTCTTGACTTCCACGAAGGCAAGGATCACCCAACCGAAAGGCCTCCTGCAAGGAACCACGAGGAACGAATGGAGATCACCGCCAGAAAAGGAGCATGTCACCAACCAGGAACTAGGCATCACAAGAGAACACCCGAAGCAACCAACTTAGCAGATCGACCCCCTCCAAAACAGAAAACAGGAATGAGGAAGCCATCTCCAGCAGACTGGTCCAGATACAGAAACTCTTGCATGCCGGAAAAACAGGAACAAAAGCAGAACAAGATGAAACCTGCAGATACAGGTACCCTTGAAAGCTGCATAGTCCAGAAAAGCAGGGCAAGATGAAACCTGCAGATATAGGTACCCTTGAATGCTGCATAATCCAGACTGAACAGGATACAGACAGAACAGATAAGGAAAGCTGCAGGGTCCACTCCACGAACTCCATTGTGCCTATGGCCATATGTCAGGGTGGCGGTCCGGTGCCCGGAACCCAGACACAGTGTCCAGGCGGCGGTGTGTGGACCGGGACCCAATATGCCTGATGTTAAGTTGGAGTCTTCAGCGTGGAGGTGGATTAGCAGGGTCTGGCGTAGGGTAACCGCACGCCCCCTGGTGTTGAGCACCAGCGTTTGTGCAGCCACATACCAAGACCCTGATTCAGCTTATGCGGATACCAGGAACTAGGAGTATGGAAATTAGCAGACCTCCCAGGAGCTGAATAGGGAGGCTCTGCAGCAAGATTGTATCCAGTACTAGAAACAAGGCAAGATTAGAGATAGGCACCAAACATGAAAACAAGACAGAACTGGTAGAACCCAGAACCAGAGAAGAAATAAAACAAACATTTAAAGGAAACCTGGAGACTGAGAAATCCAGGGACGAACTATAGGAATGAACCCAGAAATCCCAGCATAAAGAAAACCAGACATAGAATAGAAAACCCCAAAACCAAGAAAAACCAAACAAGAATTGAAACAAAAGTACTGGATACCAGAAGCCAAGTCCAGACATCAGAACAGAGCAGAGCAGATCATGACAGGTAGTGTTTCTTATAGGTGTCAACCAACCACATTACCAGGGCCAGATTAAGAGCCCAGTGGGCCTGGTGCTGACAATTATGATGGGCCTAATTACAGAATCTTATCGACCAAAAACACTTAACAGTCATACCTCCCAAGCGTCATTTATCTGATGGAGATGGTGCTGGAGGGAAACTCATAGGATGCAGCTATAAGAAAACACCTACCCTATGCTAATCTCTCTCTAATTTATGCTTTCATCTTTCAAGTAAATCCATACCTCCTAATAGCCAGTCCAGTGAAGCAGGAAGTCAATGGGCGGGGTAAAAGGGTGGGCCACTGGTGCGAATCACATGACCAGACCTGCCAAAAGGGGTGAACATGCCCAAAAAGGGGGCATGTCTGTTCAAAGAATTTGAAGGACAGCCTGCCATGAATGCATGTCAGACTGTCTGCCAATCATGCAGGCTGTCCAACTAAGGGCATACTATGCAGGCAGCACCCTGAGCTTGACATAAATGCATCAAATGATGCGCCTACTCCACGCTTTCTAAGGACTGTCCCCTAGCACTCACATGTCCACTTGTCTCCTTACCTTCTTACTAGCAGGCATAAGTTCCTGGTATATAGTCTGGGACAGAGTAAAGGTGTATTTAGTGAGATTAGAAGAAAGGGGACATGCCACAGTGTTAGAGAGACCAAAGTCTGCATTACCTAAACTAATTTTATTGTCAGCCAGTCCGCACAAGTTTTGTTGCCATACATCCCTCTTAAGCGTCCAAACTTAAAGGGACACTATAGTCACCAGAACAACTACAGCTTATTGTATTTGTTCTGGTAAGTAGAATCATTCACTTCAGGCTTTTTGCATTAAACACAGATTTTTTTAGGGAAAATAACTCCACTAGCCACTCCTTAGATGGCTGCTAGATGTGCTTCCTGGGGCAGTACTGCCTAGTGTGGAGCACTGCCATTCAGTGTCTCCACCCTCTGCATGCAGACATTGAACTTTCCTCATAGAGATGCATTGATTCAATTTATCTTTATGAGGAGATGCTGATTGGCAAGGGCTATGTTTGACTTGTGCTGGCTCTGTCACTGATCTGCCTAGTTGACAGTCTCAGCCAATCTTATGGGGAAGCATTGTAATTTGCTCAGACCACCACTTCTGATGATGTCAGTTCAGGGGCAGAGCCAGCATTTGCAGACTTGAATACAAGTAAGATTTTACTATATTTAGGGAGGCAAGAGGGGATCAGGGGGGCCAGATGGTGGTTTTTACATAATAGGGTCAGAAATACATGATTGTGTTCCTGACCCTATAGTGTTCCTTTAAGCAAGAGTAAGTGAAGAGTAGTTAGGATTGCCACCTTTCTTGGAAAAAAAATACCAGCCTTAATCATTTGTATAATTAATTAGTTATGCATGACATCACATGATGTAAATCACAAGGAGTGACATAAGAGAAAATTCTGTAAAATCACCAACAAATTACTCAGTTTGATTCTGCTGTATAGATGAATTGCCAGTGTCTCCCGTCTCCCAGTGTCTCAGTCTCGCAAGTCACCCAGTGTCTCAGTGTCAGTGTCCTTATGTCGCCCAGTCCCATAGTCTCCCAGTGTCCCCATTTCTCAGTGTGTCCCCATGTCAGTAGGAGACATGGGGACACTGGGAGACATGGGGACACAGAGACCCATGGCGGCACTTGTGAATACAGACATGGGGACACTGGGAGACATGGGGACACTGGGACACTAGGGACACAGAGACATGGGGACACTAAGACACTGTCATTGAGAGACATGGGAACACAGACACTGGTAGACTAGGGGACACTGGGAGACTAGGGGACACTTGGGACATAGACATGGGGACTCTGGGAGACATGGGGACACAGACATTTGGGGACACTGAGAAACATGGGGACACAGACACCTGGAGACTTGGGGACACTGGGAGACTTGGGGACACTGGCTGGGAGACATTGGGACTCTGGGAGACATGGGGACACAGACATTTGGGGACACAGAGACATGGGGACACAGACACCTGGAGACTTGGGGACACTGGGAGACTTGGGGACACTGGCTGGGAGACATGGGAACTCTGAGTCACAAGCAGGGCCGGACTGGGAATAAAAAGCAGCCCTGGAAAAATGTTATACCAGCCCCATCATAAATTGTGCCAGCTGTGACAGATATACAGTTACAATTTTTTAACCAACAAGAAGGAGCGCACTCACAGGACTTAAAATAAACAAAAGAGCTGTTTTATTCTAATCAGATGTGCAACATCTTACTTCAACGTTTCATCCTTAGAATTTTGAAAGGTCCAGTAATGGGAATGAAACATTGACTGAATGCTGCTGCACGTCTGATTTAAATGAATCTTATTTTGGTTAGTCCTCATTCCTATGAGTGCACTCTTCGTTGTATGTAGTTTGATACCAGGGAATGAAAGACTGTGAGTAGGCAGGGTTATCCACTAAACTAATATTTTTGTGAATGAAAATGTAAATTGCAAAATTTAGGCTACAATAGTCAAGCTGTCACTATACCCAATTTAAAATTTTGTTTCAAATCCGCTATTTTGGTTTAAATTATGAAATTTATATTTTCACTTTTTAAAATTAAAACTATTAGTAATAACCCTTTGGCAAATGTCAAACCCTTCATACATTATATATGTATATGTATATATATGTGTGTGTGTGTGTATAATTTCCAAGTGTATTATGCATGAAAATATTATATATTATAAACATAATAATTATTAAAATTATGCTTGCGATTTATATACATATATTTCCAAGTGTATTATGCATGAAAATATTATATATTATAAACATAATAATTATTAAAATTATGCTTGCGATTTATATACATATATATATATATATATATATATATATATGTATATAAATCGCAAGCATAATTTTAATAATTATTATGTTTATAATATATAATATTTTCATGCATAATACACTTGGAAATTATACACACACACACACATATATATACATATACATATATAATGTATGAAGGGTTTGACATTTGCCAAAGGGTTATTACTAATAGTTTTAATTTTAAAAAGTGAAAATATAAATTTCATAATTTAAACCAAAATAGCGGATTTGAAACAAAATTTTATATATATATATATATATATATATATATATATATATATATATATATATATATATATATATATATAGTGATATAATACCATTTGTGCATATGTATCTATGCAGAATAGTTTCACAAATAACATAGATAAAGCAAAGCTATATTTTATTTTTTTAATTCAACATGTCATTTAAAAAAAACAAAAAAACACAAGCATAGACACAGATTTTTGATTAATGGATACTCACTGGCACGTACTGATGCCCACACACTCACATACACTGGCGCACAATGATCCATACTCACACACAAACATTGATCCATACATTGACCCATACTGACACACATACATTGATCCATACATTGACCCATACTGACACTCACACAAACATTGATCCATACATTGACCCATACTGACACACATACATTGATCCATACATTGACCCATACTGACACTCACACAAACATTGATCCATACATTGACCCATACTGACACTCACACATACAGAATTCCACACTGACACTCACATAATATCTTCAAAAACACCTCCCACACACAATTACACACTCAAATATACACACACCCTATGAATCCTGGAAATGAACATTAAATACCTGGGTGCCACAGCTCACTGAGCCCACCTTGCTCCGTGCTCGCTCAGCTCCTGGCTGAGAAGCAGCCTGCCTGCAGCTTTGTCTGGCCACACTCCTCTCCCTGCCTGCCAGCACTACACACAGGAAGCAAAAAGGCAGAGGACCCGCGTGGGCTGCCCTGCTCTGCCTGATTACTGGGTCACATGCTTCCTGTGTGTGAAGGCTGACAGGCAGGGACAGAGACTGCCTCCCTCCCTGCTCCTTATCCTTCACTCGCGAGCAGCATTGACAGTTCACTTTGGAGTGCCTGCTGCTCGCGAGTGAACGCAATACAGTGCGATCTGGAGCTGCTCAGCTCATCAAACCTCCACAAGACTGTGTACTGTGTGGGGAGAGGAAGGGCTGCTGCACTGTGCGGCCCCAAGTGCACCGGCCCACCGGGAAATTTCCCGGTATCCCGGTGGGCCAGTCCGGCCCTGGTCACAAGTGACACTGAGAGACATGGGGACACAGACACTGAGAGACTAGGGGAAACTGGGATCCATGTGGACACTGAGCCACTAGGAACACTGGCTGGGGGACATGGGGACACTGGGAGACATGGGGACACTGTGCCCCTAGTGTCACCATATCCCAATGTCTCAGTGTCTCCCAATGTCCCTATGTCTCACATTGTCCCCAAGTCTCACAGTGTCTGTGTCCCCATGTGTCCCCTAGTGTCTGTGTCCCCATGTCTCCCTGCTGCCTTTCCCCCCCTTCCCTTACTTACCTGAGCTGCTGTCTGGACTCTCTGTGCTGTGTAGCTGCTCCCCCACGGATCAGTGAGTAGTAGAGAGAGGCAGGGAAATGTTGTAACTTCCTATCCCTACCTCTCTCCACACACAGTGAACCCTACTGGCCGGTGCTGGTATTGCAGAGTAATCTCCGTTTATACTGAGAAAAACATCTGCATTTGTATTACTGCTATACTGCCTAGCCAAGCAGCCTCAAATACCGGCTGTGCCAGTTAAATACGAGTCAGGTGGTAAACCTAAGAGTAGTGTGTTAAAAAAAAATAATAATAATAATAATTTTTAAATGGGCCTATTCCATGGGCCTGGGCCTGGAGCTGCAGCTCCATCAGCCCCTATGTTAATCCGGCCCTGCACATTACTGCACCTGCCATCACACACACATCATTCATTATGTCATATTGCTCCAAAGTACCGTTGTAAGTCATCCAGTTCATTTGGTATAGAGCTGTCTCTAGTCTGATTTTGACTATTCAGGATGACTCTGAATTTAGCCCACAGCAAATCTTTCCTCAAACTGTTAGCATGGAAATATGGGTGTTTAAGGTACCTCTAAACATACTTTTCAGGTACCCTACACATGTGTATTTATTATACAGTCACATTTTCTACACTCTAGTCTAGCTACACTGCACTCATCATTAAATCAGATAATTGCTCATGTGCAAACACTTTAGAGTATTCCTTTTATTATTAATTAATAATATTATTTATTAGAAAACATTTGAAGTCCAATGAGTTCATCTAAATTCCGATGGTCCTGTTAATGTGTCAGTAACTCCTCTTTGGAAGGATAGGAATTTCCAATACTTTTTCACTGATCTGATAGTAGCAAATGTAAATATAAGAATATAAAGAGTTTCTCATTCAAATGTATGGGAAGCCCTTGAAAATAATGAATACTAGTGTATGGATTTCACATTATATACAAACTGAGTTTTCTAATCCATTCCATTTGTGCCATTTTAACGTATTGAAAACATGTTGATTTTTATATATTTGACACAGTAAGCTAAAGTCTCTTGTCCATTTAATTGTATGTTAATGAATATGAAGGTACCTTTGGGTTAAAAATGTTTTCTGTAAATTACAGCTTTCTCAGCCTATCTGTCCTGCTTGAGATAATGAGGAAACATTAGCCTGAGCAGCAATTGGTGGCTGTTATTGACTGAAAATGTCAGCTGACCGCTCTCAGCCTATCACAGTGCCCACTGCTTGTATGAATTGATATGGCTAGAAGGAAGTGTGCAATTTATGCCTCAGCCACACCTCCAGTGGGGGCAAGCAATGGGAAGCCAGGCACCCTCATTTAATGTTAAACTGCACGAAAATTGGTTTAACGCTGAATAGAGGGACAGTGCCAAGGGACTCCAGCAATCTAATGAAATTAAGTGATTATAGTGACCAGAGTGTCCAATTAAGTTCCACAGCTGACTGGTGGGCCATTGACACAGTCCTTGTCTCGATACAGTTTACCTGTGATTATCTTTGGTTCCTTAGGAAAGAGTGTCACGAACACACCCTACTCCAAGAGTATGCGTGACGTAGTTGTGGTGGTGAAAGGGTTAAAGTACACTATTTGTCTTCACTAGACTGGAAATAATGACAAAATCCCCCTTTTTAACACCAACCACACTTAAACCTAATAATATAACTATTACTATTTTAACGCTGCCACCACCAAGACAATTTATAAATGGGGTGCCTTGGTCCCCCAGGTAAATCAACAATAAAACCCACCAAATATTACAAAAATACTAACTAGTCTCTTCAGGTAACGTGATTCTTAACCAGACAAAGGCAGAACTTAATAAATGAATGTTTATTATGAACAAAGAATAGTCACAGTGCATATAACAATATATGATAAACAAGTTATTTACACCAACAACAGATAAAAACAAAAAGGATAAAATACAGAAGTCCTAATTACTCACTGTAGCGGAGTAGCAGTATAATCACGGTATCTCCGCTGGTAGTCAGGAAAAAGCAGGTAAAAACACAGGCGGCGTAATAATAATCCCCCTTCCCCAAGGACTAGACGACACAAAGTCTGGGAGCCAACTGTCAACTGACCTCTATGGGGGTCCCAGCTTCAAAAGATGTAACCCCTGTTGACCTCAGCAATAACATCTCTGTAATTTGTGCCATTTACTACACAAGTTACATTAAAGGATAATATTCCTAAGGTGTAATAATAAATTACACACCCTTGCCGTGACAAAGAGCACCACATGAACATTGGGTCATTTATTTTCTTTTTAATCACGTATCACTATGGAAGAAATTTACACTATGTGGCCACTTGGGCATCAATTTAAGTTTTTTGGATCAGCATTTCAAATTATCACAATCTGTTAGAAAAAAAACGTTAAAAACGATTTATCTAAAAAAGTCACCACTACAACTGTGGGAAATTGTGTAGATAAATCATTTGAAAAGATTTTCTAGCTGATTGTATTCTTATGAAATGCTGATCCAAACAAACTGAATCAAGGACTTAGTTTTTAGTTTCAATCAGGAATAAATATTAGGGGCAGAACAGGACAGAAGGTATTGTAGTACATCATCTTTCTTCTTTTGATGGTCAAGGTTATTATGATATTCACAACTAAATTTGAAGGTGGATTGGATGTTAATATAAGAGAACTGTGGTACTGAAAACCTTGAGTACTGTTTTATTTTGACTGTCAGCACACTGAGAGTTTTGCACGTTATACGTGAACACGCATAAAGCTAGCAGAACTACGTGATGGCATATTATTTCTTCTCCTTTCCTATGACAAGCACTTAGATACTTAAATACACACCCCTTGAAGGACCCTAATGAATCCGCAACACTGTAGATACAAGGAGGGAGGAGGTTAAATGAGTAATGTACCTTTGTTCACTGCTTTGTCTTTCTGTCCTTTCTTTGGCCAAGTACAATTCAGGACTTTGCCAGTAGGACATAATCCCCACTTAAAGGCCATTTTTGTATCACAAATGGAGAGGATTTAGAAAAATTGCTGCTGAATGTTCTATAATTATCTAATTTGAAATCACACTCTTGTAAGATATTAGCTAATGCACACATTTTTTTTAATTATATATTTACTTACTGTTCAATCCTGATTTTTCCTTTTCTCTGTAAAGATGTGTATAGCTACCAATCACCTTACTGCACCTGCCATAATCTATTATTCTGTATTAGTAGTATATTGCTGCAGGTCAACCCGCACAATTGGTTTGCAGCTGTCTCTAGTGTGATTTTGAATATTCAAGATGACTCTGAATTTATTCCATATCAAATCTTTCCTCACATTGTAAGCATGGAATTATCCGGGTGTGAGTAATGAGTTCATTTAAATATGCTTGTGTATTCAAATAAGTAAGTCCCAATGTTTCTGTTTGCACAATTGTAGTGTGTTATAGTGTAAATGGTGCAATTTTCTCAAAGTGCATAAAGCAATGTCAATGTGGCTGAAACTATACACAATCTCATCATATTAACATGTTTCTCCTTAGATCAGCTTGTAGTGTTCTTACAGCCAACCCATAACCTTGGATTTTAAAATATTGGACTTATAGATGTTAAAACTACAGCTTCTATACAACCTTGAGAGCATAAAGCTCAGCAGAATTGTATTTTCTGATATCTGCTGACTCCCTGATGATTACTAAAGAAATAAGATGATATTACATAGATGGGTGTAATTAACTCATTGATTACCAGAATGGAATTCTCAGGGATACTGATTAATGTGGGAGTGAGGACATTAGTAAGGGTGCTCCTTATTATTAGGATATATTTAAGGGCCACTCCAGACACCTAAAGCCCTTCAGCTTTCTGAAATGCTTTATGTGTGAAGAGTGTGTCCTCTTTTTTTTTTTTTTTTTTTAATTTCCAGTTGAAATTGACACTTTTATAAATTAACATTGTAACTCCCTCATGAATGTCTATCAAACAGATGGTCCTTTCACTTCCTGGTTTGGTTAGCTCAGTGGAGCTAAACTCAAGAGGCAGCAATTGGACAGAGCACCTACCTTGCAAAGACGTCTCATTGAGCTGCATTGGGAATTCTGTGATTGGACAGCCACAGAAAGACTGGGCTGGGGAAGAAGAGGAGGGTTTGCAAAGGCAGCACAAAAGAGAACTGCGTCTTTTGCAAGCTGTTTTTAAATATAATCTCAATGAAAAAAATTCATAATTAAATGCATTAATGTTTTCATTTGGGGTGTATCTACTAAACAGTGATTATATATTTTTATTTTGGCAGTGGAGTGTCCCTTTAATTTATTGTCATTACTACCACTGACAATTGCTAGCATAATGCAATGTATAATAAGAGCAAACATTACACTCCATCTGTGGGCTACCTTTCTTCTAGTGCTCAGCCAGGAGTTTGGTAAACTGAGGACACAAATAGATGGAGAGCCAAAGCTTTTCCATCACTAGGATATGTCCCAAGTGTCCCATTTTTAGGAGGGACAGTCCCTGTTTGAGCCAAAAATCTTTCTGATCCTCTTTTCTATGCCAACATCCCTCTTTTCTAGGTGCTACATATTGTTGGTGTGTGAGTGTATAACAGAGCTCCATAGTAATAATACTCACAGTAATGTGTCTTTAAACTACAATAAATGTGGTTAGAGATCTGTCTGTGTATTAGTAAATAAGATACATTGTTCTTGTTCTAAATTACATTTTAGTTGTATGAATTGTTATTAGTAAGTAATCTAACATTTCTCAGAAAAGCCCCGCCCCATCCAAACGCAACTCACACCCTTGAATTTAAAGTGTTTCTCTTTGTCCATGTCAGGATTACTAATTGATCCTGCAAATTTCATGCTAGGAGCAAATTTCATGCTAGGAACTTTCAATCTAATGTTGCGTGATGATAACCAAACCTGGTACCCCACCTGGTAAACTGGGTTGGCACGCCACCATTTATCAGCATGGGACCTAAAGCGAGCAGCCACAATTTCAAGAGTGGAGTGAACCTTAGTCCAAGTCTCACAAATAGAGGCAAGGTGGTCATCCAGAGCAGGGATAGCTGTGTCAGATAACACATCAGGCAGAACAGTAGGATCGTGACCAGTATTGACAAAAAAAGGATGGTGCCCAGATGCATCATGGGTAGCGTTATTCCTGGCAAAATTTGGCCCAAGGCAACAAATAAGCCCAGTCAGACTGAGTACTGTTCACAAAGCAACGTAAATACAGTTCAAGCGATTGGTTAGCCATTTCAGCCGCACCATTGGTCTGGGGATGGTAAGCAGAGGAAAAAGACAAGTTAATGCCCAACTGCTTACTGAATGCCCTCCAGAACCTTAACACAAATTGGGAACCCCTATCAGATACAATATTTTGAGGGATCCCTTGAAGCCTGACAATGTCGCTTATAAATATGGAAACCAGATCCTGAGAAGATGGCAATTTTTGAGTGGAAAGAAATGTGCCATTTTGGAAAAACTGTCAATTACCATAAGGATGGTGGTTTAACCTTTAGAACTACGTAGGCCAACAATAAAATCCATAGATAGATGAGACCATGGAACCCTGGGTATAGGAAGTGGATGTAACAATCCACAGGGGAGTGTGTGTGAAACCTTAGAGACTGCGCAAACAGAACAGGCTTCCACATAATCTTTAATATCCCTTCTGAGTGACTCCCACCAAAATGATCTGGAAATAGTGGATACAGTCTTATTAATACCCAGATGTCCAGCAGTTACATTGTCGTGGAATATTTTCAACACCTCTTTCCTCTTATGTAATGGAATAAACAATTTATCTAGAGGTTTATTGCAAGGTGCCTGGGACTGAGCCGCCATGATAGCACAAAGCAATGGTGATGACAAGGAAAGGACAGTGGATGCTATGATACACTAAAGAGGAACAAGGGTGATGTCTCTTGTTCTAGTTCTGACTCTTGGTCAAATTGCCTAGATAAGGTGTCAGCTTTAAAATTTTTAGGACAAGGTCGATAAGTCATAATAAAGTTAAAGCGGGACAAGAATAGAGACCACCTAGCTTGTGTAGAAGACAGATGTTTGGCATAACCAATATAGGCCAGATTCTTGTGATCGGTTATGGTCTTTGGAACCTTCCAAAATATGTCGCCATTCCTTGAGTGCCAATATTATAGCCAACAGTTCTCTGTTATCTATGTCATAATTACGCTCAGCTGGAGACAATATTCTGGAGAAGTAACCACAAGGATGCAAAGGGGTATCATGACTCTCTCTCTGGGAAAGGACAGCCCCGACCCCTGTTTCGGAGGCATCAATTTCAAGTATGTTAATGTCAGGATTACTAATTGAGCCCCCATGTAGAATTGTATCACACCTAGGACTAAGGATAACGTTTAACCGGACCTTAGAATGGCTATACTTAAAGTATCCAAGAATAGTCATAATACTTGCCGAGGTCATGGATAGAGAATCAGACACAGCGATGAGAAAAAGCCAAAGGTCAAGGATACAGGAAATCAGGGAAGTCAGAACAAATCCAAAGTCAAATACCAAAAAATCAAGATCAGGAACGCAGTCTCGGATTACCATCATGCAGAAACCATGACACGGCAATGTGAGAATGTAAAAAGTAGTTTAAATAACCCTCCTGTTATTCCGATTGGTTGTGACTGGCCTGTTACCCCAAAACGTGTGCGCGCATAACGTCACACGCACACCAACATCATCATCAGCGTGGGCGGCCATGGGGCTATGAAGTGGCATAGATCCGCAGCGGCCAGCGGCCTTAGACATGCTGGGTTTATCAGGTATCCGGGCACATGGTTACAGATGGGCACAACTATTCCTGTCAGGATGGTAAATACCATCATAAACGTTTCTATGTCCAGATGAATCCGTTATAGTCCATTTGAGATGTTGGGAGTTATGCGCTAATATAGATCATGTTAATGTCTATCTAAAGCAATACATTTGAAAATGGTTTGAAGTGCATGTATGTGTCTGCTCCTGTCAAATGCTATTGCTGATATTTTTATCTCCAGCATCAATAATTAACACTCTATAATCTGCTGGTGGGGTGGGGGTTAAAATGTTGGAGCCAGCCCCTTTGCACTTTATTTAGCTGCATGATAAATATATCTGTGGAGTGTTCCTCAGTAACTTTTTTTAAAGGCAATTAGAAAATGTTACCACTGAGATCAGCAGTGAGAGTGAGAACGCTGCGGGACAATTAGCAGTGGGGTGACCTTGGCAATACCTTAAATTATTAATATGTTCCCCTAGCATCTCACTTATTGGTGTGTCTGCTAATAATAATAACAAAGTATTTAACCAGGAAAGGTACATTCAGATTACTCTGCTTTTCAAGTACGTCCTGGGGATGTTACCTTAGCCCAACATCCAAGGGTTGTTACTATTACCCAATTTAATGGCACTCATTTTATCTACTTTGGAAGGATGAAGGGCTGAGTCAACCCTGCTAGGTTCTACTGATGATGCATTAGCCCACTGTCTCACCGGCCTAATATTGCCTGTCAAAAAATGATGCTGAAATGTCTACTACTCCTGTTATTATTCACCACAGGGCAGGGCTGGGGACAAACAAACAGCCTAATTTGAGATAAAACCAGAACATCCCCCCACTACATGCCACGGCCGTGTTGAATTCTATATTACATGTTTTATACTGATGCTACAAGAAGTAAAATAAAATAATAATAAAAGAACACTGTTACAAATGTGTTTTGTATTCTGCTGTAAGCCCACAATCCTCTTTATATATGAAATACAGTCACATGGCAACCATTAGGGGGTACATCCTCTGCTTCATTAAGGAGTCTGCCTGCCCAGGGGAGGATGGGTTCCTGTTAGGAGGTAATTTTTATTTGATTAGTTATTTACTTATTAATGTATTCCTTAATTCTCTTAATGCTGCTGACCAAATTTAGATTCTGCACTCTTGAGTAGATATATAGAGAAATACCCAGCAAAACTGTATTCACACTAATATCACAGATTTCTGCCTGTATTCACATGAAGTGACACTCCCCAAACATACAACCCTGTATTCTAGCACACACTTAAAGGACCACTATAGGCACCCAGACCACTTCAGCTTAATGAAGTGGTCTGGGTGCGAAGTCCCTCTAGTTTAAACCCTGCAGCTGTAAACATTGCAGTTTCAGAGAGACTGCTATGTTTACATTGAAGGGTTAATCCAGCCTCTAGTGGCTGTCTCACTGACAGCCGCTAGAGTCCACTTATGCGATTCTTACTGTGAAAATCACAGCGCTATTTTTTGTCTCTCTTTATGTTTTATTGTAGGAAAACACCTACTAAAAAGACTTATTCCCAAATGTACATGTAAGATACTCCACCTTGTATATATTTGTCATTTTGTTAATAGGCGTATAATATTTCTAAGATTATCTAGTTCTATGGCTACATTTATTGCATACACTATTTAATGTGTCAAATATATTTGACTTGTTTTTGTGTCACTTAGGGATTCTACCCCTATGTATGCAGTTTTCCAGCACATCTATCTTGATAAATTATTCAAACATGCATACCTGGTTCTTAAAATCATAAATACACATTTTTAGTGTTACACAGACCCCAAGATTCCATAAAGAAACAATGGCTTTAGGGAACATAGGGCCAAACAAGCTGCGGATGTAAGGAGAGGATTTTCAACAATGCAACACTAACAGACCACGGTACTGGGATAGAGCTAGGGACTTCATATTCCAAAGGGATCATGCGATACTGTGACACTGAAGCCATACATACGGTGCTGTCCTGGGCAATATCAGAGCACGTGGGCCATGAGGTGGTGATCAGACCCTCACAGACAAAGAGTAGCATGCAGTTACCTGAGGTTTCTTCACCTTAATGATCCAGCTTGGTGGGATTATAACAGCAGCATGAGCCCCCAGGGAGCAAGGCTCCTCAATATGATGCAACAGAAAGCAGGTCACTTTGTTGTGGAACTAAAGAGCGAAAGAAATAGTATTCAGGAATTGCACTTTAAAATAATACGACATCTCGTAGCTAAACTGGCATATAATGATCTTGTTAGTCATTTAATATAAATTTAGCTAAAGATGGGCACATTAAGGTGTATCTTTTATGTTTTCAGTCTGGCCTAGTTTGTTCTACCTTGGTCTAGCACTGTACATTGTGCAAGGCAACTTAAAGTCACTTATCCCAGCAAACAAATATGGGACTCAGTACCACCATTTGGCCTTATTGAGTTAAGCCCACCACTACGCAGCAGTACACCAATATCAGTGGATCCAATGCTAACTTTAACATGGAAGACAAATTAAATAGTGCTAGTGCTAAATGAAATAAAGCGTGTTTAATTAATCTATTGTAAGTGTTGTAAATATGTATAATGTATAATGCAAAGTGAATGTGAAAAACAAAAAAAACACAATTAAAAAAATACAGAAAAAAAAAAGACAAGGTACGGCAATATAGTGGAATTGAATCCGATATTTGTTTGCTGGGATAGGTGGTTTGAAAATGCCCTGTAAAACTTAAAACAGTATTTTTGTGTGCGCTGTTCCTTAATCTGTATTTTGTATACATTTTGATCTCTATGGTAGCACCACTGCTGAGAAATGTATATTCCTGCTATGCCCCTAATTCCTTTTTTTTATGTAAATGAGCAAATATTGGATTCAAACCATGGAAGATCTACTTTAAGAACACTCCAGGCACAATAACCATCAATGTGCATTGTAGTCACACTCCCTCCACACTGTAAGTAGTCAAACCAGACTTTAGAATGATTTGAATTCTTACCTGGAGTTTGCTAGGTACCGCTTCCCACCTTTCTGCAGCCTTCAGGAAAGACAGAAGCTTATGCTTAGTTGCTTCCATTAGCTCTCCTGAGCAAAGCCCTACAGCCTTTTCACCTGATCGCTCTTAGCCAATGAGCTAATGTAACGAAAATATACCCCAACACGCAGGATTCAACTCAACAGAAGACAACACAGAGGGGAGATACGTCTACCGGACCTTAGAATGGCCGGACTCGACGTATATGAGAGGAATACAGAGTCAGGAGCAATCCGAGGTCAAGGGCACAAAGAGACAGCGTAAACTAGGACTAGCCGGGGTCTGGTGCACGGTAAACAGCAAGCCGGCAAACAGAACAGATAAGGATAAAGAGAAAACATAGTCAGAAACAAAGCCAAGGTCAAGTACGAAGGAACACAACTGAACACAACAAGCGCTAAAGGGAACTGAAACAGAAACCACGATAGGGCCAGGAACTAAGGGAAAAAGGTGAGTATAAATACCTAAACATCTATTTTGATTGGCCCCTGTCATATCCATGTCCCCAAAAGGTAAGTGTATGGGGAGTGTGGCATGACAGGGGCCAATGGGAGGCCTTTGCTAATTTAGGCTCCCACTGTCCCTTTAAGAGCGCGCCCGAGACCCGCTTCTCGCGGTCACTGCCCGCCTTCCTGTTGCAGCCGTCTGATGAGCCGCGCGCGGCTCGTGCAGCAGCAGGACCACGAGCGGCTTGAACAGAGGACCCCGGCCGGCCCCTGGAAAGGGTAAGTACCGCTACAGCTAAGCCCTTAGCTCAAGGCTGAGCGCATGTGCCGGAAGTTGAGAGCATATGCTGGCACTGTAGTGGTTATGGTGCTTGCAGTGTTCTATTATTATAGTCCATGGATGCCCAAAAGGTAGATCTCCAGATTTTGTAGAACTACAACCCCCATGCTGCATAGCATGCCTTTAGAATGACAAAGCATCATGTAAGCTGTAGTTTTACAACATCTGAGGATCTATCTTTTGGGCACCCTGTTATAGTCATGCTTGGTTTGAGCAATAAAGTAATACACTAAGAGAAAGGCAGAGGAGACAATTTGAGGATTGCAAAGAAAACTTCTACTATCTCCCTCCTTTGCTGGCTGAGCACAGGGTTCTACATTGAGAAAATATAACTTTTAAACATTTATTTTTAAAATGAAAAGAAAACCTAAATACAAAAAATGAATGTGGATATTATAAATCTCTTTTAATGTTTTAAATATAAATATTACCCTTAATACAGCTGAAAGGCATGTATCCTAAATAGATCATTGGGGTGATAACAGTTTAGTCCACCAGATGGTGCTTTGCTCCAAAAATTGCCAGCAAGTCACATCAATGTGTATTAAAATAAGTAGAACTAGAATCTGTTTAACCAACAAACACTCATCTGATTGAGTCTCTGCTCAACTACTCACTAACGCCTCGATTTAATATTATTAGATAAGCTTTCCAAATGATTTAATATTTTTGGATACATTTTTAAAATAATTTTTTCAACATACTAAAATACCAAAAATATACCACATATAAACGACGACATGTAAAAAATAATATAAAAATATTACAAACGTGAATATTTTTCATTATGTTACATTATTTTAAAAAAGTATATCCAGAAATATTAAATCATTTGGAAAACGATTGAGGCCTACATTAGAGCATCCTCTAAAATGATGACGTATTATAGCAGGCAAACAAAGTACTCTAAAGGACTTTTAGACTATCATGGTCCCTGGTCTAAATGATAAGCCATGATAAAATACTTTGAAGATGATGTGGTACTTTTCTTACGCTAATTATTATTACATGATAATTGGTGAGCAATAGACTTTCCCGTTTCATTATATTTAATGTAAGATAGTAGCAAAACAAATTGTGTAGTCTAATGTTTGACCAGGTGCTAGGTTGCTTTCTTATTTTCTATGGTTTACTGCATATTCTCTATTACTCTGCATAGAGCCTACATAAAATAATACAAATAAATAGTGCACTGATGTTGTACCCGGTCCCCCTGAAGAACCTCTGCAATGTAAAGTGAAACTCACTTTAGGAAAAGACAGAGCATTGCTGCAGAATCACAGCACTTGATTTTATGCAATTACCCGCACTAGAATCTTAGGACATTAAAAAGCAACCTAGCATTAAGTGAAGCTGATAAAAAAAAAAAAAAAAAAAAAAAATAAAAGTATTTCTATATCTGTGTTCTATCCTATCTTGCACAATAGATACCGCCTCTTCTAATTTATAATACATAAACAGTAATTGTATTGTGAATATAACAGCCACAGATGAAATAAAACAGCGAGTAAAGTATGAAAAGAAGGCAAAATAAAACCTCACAAAAGAAAAGCTGGTTCAGGCAATCTACATTGGCAATGTGACCTGTAATATATGTGATATACATAACATACATGATCTAAATGCCCAATGTGATCTATAACAGCTATATATAATCACAAGATAAACACTGATTTTTTTTAACCATACTGTTCTGCAGTATTGACTATCCTCTTATTTCAGTTTGTTATTACACACATAGCAATATTCTGCTAAAGAATCTGTATGCCTGGTGGCTGTTACGTGAAGATAAAAGAGTCACACAATGACTTTAAGCAGTGGATTTTCTATGGAAAGCCAGTAAACACTATAATTAGACTGTAGAATGGCTGTGTGGGATAGATACTGTATGTGTTCGTGTTTACATGACTAATGGCTCACTAGAGAACATAGTGAGCCTTTCATTACACTGCATGGCCTATATTCATTCCCTGTGCTTTCTGTGTGTTGGTCTGTAATGCACTCCCATCTATTTAGTTTGACTTATTTTCCTAAAGAAAAATGATACTAATCACATTCGACATTTATAGTAAATCCTTTCTAACCATGGGTTTTAGGAATAGAAGCCCATCAGATGCTCAATAGTTCTAAGCATGGGTCAGATTAAAATGCTAAATATTCTCCATGAAATGTCTGAGAAAGAAGAACATGAAACTGAATAGATATCAAATCATTATTTATTTTAATATTAACTATCCCCCATATTTTGGTAATATAGTGTGAATGATCTCATTGCAAAATGAATGCAGAGAATAAATGGTTAGTGTGCTGGACAAACCTTTATACCAGGTGTAGGCAACCTTTGGCATGAGGAAGGGTACACTAAATTCCTTCTCACTTTTGATTATGTCCTAGAGCAGGGGTAGGCAGCCTTTGGCACTCCGGATGTTGTGGACTACATCTCTCATAATGCTCTTAAAGCCATAATACTGGCAAAGCATGTGAGATGTAGTCCACAGCATCTGGAGTTCTAAAGGTTGCCTACCCTTGACTTATGCAATTGTTATATACCACCAAAACGTGTGCCTCTACAGAAACAAAACACCACAAATACAAAGAATACTTAAACAATAAGTAGTGTTTGTATTTCCATTTGTGATGTTTTGTTTTTGTAGTAGAGGAATACTTTTTGATGGCATATAGCATTGGTTCCCAACCCAGTCGTCAAGTACCCTCTACCAGTACAGGATTTAGGGATAGCTTATGTCTAAGGTATTTTTAGAGAAGAGAAAAAAAACCAAAACATTTTAGACACAACAGGGTAATTCCTAAATCCTGGACTGGTAGGGAGTACTTGAGGTATATACAGGGCCATCTTTAACGTGGGACACATGGAGCAGCTGCCCTGGGCCCTGTCACTGCTTGGGGGCCCAAGCCAGCTGCCTCGTTTGCCCTCTACCCGCAACAACGTCTTTTGGGGTTGCTGATCGCCGAGTCCGCTTCCGCTAACCACAGATAATGCGTAGAGGATTAAGGTACTCAAAAATGTCTGCATTTACAGGAACACTATAGGACACTATCTTCTGGGTGTGAGAGAGGGAGAGATGGTCTGCTTGGTGTGAGAGGAGGAAAGAGGGTATGCTGGGTGAGAGGGGAAAACAGGGTCTGCTGAATGAGAGAGGAAACAGGGTCTGCTGGGTATGAGAGGGGGAGAGAGGGTCTGTTGGGTGAGAGGGGAAAACAAGGTCTGCTGGGTATGAGAGGGGGAGAGAGGGTCTGTTGGGTGAGAGGGTAAAACAAGGCCTGCTGGTTGTGAGAGGGGGGGGACAGGGTATGCTGGGTGTGAGAGGGGGAGACAGGATCTGCTGTTTGTAAGAGGGGGAGACAGGGTCTGCTGGTTTTAAGAGGGAGAGACAGGGTCTGCTGGGTGTAAGAGGGAGAGACAGGGTCTGCTGGGTGAGGGGGGGCATGGAGCTGCTAGATGAGATAAGGGGAGACAGGATGTGCTGGGTGGGAGAAGGGGAGACAGAGTGTGCTGGGTGGGAGAAGGGGGGACATGGAGGTAGGGGGAGACAGGGAGGAACTATTTTCCCTGGTGGTCCACTGGATAAAGAATCTGATCTCTACCCCCTGGCAGGTGTAGACCATGTGTACAGTGCCTGCGCTGTGCATCAGTGTGCAGGCTGGCAAGTGAGATCTCAGAGGCCAGAGGTCATGCAGCATCATGGCCATAGGTCATGCAGCACCAGCTGTAAAGGGGCAGGCAGGGGAGATCCCCTTATCTTCCCTGTCGACCTTGGCTCATTACCTTCGCGGCCCACCGGGCATTTGCACGGTTTGCCCGATGGCCAGTCTGGGCCTGCTTCCCTTATGTTCTAACCATATTTTTCATGAGAAGCTGTTAATTCCCTGTATGGTAACCACCATCATTGATCGCATTTTCCACCAGTTTAACACATTTAGCTTTTATTGATCCTTATTGATACTTTCAGGGCTTTGCCTAATGAGCACTAAAGTTCTAAAAATGGAACAATCACCACGGAAACCATTGGAAAATTCTTGTTGATTACTCCACCCTGAATCAGAATTTTTTACATTAATAACTCCATACTATATACTTCCTTATTCTTCTCTTTTCTACAGAAAACAAAATGTATACTGTTTCAAAATAAACATTTCCTCTTTTCCATTCCTTTATATATGTAAAAGCTTTGTCATGACACATAGAATAATATGATGTGTCTTACTAAAAACAGAGACAATTTGGAGGAAATTTCACAACAGTCAAGGAAGGAATATATGTGATTTGAAGCATGTTACCACCCCAGCTATTTTAGTCTAAGTTAAACAACAGTTTATTGACAATTAATAAAGCAACGGCTGTCAAGTAATTCTACAGATATAAATGTGGACCATCCATTAAATTGATCTGCATAGGAATGTCTACAAATAAAATTGTATTCATAACATCACTCGCCTTAAACAAAAAAATTTGATCAATATCACTTGAGGACAACAATATTTCAAGATTGTAATGACAACAAGGAAAAGAATACTAACAAGGGTTGTGCTGAACCCTGGTGCTGGAGTGAATAAAAACAGATGCAGATTTGACTTACAAAATCATCAAATACTGTTACACAGTGATGGAATTGATTTGTGTACCTTTTGATATAACCATGTTTAGGCAATAGTCCCTTTCTTTGTTTTATGCTTTACTAACATTTTAAGGACATTGTTTGAACTTTCTGTTTTTCCCATCAAACTAGTTTTTGGCTACGCTGCAAATAACTGAGAAATAACGAGCTTCTAACAGAGATAAAATAATGCCAGTTAGATAAAATGATCGGCTGGATTAATAGCCCCCCAAATGTAGTGCTTTGAAAATGTGTTAACTTTTGATTGGTACAAAGTAACATCACGTCCCTAGACATGAATACACTTTATTATGTTGCTACACATTAACATGTTGGTCAGTTCTTTATGAACCGGTGTGTTGTTGTTTTTTGTTTTTATTTATTTGGGTCTCCCCTAGTGCTGCATAATGGTTCAGGTTAAAGCAGAGATCTCTAAATTGAAGTCCACAGCATTCTGGTTTATCATATACGAGGGTCTTCGCCTCTGAAAGTAATTTTCATACACTCAGTGACCAGTGACCAGTTATACCTGATCATGTTTAATGAGCTTTGGCCTTTAGCTTCCCTGGTTTGCAACACACGCATCACACATGCTTCACAACGATTCATAATCAGCACTGCATATTTACAGTGTTATCACTACAGCCAATATTTTCTCTGCCTTACTGGTGCACGTCCTGTGATCTGGCTACTACAGTCGTGCCTCAGAATTACCATTAATCTAGCTTTGCTAAATATGTCTTTTCCTGCTTACCGCCTGCTTGCACCATGAACAGCTGATAGCCACAATCTCCTTACTGTGGAATGAAAACTTCTGCTGGAAACCCTGCGGAGGAGAAAATATTAGACTGAATAAAATTTACATTTTGGAATGAAATTGGTAATCTTTACCCCCCTCATCACTGAGTTTCTGCAGATTTATATTAACATAAATCGTCATTGAGTTATATTTATAGTCATGATGGTTTTGTTACTTACAGTATTATATATATAGCTATGTGTTGTTTATTTGGTGTTTGAATATAATAATCTAATATAATAATTTAGGAATAGGGTAGAGTGATGCCTTAACCAGGCCCGGGCAGTTCTGCACCAGTTGAAACATCCTAGGGAGCTGACCAGACAGCTCAGAGGAAGTGCTCCCTCGCCAGCCGCCCGCCAGCGCCCCCGCCCGCCCAGCAGCCACTGGACCACCAGGGAGAAAGATGACCCCCCCTAGCATTCCCAAAGGTAAGGAGGCTGGGGGGGTTAAAGTAAAAAAAAAAAAGTATTAATGTGAGTTAGTGTGTGTGTGTGTGTCTGTTAGTGAGTGTCTGTTAGTGAGTGTCTGTTAGTGTGTGTATGTGTGTGTCTGTTAGTGTGTGTGTGTGTGTGTGTGTTAGTGTGTGTGTGTGTCTGTTAGTGTGTGTGTGTATCTGTTGGTGTGTGTCTGTTAGTGTGTGTGTGTGTGTGTGTGTGTGTTGGTGTGTGTGTGTCTGTTAGTGTGTGTGTGTCTGTTAGTGAGTGTGTGTCTGCTAGTGAGTGTGTGTCTGTTAGTGAGTGTGTGTTTCTGTTAGTGTATGCGTATCTGTCAGTGAATGTGTATGTGTATTTAGAAGGCGGGGGGGGGGGGGGGGGGAAGAGGGGGGCACCTGAGTTTTGTCCTGCCAAGGGCAGCACAAAACCAGGATACACCACTGGGGTGCAAATCTATTTCCTATAAAGAAAAGCTAGCAGACAATGTGGGTACAGATCTAGATTTCCTAAAATGACAAGCTATTACCTATTAGACAATGTGGGTGCACATCTATTTCCTAAAATGACAAGCTATCGGACAATGTGGCTGCAGATCTATTTCCTAAAATGACAAGCTATCAGACAATGTGGGTGCAGATCTCAGACAAGCTATCAGACAATGTGGGCGCAGGTCTATTTCCTAAACTGACAAGCTATGAGACAATGTGGGTGCAGGTCTATTTCCTAAAATGACAAGCTAGCAGACAATGTGGGTACAGATCTATTTCCTAAAATGACAAGCTAGCAGACAATGTGGGGGCAGATCTATTTCCTAAACTGACAAGCTAGCAGACAATGTGGGTGTAGATCTATTTCCTATAAAGACAAGCTATCAGACAATGTGGGTGTAGATCTATTTCCTATAAAGACAAGCTTTCAGACAATGTTGGTGCAGGTCTATTTCCTAAAATGACAAGCTAGCAGACAATGTGGGTGTAGATCTATATCCTATAAAGACAAGCTATCAGACAATGTGGGGGCAGATCTATTTCCTAAAAGGACAAGCTAGCAGACAATGTGGGTGCAGATCTATATCCTATAAAGACAAGCTATCAGACAATGTAGGTTCAGATCTATTTCCTAAAATGACAAGCTAGCAGACAATGTGGGTGCAGGTCTATTTCCTAAAATGACAAGCTAGCAGACAATGTGGCTACATATCTAGATTTCTATTAAGACAAGCTATCAGACAATATAGGTGCAAATCTATTTCCTAAAATGACAAGCTAGCAGACAATTTGGGTACAGATCTAGATTTCCTAAAATGACAAGCTATTACCTATTAGACAATGTCGGTGCACATCTATTTCCTAAAATGACAAGCTAGCAGACAATGTGGGTACAGATCTAGATTTCCTAAAATGACAAGCTATTACCTATTAGACAATGTCGGTGCACATCTATTTCCTAAAATGACAAGCTAGCAGACAATGTGGGTGTATATCTATTTCCTATAAAGACAAGCTATCAGACAATGTGGGTGCAGATCTATATCCTATAAAGACAAGCTATCAGACAATGTGGGTGCAGGTCTATTTCCTAAAATGACAAGCTAGCAGACAATGTGGGTGCAGATCTATTCCCTATAAAGACAAGCTAGCAGACAATGTGGGTACAGATCTAGATTTCCTAAAATGACAAGCTATTACCTATTAGACAATGTCGGTGCACATCTATTTCCTAAAATGACAAGCTATCAGACAATGTGGGTGTAGGTCTATTTCCTATAAAGACAAGCTATCAGACAATGTGGGTGTAGGTCTATCTAAAATCACAAGCTATCGGACAATGTGGGGACAGATCTCTTTAAATGTGTCCTAAACAGACCATACTATTAGCCACTGAGTGTGCAGATGTGTTATCAGTCATTATGAAAGCAGCTGCATGATGTTACCCTTAGTCATGACTGCAGAGAGGAATTATTACAAATCCAACCATTGACTGTGCCTTCCTAAGGCATTATCTTAATACTGCACAATCTGTAAGACATTAGATCCCAAGCCTTTCTTATTCTTTGTCTCCTATTTTATGTGTATAGGCTATTAGGCGTGTCACTGCTTATTTTCCTTTCTACTAGCAACAAAAAGTTGCTAAACCAAACACAATATACACTGCTAGAGAGTCCAGGAATTTACATAAACACACAGGGTTGATGGATTGAACCAGCAATCGATAAACTACTTAACTGGAAATATTCCTGATCATTAAGGAATCTTAAAGGACCATTATAGTCGCACAGGCCACTTCATCTCTCTCTATTTTTCAGTATATCATTTTTTTTATATATATATACTGTACATGTATCATGTAATTTTGTTGTTTTGTGTCTTATTATGTACACATGAACAGTAACTGTTTATTTTACTATAGCTTTATTAAGACACATTCTAGTTTATTAAGCTGCACTATATTGTTTATATTGGTTTCTACATGCTCACTCATTTGAGAATATGAAATACAAGTGGTAAGTATTATTCACTGAGAGCATACCTATTGAGTTTTTGAGACATTTGTGTGTTTGAACAATTATTTAGGGCCACAGTCTTAACAATATAAAAGGGTTAATCACTAAACTGGAAACTGCTTAGAATTAACCATTAGCAATGTTGGAGAAAATGTCTAATTTGCACGTTTTGGCCTAAAAATTAGTTTTTGACAATTCCTAGTTTTATGAATGACTAGTGTCAGCCCATTTTGAGAATGCAGAGGTATTTGCAATGTTTATTTACGTGATAAGTGATTTATAATTGACATAAAATGGACAATCCCTGCAATCTTACCTTCCCACAATGCTTGCACTTCCCCTCTTGCCTCCTGCGATGGACCCAGTGATGTCTCACCAGATTCTGCTGGTTAGAACAACAAGAAAAATGTCTGACCTGAAGAAAGACCATCAGAGCTCAGGTCAGGACTGAAATGCGTTGTGAGCAATTTTGGTAACACACAACAGTCGTCTGAGGTGTAATCCTATAATCACTGAGCTGGTGCAGGCTTTTTTTTTCTTTCTTTTTATTAATCTTTTTAATTTTATTTAGTTTTTTTAAGATTGGAATATGTATTCATGTGAATCTATTTTACGGCAGCCATGTTGAAAGTTCCTTATGCATTCCATTGAGCATCATTAAAATGCAGTGTCATTTTGGTCTAATCTATGTGTTACTTAAGAAGAAAGTATTACAATATGTATCCCTTTCTAGGAGCTGTGAGAACTTTGGTATCTGCTACCCAATGAAGGACTGTGTCTACATGTATTTGATCGACTGACACATCACATCACCATTGCAGATGAGAGATGTAGCTAAGTGGCTATGCAAGTGTTTTTTTTTTTGTTTGTTTTTTTTTTTAATTTATTTATCCCCTTAAGGACACATGACAATTTGGTCCTTAAGGGGTTCAAGGATTTATTTAACTGTTTTTGTAATTGTAATTGGTCAGTATAAAAGCATAAAGATTTTTTGCTTTCCTTTTGTCTTAAAAAACTTCAGCCAATTTAAAATATCATAAATAACAGATTTCAACATACCTGCTTTGAAACTCATTATACAATGGGATTTTTTTCCTTGACATAGTTTAGGATGAGTGCTGCAGACCTCACATACATACCTCCCTTGGGGCACGGGAAGTTCCGTCACGAAATGTAGGCTTGCATCTAAAATTAATCTGAAGTTTACAGAGATAAATGAAAATTAGGACATCTAATTATAGAGTGAACAGAACATAGTCAGTCCTGCAAATATGTGACTATTCGAGGTAGTTCTTTTCTTCTGTCTTGATTTGAACGGGATGGATACTACTGTGATAGCACATAAAAGGGAGTTGCATGATCACCACTTTATTCTAAAATGTTACAGGTCACTTTTGAATATGTAACTGATTCTCTTAGATCTGGTTTGTGAGTTTGTGATGGCTTATGATCTACAACAAACTCTATTACAAACATCAGCAGCTTTTGAGCCAATGTAGCCGGAATACTCATTAGTTTAGTCCTTCCTGTTGGCATTCACTCTTACAAACAATTTTTAGTTAATAGCCAGGGTTATACACTGAACTCCAATTTTCTCAGATTGGAAACAGGCGGAAATTGCCAAATTGTGACTACAGCTGAATTACAGAATTTTTCCAGATCAGTTATTTCTGCTTCAGTTTTGCCATTCTAATAGAATTCTCAAAAAATTCAGAGCTTGGTGAATAACTCCAACAGGGTTATTCACTAAAATAATAATTATGCTGGGATTAAAAGTAAATTCAAAGTGAATGCCAAAATAGCCAAACTGGAAGAGTTCTCCAAGTTTTGGCTACTTTGGCCTTCAATCTGAATGTCACTTTGAATTCATTGAGAATTCCTAACCCTGTCTATGTGTTTCCTCTTTATTTAAGATTACTAGGTACGGGCAAATCTTATATGCTTGAAATAACCAATGAAGTCCTTAGCAGAATGCTATGCAAACGTATGTAAACCTCAAGAGGAGTTTAAACGCCCTTGTATGTAAAAAAATGGGAAAAAGATTTGAATAAAGCATTTACTTTCCAGCAATGGTTATCAGCCATATGCTTTACTAAAGCCTCCTCTCATAGCTTATCTCTTTGGGAAGCACATACTAAATCGTTAATGCGCTGGTAAATGGTTCCTCAAAGGATTTCCCAAATGTATAAAGAGGCTGATCCAATCTGCTGGAGATGCCAATCGGCCCCAGGGACAATTTGCATGTTTTTTGGGAATGCTCAATACTAACTCAATTTTGGAGTGATATTGCTGATATTGTAGACAAAATTAGTGGACTCACAACAATAACTCATAGGCTACCAGAATATTACTTATTACATAAATTTCCCGAGTTTCACTCCACTTCCTAATAGATCGCTGATAATTAATATTTTGATAGCAGCAAAATTAAGCATAGCTCATCACTGGAAAAGCATATTTGCACCATCAGTAGAAGAAATACTTAAGAGAGTGGACTCTATACAGATGTATGAATCAATGACATCTCGGATTCTAGGAACAACAGACCTTCACAGCAAACAATGGTAGGATTGGCCCACCTTAAGACCTTATCAAAACACAGCCTAAAATGAGATTTATCAGATATTAACAGTAGTCAAAAAGCACATTTAGCATGTTGCACAAAGTAGCATGTTGAATGGCATGCTAATGTGATAATTGCCATGGAATAATCTTTCTTCATGTACTTATATAGTATGGATACTCTGTAAACACAGCTTTTTCCTTTCTTTTTTTTTGTCCTCTTGTGACATGAAATGTTCTCTTATTATTTCCATTGTCATGTCTTGAAAATGCTTAAAAAAACATGAAAATTTAGTAGATTACTAGGTAAAGATGTGCCCTATAACTTGGATGGTTATCATGTTTCAGAGCTCCATTAAGACCACTGTACAGGGTGTATATTTATAAACATTCTTCTTAAATAGGCAATTTGATGCAATGGTTATTGCTAGCATTCCAGCTTAACATAGTGGACCTTAATTATATCATTCAGACAGATTATAATAGTAGTATTCATATTGACATCACGCCAAAATATGCTGCAGAGCTTTTATAATGGAGATATTTATAGTTGAAGAAGGCTCCACTCATACTAGCTTGCAATCTATGAGGATTTGAGGTAGGAAGATATTGTGTTAGGTGTCTTGTCCAAGGAAGAGCAGTTACCACTGCTCTAACCAGCCGATATATGTCGGTTGACAATATTGCCTTGTTTCTTGTGAAACTTTCAGCCTGGTTTATATTACCTAAAATATCTTCAGCATATTTATATTGAAAAAAAAAGTTGACCAGAAGAATCACAAGTTCTGTGATGATCACAATAAGTTCTATCTCTGGCCAGCAGGAGGCAGTCTCATACCTTTTCTAGTTGCTCCATGCAGGCAGCATGAACCACAATTTTGCAAGCCGCACACTTTCTGCGCACAGCGGATTTCTGGAAAATGTTAAAATAAAAGAAAGGTTGTGAAAGTGGCAATATTTTGAAAATTCTGCGTAATTATTTTAGTTTCTGCTTTTATCACCAAAAACGATATATAGTGGATAAAACCGTGCTACTGTGATATAGTTCATTAAAATAGCTTGGCTATTTTTGCCTAGAATCTACAATCTCCTGGTCAATTCTTCACAATTCTGGATTTACTGAATACAATTTATGTTTATATAATACTTTATAGTTTGCAAAAAATTATACTAACAGTACATTACCTATCTTACCGTACCGTGTGGGGACATTTTTGTAAATGGACGGTCTGCTTTTAGGGTTTATCGTTTGTTTTGGTTTCTGTTTTCAATGGCGTTAATCCTACTAGATGTTGTGATCTAACTAACGAAGCATCTAACAATGAATTCTGTGTTCCTATATTTAGTAGGGACAATCCCCTTTTTCATTGAAATGTCCATCTTTTGTAGGAGCTCAGTAACCATTTTTAACCTTTTTAATGTTAAACAATGGTACCTAGCAACCCATCCCCCCTATCCTGCTTGGGTTTATGAGGCAGCATTAGCCTAAGCAGCAGTAGGCATCTATGATTGGCTGAGAGTGTTAGCTGCAGGGGCGGACTGACCACTCGGGCATATCGGTCATGGACCGAGGGCCCGAGGCAGCCAGGGGCCCGGCAGCACAGCCATGCTCCAGCTGGAGAGATCAGAGATCTCTCCAACTGGAACAGCAAAAAAAAATAAAAAATATATTTTCCTTTATTTTCCAGCAACCTACCGCTCTGTAAATCCCCCCCCCCCCCCCCTCTCACCCTCACCCGAGACCTGGCAGCTTCACCTCCTCTCTGCCAGGTCTCCTTCTCCCTGTCCCATGCGGCTCTGTGTGATGGGGAGAGGAGGCCAGGAAGTGACATCACTTCCTGTACTCTCTTCTCACACAGAGCCAATCAGCGAGAGAGGAAGGAGCAGCAGCCAGGGAGAGAAGAGGGAGCAAGAGAAAGGTAGGCACTAATCAACTCCCCCCCCCCCCATTGTGTCACTACTCACCCTCCCTCCCCCTGTCACTAGTCACCCCCACTCTGTCACTAGTCACCCCCACTCTGTCACTAGTCACCCCTCCCTCTGTCACTAGTCACCCCCCTCTGTCACTAGTCACCCCCCCTCTGTCACTAGTCACCCCCCTCTGTCACTAGTCACCCCCCCTCTGTCACTAGTCACCCCCCCTCTGTCACTAGTCACCCCCACTCTGTCACTAGTCACCCCCCCTCTGTCACTAGTCACCCCCCCTCTGTCACTAGTCACCTCCCCTTTGTCACTAGTCATCCCCACTCTGTCACTGTCACCCCTCCCTCTGTCACTAGTCACCCCCCCTCTGTCACTAGTCACCCCCACTCTGTCACTGTCACCCCTCTCTCTGTCACTGTCACCCCTCCCTCTGTCACTAGTCGCCCCCCTCTGTCACTAGTCACCCCCCCCCTTCTGTCACTAGTCACCCCCCCTCTGTCACTAGTCACCCTCCCTCTGTCACTAGTCACCCTCCCTCTGTCACTAGACTAGTCACCCCCTCCTCGGTCACTAGTCACCCTCCCTCTGTCACTAGTCACCCCCCCTCTGTCACTAGTCACCCCCCCTCTGTCACTAGTCACCCTCCCTCTGTCACTAGTCACCCTCCCTCTGTCACTAGACTAGTCATCCCCTCCCTCGGTCACTAGTCACCCTCCCTCTGCCACTAGTCACCCTCCCTCTGCCACTAGTCACCCCCCCCCTCTGTCACTAGTCACCCCCACTCTGTCACTGTCACCCCTCCCTCTGTCACTGTCACCCCTCCCTCTGTCACTAGTCACCCCTCCCTCTGTCACTAGTCACCCCTCCCTCTGTTCCTAGTCACCCCCCCCCCTCCTCTGTCACTAGTCACCCTCCCTCTGTCACTAGACTAGTCACCCCCTCCCTCGGTCACTAGTCACCCACCCCCTCTGTCACTAGTCACCCCCCCCATGTCACTGGTCACCCCCCCCCTCTGTCACTGGTCACCCTCCCTCTGTCACTAGTCTAGTCACCCCCTCCCTCTGTCACTAGTCACCCCCTCCCTCTACCACTAGTCACCCCTCCCTCTGTCACTAGTCACCCCCTCCCTCTGTCACTAGTCACCCCCTCCCTCTGTCACTAGTCACCCCCTCCCCCTGTCACTAGTCACCCCCTCCCTCTGTCACTAGTCACCCCCTCCCCCTGCCACTAGTCACCCCCTCCCTCTGTCACTGTCACCCTCCCTCTGTCACTGTCACTCCTCCCTCTGTCACCCCCTCCCTCCCTCTGTCATTGTGTCACCCCCTCACTCTGTCCTTAGTCACCCCCTCCCTCCGTCACTAGTCACCCCATCCCTCCCTCTGTCACTAGTCACCCCACCCCTCCCTCTGTCACTGTGTCACCCCCTCCCTCCCTTACTCTGTCACTAGTCACCCCCTCCCTTACTCTGTCACTAGTCACCCCCTCACTCTAGTGACAGTGAGGGATGGGGAGGGTGTGACTAGTGATAGAGGGAGGAGATGACTAGTGACAGAGTGACGGAGGCATGGGGTGACTAGTGACAGAGGGAGGGAGGGGGTGACTAGTGACAGAGTGAGGGAGGGAGATGGTGACTAGGGACAGAGGGGGGGTGTGACTAGTGACAGTCACCCTCTCCCTCCCTCACTCTGTCACTAGTCAACCCTTCCCTCCATTACTCTGTCACCCCCTCACTCACTCTGTCACTAGTCACCCCCTCACTCTCACTAGTCACCCCCTCACTCACTCTGTCGCTGTCACTAGTCACCCCCTCACTCTAGTCACCCCTTCCCTCCCTTACTCTGTCACTAGTCACCCCCTCCCTTACTCTGTCACTAGTCACCCCCTCCCTCACTCTGTCAGTAGTCACCCCCTTAACTCTAGTGACAGAGTGAGTGAGGGGATGACTGGTGACAGAGTGAGGGAGGGTGGTGGTGAATAGTGACATAGTAAGGGGGACAGTCACCCCATCCCTCACTCTGTCACTAGTCACCCCCTCCCTCCCTGACTCTGCCTCCAGGTACCCCCTCACTCTGCCACCTGTCACCACCTCCCACACTCTTCCACCTGTCACCCTCTCCCTCACACACTCTGTCACCTGTCACATATGCATTCACACTGACACTATATACAAAAAAGCACAGGTAGTCATCCAGACATGTACAAGTGCATTCACAAATACAAACATGCATTGATACACAGGTCTTCACAATATACACATCCAAAGGAATGCTGTATTATATGAGAGTTATATTTAAAGGGACACTATAGTCACCCAGACCACTTCAGCTCAATGAAGTGGTCTGGGTGCTAGGTCCCTCAGGTTTTAACCCTTCAGATGTAAACATAGCAGTTTCAGAGAAACTGCTATGTTTACTTAGCAGGGTTAATCAAACCTCTAGTGGGTGTCATCCTGACATGCAGAACGTCTATAGGAAAGCATTGAGAAATGCTTTCCTATGGACTGTTTGAAAGCGCGCTTGCCGCGCATGCGCATTTCGCTCCACTCGTGAGCTGACGTCGGCGGGGGAGGAGAGGTCACCAGCGCCGAGGGGGCCCGGTGCTGGATAAAGGTAAGCTGCTGAAGGGGTTTTAACCCCTTCAGCGCAACGGGAGGGGGAACCTGAGGGTGGGAGCACCCTTAGGGCACTATAGTGTCAGGAAAACAAAGCGGTTTTCCTGACACTATAGTGATCCTTTAACATTTATTTAATGCACATATATTTGTGCATTCACAGGGCCTGGGATCTAATTTTGCCCGGGGGCCCCAAATGCTCTCAGTCCGCCCCTGGTTAGCTGAATGCTGACAGCGTTCATTGCTGGTTTGAATTGGTATGGGCTAGAAGGAAGTGTTTAATTGCTGGCTTAGCCATAATGCCAGAATATTGTCAGAGATGCTTATTCAGTATTAAACTGCTCAAAAATAGTTTGGACTGAATGGAGGACAGCACCTCAAGGCGCTAAACTGTTTTAGTGCCTACAGTGTCCTTTTAAGGACTGGTGCTCAGAACTAGGAATCAGTACTTAAAGGAACACTCCAGACCCCTAAAGCCTTTTGCTGAATTGCTTTAATGTGTGCTATTTTTTTCATTGTGCAAAAAGTGCTAATTTTAATAGAAATTTACATATTTCATAAAATAACCTGGTTACACCCACTTGACTTTTATGTAGACATTAGGTCCTGATACTTCCTGGTTTGTTTAGCTCAGTGGAGCTAAACTCAAGAGGCAGCAATTGCCCAAAGCAACTGCCTTGCAAAGACTTCTCATTGCCCTGCCTTGGGAAGTGGAGAGTCCCTTTAATGATCATGAAATGAGTGGAACCCTAATAGGTTTAACATTGAATTTTTCCAGTTGGTGAATCTACTCATGGGAAGGTTAGTGGGCAATAACACTTACACCTCTTTTGTGCACAAATGTGTTTCAGGTGATCCATCCGGATTTATCTGTGGAGTCGTATTCAATGAAATCCCTGACAGTTCGGGTGCAGATTATGAGGAATTTGATTTGTTTGTGCCAACTGAAACCAATTTAAAGAACAAAGTCTACTTTTTACCAATGCTTGTTAGTAACTGACACAGCAATTAACTCAATGGGAGGAAAGTGAACTTAAAAAATATAACTTACCAATACTCAGCAACATTCCAGAGCAGTAATAGCTATAGTTTGCAGTACAACTGCGTCAAACTACAGATCATATGGCAAATAGATGGTTGACAAGGCATTGAAGAGTCTAACCCAAATTTCAATATGACAACCAATAAAGTCAAGCCCCAACAAAGGGCTTAACTACAATAATTGCCTACAGTAAAAACATCACTTTCATTTTAATCCTTAAAAGTCCTCAATCAGTGAAGAAAAGACATAAAAAAAGAAAAATACAAAACGTATAAAGTGAATAGTACCCCAAATCTTAAAGGGACAAAAAACTGCTTATTGTAGTTGTTCTGGTGAGTATAGTCGGTCCCTACAACCCTCAGAGAAAATGCAGTGTTTACATTATAGTTTAGGGACACATCCACAAGCCACTCCTCACAGATGGTTACTAGAGGTGCGTCCTGCATGAGTGCTGCATGGAGACGCTGAACTTTCCTTATAGAGATGCATTGATTCCGTGCATCTCTCTCAGGAGATGCTGATTGGCCAAGCTGGCGTCTGGCCCGGGCCCCGCCCACATCCTTGACAAACTCGGCCAATCCAATGTTTTTCCTATGGGAAAGGATTGGATTGGCTGATATCATCAATTCTGGTGATGTCAACCAAGGAGGCAGATCGGGGTTGGGGCCAGTGCCGGCAGACCTGCACAGAGTTCAAAATAAGGCAATTTTTTTTACCTTTTAAAGGGGGTAGGGGTGGGTGGCAACCTAAATGGTGTTTTTAACACTATAGGGTCAGGAATACATGTTTGTGTTCCTGACCCTATAGTTTTCCTTTAAAGACACAATAATGAATTTATCTGGCTACTTGTATTTGTGTTAATTGTATATACTGCCAACCTGTACTAAATACTACTATGGAGTATTTATACAGTTTTGATCCCACATGCTTATTTAAAAAAATCCATTGTTCAGGGTTGGACTTAATATAATGAACATTGCAGGCTGCTGTTTATATTTTGCTGATTACAGCTCTGGAAATCTGAATTTTATATGTGTGCTCCTGTTTAAACAGGTGGCATGGTCCTCCCATAAGATCTCATTGGTAGAAAGACTTAATGGAAATGTACATTCTGCAGTGCAGCAATTGCCTTAATACAGTTTTTCAGTGTATGCTTTACATACTGCGGGGAAACCAGGGATAGGGTCACTCTTACTGATACAATATAAGTGAGTCAATAAAAGAGCTGTATTTTAATATCCATCTATGCAATTTTCAGGGTTTAGTGAAAACAATGTAATTTTTAAGCCTGGTAAGAGAAAGACCATTAAATGATAAAAATAGATTTTTTTTTCTTTCTTTCTTGTGCCAAGGAGAGGTCTTTTAGGACATAAGTCCTGTTTAATGTGACGCTGAAGATGTCCCTCTGTGGCCTGCTTGCTTGTGACACAAGACAAGCTGACTGGTGTGCCATCATCACAGCTCCTATCCACAAATATTATAACAGAGAATGTCAGTCCTCGTCCCTGGGGGGAGAAGACCAAACTCATACACACTAATTCTTCACCATGGTAACTCAGGTTACCATGGTAACAGCCTAAAAATGTGCAGCTCTGTATTGGGGGCCGCTAATCACACAGTGAACTTTATGTGGGGATAAAAAGTAATGGCACTTAAAGGACTTTAATCTAATAAACAAATATTGATGCAATAGAAACATGTCAGGGAAAGGGCTACCAAATAGTTAAATGTTCTTAACCGTGAGACCTTATGTTGTATTATCTATTTAGAAAATATTATATGGTAACAGGACCACTATCAGGGCATTAAATCCTATGCTCTTATCTGCTTTGTGCCCTTAACTCTTTGTGGTCCATTTGTGTACATAAAAATATCTCCCCACACTGGACTGCATTTCCCAGCGGCATCTGTCTGGGTCCCTGACAAGCACCACTTGAGTTTTCTCTTGCACAGCCACACTTAACTTCCTCCCGGCACACACACCGAGTCATAGGGGGGAGAAGAGGCAGCTGCCAACCTGAACCAGCCTATTAAAACCCAGGAGCATTTGAGTTGAGTGTGGCACTGTGTATCTGTGTGAGGTAGTGTGCATGTGAGTTTGTCTAGCAGTGTGAAACTTTGTATGTCTGGTATTTTGCATGTATATCTGCAAATCCATGTCTCTGTGCAGGCCCTTCAATCATCTCGATTTTGCATGTCCCGACTTAGTTCCTTGATTCTGGGCACACCAGAAGCTGCTCCCTGACAGGTTTGCCCTCAAGAGGCCAGTCTGGATGATGGACTGGCAGTCTGGCTTTTGGGTGGAACCAGTGACACAATTGCATCACTGACCCCTTCGTTTTTGTAATGAGTATACATAGAAACATAGAATGTGACAGCAGAGAAGAACCATTCGGCCCATCTAGTTTTCTAAATACTTCCACTTTTCTAAATACTTTTATTAGTCCCTGTCCTTATCTTATAGTTAGGATAGCCTTATGCCTATCCCACGCATGATTAAGCTCCTTTACTTTGTTAACCTCTACAACTTCAGCTGGAAGGCTTTTCCATGCATCCACCACCCTCTCAGAAAAGTAATACTTCCTGATATTATTTTTAATATCCCCTCTAATTTAAGACTAGGTCCTCTTGTTGTGGTAGTTTGGTATAGTGAGTGAGCTCAATGTAATATGCTCAACGAATGAGTTCAATTTAATGAGTACAATGAGTGAGCACAATTTAATAAGTACAGTGCTCAATATAATGATTACAGTGAATGGGCTCCATCTAATGGTTGCAATAATTGGGCTCAGTATAGTGAGTGCAGCAAGTGGGTATAGTTAGCAGGATCACCTATAACCACTGACTATAGACACTATAGTGAATATGATCAACGTAGTGAGTGAACGTAAGGAAGTGGGGGGGACCGAATACTCTCAGTATAGTGCATTTAAAAGTGTTTTCGCTGCGGTGAGTGGTGTAAACTATACTTGATTACATGGAGATGTAGAGTGGACTCATTACAGCAAGCATGAAGAATGGATTCATTAGAAGTTGTGTTGCAGCTGTGTTCATCAGTGTAAGTAATGTGTGGGGGCTCATCATAATTAAAGGAATACTATAAGCACTAAATCAACTTCAGCTTAATGGAAAGATTTTGGTGTATAGATCTAACAGAGTTATTCAGTAAAGTTAGAATTCAAAGTGAATGTCTAAGGCCCAGAGTAGTCAATCTGGAAGCAGCACATACAGAGTAGCCAATCTGGAAGCAGTTGACTTATAAAATGTTTCCAATTCACTTAGAATTTTGTGAATAACACTGTAACTGCTCAATTCTCATTTTTGTTAATAAAGCCCTAGCCACACCTCCCCTGCATGTGACATACACAGTCTCCCTACACACTTCCTGCAAAGAGAGATTAATTGTTTAAACTTCCTTTATAACACAATCTGTATAATTTATATTTTTGTATCCGCTGCTCTGTTAATGGTCTGCTAGAGCCTACTGGAGGCACATGTGTGTGATTAAAGTTCAATTAACAGATAAAACATCTAAAGTAAATACACTGTGATCTATCATATCTGTTTGAAAATGAAGCCATATTTTATTGTAGGCTCTGTGAGCCACAGTCAGGAGAGGTGTGGCTGGGGCAGAATAAACAGGAACAAAAGCGATTAAAAAAAAAAAAGCGCTATATAAATGGCAATAATAATAATAATAATAATAACTCATAAGTAGCAAAGAATTTAGCAGCGAGACTGCAGTGGCATGAACTATACACCAAAACTGCTTCAGTAAGCTAAAGATTTATTGTGTCTATAGTATCTATTTATTATAGAGAGATAATGATGCATTGGTGAGCATAATGGTTACTCAGTACAGTGTGTGCAGTTATGCTGCGTACAGTCTAGTCCAGGGGTAGGCAACCTGTGGCACGTGTGCCATGCATGGCACTCGAGGTGTCTTTGCACGGCACTCAAGGCTGACCTAGCCAAACAGGCTCTGGCCTATCAGGAGTCCCAGTGAAACTTCAGATATCTGCTAATACGAAAAGGTGGTGAAGGACAATCCTCAATTTATGCATTGCAGCACGTAGAGGAAGTGACCTCAGATCACTTCCTTCCAGCACTTGTGAATGGGAATCCACACTGGAGTAGAGCAGCCGTCAGCTGCTAATGCAGCTCCTGTCCTTACACTGTAACTGGCCCGGCTGGTCCCCACTCGAACTTAGTGAAGCCACCCACACTGCTAGATTTACCAAGAGCTGCAGAATAACCTTCCCTTCATACAAATAATACAAACAGCCCACAAACAAACATACACACAGTCCACACAAACACAACACCACTAACAATCCACATACATGCACTCAACCAAACACGCAGTGTCTCACATGCAATACCCCATACAGCCCCACAAATACACACACTACCAAACACACAATGTGACATATCCATCCACACACACAATTCCACAAGCAGCCCCCATACACAGCCGACATTTCTAGGTATCATACACAATACCACAATCTACTCTCGAACATATACAATATATTAGCTCATATACGCACAAATACAACGATACAAGGCAACTGCAGGCAAAATAGGACAAGCAGAATACAGCAACATGCACATCTCAATTAAAAAAAAAATAAGACCGGCACGCTATGGGACATTATAATCCAATTTTGGCACAGTGCTGCTAAAAGGTTGCCTACCCCTGGTCTAGACTCTAGTGGGTTAAGTACTGTGTGTGAAATTAATGAGCACAGAATACTAGGTTCCACATACTGGGTCAGTACACTGTGTGCAGTCAGTAAGACCAGGATTCAGAATGCCATTAAGTGGATTCCATACATCTAGTGATGTGGATGAATTCTGGATTCTGAGTGTAGTGTAGTGGGTTAAGTACAGTGAGTGCAGTGGGTGAGCTGTGAATTCTGAATGCAGTATAGAGGGTTCAATACAGTGGGAACTGTATAGAGGGTACATATGTAGAGCAGAATTGTAATACTCACTGAGAATTTGACTTGGCAGTTCTCCTCTCCCAGGTAACACAGATCTCCAGATACGTTTGTTTCTTGCCAGAGGTGCTCTCCATTCATGGCATTCTCCTAAACCAGAAAAAAATCTGGAATTAAACTCATGTATTTATAAAATGAACATATATTTAAAATGAACTGAACCATTAAATACATATATTGTACCTAATCAATATATAGAATAGAAACATAACATGGAATTTCCCAAGCTCTATTGCACCGTGATCTTCAACTGGCTGCACATTTTAATTTTAACTCACCTATAGAATCGTCAGGGTGTATTCTGAAGAGCTTTTAGAATGCTACATGGCTCAGTGTCTAGCCTGCTCAGTGCATCCACGTGAGAGCTAGCTAACTCATTGACTATTTACACAAAGACACTAACTTAAATTAACCTTTAATTGCCATTTTAACCTGTGTGTGTCACCACCTTGTGTGTCAGTAACAAGGCCAAACCTTCAAAGGTATATAAACTTTTGATCATGGCCATTTGAGTGATTTTTATTATCATTATGATTTAAAAAGGAGCCAAAAAACTATGTGATAATAAACGGTTTTACGTGATCACTATCTTTCAATAAAATACATTTTAGCATGATCAGTCATATTTTCAAAATCAATGCCAAAATTCACAATTTCTGCCAGTGTATGCAAACTTTTGAGCACAACTGTAACATGATCGTAAACTGTAACAGCTTCTCATCCTCTTATGTTCCATTGTTAATCCACAAGTTATTTTATAGTTCTGTGTTGTATGTGGATGTATCATCTCACTACACGCTGATCGCTGAATCGTGAGTAATTCCAACAGTCTAGAATTGTGAAATTTAGATCCCTCTGTGATATTTTGTTGCATAGGTCCTCTCAGTTCTATTCATTTCCAAAATGCACAGTCCCGAGACAAGCTGTCAAGACACGAATCGAGGATTGGTTAGTTTTCTATGCAACTTACTTTCCCTTTTGGAGTCACAATTTCAGGTCAAATAGATCTGTTTTTGTAGAGTCATTGTTCACTGTGTGCATGTCCAAACCAACTGCAAACACACTTAGAAGGTGATCAAGGTCAGATGGAGTGATAGCATTGCTAATTTCTGGGTAGGAGTATCTCATTGCTAGGAGGAAGAATCCCATTCCTGGGAAAGATTATCCCATTTCTAACTGTGACTGTCTCACCTCTTAGTGGAAGTTACTCATGGCTGGGTGGAAGTATCTAGATCCTGTGAGGGAGCTTCCTATTGTTGGGTAGGAGATTTTCATTGTTGAATAAGAATATCTCATTGCTGAATGGGGAAGACCTAATAGTTGGAGGGAGTATCATATCTCATTGCTGGCAGATAGTTTCCCATTGCTGACAGGGCGATGTTATCGCCAGGGAGGATTATATCATGGCTGAGTGTGAGTATTTGCCACCAGGGTGAAAGCAGTCAATGGAAGAGTGATAATATCTAAATACTGTGGTATCCCATTGCCATGGGCGGATTAACATAGAGGTAGATGGAGCTCCAGGTCCATCCTACTGTGATAGGTCCACTCTACTGGCTAACCTGTCAGTCTTGCAGCTGGCTCCATAGAGAGACTGGTAAGAAGGAAAGACCAGGGTAAAAGAAACTGTAAATAGAGACTGGGGAAAAGAAAGATGGTACAAAATGAAGAACGATATCAATGTGAAGGAGATGAAAAAGATAACTTTTAGCAAATTCAATTGACATTCTTCAGTTTTTACATTAGACATATATATTAATCACACATACATGTACATACAAACATGTATTACACCAATACATACATATAATAGACACATGAATGGAACACAATAGCGCAATAATAGTATTTCTAACATTATGCTCACATTATTTGGAAGCAGACTCTATTAAGTAGACTCTTTCAAGTAGGAGTTAAAAAACCAGGAGTTGCTTGGAGTGGTTTGTATACTGTGGAGAGTGGTTTGTATTTTATTTTGTTTAATTGGTTCAGTCTGTAAAGTTTAAAAGAAAAAAAAAAAAAAAGTTTTTTTTTTGTTTTTCCTGGTGTTCTGGTTTTTCCCCCTCTTTTGTGCTGCTGCTTGATTGATTGGGGGGAGTGTTTATTAATTGCACCTGTGTGGGATTTGTATCCCTATAAAGGCACACCCCTAACTCACTGAGCTTGCTCACATTATTTGGAAGCAGACTCTATTAAGTAGACTCTTTCAAGTAGGAGTTAAAAAACCAGGAGTTGCTTGGAGTGGTTTGTATACTGTGGAGAGTGGTTTGTATTTTATTTTGTTTAATTGGTTCAGTCTGTAAAGTTTAAAAGAAAAAAAAAAAAAAAAAAGTTTTTTTTTGTTTTTCCTGGTGTTCTGGTTTTTCCCCCTCTTTTGTGCTGCTGCTTGATTGATTGGGGGGAGTGTTTATTAATTGCACCTGTGTGGGATTTGTATCCCTATAAAGGCACACCCCTAACTCACTGAGCTTGCTCACATTATTTGGAAGCAGACTCTATTAAGTAGACTCTTTCAAGTAGGAGTTAAAAAACCAGGAGTTGCTTGGAGTGGTTTGTATACTGTGGAGAGTGGTTTGTATTTTATTTTGTTTAATTGGTTCAGTCTGTAAAGTTTAAAAGAAAAAAAAAAAAAGTTTTTTTTTTTGTTTTTCCTGGTGTTCTGGTTTTTCCCCCTCTTTTGTGCTGCTGCTTGATTGATTGGGGGGAGTGTTTATTAATTGCACCTGTGTGGGATTTGTATCCCTATAAAGGCACACCCCTAACTCACATTATTTGGAAGCAGACTCTATTAAAGGGACACTATAGTCACCTGAACAACTTCAGCTTAATGAGGTTGTTCAGGTGAGTGCTACAGCTACCCGGAGCCTTTTTCTTGTAAGCACTGTATTTTCTGAGAAAATGCAGTGTTTACATTGGAAGCTTGGAACACCTCTTGTTGCAGTCAATCAGACGGCCACCAGAGGGACTTCCGAGTTCAGAGGCCCTAAAAAGGCCTCTCGTCCGATGCATTCTGGGTGAATGCATCAGTCGGGCTATCAGCACACAAAGCACTGTGAACGCGCTTTGTGTGCTGATAGCCTGTCAGCACTGCTGCGGGCGTGGCTTCAGCTGACAGCTTCAGCTTCAGCTGACAGCTGAAGCCCGAACCCACAGGGAGCTGACTGTCCACAATAGTGGTTGAAGGGGGGGGGGGGGGGGGGGAGACCTACTCTCCTTCCCCCCCCCCCCGGCCCCCACCGCTGTGCGGCGGGTGGGGGCCCTAAAATTATCAATAAGGGGGGGGACCTACTGTCCCCCCCCCGGCCCCCACCCCTGTGCGGCGGGTGGGGGCCCTAAAATTATCAATAAGGGGGGGACCTACTGTCCCCCCCGGACAGTAGGTCCAATAAGGGGGGGACCTACTGTCCCCCCCCGGCCCCCACCCCTGTGCGGCGGGTGGGGGCCCTAAAATTATCAATAAGGGGGACCTACTGTCCCCCCCCCCCCGGCCCCCACCCCTGTGCGGCGGGTGGGGGCCCTAAAATTAAAATTATCAAGGGGGGGACCTATTGTCCCCCCCGGCCCCCACCCCTGAGCGGTGGGTGGGGGCCCTAAAATTATCGATAAGGGGGGGGGCCTACTGTCCCCCCCGGCCCCCACCCCTGTGCGGCGGGTGGGGGCCCTAAAATTATCAATAAGGGGGGGACCTACTGTCCCCCCCCGGCCCCCACCCCTGTGCGGCGGGTGGGGGCCCTAAAATTATCAATAAGGGGGGGACCTACTGTCCCCCCCGGCCCCCACCCCTGAGCGGTGGGTGGGGGCCCTAAATACAAAGGGGGGGGGGACCCTAGTTAACCCTCCCCCCCCCCCCCCAAAAAAAAATTATCTCCCTACCTACCCCCCTCACCCTAAAAATAATGAGGGGGGGAACATTAACTAAAAACCTGTAAAAAAATAAAAAGAGATAAAAAAACTTACCATTCGATGTTTTCTTTCTTCTAAAATCTTCTTTCTTCAGCCCAAAAAAGGCCAAATAAAAATCCATAATAACCGACGCAATTAAAAAAAAAAAAAACCGAGCGCAAAAAAAATAATCCATCTTCACCCATGGAGGGCTCCGCGCAGACTGAGCTCCGCAGGGTGGGCAAGGCTTATAAAGCCTTGCCCCGCCCTGCAATTAGGCTAAGAACACTCTGATTGGTGGGTTTAAACCAATCAGAGTGCTCTTTGTCATTTTACAAGCGTGGGAAAGTTCTTTGGAATTTTCCCACGCTTGTAAAATGACACAGAGCACTGTGATTGGATGGATTTCAAGCCATCCAATCACAGTGCTCTGTGTCATTTTACAAGCGTGGGAAAGTTCTTTGGAATTTTCCCACGCTTGTAAAATGACACAGAGCACTGTGATTGGATGGCTTGAAACCCATCCAATCACAGTGCTCTGTGTCATTTTACAAGCGTGGGGAAATTCCAAAGAACTTTCCCACGCTTGTAAAATGACAAAGAGCACTGTGATTGGATGGCTTGAAATCCATCCAATCACAGTGCTCTGTGTCATTTTACAAGCGTGGGAAAATTCCAAAGAACTTTCCCACGCTTGTAAAATGACACAGAGCACTGTGATTGGATGGCTTGAAATCCATCCAATCACAGTGCTCTGTGTCATTTTACAAGCGTGGGAAAATTCCAAAAAACTTTCCCACGCTTGTAAAATGACAAAGAGCACTCTGATTGGCTCAAACCCACCAATCAGAGTGTTCTTAGCCTAATTGCAGGGCGGGGCAAGGCTTTATAAGCCTTCCCCACCCTGCGGAGCTCAGTCTGCGCGGAGCCCTCCATGGGTGAAGATGGATTATTTTTTTTTGCGCTCGGTTTTTTTTTTTTTTTTTTTAATTGCGTCGGTTATTATGGATTTTTATTTGGCCTTTTTTGGGGCTGAAGAAAGAAGATTTTAGAAGAAAGAAAACATCGAATGGTAAGTTGATTTTATCTCATTTTTTCTTTTTTACAGGTTTTTAGTTAATGGTCCCCCCTCATTATTTTTAGGGTGAGGGGGGTAGGTAGGGAGATATTTTTTTTTGGGGGGGGGGGGGGGAGGGTTAACTAGGGTCCCCCCCCCCTTTGTATTTAGGGCCCCCACCCACCGCTCAGGGGTGGGGGCCGGGGGGGACAGTAGGTCCCCCCCTTATTGATCATTTTAGGGCCCCCACCCGCCGCACAGGGGTGGGGGCCGGGGGGGGACAGTAGGTCCCCCCCTTATTGATAATTTTAGGGCCCCCACCCGCCGCACAGGGGTGGGGGCCGGGGGGGGACAGTACGTCCCCCCCTTATTGATAATTGTAGGGCCCCCACCCGCCGCTCAGGGGTGGGGGCCGGGGGGGGGACAGTAGGTCCCCCCCCTCATTGATAATTTTAGGGCCCCCACCCGCCGCACAGGGGTGGGGGCCGGGGGGGACAGTAGGTCCCCCCCCTCATTGATAATTTTAGGGCCCCCACCCGCCGCTCAGGGGTGGGGGCCGGGGGGGGGACAGTAGGTCCCCCCCCTCATTGATAATTTTAGGGCCCCCACCCGCCGCTCAGGGGTGGGGGCCGGGGGGGGACAGTAGGTCCCCCCCCTTATTGATAATTTTAGGGCCCCCACCCGCCGCTCAGGGGTGGGGGCCGGGGGGGGACAGTAGGTCCCCCCCCTTATTGATAATTTTAGGGCCCCCACCCGCCGCTCAGGGGTGGGGGCCGGGGGGGGACAGTAGGTCCCCCCCCTTATTGATAATTTTAGAAAGCGAGCTGAGCTGTCAGTCAGACAGCTCAGCTCGCGAACGCGCATTCCGCGCACATGCGCGGTAAAGCGCTCAGGTTCTTCATAGGGCGGCATTCAATGCAGCTCTATGAAGAACGCGATTGGTCCAGCGCGAAGCCGTCCCATTGGGCCCCGCGATTTCGTCATTTTGACGAAAAAGGGGGCGCGGCCTAGCGGGGAGCTCGGCGCTGGAACGGAGGTAAGTTTTTAATATAAAAACACCGATTTTTTTTTTTTAATTAATGAAAGTTCATATAAAAGCAAGAAGGAAGGCTGGGGGACCTGTCTTTCTTGCTTTTATATGGTGACTATAGAGTCCCTTTAAGTAGACTCTTTCAAGTAGGAGTTAAAAAACCAGGAGTTGGAACTAACTAGGGGTTTAAACTATCAAGGTAATTTTTAATTTTTTTTTTTATTTATATATATATAGATTCTTTTTTATTTATTTTTTTTACTTATTTATTTTTTTTATCTGTATCTGGGGAAATGAGTGTTAGCAAGATTGTTAGTTTAACTCAATGCACATCTTGTTGCATGTATGGATGCCTGGATGTACCCGTCCATGGTCCATACCTCTGTGATGGTTGTGTGCGAGTGGCTTCTCTGGAAGCTCAGATTGGAGATCTTGAGAAGCAAATCGCAACTTTGAGGGAGATCGACAATCTTGAGAGGAGTCTGCTGCTGACTGAGCAGAGTTTAGTGGGGACAGGTAGTGGAGAGGGAGGAGATATGACAGATGGGGAACAGGCATGTAGCTGGGTGACAGTGGGGCGAGGAAGCAGGGGGGGAGGGAAGAGGAAAGGGCTAGCTAGTCCTGATTTGGTGCAACCTAGCAGATTTGCCCGTTTGAGGGAAGATGTTGGGAGCATCAGCTCAGGAGTAGCTGTATTAGAGGAAGCTGTTACTTCTAACAGCCGAGGTGACAGCCCCTCTAGTACGGGTGGGGATCAAAATGTAAGGAAGGCAAGACAGGTTGTGGTGGTAGGGGACTCTATCATTAGGAGAGCAGATAGGGCAATCTGCCACTCTGATCGGCTCAACCGGACAGTTTGCTGTCTCCCGGGTGCTCGGGTCCGGCATGTTGCTGACAGAGTGGATGGATTATTGGGAGGGGCTGGGGATGACCCAGCGGTCATGGTCCATGTTGGTACCAATGACAAAGTAAGAGGAAGATGGAAGGTCCTAAAGAATGATTTCAGGGAATTAGGTAGCAAACTCAAGAAAAGGACCTCCAAGGTGGTATTCTCTGAGATATTACCTGTGCCACGTGCTACAGTGGAAAGGCAGCGGGAGATTAGAGAGGTTAATGCGTGGCTGAAGTCTTGGTGCAGGAAGGAGGGTTTTGGGTTTTTAGAGCACTGGGCCGACTTTGCGATTGGGTACAACCTATATAGTAGTGATGGATTGCACCTAAACGGAAGGGGGTCTGCAGTGCTGGGGGATAGGATGGCTAGAAGGTTGGAGGAGATTTTAAACTAGTAGTAGGGGGGGAGGGTCATAGCAATCTACAAAATGGAGATAGGACAGAAAGGAGATGGGCTTTAGAACAGTATAAGGAGGGTGGAGACGGGGGGAGGGGCAAGCTCAGAACAGAGAAGCTATGTAATGTTGGTAATTCACAAAATAAACAAGAGACGCATGATATTAAATGTATGCTTACTAATGCAAGGAGCCTAAATAACAAAATGGGGGAACTAGAGGCATTAGCATACACTAAACAATATGATATAATAGGCATAACTGAAACATGGTGGGATGAGACACATGACTGGGCAGTTAACTTAAATGGGTACACATTATTTAGGAAGGATAGGAAAAACAAGAAGGGTGGTGGGGTATGTTTGTATGTCAACCATGATTTAAAGCCAAATCTTAAGCAAATTGAATGCGATGAGGAAAATGTGGAAGCTTTATGGGTAAATATCTGCTTGGGGGAAAAGAAGGGAAACCAATTATTGGTTGGGATATGTTATAAACCACCTAATGTTAATATTGACGAGGAACAACAGCTGTTTGAGCAAATTGAGAAAGCTGCAAATCTTGGTAACACTTTAATTATTGGAGATTTTAATTACCCAGACATAAATTGGGACATAGGGACTAGTAGCTCAGCAAAGGGAATTAGGTTTTTAAACTTGTTAAATGACAACTTCATGTCACAACTTGTACAAGCACCAACTAGAATGGACGCTTGTCTGGACCTGGTTTTAACAAACAACGTTGATCTTTTGACCAACATTCAAGTAGGTGAGCACTTGGGAAATAGTGATCACAATATAGTGTCCTTTGAAATAAACTCAAAAAAACAAAAGCACATGGGGTATACTAAAACATATAATTTTAAAAAGGCCAATTTCAATAAGATAAGGGAAGCTTTACAATATATTGACTGGCATAAACTCTTTAGTGAAAAGAACACTGAGGATAAATGGATCATCTTCCAACAAATATTAGAAAGGTACATTTCTCAGTATGTACCATTGGGAAATAAGTATAAAAGAAACAAATTAAAACCAATGTGGCTTAGTAGAGAAGTAAAACAAGAGATTAAAAATAAGAAAAGGGCATTTAAAGCATTTAAATCAGACAAATCAGATGCATCTTATAAAAGATATAAGAAAGCAAATAATGCGTGCAAAAAGGCAATTAAACTTGCTAAACTTCAAAATGAAAAAATGATAGCTAAAGAGAGCAAAACCAACCCCAAAGCATTTTTTAAGTACATAAATTCCAAAAAACCCAAAAATGAAAGTATAGGTACACTTAAAACTGAAACGGGGGTGTTAGTTAATGAAGACCAAGAAAAGGCAGGAATTCTAAATAACTATTTCTCCTCCGTATATATTAAAGAAGAACCCATGGCAATAGATGTGCAAATGATTGCTACTAAAAACTTGCAGAATAATTGTAATTGGTTAACTCAAGACAATGTGCTGCAGCAACTAAAGAAAGTTAATATAAACAAAGCTCCAGGGCCTGACGGTATCCATCCACGTGTACTTAAGGAACTAAGTGTAGAAATAAGTGAACCTCTGTTTTTAATCTTTCAAGATTCTTTTCTTTCAGGAAGTGTTCCGGAGGATTGGAGGAAGGCAGATGTGGTTCCTATATTCAAAAAGGGTTCAAAATCCTTGCCTGGAAATTATAGACCTGTGAGCTTAACTTCTGTGGCTGGTAAAATATTTGAAAGGTTATTAAGGGATAATATTCAAGAATTCCTTGAGAAGAATATGGTTATCAGCAAAAATCAGCACGGTTTTATGAAGCACAGGTCATGTCAAACTAACTTGATTGCGTTCTACGAAGAAGTAAGTAGAAGTATAGATCAGGGTGTTGCAGTGGATGTGATCTATTTGGATTTTGCCAAGGCATTTGATACAGTTCCACACAAAAGATTAGTGTTCAAACTCAAGGAAATCGGTCTCGATGAAAATGCTTGTTCTTGGGTAGAACATTGGCTTAAAAACAGAATACAAAGAGTTGTCGTTAATGGTAAATTTTCAAGCTGGACAGAGGTGGCAAGTGGTGTCCCTCAGGGGTCTGTTCTGGGACCCCTTCTATTTAACATTTTTATAAATGATCTTGAAGACAGCATTGAAAGTCATGTTTCAGTGTTTGCAGATGACACAAAACTTTGTAAAATAATACAATGTGAGCAAGATATTACTTTGCTGCAGAAGGATTTAGATAGACTGGAGGACTGGGCACTCAAATGGCAGATGAAATTTAATGTTGAAAAATGCAAAGTTATGCACTTCGGCGTAAAGAATACACAAGCAACGTATACCCTTAATGGAAGCGAATTAGGGATAACAACACACGAAAAGGACTTGGGAATTGTTATAGACAACAAACTATGCAACAATGTGCAATGTCAATCAGCAGTGGCCAAGGCCAGTAAGGTATTGTCATGCATGAAAAAGGGCATTCATTCTCGGGACGAGAATATCATTTTGCCTCTCTATAAATCACTGGTAAGACCACATATTGAATATGCTGTGCAATTTTGGGCACCTGTTCTAAAGAAGGATATCATGGCACTAGAAAAAGTGCAGAGGCGGGCTACAAAATTAATAAAAGGAATGGAACATATCAGCTATGAAGAAAGGTTAACAAATTTAAACCTATTTAGTTTAGAAAAACGTCGCCTGAGAGGGGATATGATAACATTATACAAATATATTCGGGGCCAATACAAACCATTGTGTGGAAATCTATTCACAAACCGGACTTTACATAGGACACGAGGCCATGCGTTTAGACTGGAAGAAAGAAGATTTCGTCTAAGGCAAAGGAAAGGTTTTTTTACTGTAAGAACAATCAGGATGTGGAATTCTCTGCCTGAAGAAGTGGTTTTATCAGAGTCCATACAGATGTTCAAACAGCTACTAGATGCATACTTGCAAAGACAGAATATTCAAGGATATAATCTTTCAATGTAGGGTAATAACTGCTTGATTCAAGGATAAATCTGACTGCCATTCTGGGGTCAATAAGGATTTTTTTGTCCTAGCTTGTTGCAAAATTGTGCTTCAAACTGGGGTTTTTTTTTGTTTTTTTTTTTTCTCTTTTGGATCAACAGCAAAAAACAGGTGTGAGGAAGGCTGAACTTGATGGACGCAAGTCTCTTTTCAGCTATCTAACTATGTAACTATGTAATAGTTTATAGGAGCACTATAGGGTCAGGAACACAAACATGCAGGGCTCGAGTCCTGCAGGAACACGTGGGAACGGTGTTCCTGAACTTTTTTTACAGCTGGAACGCCATTCCCGTTGCTCCGGCAGGCACTCAGGGGACGTCAAAAAACGCCGGCCCCAAATGCCCCCTAATGGCCATCTGATGGACCCCCAGTCGGGCGCCTGTCTCCCTGTCAGACGCGGCGAGGGAGCTGTGTTCTCTCTGATCTGCTCCCTCGCGTGCCGTTTGCTGATGCCGGGAGCCAGAATATGACGTCATATTCCGACTCCCGGCATCAGTAGACAGCCTGCTCGGCGAGAGGGAGCAAAGAGCACACCGCTCACTCGCCGTGTCTGGCAGGGAGACAGGCTCTCCAGGTATGGAGGCTGGGTGGACATTTTTAAATTTAAAAAAAAAAAATAATTTGTGAGTGTATGTGTGTGTGTGTGTGAGTGTCTATGAATGTGTGTGTGTGTGTGTGTGTGTCTGTGAGTGTATGTGTGTGTGTGTGTCTGTGAGTATGTGTGTGTTTGTGAGTGTGTGTGTGTGTGTGTGTGAATGTGTGTGTCTGTGAGTGTGTGTGTGTCTGTGAGTGTGTGTATCTGTGTGTGTGTGTATCTGTGTGTGTGTATATATCTGTGTGTGTGTGTGTGTGTATATCTGTGTGTGTCTGAGTGTGTGTGTGTGTGTGTGTGTATACAAGTGTATATTATTATTATTTTTGGGAGGGGGGGTGTACTTTGGGTGTGTTCCCACACTTTATTCCCCAGGACTTGACCCCTGCAAACATGCATTTCTGACCCTATAGAGTTAAAAGTACAATCTAACCCCCTGCCCCCCACCCCTGGCCCTCCTAAATATAGTAAAATCTTACCTATATTTTAGTCTAAAGCTGGCTCTACCCCTGAGCTGCCTTCTTGGCTGACATCAACAGAAATTATGATCTCAGCCAATAACAATGATTTCCCATTGGCTGAGATTGCCAATTCTGATGATCACAGCCAAGGAGGTGGGCTGGGGCAGAGCCAAATGCTACCCTTGCCAATCAGCATCTGCTTGAATCAATGCATCTCTACAAGGAAAGTTCAGTGTCTCCATGCAGAGGGTGAAGACACTGAGTGTTAGTGCTGCACACTTTGCAAACCTGACTCAGGCAGCACCTCTAGTAGCCATCTGAGGAGTGGCCACTGGAGGTGTCCCTAGGCTGTAATGTAAACACTGCAACTTCTATAAAAAGACAGTGTTTACAGCAAAAAGCCTGCAGGGACTGAATATACTCACCAGAACAACTACAGTGGGTCGCGCTGACCCTCACCTCCAGGGCCGCCGGGAACTCGGGAGTCAGACTGATCAGGAGGGGGACCGGCGGCTTGCCCTGTATGGAGCTCCCTCCAATCAGTCTGCCCAGCACCTCCGGTCTGCAGCTCTGCCAGGTGCAGAGCTGCAGACCGTGAGATAGAAGTCTCGCAAGCTCCCAGAGCATTACGATGGCAACACTGTGGGAGCTCGCAAGACTTTTATTACATGGTCTGCAGCTCTGCACCCGGCGGAGCTGCAGACTGAAGCGTTAACCCACCAAACCACCAAGGACACTGGACCACTATGGAATTTATTACAGGTAGGACACAGCTCCCAGACCCTGCCCCTCCATGTAACCCCTTCACTCCCTGCCCCTCCACACACTGTAACCCCTTCACTCCCTGCCCACCCACACACTGTAACCCCTTCACTCCCTGCCCACCCACACACTGTAACCCCCTTCACTCCCTACCCCCCTACACACTGTAACTCCTTCATTCCCTGCCCCCCCCACTGTAACCCCTTCTCTCCCTGCCCCCCCACTGTAACCCCTTCTCTCTCTGCCCCCCTCCCCCACTGTAACCCCTTCACTCCCTGCCCCTCTCCCCAAACTGTAACCCCTTCACTCCCTGAACCCACACAGTAACCCCTTCACTCCCTGCCCCCCACACTGTGACCCCTTCACTCTTCTCCCCCCACGCTGTAACTCCTTCACTCCCTGCTTCCCCATGCTGTAACCCCTTCACTCCCTGCCCCCCATGCTGTAACCCCTTCACTCCCTGCCCCCTCCACACTGCAACCCCTTCACTCCCTGCCCCTCCCACACTGTAACCCCTTCTCTCCCTGCCCCCCCACTGTAGCCTTTTCTCCCCCTGCCCCCACTGTAACCCTTTCTCCCACTGCATGCCCACTGCCTGCCCACCTTTCTCCCCCTGCCTGCCCACTGTGACCCTTTCTCCCCCTGCCCTCACACTGCCCCTCACACTGTTACCAGCACACACACTCCCTACCAAACTGTCACTGTCATCTTCACCTCCTGTCACTGCGTGTATGTGTATCTGTATATCCTTTTGTATCAGTGTGTGTGTATTTGTGTGTCTGTGTGTATTGTGTGTCAGTGTGTATCTGTGTACATGAGTGTCTGTGTATCTGTGTGTGGGAAACTAGGTGTCATTGTATGTCTGTATGTATCGCTGTGTCAGTGTGTGTATTTGCGTGTCTGTGTGTGTCTCTGTATGTGTGTGTGTATGTGTATACACTGCACACATACTCCATACAAAAAAAAATGCGTACATTCAAACACACATTGTGTATATGTATATTTTATAAACCCAATATACACACACTGCATTCACTACACACACACACACTGCATCCACTACACATGCACTGCAATCAAAAGCAAACATTACATACAAACATTAAAACACTACAATTATCTACAAACACCCCTTCATTCAAACACCAACATTAAACACAAAAAGCACACCTGCATTTAAAGTCCTACGCTACATACAAACACCCATGCATTCAGACGCAAACATTACAAACAGGTAATGCACACATGCACACATATACTTAATACAAAAACATACTGCTCACAAATATAAAATGTAACCCTGCAATGATGCGCAAATTCTAGATCCCCATCTGGCAGAGCTTTGTTGAAGTTTTCTGACAGATGGAGATCTACCTTTTGGCCACAATTGCACTAAAGTGGGGCCCAGAAAACATACTTGCCCCAAGGCCCTCTCTACATTAGTTCCACCACTGGGACAATCAACGTGAGGTGCCTGGATGAAAGAGTAGGACAACAGCATTTCTTATTCTGAGTCTGTGAGTAAGCAGTTGTATGTCTCTAAAACTGATTGCCATGATGTGCAAAGTTTCTGCCTCCACAATTATGCCTCTAAAACTGTCGTTATGCCAATTTTATGCATCTAAAGCTGATTGCCAAGGTGTGCCAATTATATGCATCTAAAAGCTGATTGCCATGGTGTGCCAATTTTATGCTTTTAAAACTGTTTGCCATGGTGTGCCAATTATATGCCTCTGAAGCTGATTGCCATGATGTGCCAAGTTTATGCATCTAAAAGTGATTGCCATGATATGCCAAATTTATGCATCTAAAGCTGGTTGCCATGGTGTGCCAAGTGTAAGCCTCTAAAACCGATTGCCACGGTGTGCCAATTTTATGCCTCTAAAGCTTGTTGCCATGGTGTGCCAAATTTATTTATTTAAAGCTGCCATGATGTTCCAATTTTATGCCTCTAAAACTGATTGCCATGATGTTCCAACTTTATGCCTCTAAAGCTGGTTGCCATGGTGTGCCAAGTGTAAGCCTCTAAAACCGATTGCCACGGTGTGCCAATTTTATGCCTCTAAAGCTTGTTGCCATGGTGTGCCAAATTTATTTATTTAAAGCTGCCATGATGTTCCAATTTTATGCCTCTAAAACTGATTGCCATGATGTTCCAACTTTATGCCTCTAAAGCTGGTTGCCATGGTGTGCCAAGTGTAAGCCTCTAAAACCGATTGCCACGGTGTGCCAATTTTATGCCTCTAAAGCTTGTTGCCATGGTGTGCCAAATTTATTTATTTAAAGCTGCCATGATGTTCCAATTTTATGCCTCTAAAACTGATTGCCATGATGTTCCAACTTTATGCCTCTAAAGCTGGTTGCCATGGTGTGCCAAGTGTAAGCCTCTAAAACCGATTGCCACGGTGTGCCAATTTTATGCCTCTAAAGCTTGTTGCCATGGTGTGCCAATTTTATGCACCTAAAGTTGCCATTATGTGCCAAGTTTATACATCTAAAACGGATTGCCATGATGTACCTATTTTATGCATCTAAAGCTAATTGCCATGGTATGCCAATTGTATGCATCTAAAGCGGATTGCCATGGTGTGCCAATTGTATGCATTTAAAGCTGATTGCCATGGTGTGCCAATTGTATGCATCTAAAGCTGCCATAATGTTCCAATAGTATGCCTCTATAACTGATTGCCACGGTGTGCCAATTGTGTGCATCTAAAGCGGATTGCTATGGTCTGCCAATTGTATGCCTCTAAAGCTGATTGCCATGGTGTTCATGGTGTTTTAAAATCTGCATTAAAAGCAAGTGGGCCATTGTTGAAGCGAGTGTCTTGAGCTCACAAACAAAACTGTACATGCAACTCTAAATGAGGGATAACGAGGACTACAGAGAAAGACATGCTCTACGGTGGTTTTAGTTTAAATCATTGTGTTTTAATGTATTGGTTTAAAAAAAAAAATTGTATCGTCAATACGCAAATGTACCCATACGAGAGACAAGGAGTTACACAATAGGGGCATACAATGTCTACAGTACCTGTACCCATGTCAGAAAGTATGTAATGTGAAATGTTCATTTTGTGACTACGACATATTGCAACGACACACCAAATATAAAGAATTGAAAAAAAAAAAGCAAGTGGGTCTCGAAAAATTACCGTTTTGAAAAGTGGGTCTCGGCCCATTAAAGTTTGGGAAGCCCTGCTCTAGAGGCAATCAGGAAGACAGTAAGTAGAGATGAGTTTTGACTTGCATTAAAAATGTTGTGGCATCTAATAAATAGCAATGTTTTTGACTGCAGGACTAAAATGCACACAATATACACATTTTATTTTACAAATCCCACACCTTCATCATTTACAGCATACATGTATTAGAAACATACAAAACATTGAAACTCATAGAATGTTGCACATTACATATATAAATTTTGGGATGTGATACAAAAATTACAGCCAATCAGTGACTACAATTGTGTTCTGCAAATCTGCTAATGCTGCCTTAATGTTGGCATGTAAATGTCAGTTCATTACATTTTGTAGTATATTGAAAACACCCAATAGGAGTAAGGGTGAATGAACATAACTAGGCCTAGGGTAGCAAAACAACACTAAAGACATCATGTGCAGATATATGACTGGTGAATATGTGAATACAATTATGGGTTTATATATTTCTACATAAAGAAATGTTTAACCTCTTACCTGGGTTCTGCTCCTGCCTCCAATACTCCTGCCAGTAAGCCAAAAGTTCGCTATTGATGCTCTTTAACCCCTTAAGGACACATGACATGTGTGACATGTCATGATTCCCTTTTATTCCAGAAGTTTGGTCCTTAAGGGGTTAAGAAACAGAAAATATGGGATGCTTGAGGCCATAGCCTAGTATACACCCTGTTGCAAATTATTATGCAAATTCTATTTAAGTGTCACAAAGATTAAATATTTTGTTTTTCAGTTTAAGTCATGGATGGCATTGTGTCTCAGGGCTCTTTTGATCACTGAAAACAATCTCAGACACCTGTGATAGGTAGATTGCCAGGTGAGCCCAATTTAAGGAAAACTACTAAAGGAGGGTGTTTCACATTATTAAGCAGAGCACCATTTTCATGCAATATGGAGAAGAAAAAGGATCTCTCTGCTGCCGAAAAGAGTGAAATAGTTCAATGCCTTCGATGAGGTATGAAAACATTAGATATTTCACGGAAACTTAAGCGTGATCATTGCACTATTAAGAGATTTGTGGCTGATTCAGAGCACAGACGGGTTCGTGCATATAAAGGCACATTGAGGAAGATTTCTGCCAGATCCATGCATCAAGAGAGCAGCTGCTAAAATACCATTACATTGCAGCAAACAGATATTTGAAGCTGCTGGTGCCTCTGGAGTCCCACGGACATCAAGGTGTAGAGTCCTCCAGAGACTTGCAACAGTTCATAAACCTTCTATTTGGCCACCACTAACCAATGCTCACAAGCAGAAACGGCTGCATTGGGCATAAAAATACATGAAGACTAATTTTCAAACAGTCCTATTCACTGATGAGTGCCGTGCAACCCTGGATGGTCCAGATGGATGGAGTAGTGGATGGTTGGTGGACGGCCACCCTGTTCCAACAAGGCTGTGACATCAGCAAGGCGGTGGTGGAGTCATGTTTTGGACCGAAATCATGGGAAGAGAGCTGGTCGGCCCCTTTAGGGTCCCCGAAGGTGTAAAGATGACCTCTGTAAAGTATGTGGAGTTTCTGTCCTACCACTTTCTTCCCTGGTACAAAAGGAAGAACTATGCTTTCCGTAATAAATTCATCTTCATGCATGATAATGCACCATCTCATGCTGCAAAGAATACCTCTGCAATAATGGCTGCTATGGGGATAAAAGGAGAGAAAGTCATGGTGTGGCCTCCATCCTCCCATGACCTCAATCCTATTGAGAAAGTGGGAGGCTATTCTGACATCTTGCAAACAAATTCAAGCAGAAACTGTCCAAAAACTCACAAGTTCAATGGATGCAAGACTTGTGAAGCTGCTATCTAGACATGTGCAATTCGTTTCGGTCCGAATATACTATGTCCGAATTGCCAAGTGCCGAAGAGCCAAAGTCCCAAAGTTCCAAAATTACCGAATTTCAAAAGTGGCGAAGTGCCGAAGTTCCGAAGCACAGTATTGCCTAAGTACTAATATACTTACCCAGTGAAAGAAGAAGAATGTTACATTGTAGGGGCATGTCTATTAAACAGTGAGCTCACTGTTAAAAAAAAAAAAAAGGTCCACCCTCCCGAGCCCCCACCCGTGACGCGCGAGTGGGGGCTTTTGAACTAAAGGTGGGGCCCCACCCCCAGCCCCCACCCCTGATTTGGGGGCCCTAAATCAGAATAAGGGAGGGGGACCTAATGTCCTCCCCCCTGGCCCCCACCACTGAGCAGTGGGTGGGGGCCCTAAATCAGAATAAGGGAGGGGGACCTAATGTCCTCCCCCTGGCCCCCACCCCTGAGCGGTAGGTGGGGGCCCTAAATTATGATAAGGGGGGACCTAATGTCCTCCCCCCTGGCCCCCACCCCTGAGCGGTGGGTGGGGGCCCTAAATACTAATAGGGGGGGACCTAATGTCCTCCCCCTGACCCCCACCCCTGAGTGGTGGGTGAGGGCCCTACATTAAAATAAGGGGGGGACCTAATGTCCTCCCCCTGGCCCCCATCCCTGAGCGGTGGGTGGGGGCCCTAAATACTAATAAGGGGGGACCTAATGTCCTCCTCCTTGGCCCCCACCCCTGAGCGGCGGTTGGGGGCCCTAAATTGGAATAAGAGGGGGGACCTAATGTCTACCTCCAGGTCCCCACCCCTGAGCGGTGGGTGGGGCCCTAAATACTAATAAGGGGAGGGGACCTAATATCCTCCCCTCTGGCCCCCACCCCTGAGCGGTGGGTGGGGGCCCTTAATACTAATAAGGGGGGGACCTAATGTCCTCCCCCCTGGCCCCACCCCTGAGCGGCAGGTGGGGACCCTAAATTGGAATAAGGGGGGGACCTAATGTCCTCCCCCCTGTCCCCCACCCCTGAGCGGCGGGTGGGGCCCCTAAATACTAATAAGGGGGGGACCTAAGGTCCTCCACCCTGGCCCCCACCCCTGAGCGGCGGGTGGGGGCCCTTAATACTAATAAGGGGGGACCTAATGTCCTCCCCCCTGGCCCCACCCCTGAGCGGTGGGTGGGGGCCCTCAATTGGAATAAGGGGGGACCTAATGTCCTCCCCCCGGGCCCCCACCCCTGAGCAGCGGGTGGGGCCCCTAAATACTAATAAGGGGGGGACCTAAGGTCCTCCACCCTGGCCCCCATGCCTGAGGAGGGGGTGGGGGGCCTCAATACTAATAAGGGGGGACCTAATGTCCTCCCCCCTGGCCCCCACCCCTGAGTGGGGGGTGGGGGCCCTAAATACTAATAAGGTGGGACCTAATGTCCTCCCCCCTGGCCCCCACCCCTGAGCCGCGGGTGGGGGCCCTAAATAACACCCTAAAAATAATGAGGGGGGGACCTTTAACTAAGTATCTGTAAAAAAAATAAAACTTACCATTCGATGTTTTCTTTCTTCTAAAATCTTATTTTTTCAGCCCCAAAAAAGGCCAAATAAAAATCCATAATAACCGACGCAATTTAAAAAAAAAAAATCCATCTTCACCCATGGAGGGCTCAGCGCAGACTGAGCTCTGCAGGTCGGGGGAAGGCTTATAAAGCCTTGCCCCGCCCTGCAATTAGGCGGTGGGTTTAAGCCATCCAATCAGAATGCTCTGATAGGTAAATGAAGAGACTGACAGGTAAGTCTCTACATTTACCTGTCACAGCACTCTGATTGGTTAGCTTGAAATCCACCAATCATAGTGCTCTGTGTCATTTTACACAGTGTGGGAAAGTTCTTTGGAATTTTCCCATGCTGTGTAATTTGACTCATAACAACACTCTTATTCTTGTAGTAATTATATTTTCCAATTTTAGGGGTTATATTTGTTTTTATAAAAAAAAAAAAGGGGGTGGAGGTAGTCCCCATTTGCATAAATGTGAGCATTTGTGTATTCTTATAATTCTTATATATATTTTTATATATATGTTTAATTTCTTATCATTTCTTTATATCACGTTTTTTATATTTGATTGTATATTAGTACTTGGATTTCTGTTGCTTTAATTAAATTGTTTTACTCAATTTGTTCTTAGGTAATTGATTAATTGTGACCACTTTAAGAGAGGGTACATATACCCGTTTTGGTGATAGCTGGACGTTGTCTTGAGAAAGTCCTCTAGCAAGGACGAAACGCGTAGACAGTCTTTCACCTAATTTTTTTGCGCTGTACCTCCGTTCCGGACCTTCATTTGCGGTCCGGCTGTGACTTATGGTAGCTGTCGTAACCGGATCATTTACCCGTCTACATCTCGTGTTGAGGGGTTGGCGTGCTCCCTTCACCTCGCTCGGAGGTCGGGCGAACAGGGTAAGTTGCTCTGGCTGATCCCCAGAGTATTTACATATTCTTTGTACTCTGGGTTTTCACCATTGCTGCCCCCTTAGCCCAGACCCGATAGCCTGGTTGGTTTATGAGCTCCCCCCGACAGGGATAGTGCAGGAGCTGGGGGATCATTCTACCTTTTTCTCAATCCATTATAATTTTTTTCATATTTTAAATATTCATCTATATGTGCACATTTTTCACCAGCAGCCTAGTTACCAGTGTTTAGGGGGCCCCACACTGTGTCTAACTTTTATTTTTCTGACATTTGCTCTGGACTCCGAGATATATATGTATTTTTGTGGTATGAATTTGTTGCTTTCACATTGTGTCTATGTCCAATAAATACACATGGCAAGCTTATTAATGCCACTTTCTTATTAATTTATATTAACCCTGGTTTATTATCAGGCTCTATATATTTTTTTAATTGAGGTACAGTGCCTTTGTGGTCACTATTTTATTATATTTTATTTTTGGAGCGCTCACATACCAATTTGTATTTCTAAGTATTAGCAAGTCGCTCCCCTGTATGTGATGCAGCCCGGCATTTAATTAGTATAATAGATTTCTTTGTCTGTTACCTTATATTAGTTGTGGTATTGGTCATAACAACACTCTGCTTGGTGGATTAAGTAACCAATCAGAGTGTTATGAGTCAAATTACATTAGGCAGCCATAGGCTGCTCACTGTTTACTAGACATACCCCTACTCGCGGTATAGCGAGTAGGGGCAAAATGTACTAATACTAAGTCATTCTTACTTAGTATTAGTAAATTTGGCTGAAAAACCAATATAGGTCTGTCAGCCGTTTGGTAGATAACCCCCTAATACCGTGGGAATTAGGGAGTTATCTACTAAGCGGCTGCAAGAGAAGCCCCGAAGTGCCGAAGTCCCGAAATTCCGAAATGCCGAAGTTCCGAAATTCCGAAGTGTCGAAGCACCCAAGTTGCCGAAGTTCCGAAGTGTTGAAGTGTCGAATTGCCGAAGTCCCAAATTGCGAAAGTCCCGAATTTCGGAATGCCGAACCGAACCAAAAATGTTCCCCATGCACATGCCTACTGCTATCAAATAAGGGGTCCTATATTAAAATGTAACGTGACCTGTTAAAATGTTTAAAAAGTTAAAATGTTGTTATAAGTTTGATTGAAATAGCTTTTGATTTCAGTAAACATGCTGCAAACACAAAAAATTAAAATGTTCAGTTCTCAGTTCTTTCAGTTTTCAGTACAACCTATAAAGTGTTTTGAAACCTACTGTGCGTAATAATTTGGAACAGTGCATTGTAAGTTTTTTATGTTTTAAAAAAAACTACTGTTATCATTAGTAGATTTGTTCAATAAAATTTGAATTGTACTCTTAATAGTTGATAACATGAGAATTATGCTGACTGTTATTTACATCAATTATTTAGGTAAAGGAGAAAAATATAATTTGCATAATAATTTGGAACAGGGTGTAGTAGAACAACTAACAAAAGGGCATCATCCACAATAAAATTACATTTAAAAAGGGAAATAAAAAAAATCATAGATATCAAGACACTGACTTACCAAGTCGTCATGATAGTGTACTGGCTGGGATTGATTCCATAATGCTATTCAAAAGACTGATGGAATCAAGGCAATATTATAGGAATCGTACAGGTTTGAGTGATGTTACTGTCTCAGACCGCCTGGTTATTCATATTGTTTATCCTTACAATTTCCATATACCTACTGTTTGTCTGTAAGCAAGACCATCTCAACATGGGTAGAATCCACAGCTCTGTTACGAGGTTCATTATCCAGAATCCACTTTTGACCCTTTCCACAATTGCCCAAGTAGAAGGGAAATAGATTGAACTTTCTTTGCAGTATAGCCTACATATTTGGTCCAGGATGTGAGAATGCTCCATTGGTAGAGACCATTGTGCCCCAGCCCCAAAGAGTAGGCGACCTAGTCCATGTGAAATGGCTGTGTGGCTGTAGTCCATATTGTTGGCTTAATGCCAATCATAATGTGCTTGGTAGTCTTCCTATTTGACCTGTAGAGATATAGATGATATGGTGCAAATATTCGAAACAGACACCGTGATGTAGTAATTGGAAGCTCTCGTTATTCTCCTATGGTCAAATCAAGTGTCATCAGGGTCAAGAAGTTATCCCATTTGGCTTGATGGTGGCCCCAGCTCTCAGCGTGATGGTCTGTTTTTCACTTCACGGGTTTGCAATGTGTCTGAGCAGGAACCGTTTTCCACAAGTATTTATTCAAATAATATATACTGTTTCATACTCAAAAAGTAAATGGAAGGCATCTGAGTGTTTCCCAAGGAGTTTCCACACTATCGAATGGCATGCTACTCTAAACTATAAAAAGTTTGTGGGAAAAATCAGTCCCCAATTACTAACTGAACCTAAACCATGTAAATCACACAATCCAACACAACATAGGGTTTCACATAGAAAATTACATTTGTGATCAAACCTAAATGAAGGTATTTCTAGTTATATTTAACTATATGTTTCAATATCAATTTCCATGCACACATTTCTCAGAAATCCAAAGCTGAAGGGGGTTAAAGCTCTGAAAAATATGGCAATTATAAGTGGCAATAGGCAGCCCAGTCCTTCTCATGTAATGCCAGTACCCATCACTGAAGGGGGAGAGATGTCCAAAAGGCCAGGTCGAAAGTGGGATTAAGAAAAGCTTACTGTAAGAGCCAAAACTTTGCTTTGACTTAAAAATAAAGTCTGCTCATTGTAACCACTGTGTACTGTGAGTGTGCACAGACATTCTTTCTACCGAGATACTATCTAGGAGTTACACAACTCCTATCCAGCTGCCCCTTAGTTTTTAATCCTTCTCTACAAACACATGTACATTCCTCCCTTTGGTTTCGAAAAACCCAATATAGGCACAGAACTGACATCACCAGCACGGAACTCTTGTTCTGGGCTACTAATGATGGTGCCAGAGGTTGAGTTTACATCTCTGGCAGCAAAGTTTTGTTCCCTGTATGTGCAGCGTTTCTTCGGGAAATACTGCACATACATATAGCAAGCACTATGACCTGGGGTGGTCATGCTGCTTGGAGTAACATTTTATTTAATTTTTAAATAATTTTTCATATCTCACGAACATATATTTCTTAAATAAGTAAACAAAATGTTAAACCTACTGGGATGTGACAGCTCTGCTTTAACTATATTGTATAAACTATACATTTAGAGTTAATTTAAAAGAGCAAAGGGTACAAGGACATCTACACAGCCATAACAAAAGCCAGTAACCAGATTTTTATTATGGGCTCTGGGTTTAGTGTGTCAGATTCCCTCTGTTAGAACGTATGTGTGTTTGATCACAAATACTCGGGGTTAGAGTTGTTTGTACAAACTGTAATGTATGTAGGAGCGTACAGTCCAGTCGAGGGTTGTGCGAGGTTCTTTCAGAGGCCCGTTGGAGATCGCCAAGGTGGGGCAGTGCACAGGAGCCAGATGTTGAAGACCAGATCGAGAAATTGCCTTCCTAAAATGAAGAGAAAATAAACTTTTTAATGTATTTTATATACATCTGATCTAAGTGGTTCTATTTCCTGGCTGCTAAAAACAATCAAGTAATCGGTCTATACAAATATCTTCTATTCCTTTAGGATTCATTTACTAAACAGGAAACGGTGATAAATAAAAATAAAAAAATTCAACAAACTGCAAAACCTGGGCTATGCCTACCTAGCACCTGACACTCAACACCAACTAAACTTGACACATTCTTCAAAATGTATGAAATGCAAGGAGAGGAAAGGTGATCTAATTTTTTATTTATTTTTGTGGGGTAAAAAATATCTGGAGAACTATCTTACACTTCCCAGTGCATCTGTCCCCAGAGCTATCCAAATTTGGTATTTTCCCTGATAAAGCCCCCAAATATCCTAGGTTTATCCAAATGGTACTTTCAGCTGCCTGAAAGAGTATTCTTCATATTTGGATTTCTTCTGATTAAGCTACCATGATGCTCTGTCAAATGAAACTAGCCTATGTATTTAAACTGAACTGGGTTGAAGCATTCCAACATGAAGAGCATAATATTTCTCAATTCTTTCAATATTGTCAGTCTTTGGATTCCTACAATAGAACTCTTATTTACCAAATGTTTTAGTTTACCAGTTGGTATTTTCTCCAAGTACTCCGGGGGCAAACCCCATTTAACGGGAAGGAGGATATTTGCATATTGACACATTTCTTCATTTTTCTCGAACAGGAACTGGAACAGACCATATCTTATATACGGTAGTTCTGTCTAACTTATATTTACTTATTACAATTTTAATGTGATCTTTCCATTACTTTTTTTTTTTTTGTAACCCGGCACCCACCATGCTTTCTCCACTTAACCTAAAACCTAATAAAATGTTCTGAAAAAAATAGGTAATGTGGAAAAATTCTCCTTGTATCTTTATTAGCATTTTGACTATTTTAGCTTGAATTTTCTATATGAACACATATCTTATTCAAGGATTAAAGCAAATCATTCAAATTAAATCATTTTCTGATATATGTCTAAATATTCCCCTAGTTAATTTGCCTATTTGTTGATTATTTGTCACCGCTGAGTAATAATATAGCTTAGGAACCAACTCATGCATATATCCCAGTAGCAAAATTGAAGGTTTGGGGGACTAATATAGTCTGCCAACCTCTTAACAAAAAATTATCACACAAAAAAAAATACAAAAAAATATTAAATACATTGCATACTGATACTACAAATAAAAACAACAAATATGTATTCATATAACATAACATATAACATAAGGTGGATAGGTTATACTCCGGATTCCTGTAATAATTCTTCCTAGCATATCATTGTGCTTGTAAGAAGTACTACATATTACAATCAACACAAAGTTGTGGTTGACTTTTCCTGAGGTGAGTTTGTTCAAATATTATTATGACTGGGTCACATGAGGAAATTCAATTAATTCATTTGTGACTAAATTAAAAAGGACTGGATGAAGTATTGTAAAACTGGTTATTCTGGCTTTCACCTTCACTATATCTGGTTCAACTATTTGTACATTTGCTCCCATCCACAACTGATTTATAAATGTAAAGGAGGGTATAAGATTGAGATGGGGGTTCTACCAGTAACTGGCAACGTCCCTAAATGCACATACCCAGAAGTGGGGCAGCCCCATCCACTGAAGGGTCATGTGCTTGACACCAAACTGACAGACAGCCTCCTGTCTGGCCCTCTCCACACAGGATCATGAAGAGAGAGCTCTCTAGGAGCATAAAGCTTGGTCTCTCTCCTGAACATCCTTTTTAAAGCTGCTTAAAAAAATATAGTGCAGAGGGGGCATATGGTGCAATAGTGAGCTTCAGTTTCCGGCAGCTCTGGCACCGGACGTTTCCGGCACCTCTCACTCTCGCAAGCCCCCTTCTGTCAGAGTGCTGGTGCTGTTTACCATCACAACGCTCCGTATGGCATGCAGGCCATGTTTAACAGACAGGGACTAAGGAAATGCCGGAAGCTGAAGATTGCTTTTGCTGGGCCCCCTCTTCACTATACAGGCAGAAAGCCACTGGACCACCTGCAGCCTGCAGAAAGCCACTGGACCACCAGGGAATGTAATGTTCCCCCTCCCTGGCCACATGGATTTTACAATCTAAGCTTGTTTAAACATAAAATATGTTCCTCATATATCACTCCAAGTTTAAACATGTTGTATTGATGCTTGTTCATGATGATGTGACTTATAGAAAGCTTATCTGTAATTTTCATAAATGCACAACCAAAATAAAGAATTTTTAAAAAAATAAAAAAAATAGCTTTTCCCACAGAATGTAGCCCCTATCCTACCCAGCATAGTTACATACACTGCATCCACTACATAAATAAATCCACTACACACACATAGTCTTCATACATTACATACACAGTGCATCCACTACACATACACTTTTTGCATCCATTACACGCACACTGTGCACCCACTACACAGCCAGAACCTACAGAGAACTTACCACCACCAGACCACCATGGCTGGCTGTGTCCCCCCCTCCTTCACCAAAGGTAAGAAGAAGGGAGGGGGGGGGGGCAAAGATTTTAATAATGGGTCAGGATTATAAAAAAAAACATATTTGCTACCTGCAGCACCCCCCCTCACACACAGTACTCCTCCCCCACACACAGCACCCCTCGCCCCCACACACAAAGCACCTCCCCCACACACAGCATCCATCCCGGGCACACAGCACCCCTCCACACACACAGCATCAGGCCTGATCCTAGCATCACAGACGCCTGGGTGCAGAAATATTTTTGGTGCCCCCCCCCCGTAGGCATGTTCATCTTTCAAACCCCTCCCCTTTGCAACAACTCCACCTCTCCATCTAAACACACATTCACTGATAGTCACACACTCTCACTGAGAGACACAATCTCACTGATTTGAAACACTCACTGACAGACACAAATGCTGACAGACACATAGCGGTACACAAAACAAGGAAGTCCAGCACTCAGAGTTTTAAATCACAACATACATAATCACACAATTACACACACACTGCCCATGCATACCTAGACAGTCACACACAATACAATACACACACATTCATACTGTCATATGGACACTGTATCACACAAACACACAATCTCTCTCTCTCTCAGTGTCACATAAACACAGTCCTTGCTTTCATGAATGTACAGTGATATATGCACCTCATACACTAATTAATACACATACATATAATTCCACAGTTCATATCTCATACATACATAGAGATGTGTGCACACTCACATACATACACAGACACACACTGTCACATACAAAGGCACACACATAACAACATACACAGTCACATACATACATACCAGGTTATTTACAAAAATGAGAATTGTCGGGAATTCATAGTGGATTTCAAAGTGGATGACAGAATAGTCAAACTGAAAGCATTGTATTCCTGACAATTGTTTTAGTGAATAACCTTGTCAGACATGAATTAACACACACCATCACAATCATCACAGACACACATCATCATGGACACAGACACAGTAAAACACAGTCACAGACATATACGCATTAACACAATTACAAACAGTAATTAAAAAAACACAGAGGCACATACATTAAAAGACACGCAAAGTCCCATACATAGACACACAACACACTCCGTCACATACATAGGCTTATGTATAGCAGGTTGGGTGGTACGTTAATCGCATTGGTTTTAAGGTGTGTTATGTGACCGGGTAGGTAGGTAGTTACTCAGCAGAGTATTGCTGGTGTAACACCACCTACACTTAGCAGCTCCTTTGCCAGCTACATCCTGGGGGAGTTTCTAGGGTTGGGAGGTTTTTTAAGGCTGCATTCAAAAGCAAAAAAAGAAAAGAAAAAAACAAAAGGAAACAAACTGTGTTGTTCACCACAAAGTGATGATAATGAAAATAATACAAACTGGATAGCGTAGATGTATTCTGTCTTAGATATATATCTATAGAGAGAAATACAAAAGTATATAGTGTAATACTATTGACACATATAGAGGGTGGGGGTGGTAGAGAACTCACAAGATTAAGATGAATTCAGGCGTATCTCCCTTAATATTAGGGAATTAATGAGATGTAAGGAACCTCCAGCGATGCAATTCTGGATAGAAAGTGACAAATCTTCTTGCCCACTCAAAGTAAATAAGAAAATTGACACACTCGCTGACACACACAAACAAATACTGACATACACATACACTCACTCACACACACTTACTGACAGACACACACTGACAGACACACACACTCACTGACAGAAACATTTACTGACACAAATACACACACTCACTGACAGACACACACACCCACTTACTGACAGACATACACACACTCACTGACAGACACACACTTACTGATATACATACACACACTCACTGATAGACACACGCACACACACCTACTCAGCAGTCTGTCTGTGTGTGTGTATTTAGCAGTCTGTGTGTGTGTTGGTGTGTGTACATATTCAGCAGTCAGTGTGTGAATGTGTTCAGCAGTCTGTGACTGTATTCAGCAGTATGTATGTATTGTATGTATGTATTGCATTTGTTAGAGATACTAAAAAATATATTTAGAAATAGAGCAAAAACAAAGGAAAAGGATGCGCCTTTAATATAAAATATATATATATATATATATATATATATATATAAAAAATGTACACATAAAATAGTTTGAATAACTAAAACCAAGTCCAGTATAATAGTCCACAATTAGTAAGAAAAATTATTGTAGAGCAGCAGTGATTCGTCACGGATGCAGGCTTGTAGCTTCAGTGAGACATATGGGAAGAGAAGCAGAGAAAAGGAAATCCAATGGTACAGTAGGTAAGTATATGTGTATATCAAGAATTATAGGTAAGTACTACTCACAATTTCCAGAGCTAAAATCCAGCTCTGGTATGAAATGCGTGGAGTGGAATGATCCCCACTCAAGGATATATGGAGTGCAACTTGAAATTCAGTAGTCCAGAGATGGTTCCAGACGAAAATGAAAAGAATAAAATATATAGTGCTCACTGTATTTACTGGAGTAAAAAATTAAAAGGTATGAAATGTACTCACAATATATTGAGCAGGCCTTACTGCTCGATGTATAACGTATGGGTGGTATAATCCCCACCTAAGGATTCTTTTGGTGTTTCTTAGAATGATGAAAACCAATATAGTCAGGCTTAGGAATAAAATAATAAAAATTAAAATAAAATAGGAAACGAATGTGGGAACTAAAATATTTAGGGCCAAAGTTAATTTATTATAACAATTAATAAACTTTTAAAACATTTCTAGTAAGGGAACAATTCCTTCGAAGACGAAGGAACTGACTCTTAGGTATTCCATGAAACCACGGTTTATAATGGCAACTAGACATATCAATCACATTATTTGTACACACTTTTTAAAAAAAAAGTTTTGGTATGTATCTTATTGTTTTGAATAAACATTTCCAAATCTAAAAAGTGGATAAAAGATTGACTGTATTCATGTGTTAAAAATATACCGTTATTGTTTTGATTTAAAAAAAAAAGTAAAAACTGGTTAAGGTAGTTTTCAGGCCTACCAGGAGGATTTATAGCATCTTTATGAATTTTTGGTAGGAAATAGATAACAGGGATTTTTGGGTGAGAGACATTTAAACATTAAAATTCTTGTTTGTTTAAAATATTTTGGTCTCGGCCACTGTTTAGGAAGAAAATTAAAACCTGTTGAATTCTTGGGGTCGGGTCTTGTGACAATTTTTCATAAACCTTGCAATCGTTAAGTTGTCTCATAGCTTCTCCCTCATATATATCTTTAGACAATATTACAATCCCTCCACCTTTATCAGCTGGCTTTATAACAATATTTTCATCTTTTTGAAATTGTAAAAGTGCCTTGCGTTCTGGTTGTGTAAGATTGTCTCAATTGTATTTATCCTTTTGGATTTTTTCAAAATCATTTGTAACCAATTTCTCGAAAACCTCTAAGGGACCTGTTTTGAAACTCGATGGGAAGAAAGTGGAATTCTTTTTCAGAGAGGTAGATATTATATTGCGGCATTCTTCTAATGAGGTAACTGGAGGTTGTGGAGTAGATACTTCTAGGTTTTTACTGGCAAAGAATCTTTTTAGAGTTCTTTTTAGAATTCCTTGGGGGAGATGCTGAGGGGAGAGAAGAGGAGATGCTGGGGGGAGAGAAGAGGAGATGCTGGAGGAGAGGAGAATCTGGGGGAAAAAAGATGAGAATCTGGGGGAGAGGAGAAGGAGATGCTGGGGGGAGAGGATAAGATGCTGGGGGGAGAGGATGAGATGCTGGGGGGAGAGGAGGAGGAGATGCTGGGGGAGAGGAGGAGGAGATGCTGGGGGGGAGAAGAGGAGAGGAAGAGGAGAATCTGTGGGAGAAGAGGACGAGAATCTGGGGGAGAAAAGGTGGAAAATCTATGGAAGAGGAGAAGGATATGCAGGGGGAGATGCTGGGGGGGAGAAGGGAAGAGGAGGAGATGCTGGGGGGGAGGAGGGGAGAGGAAGCGAAGGATCTGGGGCAGAGGAAAAGCAGAATCTGGGAGAGAGAAGAGGAGAATCTGGGTTAGAGGAGGATGAAATGCTGGGGGAAGAAGGGGAGAGGAAGAGGGGGGGAGAAGAGGAGGGGATGCTGGGGGAGAGAAGGAGGAGATTCTGATGAGAGAGGAGGAGGAGGAGATGCTGGGGGAGAAAGCGAGAGGAGGAGGAGATGCTGAAGGGAGAAGGGGAGAGGAGGAGGAAGAGATGCTGGGGGAGAAGGGGAGAGGAGGAGGATGAGATGTTGAGAGGAGAAGGGGAGAGGAGTATGAGATGCTGGGGGGAGAAGGGGAGAGGAGGAGATGCTGGTGGGAGAGGGGGATATGCTGTTGGTAGAAAAGGGAAGTGCTGGGGGGAAAGGGGGATATGCTGTGGGTAGAGAAGGGAAGATGCTGGGGGAAGAGAAGAGGAGAATTATCAAAAAGGTTTGCCATCACTGCCCAAGGGTAAAGTGGCCTCCCTGCCGCAGAGGAGGGAAGAAGAAGAAACAACGCCACTTTCCTGCTTCCCCAACCAGGAGCAGGCAGCACCTCCTTAGAGTGTGCACTCTGTGCAATGGCACAGGTCACACATGCCAAGGGCTGGCCCTGATCCTGCAATCCTAAGAAGGATCCTTTTGATCCTCATATGGGTCACGACCATGAGTTTGGGAACTGCTACTATTCGCTAATTAAAATGACATCAAAGGGACACTCCAGGCACCCAGACCACTTCTGCTCATTGGAGTGGTCTTGTTGCCAACTCCCACTACCCTTAACCCTGCAAGTATAATTATTGCAGTTTTCATGAAGGGTTAAGTCCTCCTCTAGTGTCTACTAGACAGCCACTAGAGGACACTTCCGTATTCATAGAACACGAAAGGTGTGCTATAACGATGCTGGATGTCCTCACACTATGTGAGGACCTCCAGCGTCGCTGAAATCCCTATAGGAAAGCATTGAAAGCATTATTCAATGCTTTCCTATGGGGAGGTCTAATGCGCGTGTGCAGCATTGCTGCGCATGCGCATTAGGTCTCCCCCGCCACCTGCGCATGCTCAATAGGTCTCCCCCGGCGGGGGAGGAGCGTGGGCGGACCCTGACCCAGCGCCGAAGGACATCGGCGCTGGATACAGGTAAGTCACGGAAGGGGTATTAACCCCTTCAGCAACTTGGGGTGGGGGGTGGGAGCAGGGCCGGATTAACATAGGGGCTGATGGAGCTGCCCATGGAATAGGCCCACTGAATTAAAAAAAACAAAAAACTTTTTTTTTTTTTTTTTTTACACACTTAGGGTTGCCAGGTATTTTTCATGTATTTCTTAGGGTTGCCAGGTCATTCTCAGGTATTTGAGGCTGCCTAGTCAGTGCCGGTATTGCAGTAATACCTGCAATACAAATGTCTGTCTCAGTATAAACAGAGATTATTCTGCAATATCAGCACCGGCCAGTAGGGGTCACTGTTTGTGTGGAGAGAGGCAGGGATAAGAAGTTACAGCATCTCCCTCCCTACCTCTCCCTACTCATTGACCCGCGGGGAAGCAGCTCTGCGCAGAGAGTCCAGACAGCAGCTCTGAGCCTGCGAGACATGGGGACGGTGAAACATTGGGGCACTGGGGAACATGGGGACCCTGAGACACTAGGGACACAGTGACCCCATGTCTCCCAGTGGCCCCTAGTCTCTCAGTGTCCCCATGTCCCCCAGCCAGTGTCCCTATTGTGTCCCAGTGTCCCCATGTCTCCCAGTGTCCCTAGTGTCTGTGTCCCTAGTCTCCCAGAGCCCCCTAGTCTCCCAGAGTCCCCATGTATCTCAGTGTCCCCATGTATCTCCCAGTCTCTGAGTGCCCCCATGTCTCCCAGTGTCCCAATGTCTCTAAGTGTCTCCTAGTGCCCTAGTGCCATCGGGACACTGGGAGACATGGGGACACTGAGAAACTAGGGGACACTGAGAGACATGGAGACACTGGGGGACACAGGGAGACATGGGGACACTGGGCAACTTTAAGACTTGGGAGATATGGGGCACTCCCAGTGTCCCCATGTCTCCCAGCCAGTGCCCCTAGTATCTTAGTATCCCCATGTCTCCCAGTGTCCCTGGTGTCTCTCAGTGTCCGTAGTGTGCCAGTGTTCCTTGTGCCTCAGTGTTTACTAGTCTCCCAAAGTCCCCTAGCCTCCCAGTGTCTGTGTCCCCTAGTATAAAAGAAAAATCTCAGGGACTTAAGTCTCCAGTGTCCCCTATGTATCACAGTTCCCCCTATGTATCAGAGTGTCTCAGTGCCCCATGTCTCCCAGTGTCCTTAGTGTCTCAGTGTCCCCTAGTCTCCCAGTGTCCCAATGTCTTACAGTGCCCCCAAGTGTCTCAGTGTCCCCAAGTATAAAAGAAAAAAATCTCAGGCACTCACTGTGATAGATTTAAGCAGGTTTATTGGACACCGCAATGTTTTGACCTGTATCCAGGTCTTTATCAAGTCTCCAGTGTCCACTATACATCACAGTGTCCCCTATGTATCACAGTGTCTCAGGGTCCCATGTCTCCCAGTGTCCCCCATGTCTCAAAGTCACCCAGTGTCCCCATGTCACCCAGTGTCCCCAAGAATCTCACTGTCCCCAGGTCTCCCAGTGTTCCAATGTCTCTCAATGTCCCCTAGTGTCATGGGGACACTGGGAGAAATGGGGACACAGACACTAAGGGACTGGGAGACATGGGGACACAGACAAGCCCCCTTTTTGTGTATGTTTGCCTCTTTTGGCAGTTCTGGTTATGTGATTTGTGTCAGTGGCCCACCCTTTTACGCGATCCATAGACTTCCTGCTTTACTGTACGATGTAAGATGACGTCATCTTCCGGCTCCAGTATCAGTGCGGCGCGTGAGGGAGCTGAAGAGGAAGCACTCAGGGGAGAGTGCTACCTCGCGGGCCCGCAGGACCAGCCAGCCGGGTGACACCACTGGACCCCAGGGAATCCCCTCAGCTCTCCCACAGGAAAGGAGGCTGGGGGGATTAAATAAAAAAAAAACATGTGTGAGTGTGTGTTAGTGTGTGTGAGTGTATGTTAGTGTGTGTGAGTGTATGTTAGTGTGTGTGTGTGTTAGTGTGTGTATGTTAGTGAGTGTGTGTATGTTATTGAGTGTGTGTTAGTGTGTGTGAGTGTATGTTAGTGAGTGTGTGTGTGTGTGTGTGTGTGTTAGTGTGTGAGTGTGTGTGAGCGTGTGTGTTAGTGAGTGTGTGTGTGTTAGTGTTAGAGTGAGTGTGTGTTAGTGTGTGTGTGTGTTAGGGTTAGAGTGTGTGTGTGTTAGTGTGTGTGTGTGTGTGTGTTAGTGTGTGTGTGTGTTAGAGTGTGTGTGTGTGTGTCTGTCAGTGAGTGTGTATGTATGTCTGTCACTGAGTGTGTGTCTGTCAGTAAATGTGGGCGTCTGTTCATGAGAGTGTGTGTGTCTTAAGCACTTACCTTTCTCCAGCGCCGGACTCCCTTGGCGCTGGGGATCTCTCCACCCCGATCTGCCTCTCAGCTCTGAATGCAAGAGCCACGTACGCATTCAAACCGCCCATAGGAAAGCATTACTCAATGCTTTCGTATGGACGTTCAGCGTCTTCTCACTGTGATTTTCACAGTGAGAATCGCAGAAAATCCTCTAGCGGCTGTCAATGAGACAGCCACTAGAGGCTGGATTAACCCTCAGTGAAACATAGCAGTTTCTGGCACCCAGACCACTTCATTGAGCTGATGTGATCTGGGTGCCTGTAGTGGTCCTTCAAGTGTATGTGTTTATGCATGCACTGGCGTACATACCGCGGTCGCAGGGGTCGCAGCACAGAATTTATTTTCTGCTACATATTAATATAATTTCCCAGTTTACAGATGTTTACCACCCTCTTACATTACTTATTACTACCTACATGGGCAATTGCAAAGATGGTCCAAGGACAGAATGTAAATTGTATCCCATGATTTTTTTGTCCTCGGTATTAATTAAATGCCTTCATTATAGAAGCCAAAAATAGGAATCTGTATTCAGTATAGAAGCAGTCTGTGTTAACATTGCAAGATTTGTCCTTTTGTTTCTCTAACACAAAATATGTTGACTATTTAGGCTTTTCTGTACTATACAATCCTGCTTTATTGGTTAGAATTATGTAATTTTTTTTCAAATAAATATGATTTATGTTGGCATTTTAAATCATAAAGTTGTTCTTTTTTTTAAAATGTTTCCATGGAAACAAAACGATTTTAACTCATCTACTTCATAGAAAGATGAATATTCTTTGTTTCTTGATATAATTACAATGACAATTACATCAACAAATACAAGTTTTAGTTGTAAGATACGTGTATGATTAGTCATTATTTAATTTTGTTAATTAACTGTCTTTTGGAAAGCAGAGAAAACAATCAATATTTTGCCTGGGATCATCCAGTCTAAGCGTAATGGCTATTTATGTCTATCGGATTGATTAATGATAGATGCGAAAAGCACTTTTCAACAGGGAACAAAACCGTAAATGAAAAGCAGCTTGCCGCAGGCTTTAAGGTTTGACAAATTGCCTCATCCCTAAAACGTCAATATATTAAGGGGTAATCACTAAACAGCGAGTTATGGTGTGTTTCAAATCATTTTCAATAAATAAACGCAGAGCTGGGATTATAAAGTTGGATATGTTTTCCAACTCCGTAACTGGTGCTTCTTTTGGCAACTCACCACATCGATGGTGATACCGGAGAAACTGACGGAAGCCAAGCACAGAGAGATGGACACAGGTTTCTTCAGGAAGGAAGAGATTCTTTATTGGATCACCGATCGGGACTCAGAGGGACTAGCGTCACCAAAATACAGCAAAGTCTGAGTACTGAATACATAGAGTACATTCCTTATATAGCACTGTAGCTCCTCCCACAATTAACTACACCCACACATACCCTTAACCTATTTAATAAATAGAGTCTAAACTCATCCATCCGGTCTAACCACGTGGCTCATCTGATACAAAGGAGAGGGACGCGTAATTCCAGTTCTTACATTCCTGCACCTGGTCAGTACAGTGATAACAGTATCTTAGCTACGTGTAATTAACTAACTGATACTACAAACACATATACATACATATGCCTTGTGGCAATCTTAGCCTGCTAAACTTGTATTTTACTGGAATTACATCACATTCCCCCCTTTGATGCCTCTGATATTTCACAATTACTTGAGGCATCACTTAACCTTGGTTTGCATATACCTCAGGTTACCATGAACCAGACCAGACTTATCTTATGATGTGAATCTTTTAACACTCATCTTCCTGCATTGGTTCTCCTTGATCTAGAGCCTTATACTTATATATCGCCATTATCTGTGCAGCAGCCTTCCTCTCTGCTATACTTCCTATCAGGCTTTGCACAGACCTAACTACTAAGGGTATAAGACACGGTAGGAGTAGACACAACAGTAAAATCAGTAGGACTCCACCTACCACTGCCTTAAGCCCTCCAAACCACTCATACCAGCTACCAAACCAACTACTTGGATTGTACCCTTTCCATACCTGAGTAGGCACATGCACTAGTTTAACCATATGGCTAGTAAGCTCAGCTATTGCTTGCCCTTCGTCATCTATTTGAAGACAGCAATTGCTCAGGTTAAACTTCCCACATACACCTCCCTCTACTGCCAAAAGGTAATCCAAGGCTAATCTATTTTGGTACACTGCTGTCCTCATCCTGGTATTATGCTTCGCTAGAAGATTGAGTGCTTGTGAGGTCTCATTAGTAATAATCTCAACCACCGCCTGTAATCTTATAATACGGTTGAGCATATAAATTGGGGTTCTATAACCAAAGGTACCATCTTCTGCCCACGTGGCTGGCCCATAATAATCTATGATACGCTGGGGAGGCCATTCATTATCTTCCCAGGTGCCTATCTCTAAGGGTCCCCTTTTCTTCCTATGATTCACATCATACACTTTAACACCTAAAGTCTCACCTGTTTCAATCGGTAACAAGAAGAAGGATGGTTTGAGCATACCCAACACACATGCCCCTTCCCAGTCCTGTGGCAACTCCGAATAGGCTTTCTTACCACAGATCCAGTACAAATTTGCTGGGGCTCTCCAGGTAGATGTGATGGATAAATCAAACCACACATCCTTTAAACTGGCATATCTAGCAAACGGGTTAGATGGTTCTGAGACATTTGAAGCCGACCACCAAGTTGTATTTTTAGTATCATCATCATAAGCTTTTTGCCCTAGACAAGTTAATTCTCCTACAGAAGTATTATACATTATTCCTTTCCTTGCTATGCAAACATAACCTATGATGGAGGTCTTTAATCTCCACTCAGATTTACCTCTAACACTCAAATGATAATCGGCTTGTGTAGATATTAGTTGGTCAACTGCCTCAGAACCGGACATTACCTCCTTTGCTTCCCAAGGCCATTGGTCTCCCATGTTAGTACCTCCACACACATAGCAGTTGGTAACATTAAGACTACCGGCAATACTTTCAGCTAGGTCAATGAACAGGTTTTTAGCGTTATGGGGGATCTTATTATCTATACTCATCTCTTCATAAAAGGAATGGTATACTTGATGAGTCTGGGAGGATACCGTATCAGTCTCTATTCCTATAAACAATAATGTCCCAGGATCTAAACCCGTCCCGTATATCTGAAACCCAAATAAATTTCCATACTTATCTAGGAACTTGTCGGGGTTATTAATAAGTATATGGACTGGGTTGCATTCCATAGACTTACAATAAGGGCTAGTCGGCAACTTAGTCACTATCATGTCTTTATCTACTGTCTGTCCCCAAGTCGCCCACCCCACACAAGACCAATATGGACAAAAGTTATAGTCTTTATTTGGGCATCTAGGACTCACATATTTATTTTTACTACTGGGACAAATATATTTATCATTAGACCCATACGTCCTCTCCCATCTAAGATCCCCACATACATTCCACGGTTTTCTACCACTTGATATCGCCTTACATGCATCAAATAGCAGAACACCCGAAGAATGTACGGATTCTAACACCGTCTTATTAATTAGGGTCCCCTGAGGATCTCCATTCCTGAGAGTCAACCAAATTGTACGAGGTTGATACTCTGGACTGAAGCACTTAGGTTCTCCTACTCCTAAATGGCACACACTATAGTCTATATTTAGGTATCTACATCTTGATACCTCTCCTTTACATTCGTATTGTGAATGCCAAATTAGGGTTTGGGAAATATGGTTACCTGTTCTCGTAGTCTTAATGCATACCTCACAGCTAGGAGTGTCGGTACCTCTACCTTCCTGAATATAAAAACACATATAAATAAACACAATCAAAAGCACATCTTTCGCCGTCATCCTCAGTCTTCGTCCGTGCGATGGAACCTCAGCTTCCAGGATGTGAGGGCTGCAGGGAATGGAGTTCTGCTCGTCTTCACAGGTGTCCCTTCGAGACTTTCCTGGCTTATACACTATGTGTTGGTAAGCGGACAGGCTTTATTATGGCCTTCTCACTCACACCTGTAACAATAAAATTTGTAATCCACAATAATTCCTCGTTACTCCGACTGAGTAGTGCGTTTCAACCGGATCTTGCAGGGATTCTCTGGATCTGCTGTAATTTGCCAAGAATCGACTGCTGCTGGTTTAACCCTGGAGTGATGTATCCACGGAGTTACTTCGGCTACTTTTATCGCTGTAGGGGTAGACAAAAGAACAACATAAGGACCTCTCCACTTGGGCCCTAACGGTACATTATTCCACTCTTTAATCCACACTTGGTCTCCTGGATGATAACTATGAACAGGGGGATAAATATTCACAGGTAATCTATCTTGTACCCATTTCTGTACCTCCTCCATAGTCTTACCCAACTCTACAACCTGCTGCCGGGTAATTCCTTCTCCCAACTGACTCAAGTCCCCCCTTAAGTTACCAAGTACGGGAGGTGGTCGCCCATACATGATTTCAAAAGGAGAGAGGCCCATCCTTCTGGTAGGGGTACTGCGGATTCGCAATAAAGCTATGGGTAAGAGAACGTTCCACTTAAGTTGGGTTTCCTGACACATTTTAGCCAACTGGTTCTTTATAGTTCTATTCATTCTCTCTACCTTACCAGAACTCTGGGGTCTATATGCAGTATGAAGCCTCCACTTTATACCAAGCATATGAGTCAGTTGTTGTAGGCACTGATGAACAAAAGCTGGACCATTGTCCGATCCTATAGAACAGGGTAGTCCATATCGGGGTATTATTTCTCGTAGCAGGAATCTTACAACTTCTCCTGCTTTCTCTGTACGAGTAGGACATGCTTCTACCCAGCCTGAATAGGTGCACACAATTACCAACAGGTAACGATGTCCACCCGATTTAGGCATTACTGTAAAGTCTATTTGTAGATCGGACATGGGGAGTCCCCCCATAAACTGGACTCCTGGTGGCTTTACTGGTCCTTGTCTTGCATTATTCTTAGCACACGTTACACATCTGCGTACAATGGCCTGAGTCAAGTTGGACAATCTTGGTATGTAGAAATGTTTCCTGAGAGATTCTTCAGTACTGTCTCTCCCAGAATGTGTCCCGTTGTGATAATTTTGGACAATTTCTACCGCTAGTGATGCTGGTATGACTATTCTTCCATCTTCTAGCTGATACCACTTGTTCTCCAAATACTTTCCCGGTTCAGTCTTTAACCACTCCTCTTCTTGAGCTGTATAAACTGGAGTCCATTGGGACAGTGGAGTTGGTATAAGAGCAGCTATATGCCCCACATACTCCTGTCTTCCTGATTCAGCAGCACGCTTAGCTGCACTATCTGCCATCCGATTTCCCTTGGTTACATCACCATCTCCTCTCAGATGCGCTCGACAATGTATGATACCGACTTCTTTCGGCTCCCACACTGCTTCCAATAGTTGTAGGATTTCAGCTGCGTACTTGATTTCTTTGCCTTCTGAATTCAGTAGTCCTCTTTCTTTATACAAAGCTCCGTGGGCATGAGTGGTTAAAAACGCATACTTAGAGTCCGTATAGATATTTACTCTTAAACCTTCAGCCAATTGTAACGCTCGTGTTAGTGCTATTAATTCTGCCTTTTGTGCTGATGTTCCTTTCGCCAGTGGCCGAGCTTCTATCACCTTGTCTATTGTTGTCACTGCATATCCTGCATAGCGGATCCCTTCTTTCACATAACTACTGCCGTCGGTGTAATATTGAACATCGGGGTTCTGGATGGGAAAATCACGAAGATCTGGTCTACTTGAAAATACTTCATCCATTACTTCCAAACAATCATGTTGACTTTCAGTAGGTTGCGGCAAAAGGGTAGCTGGATTTAAGGTGTTTACAGTCTCTAAATGCACTCTTGGGTTTTCACACAACATTGCTTGATACTTGGTCATACGGCTGTTACTAAACCAATGATTTCCTTTGTAATCCAACAACGTCTGTACTGCATGTGGGACTCGTACATAAAGTTCTTGACCCAGAGTGAGTTTATCGGCTTCAGCTACTAGCAGGGCGGCTGCAGCTACGGCTCTTAGACAAGGTGGAAGTCCGCTGGCCACTGCATCCAGTTGCTTAGACATGTAGGCAACAGGTCTTTGCCATGATCCCAAGTACTGTGTCAATACTCCCACAGCCATTCTTCTTTGCTCGTGTACATATAAGTAGAATGGTCGTGTGTGATCAGGTAGACCTAATGCTGGGGCACTCATCAAAGCCTTCTTCACATCTTCAAATGCCGTTTGCTGTTCTTGGGTCCATAAGAAGGGGTCGTGCTCTGTACCTTTGATGGCTGCGTACAGAGGTTTTGCCAGTATCGCATAGCTGGGAATCCATATCCTACAGAAGCCTGCTGCCCCCAAGAATTCTCGCACTTGTCTTCTATTCTTGGGTATTGGTATTTGGCAGACAGCTTCTTTTCTCTCTGGCCCCATAATCCTTTGACCTTCAGAGATATGGAATCCCAGATACTTGACAGTTGGCAAACACAACTGAGCCTTCTTCCTGGACACCTTGTATCCTGCCTTCCAGAGAATATGTAGTAGATCGTGCGTTGCTTGCTGACATTTTTCTTTTGTAACTGCTGCTATCAACAAGTCATCTACATATTGTAACAATACACATTCTCCTGGGATAGACTCGAAATCCAGTAGATCTTGACTTAGAGCTGAACCAAATAGGGTAGGTGAATTTTTAAACCCTTGGGGCAGTCTTGTCCAAGTCATTTGGCGTTTTGAGCCCGTTACAGCGTTCTCCCATTGGAAAGCGAAAATACATTGGCTTTCTGCGGCAATTCGGAGGCAAAAGAAGGCATCTTTGAGATCTAAGACTGTGAAGTAAGTAGCCCCGCCCGGAATTAAAGCAAGCAGGTTATATGGATTGGGTACAACTGGATGTATGCTAACAACCGCATCATTGACTGCTCTTAAGTCCTGTACAGGTCGATACTCATCTGTACCGGGCTTTTGAACAGGCAGCAATGGGGTGTTCCAGGGGGAAGTACAGAATTTTAGGATACCATACCGTATGAACTTATCCAGATAGGATTGGATGTTCTTCTTAGCCTTCTGTGGAATGTGATATTGTCTTAGGCTCACTGGATAAACCCCATGTTTCAGTTCAATTTTTATTGGTGGAATATTGCGGGCCAGTCCTGGTGGGTTGTTCTCTGCCCAAACTCCTGGTATGTTAAACAATGTCTCATCACTCCTAGGGTTTTGGCTAGTCAACACTGTATAAAGTCGCCACTCTTCTTCCTTTGGTACGGATAAAGTCATAATACCTGAAGGTCCATTAAACTTTAAGGATGTTGTTCCATTTGGTAGGAACGTAATCTGCGCTTGTAATTTTGATAGCATATCACGTCCCAGCAATTGGACTGGACATTCAGGCATATAAAGGAATTGGTGTTTTACTACGTGGCCTCCCAATGTACAGAGTCGACTTTTAAGAACCGGTTTTTCAGCACTTCTTCCAGTTGCTCCTATCACAGTAATAGTCCTTCCAGATGGAGGAGCAACTAGATTAGTCACCACTGAATGTTCAGCACCAGTGTCGATCATGAACGCACTCCTTTTCCCCCCTATTGATACATCGACCATAGGCTCCGCTCGACCAAGGGGGATGGAGCCCGGTCGGTATCAATAGTCCTCCATGACAGTGTCAGCCAATCCTACAAAGTCCCTACCTTCTCTATCGCGGGACCTTTGCGCTGCTGGAATATACCTGTCTTCCCTAACACTTCCTCTGTTCCCATTACTCCCTCTATAACCATTACTCCCTCCGGGGCCTCCTCTACCTCTCGCTCTACCTCTAAAGTTTCCGTAGCCTGCCCTGGGTTGGTCTCTCTCGTACTGCTCTCTTTGCGGACATTCGTTCCTCCAATGCCCTTCTTCCTTGCAATACGCGCATTGATCCCTACTCAAAGGCTCCCTACTCCATCTATTATTGCCTCTATCTGGGCCCCGTTTATCTACGCCTGCGATCGCTACCGCTAGCATATCAGCCTTTTTACGCATCTTGCGCTCTTCCTCTTTCTTACTTTCTGTATCCCTGTTCATATAGACCTTATTTGCTACCTCCATTAGTTGGGTGATGGACATACCTGCAAACCCTTCTAACTTTTGTAGCTTGCGCTTAATATCTCCGTATGCTTGGCTGACAAAGGCGGAGTTAACCATTCGGGAATTGTCTGCGTCTTCCGGATTAAAGGGGGTATACAAGCGGTATGCCTCCAATAATCGGTCATAAAAGACACTGGGCGCTTCATCGCTTTTCTGGATCACCTCAACTGTCTTCGACATGTTAATGGCTTTCTTTCCTCCGGCTTTCATGCCAGCAATTATAGCGTCTCTATAGGCTCTGAGTTGAACCATATCAGCACCATTTACGTTCCAATCGGGATCGGTGTTGGGATAGTGTGTCGCGGCCCATGCTGCTGGATTGGCTTGGTTCAAAGCACGGGCTCTATCCTCTAATGCTTTAATGGCTGCTTGATTTATTCTTGTCCTTTCCTCATTGTTAAATAAAGTCATTAGTAACTGCTGGCAATCAGCCCATGTCGGATTATGCGTCTGTACTATTGAGGTGAACAGATCAGTCATAGCTTGTGGTTTCTCAGTATACGAGGAATTATGGGTCTTCCAGTTTAAAAGATCGGTTGTGGTAAATGGGACATATACGAAGACTGGGTCAGCGTGTGCCATTTGACCTGCGGCATCGATATAAGCTGACCCGGGATTCAGACGAAGAGGCATCTGATAGTGCTTTAATTGTTGGGCACCAGTCAACTGTCGGGTTTGGATGGGGCTACGTAGAGAGGCGTCAGTCATGGGTTCCGGTCGGGGAGAGATAGGGTATGGGGATGTGGGAGGTCGGTTTTGGGAAAAGGTCGTAAATAAAACACTTCGAGCCGAGCTAGATGAAGCTTGACCGGAAGTCTGAAGTGGCGCCAAATCAGGATATTCGTTTCTAATGGGGGTGGATTCTGGTTCCGGAAGGGGAGATTTAGTACGAGGGGGGGTGGATCCTGTACTGGAGGAGGAAGCGGAAGTGGATGAGGGTAATGAGGGGAGGGGTGCAGGACTTCCTGCGTTTGCGTCACTTCTTCTTAACGGAAAGTAAGGGGGCGGCAAAGGGATCTCGGACTCAGGGGGCGTGTCCAAAATGGGCCTAACACCAGTCCTAGTGGACGAGCAAGTCCTAGCTACCATGAGGCGACACTGCTCCTCGTGGCATGTCTGGAGCCATTTTGGCGAGTCATTTACGGCCTGTCTCCAACAGTCAATATAAGGAAACTGGCCGTAAAGTTCAGGCCTACCCGATACAGCCACGTGTAAGCGCTGTACCAGAGTTGGATCCAAACTGCCACGTGGCGGCCATGCCGCAACCAAAGTAGGCCACTCCCTAGTACACAAAGTGACCAAACGTACAGGAGACATCTTTACCCCAAAATCACAAACTTTGAATCCCTTTTTAAAATTCTTAACCATACATCCTAAGGGATCCGGAATCGTTGACTGCGACGCACCCATACTTAACAATGGAACGTCGTCGACAACGAATACTATACACGCGTACTATTCAACAGTCACACCCGTTTCCTCTGGCAACAGCACCACGTGGTACGGTTACCAAGTGAAACGTACACAATAACAATAACCACTCAGGGAATTCCCGTACACACACAGCTGTTACACCAGTCACTATATAATCAATATTATGCCCTTTGGCGTAACTATACAGTCACCCACGCTATAATTCTCTATATACGAATTACCCGTCTATAACACACCCCAGTAACATCGTCTTTTACAAATAGCGGTTACAGTACGGTTAGCATAGGTCAAAGCACAAGTTAAGGTCACAATACAATTATTAGTGGTTATGGTGTTAAACATGCAATGGACGACAATGATTAGTACTTATTATATAATGTCAGTAAATATACAGGGTTATGGTACCGTGCACTATAATACAGCAACACACTATTAACACTCTCGCTAGACGGCTGAGCTCGCGCTATCTAACAAGATATACACTTTACTAAAACAATCGTTAACACATTTACAATTCCCAACTAAACTATTGGCCAGTACCTTGAATGGACTACCTAAAACTATATACACCCGTTTTGGTTAGCCACACTGCCCAATCACCACATATATAGCGAGCTAGAGAACCGAATTTACACAGGCGCCTCTTAGTCGCACTATCAAAAGTCTAGTGGGTTCCAAATTTACACGCCTTCCCACTTAGCCCAGATAGGATGAGAACTAGCGAACCGAATTTACACAGGCGCCGCTTAGTCTCCCGGTCCCTCCGACCTAGCGAACGTAATATACACCCTAGAACGCTAGTCTAGACAAGACACCGGTGTCCGGCTAGGGCTATTTACACCAGGACCCCGCCTGACTAACCAAATCAAACGGTCTGACTAAAGAGCGTTCGATCGAGCGGTGCGCCTTCGCTCCTTCCCTCCGACAGAGGGGGCAGATACACAGATTCAAAACCCCTTTGGGCCTACCGCACAATCGGTATACCCCTAGTGGGTCCTGCCGTCTAAAACAGCAGTTGTCTTACCTCCTCGTTCCTGAACCTGAGTTCACACTCATCGACGGGGACACCCCAGCACTTCTCACGTAGAGGCCGATGATCTCCTGGACAACAGACCAGTGGCGCCGAGACGAAGGGAGGTCCACGCAGAAGTTCAGGGGTGCAACCGTAGAGAACGTGGGCAAAGATAGACCGTCTCACGCCTCTGCCTCTCAGCTACCGTTGAACGATGAGCTTCCCGGCCAATGCACCAAATGATACCGGAGAAACTGACGGAAGCCAAGCACAGAGAGATGGACACAGGTTTCTTCAGGAAGGAAGAGATTCTTTATTGGATCACCGATCGGGACTCAGAGGGACTAGCGTCACCAAAATACAGCAAAGTCTGAGTACTGAATACATAGAGTACATTCCTTATATAGCACTGTAGCTCCTCCCACAATTAACTACACCCACACATACCCTTAACCTATTTAATAAATAGAGTCTAAACTCATCCATCCGGTCTAACCACGTGGCTCATCTGATACAAAGGAGAGGGACGCGTAATTCCAGTTCTTACATTCCTGCACCTGGTCAGTACAGTGATAACAGTATCTTAGCTACGTGTAATTAACTAACTGATACTACAAACACATATACATACATATGCCTTGTGGCAATCTTAGCCTGCTAAACTTGTATTTTACTGGAATTACATCACAATGGTTTGGTAAATTGCCTTCCATCTCTTTCAGTCGCAGACTCGAAAATGACAGAGCATTGTTTATCCTTAACCATGTCCCAGAAAAAGAAAAAAAATCTGGCGCATGTAAAATCAGATCTTGATCCTCCAACCCAATGGCTGGCAGAAAATTAAGATGTTCGTCCATCTCCTGGTTTGTCCAAGAGTTAATAGTTAGTATAGTAATGAGATGATGTCCATCTGACCATGACAATGCAAAAATAAGTACATTTTATGCGATTATGTGATGACTACTGCCTATTAATTGTTTCTAATTTTCTTCATAAGATTGCTTCATTTGTTGCAGGGACCCCTGTTTGTCTTATTTGGTCTTCACTCTATAGAGTGTGCTTAGAGAAGGTACCTTCATTATGTCCAGTCCAAATTTTAAAATGGTCTGCATTGGCAATATGCTTTCTCAAGAAAAATGGGAAATCAATTATATGGACCAATAAAATATATTTTATGAGTTTTAACTTGTCCCAGTAACATGAAGCCCCCATTGTTGAGTAGTTGCCTAGGAAGCAATAGAAGATTTGTTTTTAGAAACACTATTCAATATCTCCTGCCTTTTTTTTTTTTTTGTTAGTGAACAGTTTATAATAATCATGAAATGTAACCCACAATGCATCTCATGCCAAACTGAAGTTCATAGTGCACATGATAGCTGGTGGCATAACGGATTTCCCAATGTGTGTGCAATTTGGATTTTCTCCATTATTGTTTAATAATTGTAAAAAAAAAAAAAAAAAAAAAGGTCTGGGAACTCAATACAAGTCATTATTGTTTAAATATTACAGGCTGGTGCTAAATGATTTATTAACCTTTTCGTATTTAATAGGCAGTCTAATGTGTTGCTGTCAAATGGCTGCCAACCAGGATTTATAAAACAAACTGCATTTCCCTCTGTAAAGCATCAAGTTGACTTGACTTCCAAAAACCCTGCCATATAGCCTTCTGCTGATCCTCCCAACAACCCACAAAGCTGTATCCTTTACTTCTTCCCCCAACCAGACAGTTTTGTGCTACTTTCCCCTTACTATGTGTAGTGGAGAGCTGATAGCTGATATCCCACAGCTATTCTCCACTAAAGATCCCAGGGAGGCTCAGGAACAAGGCAATAGTAAATCCACAGGCAGAGTTTCCAGCAGGCAAAATAACACAGCAGTATCCCCACAGCAATCCCAATAACTGGACGACACACAGTTTCAGGAACAGAACTGCTGGCTGGCACATCCAGCCTGCCTTTTATTACAAATGTACACATACAGGCCATACCCAGGGGGAGGCATAAAACAACCAATAGTATCATGGGTGCAACCCACAGATTCCCTCCCCTTAGCCTGAGAGATAATCCACTTATTATACAGTTTCAAACATAACTTTTACACGATATCTATAACTTCTACAATATTCGTGCTACAAACATAAGACATGCATTTTCGTAATCAGCAGACTTCAATTAGTAATACTCTCAAAAATCGTCCCAATCCCTCCAGTAGATCAATAGTTAGTTGGAGGTCCCTTTATGACCGACCGCAAGCACATTTTCCTGCCCAAAACAGTTCCATAGATTTGAGCTGTGCGGTCGGTCAATTTCTGGCATAAAAACGGCTAAGTCCCGTTCGAAGTGTGGCCGGTACTTCGACGTTAGTCGAAGTGTCGAAGTGGAGTCGATGGTACGGGTCGGCGGTGTTCGAAGTTAAAATGGCCGCCGCCACGTGGTCCTTTGTTCGATGCCATGCACTTCGACGATTTCGACAGCTTCGACAATTTCGACAGCTTCGACGATTACTTCGGCACTTCGACGGTATCTGAAGTGCCCATTTAAAGTAGCAACACTGCCCTGAGGTAATCCAAGGGCCAGGAACAGTATTTGTCTTTAGGGCCAAGGTAGGGTAGGTGAGGCAATCAACAATACAGGAAGGGGCAGCCACAACAGGGTTCCGCTACACTATGGATTCTTATTCTGTCTCCTTAACCAAGCTGCAGAACCTTGTACTGACTACTTCAACCATTCACAGAGCTTATTCTTTCCCTCAGCTACAGAACCATGTGACCACGTCTTTCCCCAACTGCCTAGCATGTACGGACTACTTCCACCCTCTGCGGAATCTTGTACTGACTGGTTCTTCTCTCTACGGAACCCTGCACTGAATCCCTCCTCTCAACCTTGAGTTTCCTTTCATACAGCCTTGACCTGACTCCTTTTCCCACCACAGGGCCATTATCTACTTCTTTACCCCCGAAAAGTCTTATATTTATATTTGAGCTTTAGTTCTGTAGAGACGTGAAGAGATATTGCATGAAATGCATATAATAACTAATGTTCACCATTTATAAGTGTTTATAAGTGTTCCTTTTATATTTACTAAAAAATAAAATATCTTATTGATGTTAGAGAATGCCCCTCTGGATGTTTACTAGAAGCTTGAAACTAAAATTAGCAGAGATTTACAAGAACGGTAATATTCATACAAACAGCTGTATTAGCATGAATGACTCATGGCTGTATCCAGGTTGGTTCCAGTGGGAGATCATGGGTAACTGCTGTGATGAAGCAGACAGATGGACGCACCCTTTTTGGTGTGTCCTGGGGGGAAAACAGACAGACACAGAGGTCTATCAAATATATGTTTATTTGTAAAAAAAAAAAGTAGGTTCTGAACAGCCAGAAATAAACAATTATTTTCATAATCTTGATTACCATATGTTACCGAAAAAAGAATGCATCAAGCGTTTAAAACCCCCCCAGACATTTGCAAAATAAATCAACAACTATGTGGAGGCATTTAGATGATATGAGGGGGTAAAACATGGGCAGTCACTGGTGGGATGGGGGCTGTCAGTCTGAGTGCACTGGTATCTATTTATTTTTTGGGTTACCAGCAATATATGTTACTTTTGTACAAGCATTAGCTAATCTGCTTTGTGGTTACATATACTTGTCAGGATTACTAGTTGATCCCGCACGTAGAATTGTGTCACACAGATGACTAATAGGTAATGTATTACCGGGCCTTAGACTGGCCGGACTTAACGTACCAAAGAGTAGTCAGGATACTTGCCGAGGTCAGGGGATACAGAAAGAGACACAACAATAAGGGAAAGCCAGAAGTCGGGGATACCAGAATACAGGGAAATCAAAATCAAAGCCACACTCAAAAACCAGAAGAAACTTGAATCAGGAACGCGCTCTCGGACAACCACTAGGGAAACCACGACAGGGCACTGAGCAGGATGAGAACTGGGCCTAAATACCCCTCTTTTAGATCTGATAGGCTGTAACCGGCCTTTGACCCCAAAGGCAGTTACCAGGATCCCATTTACATAATTGCTGCTCAGCATTAACCCTTCTGTGGAAAGTAAATGCCATTAACAACATTTTTATAAGCGGATAAATACGTGACAATACTGGATTTAACATTGGTGTCACTAAGTTTAATTTTGCTGTCTTGAGGGCCCTGGTGCCCCTGCAATATGAGTAGTGAATCCATTTGGTTCGATATTTTATCTTGGGTCCGCTGGGCCCCATTTCTCACCCCCTTTCGTCCCCTAGGAGAGCTGGAAGCGGCTGCTACAAGCTTTTGTTAACTTTCCTGAGGTGCTTAATGTGTGCTTTTAAATATGCCACAGTGAGATGTATATTTGCTCTACATGCGGTTAATGGTTTGCATTAGACTGACTTACTAGCAAGTTCACAAGTCCTCAGTAATGCCAAAGTATAATTTACAGAATATACAGACACACTTTTTAGGGTGTGCCTTATGGCTTACGTAGTTACATAGCTGAAAAGAGATTTGCATCCATCAAGTTCAGCCTTCCTCACATTTGTTTTTTGCTGTTGATCCAAAAGAAGGCAAAAAAACACAGTTTGAAGCACAATTTTGCAACAAGCTAGGAAAAAAAATCCTTCTTGACCCCAGAATGGCAGTCAGATTTATCCTTGGATCAAGCAGTTATTACCCTACATTGAAAGATTATATCCTTGAATATTCTGTTTTTGCAAGTATGCATCTAGTAGCTGTTTGAACATCTGTATGGACTCTGATAAAACCACTTCTTCAGGCAGAGAATTCCACATCCTGATTGTTCTTACAGTAAAAAAAACCTTTCCTTTGCCTTAGACGGAATCTTTTTTCTTCCAGTCTAAACGCATGGCCTCGTGTCCTATGTAAAGTCCGGTTTGTGAATAGATTTCCACACAATGGTTTGTATTGGCCCCGAATATATTTGTATAATGTTATCATATCCCCTCTCAGGCGACGTTTTTCTAAACTAAATAGGTTTAAATTTGTTGGCTTAGATTTTTATTTAGGCCACATTATGGCATAAATTTACAATCTAGAAACTGACTTATATTCAAGCAAGCAGTATTCTTGTAGGTTTTCTGTTTTGTGGAAGAATTTCCTAGAGCTGAAATGCCATTGGCATTTTATTTTTCATTTTTAAGTCTCTGTGGTCTGATGTGAAAAGGTGTTCCTAGATTCGAAAAATACTCAGGGTTGACTACAAAAGGAAAATCTGTTCACAAAGTGTGTGGATAACAAGTTCAACTTCAAGTAAGTATACCTGTAACCTATACTTTGTGCTAGTGAACTTTGTATTTATTGAATTAAATATATACTTATCTGAAGACAGCTTAGACTTCACCTTTTCCTGCCCCACCAGACTTCCAGGGTCGATGTCACCATTATTACAATTATGCAAAGTGCCCAGACGGAGTCTGAACCACTTTATATAACTTTCTTGAACTATAAATTTGCTAACAGTTTTGTTAGCAGAACATCTGCATTACTTGTCAAGTCCTATAAGATGACACCACCAAGTCATAGTTCCCTTGACAGGTGCAATAAATAACCTTCACTCACATAAGAGAGAGACAACTAGACAGTTAAATCTACATGCAGAAAACACCTAGCATAATCAAATCACATGCTCATTGTCCCAGTATCACCAACCAATTCCCTCCTGATCTTATTGTCCCCATCCTCTCCACTCTCTTCATCAATCTAGCATCTCTAACTTATTCCTCCGTGCTGTTACCTTGTCGTGACCTTCTAGCCATTTTCCTCTAAATGCTCCCATCACATGATATAGTGTTTAGCAGATTCCCAGGATTGGGATCAAGAGGCCCAATGCACCTTCCTGCTCTGGTAAAGCAGTTCTGGCATGCAGAGCAATTTTCAGTGTGTGTGCATATGAAGATACTGACTTTCTAATCTCACGCTATCAATGTTACTTATTGTCAGAACTACAGGACCCAGAAATGTGTTTAGGAATAAACACGTGTCTTTCTCAAAGCTCAGCAATCAGTAAACAATACTGCACTGGAGAAGGTAAAGGGACCACAGATCTGTTCAAAGTACTGACCATGGTTCAAAGAACACTACAGGAAACAGTCTGGTTTCAGAGTTTGCTTAATTTGTTCAATAACCCATATAGACAGATAGTGGTTTGTGTTTGCCTTCATGATATTTGATGATGTTAGTAACTTGCACGGGTTGAAAATGTTCTGCAGACAATAGCAATGCCACAATAATGCCAAGGTCTAATTTACACATTGCACCAAAATAAATGTATCTAGACTTTTTAAGATATTGCTTTTTCAGCACAGGGTTTTTCTTTGTTCTCAGTTCATGGGAAGCTAAGTGATATATACAAGAGTTTGGTTATCTGCCAACCTGTACTCAAGCATGTTTTTCTACCAAAAATATAATAATTTTTTGTAATGCTAACTAGAGCTTGGCTGTTGAGGTTGGTGGTAGTGAACTAATTGTAGTTTAGTTAGAAACCTTTAGATATGAGTTTGTTTTGTGTATATATTTAAAGGGACACTATAGTCACCAAAACAACTACAGCTTAATGTAGTTGTTCTGGTGAGTTTAGTTGGTCCCTGCAGGCTTTTTGTTGTGAACACTATTTTTTTCAGAGAAAAGGCAGTGTTTACATTTCTCCCTAGAGACATCTCCACTGGCCACTCCTCAGATGACCATTGTGATTGACTGAGATAATCACTTCTCATGATGTCAGCCAAGGAGGAGGATTGGGGACAGAGCCATCACCAGCAGATGAAAATAAGGTAAGATTTGACTATATTTAGGAGGGCAACCATGTTTGTGTTCCTGAACCTATAATGTTCCTTTAAGTAGTTTGGGCTTATAGATCATGCCCCTGCAGTCTTAACTTGTAAATGGCAGCATATTGATCCATAAATAACTTTTGTTTCTGTTTATGCAGCTCAAGCCACACCTCCTCTGACTATGACTGACACAGCCTGCATGAAAACAAAATGGTTTAATTTTATATTAGATGTTAACTTGCTTTAGAGGTTTTTATCTCCTGCTCTGTAAATTGACCTATAATTACACACAGGAAGCTATTAACAGAGCAGGAGATAAGAAATTCTGAATTAAAAAGACTATGCAATAAAGGAAGCTTAAACACTAGATCTCTCTTTAGAGGAAGTGTTTAGGAAGGCTGTGTAAGTCATATGCAGTGAGAATTGGGCAAGATCTGTACACCAAAACTCACTAATTAAGCTAAACTTGTTTAGGTGCCTGTAGTATCCCTTTAACGTAGCTCCAGCTCCCTGTTTCAAATCGGTCTGTCAAAGTATGGTGTAATGCATCTGATTCATATATTCTTGCCTTAAAGTGGATCTTTTACTGGTTGCTGTCTTTAATCTAGTACTTTATGTGTTGTTCTTCCAGTGTTTGTCAAATGTTTTTCAAGGAGACATAAAGGGGTTCTTCATCTCCCTAAACCCTACCCCCTTTATTGCCACTAAGACAGTGAAAAAAATGACATCCTCATTACCAATCAAAGGTTGGGAGGCCCAGTGCTCAGACTCAGAGCATGTTATTCCCTTTTACATTTGAATGGATAACGAGGAATTGGTCATTATCTCAGCATCAGCGGAGAGGTCAGGCTGTCCGTGCTGAGGACACTCATATTTATCACATTACTTTTTTACAAATAATGAAAGGACTGAAATGAAAACAATTTAAGGACTGAAATTAAAACAATTTAAGGACTGCATCCACAGCATATGTACACCATAACCACTACCATAAGATTTTTTTCTTACCAAGATAAGTAAGGAACATAAAATGATGCATCTATTAAATATTTTACATTTTAGCAACGCAAGCATGAGAGGGTGTATCATGATTTAATTCATTACTTTTTCAGTATGCCAATATCAAGCACTAAAAATCTAGGGGTGGAGAGGAAGCTATTGTGCTTTGCCCATAATATTAACTGAGTGCATATGCGAGAAATATTTGTATATCAGAAGTGGCATTTATAACTATTAACATAAAATGATGGTACACAGTAATGATGGCCAGGTGGATGACAGAGGTGTCATTCCTAAGCTTTACACAAAGTGCCTGAAGGCTATCCCTGCATGCAAGAACCATCACTACAACCTGTACTGCTTAACAAATGCACACCAAACTCCCAAGCACCCACACCTGCTACCTACATTTAGTGGCAACTTTATTAGGGGCACCTTTGTAATATTGAGAAGGACCGTCCTCCTTTGCCATCAGAGAAACCTGATTTTTTTCATGGCATTAATTCATCAAGATGTTGGAAACATCCCTTAGAGATTCTGGTGCACGTTGGCAGATCTGTCAGATAAAGGGCTGCAACAATGTTTTTTTTTTTTATAATCGGGTAATCAGCTGATTATTTTCTTGATTAATCGGATAAAAAAAAATTATACTTATGGGTTATTATTTGACTAATATGGGCGTCATCCACTTGAGCCATTTAGCTTATCTGATTTTGCCTGCCTCCAGATTCACCCCAATGCGCACTGTTACATTGTTTGTTGAGATTAAAAACATAACTACCGCATATACTCAAGTATAAGTCAAGTTTTTCAGCACATTTTTTGTGCTGAAAACCCCCAACTCGACTTATACTCGAGTCAATGTCTGTATTATGGCAACTTACATTGCCATAATACAGACAGGGGGCTGTTGGGGGGTGGCAGAGAGCGTTTACTTACCTTTCCTGCAGCTCCTGTCAGCTCCCTTCTCCTCCGCGCCGGTCCTGTCAATTTCCCGGTGGGCCACGGCACCTGGGGCTGGGCTGACAGCCCTGATCATTACTCAGGCAACTGTGATCCCGGCCGGCCATGTGTGAGCTGTGCGGCCGCACAGGGTCCCATGGGAGCAGGGGGAGCCAGGCAGCCGGCACACCTCACACATGGCCCGCCGGGATCATTAAAAAAAAAATACAAATTTGCAGCGGGGCGGAGCTAGCACGTGGCCGGAGCGGGGCTTAGTGTGCGGCGTGGGCCTGGCTGACTGTAGCATGGGAAGCAGGAAGGAGTCCCTGCTTCCCCAACACCCAGCCTCCAGGAGCTCCAAGGGATGTGGAGGTAAGAAGCAGGTCAGTGTGTCTGTGTGTGACTGCCTGTGAGTGTGTGACTGTGTGTGTGACTGTCTGTGTGTGTGACTGTGTGTGTGTATGACTGTCTGTGTGTGTGACTGTCTGTGTGTGTGTGTGACTGTCTGTGTGTGACTGTCTGTGTGACTGTGTGTGTGTGTGTGTGACTGTGTGTGTGACTGCCTGTGTGTGTGACTGCCTGTGTGTGTGTGTGTGACTGTGTGTGTGTGTGTGACTGTCTGTGTGTGAGACTGTCTGTGTGTGTGACTTTCTGCCTGTGTGTGTGATGGTCTGCCTGTGTGTGTGACTGTCTACCTGTCTTTGTATGTGTGGATGTTTGCCTCAGTGTCAGTGACTGTCTGCCTGTCTCTGTATGTGTGGATGTTTGCCTCGGTGTCAGTAACTGTCTGCTAGGGATCGACCTATTATCGGTTTTACCGATATAATCGACCGATATTCGGTATTTTCGGCAATATCGGTATCTGCCAATATAGATGCCAATATTGCCGATTGCCAGGCTCATTACAAGCCCAGCGGTCCTGGGGGGGGGCGGCAGGAAGCTGTTTCTTACCTTGCCAGCAGCTCCTGCAGCTCCATGTCTAAATCTTGCGAGACTCGCGGCCGCAGAGCGTTGCCACGGGTTACCATGACAACGCTCGGCGCGGCACTAAGGGCTGCGAGATTTAGACTGGGGAGCTGGAGGAGTTGCTGGCAAGGTAAGCAACTGCTTCCTGCCGCCCCCCCCCAGTACTTAAAAAGCCACCGGACCACCAGGGAATACTATATCCCCCCTCCCTGGTAAGAAGCATTGAGGGGGGCCTAAAAAAAAACCACCATTTAAATATTTTAAAAAATTAAAATAAAAAAATGCCCCCCCATTTTACACAAATTACATCACTACACAAACACACACACACACACACTGCATTACATATACACACACACACAGACTCTGCATTACATACACACACACACTGCATTACATACACACACACACTGCATTACATACACACACTAAACAAACACACACACACTGCATTACATACACACACATACACACACTGCATTACATACACACACACACTGCATTACATACACACACAGTACACACACACTGCATTACATACACACACACTACACAAACACACACACACACTCCATTACATACACACACTACACAAACACACACACACACTGCATTACTTACACACAAACACTACACACACACACACTGCATTACATACACACACACTACACAAACACACACACACTACATTACATACACACACACTACACACACACACACACACACACTGCATGACATACACACACACTACACAAACACACACAGACACACACACTGTATTACATACACACACACTACACAAACACATACACACACTGCATTACATACACACACACACACTGCACAAACACACACACACTGCATTACATACACACACTACACAAACACACACTGCATTATATACACATTACACATACACACACACTGCATTATATACACACAATGCATTCACTATACACACCACACAAACACACACTCTGCATTCACTATACACACTACACAAACACACATTCTGCATTCACTATACACACTACACAAACACACATTCTGCATTCACTATACACACTACACAAACACACACTGCATTACATATACACACACACAGACTCTGCATTACACACACACACACACACACACACTGCATTACATACACACACTAAACAAACACACACACTGCATTACACACACACACACATACACACACTGCATTACATACACACACACACACTGCATTACATACACACACACTACACACACACTGCATTACATACACACACACTACACAAACACACACACACACTCCATTACGTACACACACTACACAAACACACACACACACTGCATTGCTTACACACAAACACTACACAAACACACACTGCATTACATACACACACACTACACACACACACACACACACTGCATGACATACACACACACTACACAAACACACACACACACACTGCATTACATACACACACACTACACAAACACATACACACACTGCATTACATACACACACACTACACAAACACACACACACACTGCATTACATACACACACTACACAAACACACACTGCATTATATACACATTACACATACACACACACTGCATTATATACACACAATGCATTCACTATACACACCACACAAACACACACTCTGCATTCACTATACACACTACACAAACACACATTCTGCATTCACTATACACACTACACAAACACACATTCTGCATTCACTATACACACTACACAAACACACATTCTGCATTCAGTATACACACTACACAAACACATTCTGCATTCAGTATACACACACTACACAAACACACACTGCATTCACTATATATACACACTACACAAATACTCACTGCATTCACTATACACACTACACAAACACACTCTGCATTCACTATATATACACACTACACAAATACTCACTGCATTCACTATACACACTACACAAACACACTCTGCATTCACTATATATACACACTACACAAACACTCACTGAATTCACTATACACACTACACAAACACACACAGCTCCCCTGTCTAAACACACTTCATCCACTACATGTGGCATATATATTTTGTGCATTTACCTTTAGGATTAGTTTATTTTTTCAAAATGGTAAAGGTACAGAATATCGGCAAGTTATCGGCTATTGGCTTGAAAGTTCACAGATTATCGGTATCGGTATCTGCTCTAAAAAATCAATATCGGTCGATACTTACGTCTGCCTGTCTCTGTATGTGTGGATGTTTGCCTCGGTGTCAGTGACTGTCTGCCTTTGTGTGTGTGCATTTGCTAGTGAGTGAGCGAGCGAGCATCTGTGTGTGTGTGTGTGTGTGCGCGCGCATCTGCTAGTGAGGGAGCCTCTGTGTGTGCGCGCCTGCTAGTGAGTTTGTGTTTGTCAGTGAGCTTGCCTGTAGTGAATCTGTGTGTTAGTAAGCTCTTCTGTAGGGAGCATGTGTGTGTGCATCAGTGAGCTTGTCTGTAGTAAGCTTGTGTGTGTATCAGAGTTTGTCTGTACTACATTTGTGTGTGTGCCAGTAAACTTGCCTGTGTGTGTCATTGAGATTGTCTGTCAATGAGCCTATTTGGGTGCATCAGTAAAATTGTCTGTGTCTGCATGTGCGTATGCTTTACTGTATAATTTAATTACCCTGAAAGAACTAATATTTTTAATTAGAAGAAGAAATGTATCAAAATATATATATATATATATATATATAAAACAAAAGTAATTTAGGCACTCACCCCTGAATCAATCTCAGATATATCCTGCCTTTGGTGCATCCATCGTCCAAATATATAGCAAGCGATAGATTGGAGCACTCAAAAGGACTTTTCCAAAGTGGGTTTATTTATATATATATATTATAAATGGGTTTATATATATATATATATATATATATATATATATATATATATATTTATATATATATATATATAAAAGCTGTTGTACCTTGCACTCAGGCTTCAAAGTTGTGTGACCGGGTGCATTACCAGGGCTCCAGTATCCAGGCAATTGAAACAGTTGGCTGCACTCTCAGATTTCCTTAAAACTTAACTTTTATTGAAATATTTAAGAGAAGATCAACGTTTCAGTCCGGCAGGTCAGCTCCCTCTGCAAGTCCCAGTGTAAAAATGCCCACCCCCCACCAAGGCTCTGCAACACATACACAAACACACACTGCATCACACACACTCACACTGCATTCATATACACACACTGCACTCATACACACACACTGCACTTATACACACTGCACTCATACACACACTGCATTCATACACACACACTGCACTCATATACACACACACTGCATTCATACACACATACTGCATTCATACACACACACTGTATTCATTATATACACACACAGTAAATAAATATTCAATTAATAAAAAAAATATTTTAATTTTAATTTTATTTAGAAATTTACCAGTAGCTGCTGCATTTCCCACCCTAGTCTTATACTCGAGTCAATACGTTTTCCCATTTTTGGGGGGTAAAATTAGCTTATACTCGAGTATATACAGTAAGTGGACATTTATTTGTATTCAGCGATGTCTCACGAGTACAACAGTACCCCCATGTACAGGTTTTATGGTTTTTGGGAAACTTACAGGCTTTCCTCTTTTCCATGTTTGCATGTTTAAATTTGCCAGATTGTTTTATTGGCCCTAAATTGCCTTTGAGATCGTATGGCAGTCCAGGAATGAAAATTAACCCCACCATGGCATACCATTTGTAAAAGTAGACAGCATTGAGTATATTCAGTCTTTTTAGTAGCCACTTAGTCACAAACCAAGGCCAAAGTTAGCATTTATGTTTGTTATTTGCATTTTTCACAAAAAAAACTGCCATTTAACCAATGATATTATCAGCATTATACATTTTACCACTCTAAAACACTCATATTTGTGTTTAGCGATGTCTCACGAGTAAAACAGTACCCCTATGTACAGGTTTTATGTTGTTTTGGCAAGTGACAGGGTCAAACATAAAGCTAGCCTATTTTAGTTTTACACATTTAAATTTGCCAGATTGGTTATGTTCCCTTTGAGACCGTATGGCAGCCCAGGAAAGAGAAATTGCTCCATTATGGCATACCATTTGGAAAAGTAGACAACCCAAGGTATTCAAAAATGGGGTATGTCCAGTCTTTTAGTAGCCAATTAGTCACAAACCCTAGCCAAAGTTATTGTTTATATATTTTTTTTATTTCCTTACACAAAAACTGCACATTTACTGATGATATTGTTGTCATCATACATTTTACAGTTTTAAAACACTCATATTTCTCACCGAAGACACTCTGCTAGCACACAACGTTGGCGGTCACCGCATCATCTGGTGTCCCTTTGGCGACCTAGGGCAAGTTGCTGTTTAACAGCCCTCCTATCCAGAGCATTATATGTGCCCCCTTGGACTAGTGTGACACTAACACTCTGTTTACTGCACTGCTTACGCTGCCATGCATGTCACTGTGCTTTCGCAAAAATTTGTAAATTGGTACCATTACCATGTCACCATGTTACCCATCGCACTGCAATAACGCCATAGGAAATCACACTGCCTACACTACAAATGTCTCCTAGCTTTCAGCCCTACTAACCCGTGCCTGGGCATGCCCGTAAGAACTCCATATACATAAGCATTCTCATTTTTAACTATACAATTATAACTATACACTTTTTCATCCCACTGAAGTTTACGTTAACTTGCTTTACGTTTCAGGAAGCCTTCTTTATCATCTCCATTATGAGAGTAAAACCGAACAGGCATTTGTTTCTAGCCTTACGTAGCACTCAGGCATTTGTATCTAGCCTTACGTAGCAATAACGTTATTTAATATGTGCAGCATGTATGCATATAGCAGGACAGACTTTATTTTTTCTTTTTAACTATGTTGGTTGCAGGACGGTATTTTGTCGTCATAGCCATCCACCTTCACCTTATGGTCCCGACCAATCTACTGTTCCTTGCAGCCATCATTACTTCGTTATAAGATGTTCAATTTTGTAATAATGTACTTAACCTCACTCTGGCAACGCACCTGCTCATACTCAAAGTTAACCTTATACGTTACTTTTTCTTTGTTAAACCTAGCAAGCCTTCACAGGCATAACTCCTTAGTTTTTCGCCATTACCTACCATGTATACTACCTATTATTAAGCATACTTATTGGTTAAGATAGAATTGTTTAAAACTTAAACATAAAAACTGTGCATGTACTCTTGCCACTGTTTACCATGTATACAACGTGTGCGCTGTTGTGGCGCTTGACCTAACAATGTACCTACCTGCACAACAAAAATAAAGAATTTAAAAATAAAAAATAAATAAAAAAATTAATAAAAACACTCATATTTCTGTTCAGCAAAGTATCCTGAGTACAACAGTACCCCCATGTACAGGTTTTATGGAGTTTTGGAAAGTTACAGGGTCAAATATAGGGCTTGTAAATTAAATTGTCTGAACATTCTGCCTGGGTTGACAGGCAAATCCCTGAAATTAAAATTAATTAATTAGTTTAATTACCGTATATACTCGAGTATAAGTCGACCCGAATATAAGCCGAGGCCCCTAATTTTACCCCAAAAAACTGGGAAAACTTATTGACTCGAGTATAAGACTAGGGTGGGAAATGCAGCAGCTACTGGTACATTTCTAAATAAAATTAGATCCTAAAAAAATTATATTAACTGAATATTTATTTACAGTGTGTATATATAATTAATGCAGTGTGTATATGAATGCAGTGTGTGTATGCAGTGTGTGTGTATGCAGTGTGTGTATGAGTGCAGTGTGTATATAATGAATGGAGTGCAGTGTGTGTGTGTGTATGAGTGCAGTGTGTGTATAATGAATGCAGTGCAGTGTGTATGTATGAGTGCAGTGTGTGTGTATGAGTGCAGTGTGTGTGTATGAGTGCAGTGTGTGTGTGTGTATGAATGCAGTGTGTATGAATGCAGTGTGTATATAATGAATGCAGTGCAGTGTGTGTATGCAGTGTGTGTATGAGTGCAGTGTGTATGCAGTGTGTGTATAATGAATGCAGTGCAGTGTGTGTATATGAGTGCAGTGTGTATGAGTGCAGTGTGTATGAGTGCAGTGTGTATGAGTGCAGTGTGTATATGAGTGCAGTGTGTATATGAGTGCAGTGTGTATGTATGAGTGCAGTGTGTATGCAGTGTGTGTATAATGAGTGCAGTGTGTATATGAGTGCAGTGTGTATGTATGAGTGCAGTGTGTATGTATGAGTGCAGTGTGTATGTATGAGTGCAGTGTGTATGCAGTGTGTGTATAATGAATGCAGTGCAGTGTGTGTATATGAGTGCAGTGTGTATGTATGAGTGCAGTGTGTATGCAGTGTGTGTGTATAATGAATGCAGTGCAGTGTGTGTATATGAGTGCAGTGTGTGTATATGAGTGCAGTGTGTGTATGAGTGCAGTGTGTATGCAGTGTGTGTATAATGAATGCAATGCAGTGCAGTGTGTGTATATGAGTGCAGTGTGTATATGAGTGCAGTGTGTATGCAGTGTGTGTATAATGAATGCAGTGCAGTGTGTGTATGAGTGCAGTGTGTATATGAGTGCAGTGTATGTATGAGTGCAGTGTGTGTGTATGAATGCAGTGTGTATGAATGCAGTGTGTATATAATGAATGCAGTGCAGTGTGTGTATGCAGTGTGTGTATGAGTGCAGTGTGTATGCAGTGTGTGTATAATGAATGCAGTGCAGTGTGTGTATATGAGTGCAGTGTGTATGAGTGCAGTGTGTATATGAGTGCAGTGTGTGTGTATGAGTGCAGTGTGTATGCAGTGTGTGTATAATGAATGCAGTGCAGTGTGTGTATAATGAATGCAGTGCAGTGTGTGTGTATGAGTGCAGTGTGTATGTATGAGTGCAGTGTGTGTGAGTGCAGTGTGTATGAATGCAGTGTGTTTATAATGAATGCAGTGCAGTGTATGTATGAATGCAGTGTGTGTATGTGCAATGTGTGTGTGTGAGTGCAGAGCATTGGTGGGGTATTTAATTATTATTTTAATATTTTTTTTAATGTTATTTTTTTTTAGGTAACTATTTTTTTTTATTTTATTATTATTTGTATTATTATTTTTATGTTATTATTTTAATAATTTTTTCCTTATTATTATTTGTTTTATTATTAATATTTTAATTTTTTCGTCCCCCCTCCCTGCTTGTTAGCTGGCCAGGGAGGGGGGCTCTCACTCCCTGGTGGTCCAGTGGATGGGCTGTAGGAGGGGGCTGTCAGGAAGCTGTAACTTACCTTCACAGCAGCTCCTGTCAGCTCCCTTCTCTCTTCTCCGGTGCGTGCAGCTCCCAGGTCAGCTCCCTCTGCAACTCTCGCGGCCGCGCGGAGCGTTGCCACGGTAACCCGTGGCAACGCTCTGACCCCGCGGCTCTCGCGAGAGTTGCAGAGGAAGCTGACCTGGGAGCTGCACGCACCGGAGAAGAGAGAAGGGAGCTGACAGGAGCTGCTGTGAAGGTAAGTTACAGCTTCCTGACAGCCCCCGGTCCTTGTCTGTATTATGGCAATGAAAATTGCCATAATACAGACAACTGACTCGAGTATAAGACGAGTGGGGGTTTTTCAGCACAAAAAATGTGCTGAAAAACTCGTCTTATACTCGAGTATATACGGTACGTTAAATTAATATATATGTAGTATATATATATATATATATATATATATATATACACATATACATACACATATATATATAACATTTTGAAATTTTATATCGATAATATATATATATATATATATATATATATGTATATTCATTTCGAAGTAAACTGGCATATATATATATATATATCAAAAACCAAAAAGTTTATGGTGGGGGAAAAAAATGGGATTGAAAACCCTTTCCATCTGAAGTCTGTTGATAGTTAATACAATGCTAAATAAAAATCTGCACACCACTCAAGCCATAAGACTTGCTTTTCAAGCAGAAATCCCAAATTTGCAGTGATGGTACTACCGCAAAGGATTCTGGGTGGCCATATGCAAATTAGTTTATTAAAGAATCACATTTTGCCTCATTCCATTTTAAACATGGATTTCTTTGAGTCTTTGTTTGCTGTATACAACAGCTTTGAAACACAACTTAGGAAAATATGCAAAGCCAGTGAACCACTTTAACTGTTTTATAATATATTATACATATAGAATATATGTATAATATATTTATTACATGTCTGTATTAAAAAAAAAATCATTTGCAGGCACTTGGGGGACTGCCTGACAGCTCAGGCAGTCCCCTGCAAACATCTCATAGCCACCTGTTGCGGCCATGTGATCATTGTGATCACATGGTCGTGGAGGGCCGGAGAAGTGGTGTTGAGCTGCCAGGATTGTTAAGCAGGCCCCCCCACCCCCGCCCGGGATCATTGCGGATCGCCGGTCTAAGTAAGTGCAGACCGGCACAGCAGGCGGAGGATGGCTGCGTACTATGTCGCCCTGCAGCGTTTAGAGCCACCTCCTAAAGGACAGCATTGTACGCCTGCCGTCCTTCAGGGGTTCATATCCACTTTGAATTCACTTCGTATTCTCACTTTAGTGAAAATCCCTATATGTAAACAGTGGTTGAATCTCTGGCTATTTTACCATAAATAAATCTGCAGAGTATGATTGCAAGGTAATAAGTTTCAAGACATGTTTAAGGATATAAAATTAATTATTTTTGGGGAACTTTGATGCAGCTTTAAGACCTATGGTCATAAGGTGTCATCAAATCCCTATATTGTGGGGGGATACGTGTTTCTAAGTTGTTATCGCTATTGTAAATAAAACCTATTATTTTGTGAATACACTGACTTGTTTAACTGCATTTACTATAACTTTATAGTAACTATTAAGCAATGCATGCTGTTGTACGTTTCTGCTTTTGTTTATAGCCAGCATCTTGATATCTATTTTTAATTAGATTGCTGCATTATTTGAAAACAGAAGAAGCTGCTTTAAATATTATTTTTATTTAACGTTCACAGGGGTTAGTTTTGTTGGGTACTACTTTGGCTACTTCCAGTTGCATGGTACACATTCCGGATTGTTCACTAAAATGAGAATTTCAAATTTAAGGTTAACATAGCTGAACTGGGACCATTCTCTAAGAAAGCTATGCTTTCAGTGTGGCGACTCTGGCTTTAAATTTGAAATTCAATTTGAATTCACTATGAACTCTATTTTGAGTGAATAACCCTGATTGTTTGCGCTTTGTAGTGATGCTAGCTCATAAAAAATATAGACCACTCCAATTAATATGTCTGAGTTGTAGCAACTGTAAAATTATCAGTTTCATCTAGCCTCAAACCAGCACGACTGAGCTATGCCATGCTTGGAACATGCTTTGCACATGGCACTGGAAGGGGATACATGCCACACCAAACAAGTATTTTCTGATAGCAGTGTACACACCTTGGTACAATCGTGTTGTCCGTTTCACTGTCTGAACTGCTGCTGGTGTTGGATGATGCTTGTTGGGAATTAATGTCTTCTCCTCTGTCGGGGTCACTGGGTTGTGCATCATCATGTTCAAGAAGCTTATATTCTAGCCATATCTGCCACAGAAGATTTTCCAAGGTGTTAATCTCTGTAGACTTCAATGCCCGTTTCCTGATGTCTTTGACTGCAAAACGTGGGTTTACTTTAACTGGAGCTGTGCTGGATTTCCTACGCTTCTCATCTTTTTTATTGCTGTGACAAAGGTGCATGGACATCCGGCGCTGTGTCAATAACCCCAGCGACGGGGCTCCAACACATGACTTGCGCCTCACTTTCGATGCCATTACACTCGGCTTTATATCCACATCAGGAGGATGCGACTTGTTAAAATGACGATGGAAAAAATTCTCCATAGTAAAGAAGTTGAATTGGTAGGATATTACCGACCGAAAGTTTGTTATCTTATTAAGGTAATAGCAGATGAAATTATAAAAGCTCCAAGTACCCCCTCCAAAAAAGGTACAATCCAAAATAAAAAATGTATAATCGACTAAATAAAATTTTTCAGCCAAAAAATTCAGAAGCCACATACAGTGTAAACAGTACTTTTTTTCTCCCAAAAATGACTGACCTTTTGATCACATTGGTCCATGAATGTCCTTATAAACAGCAGATTGGGACTTTAATACCTCATTAGAATATATTAATGAGAATCTGTGTAACAACAAATATCCAGCTAATCGCAACACATAAAAATTGAATCAGGAATGATAAAAGCCAATTGCAAATCACGAAGTTTCTAACAGTGCCTTGCATTAAAAGTCAAATCACATTGCAGCCTAGTAAATGAAAAATGTAATTGCATAGGATAACACTTTAGTACACATAGATCCTTAACTGACCTGTGTTTACTTTACTCAGCAAGAGGTAAGACTGCAATTTCTAGCCTCCCTCCTGAGGGGTTTTAAAAGCTATGAATCAAACAAGTTGTTTCCAAATTCAAACTCAGCTGAACAGAAATTTGTAGTTGCCCAATAATCCCAATGCTCTTCTCTGTGTACACAAAATAAAAAAAAATAAAAAATACTGGGAATAAATACTGGCAAAATCTACCAAAAGAGCCATAAGCATATAATAAGAAAGAATAAAAAAATTAAAAAAGATCATAAAGCTTTTACAGATATGCAGAATTGGTTTTGCTGTTTGTGAGTGGCTTTTCATTTATTAAAGATTAATTAAAGTAAGTCTATTGCAAGATCTTATTTATATCTGGTGTCCACTCACAGAGAATTCTTCTGTTTGAAATTATTTCATTTTTAAAGACAAAAAAAAAAAACCTGACACTTTTCTGACTGTAGTAAGATTTATCCAAAAATAACTTCTGTCACTTACTAACTTCCAAACCCTCTCTGTCTTTTTATGTCCAAATGCCTTCTCAATATCAGGTTCTCGTTTTGCCTGTTATGCTTACTGTCTCTAACAACTATACTATTTAGAATTAGCTGCAAAACAGAGCTGATTAAAGGCGATCACAGGAAATATTTCAAAGCCTTCGGTGTACAAAGGATATGATAATCTGCTTGCGAATTTTGCATGAGATTAAAATCAGTTAACCTTTACTGCATCACAACGCTTTTAATGCCTATAGTTCATACAAGTGAAAGGAAAGCACACACTTCTAGCTGTGTTTGCAAACTATGTATCATTGAACTCTTTTTTTCAATACAGTCATACCTAGGAAGCACTGTATACCGGTACACTAAGAGCACAGATGGATATTAATTTTGGGACAATGTTTCCATTACTATTTCTCTGTTTAACCCCTTAAGGACCAAACTTCTGGAATAAAAGGGAATCACACATGTCATGTGTCCTTAAGGGGTTAAAAAAATAATAATTCTAACAAACCCTATTTCAAACCTATAACATAAACATTCTATTTAATAACCACAGAATAAGATCCCTTATCTTTAGAGAAAATACAGTAGCAAATGCTAGTGCCTGGCTGTTATAGTTAAAATGGAGCAGGCGAACTTTCCAGGACTGAATAACAGCCTAAAGCTAGCAGCTGGGGTTTTGCAGATACACTTGAAGAATGGGCAGAGCTGTTTGCTAAAAGTGCAGTACCATAGTCCCTGGTAGCATGCCTTTATTGCATTGTCCAATTAGAGCACTGAAAAGGGCAGCTGTTTTCCGCTAAACATCAAGGCTGTTTTTCCAGCAACACGGCCAATGTGTGTCACAATCATTGAATGTCACAGTGAACAAAATGCCCTCGGTTTAGCAGACCTACAAGCATAGTAGGTGACCAAATGGTGACTTGAAAAAATATCCAGTTTGATGTAGAAAGTGATGATCCCCTCTGTCTGCATCCAGAATTCTTCCTTGTTCTTCACCCCTGAGGTACAGCAACCAAGAAACCAGGGGAAAGGATTAGAAAAAGGCTTATCACAGAACACGTCTCGTCCAATTAAAAAATATAATCCCACTCCTTCATCTCTAAGAGTTTTACAAAAAAAATAAAGGAAAATGTGAGGTCTTTAGAGAAGTTTTGCGTCACGGTTTGAACTCTCTGGAAGTACTGTGAAAGGATGTGGGGAGGGGGGTAGTGTGAAAACAGAAAGCTGGATGTTAATCAAGAAAGCTAAGCCTCGCAAGGAGTAAGTAGCTTGATGCATGGGAATAAGTGCACCTCCTGTGTATTTGCAGTTTCTCTGGTATATTTTCTCCCAGTGCTATCTGCTCTCCTGAGACCTCACTGAAGTTTTCTCAGGCTTTTGCAACAGCTTCTGCAAACTCCCAAAGGCTCCCTTTACTCTTCTTACCAAATCCAGAGTGGCCTCATCTAGTGAAATCCTCTTCCTGCGTCTTTAGGTTTATTTTTTCCAGCACAAATAATCAGACTGGCTGGCTCATTAAATATTCTAGAGTACACAGGAGGAAAAGAGGCCTGCAGTCAAACATGCCCCAAACGTGCAGATATCTTAAACTTCTGTTTCTGGTGGGAGGATTTGCAGTTTAGAAAGATGATTCAAGCGGTTCTACTTCATCTGAAGATTAGTATCCTAAGATCTTGGCTTGCACACAACTTTGAAAACGCAGGGCAGAAGTACCGTAGTTCTGCTTTTGTGAAATGTTTCTGTCATTTCCTTCAATATGTTGCAACATTTATTCATACATTGGTTTTTTGAAGTAATATGAATGCATTGCATGCTCACATCATGAAATGATAGGCTTTGAGTGTTGGACTATAGGAATTAGAAGCAGTCAATGGTGATTCAGCAGGTCATGAAGGCAAGAGTGATTGGTTATAATCCAATAATGAGAGACTATTATAGCAAAACAATCTGGAGGCACTGAACACACAGCATAATAGCATCATACCCAACCCATCAAACTGTGATTGTTACAGTGCTTAAGTGTCCCATTACTGACCACATACAAAAATGTGTACTATAGTATGCAAAGTCTAATACAGTCCCATACTAAGCCTATAAAATAAAATATTTACCACACAATTTTCTCTGAAAAGTGTGAAATCAAATCCTCTTGAATTGAACTGAATGTATTGGATGCTGGAAGAAGACAAACTATTCAGGTGTATATTTTAAATTCTAAAGGTTATTCCATGATGTCAATTCACTAAACCAGTGTTTCCCAACCCAGTCCTCAAGGCACACCTACCAGTCCAGGATTTAAGGATTACCCAGTTTTATCTAAGGTGTTTTTAGAAAAAAAAGAAAAAACACCTTAGACAAAACTGGGTAATCCTTAAATCCTGGACTGGTAGGTGTGCCTTGAGGACTAGGTTGGGAAACACTGCACTAAACAAGGACCTGTGATGACTTGAATACCCACCTGAAGAAGCACAGCAGTGTCGGAAAAAGACATCTTTAGTTTGGCTGAAATTAAATATCTTACAACCACTTCATCCTGTATTTTTAAACAAGTGGATTCATAAGTATAAATACCTGGTATTTAGTGAAAATACTGTTGTGTGTTTGGCAAGACAAAACACATACATAATTTGCACATTTGGGTAGATTTGCATATTGCAAATTCTGCAGGCAGGAGAGATATTTTGTGCCGGTTATTGTGCTATTAAAATTTCCTGTATATTTTGTGACATGTTTTGTCACAGCAATGCTTATGTAATGATCATATGGGCTAGTCCCAAGTTAAATAATGTTTTGGATGTTAGTTCCTTTTGGAACTTGTGTCCTGCTAGGATCCCTATAGTCCTGGGATAAAGCAACAGAGCTAGGTCTGAGAGCCGCAAATGCCTTTGTAAAGGCAATAGAAATCACTTTGCAGGCAGCAGGGACGATACCTGCCTGGAAGAAGGGCTACAGCGGAATGGGCAGAGGGGACTATACCTGCCTTGAAGCAGGGTTGCAGTGTAATAGGCAGAAGGGACGATACCTGCCTGGAAGTAGAGCTGCAGACTGGTCACGTGGAAAAGTTCTAGATTGGACCCCAGTCAAGCGGTGGCGACTGAGGCAGAGGTGCTTCAGGTTTCCTGGTTCCAGCAAGGAAGCAAGCTTGGCGAAAGTACTCAGCCTGGGTACAGGGAGCTCCGTCACAGTCACCTACTGTATATATGCACAGGTTCTCTGTATCAATAAACATATTGTGCAAGCCTCCTTTAATGCAGTTAGTCATCATAAACCCCAGCAAAGACAGTAATACATAATGTATCACCAAGAGCAGTTTCACAGTTGTGCTGTCACTCTTGGGAGGAGAACGAAGAAATTCACGCAAAACTTGGACAGAAAATATTCTTCCTAACCAGGAAGCAACTGCTTGACTGTCTGATTGGGACTGATCAACAAGATCCAATGTAAAGCTCATTATTTATCTTTCTTAGTTTCAATATAATAAACAGTTAAATAAAAGTGGTTCTGATGTTCAGAATGACTTTTTAATACATTGTCAGACGACTTCTCCAGTCTTCTGTTGCCACTACCCTTATATACTCTGCCATTTTTTTGTATGTCTGTATTTTTGGAAATTGGTATATTGATTTTGTGTAGTAAGCTTGATTCGCTACTTCAACAAATACATACACCTCTATTTCTGGAAATCACTGCATTTAGTTTCCAGTGTTTTGTTGTACAATATTTCCTATAAATAAATAATTCAATTAAACAAATTGTGCTTGTTCTAACTTCCTCACTTACATCAATCAGTAGGTCATATCACCTAAAAGGTTCCACAAAAGCCTTACGTCTGACCCTATAATCACACCCTTTAAAGCGGAACTTTCACTTCTCTGGCATTTACCCCTTTTAGTAAAATGCTGAAAATCATCTATTTACTTGTGTTCAGGTGCTATGTTTTCTTTAAAAATGTTATTAATGGCATAGTACATGACATCATAATCCAGTTCAGACAAGGAAAACCCAAACATTGCAAATGAGGAAAAGAAATAGAAACATTGTTTATTTCTCCTCTTCTCTATATGTTTTCTTAAGGCAGAGTGCCAGGTGCATAGGACAGAGTTTATAACAATGACTGACAGGGGGTTAAGATGGACGTGCCCAGTTGCAGAATATAGAGGTGTGAATTTTTACATTTAATTTTATTTTTCATACTTTACAAATATATATTTGTTAAATATAGAATTAAGTAAGCATAGTATTAAAAAAAAACAAAAAAACAGGGAAGTGACAGTTCCTCTTTAAAATTAAAGTGTCATTCTTTAGCTTCCCTTTATACTCATTGAAATCTAGCTGAACGCTTAAAATGACAATAATGCCAATTTCAGGGATGATAAGATGAATTGCAATTTTTCTTCATTTCCCATACTCTTTTGCAATGTTTCAGCATTTGTCAAAGAAACCCTTTGTCAATGAGTGCAGCCTAGGGATGTGCATGGGCAAAAACATTCGGTCTGAAATTCGGGACTTCAGCAATTCCCTAACCTTACCCCTAAGTCATAATTCTGAGCAGGTCAGAGAGGAGATGCCGGGGTTGACTTATTGGTAGTTTATTGGAGTTAGGAGACATGGTTTAGACAATGGTAACAATAAGAATAAAAAGGATAAAAAGAAAAAAGGAATATTAAAGATAAAGGGGGAAAGCAGAACCTAGAAACAGAATTATAGGTAAGTATTAAGGAGTAGTAGTTGAAGAATTAGAAGTATGGGCAATGTGTCCCAAAGCAGGTTCACAGGAGAAAGGGAAACCTATCAGTGAAATAATAGGTAATAAGTAAACATAATATTATCAGACAATTATAAACAGCATAATATAGCATAATGGAATTCAGGTTGCTTCTAAGTTCAGGTGGACAGTCTCTTTAGTTTGGAGGATTTGTACGGAAGTTACCAGATAAGTGGATCAGGGTTTTCCAGGAGAGTTGCAATTAATAAATATGGTTAGTAAATTCCAGGCAGGTTAGATCCAAAGGAAATAATGAATAGTTAGAAAATAAAGTCCAGTTTGAATTAAAGCAGGATATTTGGATCAATCAGGATGGATCAAAGGAAATCAGAGTTGAGCAGGTTATCAGGAATCAGTTTGAGCCAGGAACAGATGTTTATGGTCTGATACAGACAAGACAAGTATCAGAAATAGCCAGGTGCAGAACACAGCTTCTCTCAATGTAAAGAAAACCTATTTTAGTTGGGCATGGCCTTTTATAGCAGACTTGGAAGATCATATGAGGCAGGTAAGAGCGACTGAGGATTGACTAGTGGCTAGGAAGGCCACTAGAGGCGAGAAACGGGTATTGCAGTAATAAAATAAAACAATATCTTGGTTGTCAGGATAGGATCCTGACACCCTACCCATACCCCATCCCCTAACCCTACCAGGGTTAGAAGAAGGTTGAGGTAAGGGGTAGGGTTAGGGACAAGGAAAACGTACAAGGCGCAAGGAAAATGTACATGCTCAAACCATACCGAGGGATAGCCCCCTGACAGCCTCGACATCAAAGGTGTAGTGCAGAGGCGTGCCAGACTAGGCGTGGCCTCTGATAGGTTCCCTATTAAAACAGAGAAGAGCTGAGCTATCATTGCTCAGTTTTTCTGTGCTGTTTATCAGCAAACTCAGATTTTCTGGATTTCTGACCCTTGGCTTGTCTCCGTGCTCTGGATTTGCCTTGGACTTTGCTCATTTACCGCAGTGAGTACTGCATTTTGGGTTTCATATAGCAAGCCTGACACTCAAAAAATAAAAACATCAACACTATAAACATGGCAGTTGCTCATATGTTATCCCATTTCAACCTGCTAATAATAGTTTCTATGCATTGTACCAGCCGGCTGATTTCCTCTACACTTCCTCGGTAGCAAATCATTCCACGCTAGATGACAAAGGATGCTGGGTATTGCGCAGAGACATTTAGAATCTGTCCAGTTAGCCAATATTTAAACATGGAATCAAGCATGGGGTATTCATTTTGAAAGATATGAATAAAAGTGTTTCTGTGTGCAACAGAAACACAAGTGGCGACTGTTCTCAGAAAGAGATTCACACGACATCCTTACGCAAACTTTACACACTGGTAAAATGGGCGCAAAGGTAAAGATATAACCAAATAGATCATGCTTTAGTGTTAGAGATCATTCTTATTTATACATAGCTAATTTTGCTTTTACAGCATCTGCTAATCTAAACAAATTAGATTTTGGATCAAATTATTAGCAAGATAAGACGGAACTTGGTCATGTTTTTCATGACAGAGTCCTTTAATTATGATTCCATTCCGTTTGATATATGACTCAGGTTAGAGTCCATTTAATGTTAGAAGGGTCAGCATCACATTACGAATCTATGTTGTCAGAATGGCTAATCCATTTCTACTTTGCATGTATGAGCCTTCTCGATCATACAGCACTGCGAGAGACACAGCCTCCCTGATCTCATTAATTTTGGTGTAGTTAGGGTTTCAAATCGCAGACAGTGGCCCCTGCAGGAACTACTTGCTTCTTCACAGCTGTGCTGTGTGTCACACAAGATGTCTGGCCCCTTTATCATTTGCAACCTCCTCTCGTCTCCTCTTAGACAGCTGGTACACATCTTCAAATTGGATATCCTTTAATTATTGACCCCTTCAGCGACTGAGGGTCGATCAGTGGATTGCATTCCACATCTAGTCTAAAGGGGGTTAAATTGATCCAAAGTGAGGTTACTAGACCCATTTTTAACACATTTGTCATTGTTACCGAACATTTCTTTTTTAACCCCATAAGCATCAAGCCTGCAGGTATGATATTGCACAAATTCTGGATTGCCTCATTTTAAACAACCCGGCATATAAAACAAAATATCATTTGCATCATGCTGAATTAGAAAAAAAATATATACTTTGACTTTAACAGTGTACAGAAGTGGTTAGAAGATAAGAGACTATGTAGGATGAAAGACACAAATGACTGGTGAGGCACTGTGATTGATGAGTTTATTAAACAGCTTATTGTGGGGTAGATGGTTAAGCATAAGCATGAATTACTGTGCAGAGAATTGGAATAAAAAAATAGGCAGCGATATGTAAACATCTAACCATTTACCTTGTGGACTTATTATGTATGTTTTTAAGTGAGGACTTTGCATCCTGAAACATGGCAGTCAGACTGTAAGCAGCTGTAAACAATGCTACAAGAAGAAAATGGAGGTGATACTCATAATACGTTTTATTATGTAAAGCAACACTATTTAAAAAAACAAAATGTTCATCAGCTTAAAATAATCCTCCCGATTTTGTCAAATATCACTAATCAATATTTGATGTATTAAATAGAAATTCAGGAGAGACGTGAACATGATATGAATCAGTTCCAGATTCGGAATGAAACATTGTTAGCAACAAGGAGGGCTAAAAGCAGGCTTTCAATACCACTCGTGTTTAGTCATGCATGTTATGTTTTCTGTTTTTAAAGTGCCAGCATATGCCGCAGAGCTGCATACAGGGGAAACGAAACTTTGAAATAACAGATAACAAATTTAGAAAGAAGAGGTGACAAGGAAGGCAGCTACACAAGCTTACAATCTAGATAACATCAGAAAATATCCAGGACTTTTTATTGTTACTAATTACACTCTGAATTTAATGATACACATTTGCTAAGCATATTTTAGGAACTTCAACAA